>NW_024425564.1:20003046-20621516 GCF_017311325.1 Ursus maritimus
ACTGTTTTTTTGAGAGATATTAATTTGTCCTATTGATGTGCAGATTTAATTTGAATGAAAATGTCAGAATGAGGGTATCTAAGACAGACTGGCCCCCAATATTTTTAAGACCCCAGGCAGGAGTATATAAATGGAAGCCCACATAGTTTATGTGTAAATATTTAAAAGTCATCAATCAAACTCACAAACCCTCAAATAAATATGTTCTATCGTCCTACCTTGACAAATGTAAGTTATAACAACCTGGCAGGCCAGATTTGAATTTGAATTTGAATTCTAGAATCCCTAGGAGATCTGTACTGCAAGATGGTGGCCAGGAGGGCTAGACAGAGAATTCTGGCCTGGCTTCTGGGTGCATCGCCTGTGTGCGCCCCTCCTCTTCCTTCCCTCCCTCTGGTTGTTTACTATAAAGCCCTGTAGGCTTTAGTGTGGAGATGCCAGTCTGCATTCTAAACTCCATATGCACCTCTCAGGCCTAGGGGTGTGTACAGGTATCCCCCACTTTGGGAAAGTTCGCCTTACGCCCATTTGCTTTTGAGAAAGACGTGCGTTAGTACTGCACTCACTAAGCAAAAGAAATCTGAAAAGGATTTTTGCTTTTACGAAAAAAGGCATTACTGAATATACTAACATAGGTCTTTTGGAAAAGGGCAGTGACCCAACGGAAACTTTTGGAAAGTGCTTTATGCCATTTTGGCTTACGGAAGTTTTCATGGAAAGGCTCGACTTTCGGATATGGGGGGAACCTGTATATTACTGATAGGGTAAACCTGGGGGAGAAGGGGTCAAGGTTCCTTATAATCTGGGCCCCATAATTAGGGACTTCCAGAGTACCAGGTACTGTCACTGTGGTCTAGCAGGTGGGTGAGGACTCTGAGTAGCCAGGCCCCTTTCTACAGGATTCTTGCCAACAGGAGGGTTAGGTCCAGAGAAAATCCAGAAAAAGGGTTTCTAAAGCCCAAGCCAAGGGTAGGGGCCCCTCTTTCCCACATATGGAGATGATATGAATCCAAGTTCTCTACCATGCATTAAGGTGTCGGATCTAACTTAAACAAAGCCATTTACCCACTTTATACCTATACCTTTTTATAAGGAATTTTGAAAATAATATTATATAAATGAACAATGAAATTTAAAAATAATCAGCATCCAAATTGGTGGGAAAGTACCTGGGTGGCTCAGTGAGTTAAGCATCTAACTTCCGCTGGGGTCGTGATCTCAGGGTCCTGGGCTGGAGCCTCAGGTAGGTCTCTGTGCTCAGAGGGAGTCTGCTTGTCCCTCTCCCTTCACCCCTCCCCCAGCTCGTGCTTGAGCTCTCTCACAAATAAACAAATAAAATCTTTAAAAAAATTGGTGGGAAAATAGTTTGGGAATTACACAGTTTGGGCACACACATTTTCCAGGTGATACTTAAACTGCCGTAGTTTGTTAGGAGTAGGAGAATTTCTGATTCATCTGTAATTTAGACTTGGAGGGGGTGTGCTGTGGACTATGATTGCCTCTCAGAGAAGTCCACATCCTAATCCTTGGAAATGGTGAATGTGTTGTAAAGGGGAGTTCAAGTCCCAGATGGAATTAATATTGATAATCAGCTGGCTTTAAAATAGGGGTATTAGCCCCTATCGTCCAGGTGGTTGCCGTAGAATCACAAGAGTTCTTAACAGTGCAAGAGGGAAGCAGAAGAGTAGGTCAGAGTGAAGCAGTGTGAGGTCCGAGAAGGATTCCAGTTGCCATTGTTAGATTTGAAGAGTAAGGGAGGGGTCAGGTGCCAAAGAATGTGGTAATCTCTAAAGATGCGAAAAGGCAAAGAAACAGATTTTCCCCTGCAACCTTCAGAAAAGAATGCCAGCCCTATCAACACCTTGATTTTCAGTCCGGTGAAAACCATGCTGGACTTCTGAGCTCCAACACAGAGAGATAATAAATACGTGGTTTTAAGTTGTCAGCTTTATGGTAATTTACTACAGCAGCAATAGAAAACTAATACAGGGTAAGTATCTCAGCCCGCCGTGATAAATTGAAAAGCTGAGATTGTTACTGAACGTTCCTTATTAAAGTGTAGAATTAACATGTTCTATGTTCTCGATTACCATTTCTTAAAAACGAGGATGAATTTTCTAAAAACATTAGATGAATTTACAGTTAGGGTAAAAAAAATGTCATTAACTCCTAGGTTCACAATTATATTATGATGTACTTGGCATAGTGTTCGTATCTGCAAATTTAGTGTTGCATGGTTGGTGAAGCAGTGTAGCCAATAGACATATTAGTTGCGTTATTTGCATTGTAATTCAATGAAGAAAGAAATGGGTTTAACCAAATAGAGAATGCAAAAGAAATCTCAGTAGTCTTTGGAAGGCTTCAAATACAAATTGTTTTGTTTTGTTTAGATTTTATTTATTTATTTATTTGACAGAGAGAGAGACAGAGGGAACACAGCAGGGGAGTGGGAGAAGGAGAGGCAGGCTCCCAGCGGAGGAGCCTGATGTGGGGCTCGATCCCATAACACCGGGATCACGCCCTGAGCCGAAGGCAGACGCTTAACGACTGCGCCACCCAGGCACCCCGTGCCACCCAGGCGCCCCACAAATTGTTAATCATAAAGATAAAAGTGGTCCAAGTCTTAAACGGAGGTAAAATCAATTACCTGTCACTATGGTGCTCTATGTAAGTACAGATATTGGATTAAGGCAAATTTTTCTTTTCTTTTCTTTTCTTTTTTATTGAGAAAAGGATTTGTTTTTAAAGGATACATGTGTTTATGATTTCTTGAATCATGATGCAAGAAGAAAGTTGTGTGGAATTTTTGATTAATATATTCGATAGTTTATTAATTAATTAAAAGATGATCTATATTTAAAATATGGTTAATTTTCCCTGAAAAGCTATTATTGAATCATATATACGTATGGGTGTGTGTCTATGTATATATTCAAGTATATTGATAATCACGGGCTTAAAGGAGGATAAAAAGTAAGATATCCAAGCAACTTTCTTTTTTTTTTTGTTTTAAAGATTTTATTTATTTATTTGACAGAGATAGAGACAGCCAGCGAGAGAGGGAACACAAGCAGGGGGAGTGGAAGAGGAAGAAGCAGGCTCATAGTGGAGGAGCCTGATGTGGGGCTCGATCCCATAATGCCGGGATCACGCCCTGAGCCGAAGGCAGACGCTTAACCGCTGTGCCACCCAGGCGCCCCCAAGCAACTTTCAATTTCTTCCTGACCTTGTAGGTATTGAGCTTCCAAAACTAGCGCATCACGCAGGGAGCACTAGAGTAATATAAAATGCAGCGGAAAATGTAATGCAGTGCAACCAGATAGATATTAGAATTTAAATCCATGTAAGACTTAATCCTCACAATCAAGTATAAAAATCAGAGACTTCATATTAAGATGAACAGACTTCTTTCACTATCAAAGGTATTTCTTAACCTGGATTTTCCTCACATGGGTTGGCTTTCTCTTGCCCTCCTTCCACTTTTTTTTTTTTTTAATCAAGCCTAAGGAAACCTATAGTGAAGTTCTCTAATAACAAAGTATAATGGGGCCTCCTACACCACTCTATGTTGAGGGCTGTCTATTCTATTTTTAAAAGTCTCCAGGGAAGGAGCTTCTACAACTTCCTTGTGAATCTCTGACTTCGTACCTGGCAATCTTCCCCTCCCTGGGTCCCCAGGCTGGTCTTCCTCCCTTGCTTAAGAATTTATTATAGATCAAATTATTTTAGGGTTCTGAATATATTGTTATATTTAAACGATACTTTCCCCCAAAGGGGCTCAATTAAAACAGTGCGGATGTCTGAGCCGTGGAGTGCTATCTTGGAAGAAAGGTGTTCAATTAATATAAATGGGTGAGATTCAGAGGATAAACAGAAATCAAACTCTCTCAGAGGAACTCTCTCAAAAGTTTTGAAACAACTGGAACCTGAGGTGCGTCTTCTTTCTCTTGATTCTTCGTGGAGTTAAGAAACGCTGTGCTATGGAAGACAAATGATTTCGGTCTAAGTCCCGAGGCTGGAACCTCGACCGCACTGTCTGTTTCTTCATCAGAAGGCAGTGATGGTGCTTCCCTACCTTGTTTTCTTTATGTGGATTAATTAATATTTGTACAGTGTTTTCAAAGACATTAAATCTTATTTAGGCTCTCTACGGGTTTGATACTGTTTATTATTTCTCAAGATATTTTTATTGCTGTTTTCCAACAAAAATTAAAGAAAACCATAGGAGAGAATGGAGTTCCATTTTGTCGTAAAATTATGTGTTGACCTTCAGGAGGAGACATAAATCATTTTTTTCAAATTTTCCATATTTATCTAATGGTTTCTACTACCTTTATGCTGTCTTAGAAAAAAATAGCAGCAAATGTAACTAGGAATTTTAAAAAAATACTTATATTGCTATTTAATACAGCTGTAAACTTTTAATTAAAACATCAGAGAGACGGTCTCATTTAAACAGTCAAAAATGTTAACTTATGTGCTTCGATTAACTATTTACTGTTTGCTTTGGGAGAAAGGGATATACCCTTTTTGTGTTTTATGGTTGCTTGTAAGTCATTTAGAAGAATTTTTAGATCTAAGAAAAATTTAGATTCTAATTTTTGTGTTACATCATCTTTATTAGAATGAATGTGAGAGCAGATTCTCAATTGATCTCACTTTTGAGAATTTTTCCTTCTTCCTGTTAAGAAAAGCAAGAAAGTTATCTTTATTATGAGCAAGTTTTTTTTTTGTCTACCAGTATGTTGGTAACAAGCTACTTTCAATATGGCAGGTGAACTTGTTTTCTTGTTTGCCATTTGTTTAGGGAAGGGACCCAAAGGCCTGTGTGTGTACGCTAAACCATGCAGCGTATTAAGGGAGCTCGGCGGGGAGTGGGGGAGTTTTGCTATTGTGTAGTTTGTCTTTTGTCTTCTGACCCTTGTCCTCACAGGAACAGAGTAAGTGTACTTCACTGCGCTAGTTTCAAAGGTGTCAAAAATGAAGATGAACTTTTTCTCTTTTACTTTTCCGTGTCAGCCATACTATTAATATTATTTTAAAATAATGACTCAATTAAAAAAATATTATTCGGATAATTGTTTCTGTTCTGTCCTTTTTTAAAAAAGATTTTATTTATATATTTGACAGAGAGAGAGAGAGCGAGAGAGAGACTATGAGCAGTGGAAGTAGAAGGAGAAGCAGGCTCCCCGCTGAGCAGGGAGCCCAATGCAGGACTCGATCCCAGGACCGTGGGATCACGACCTGAGCCAAAGGCAGATGCTTAACTGACTGAGCTACGCAGGTGCCCCTGTTCTGTCATTTATTTGTACATGCGGCTGGAATATAAAAATGCTGGTTAGTGTTCAAGGAAGTGTTACCAAGTTTCTGGGTACCGTCTGCTGGTCTTTCTTTCTAAATTTTATTAAGTCTTTAATTTTAATTCCAGTATGGTTCACATACAGTGTTATATTACTTTCAAGAGTATAATATAATGATTCAACATTTCTCTATATTGCTCAGTGTTCATCAGGTGGAGTGTACTTTTCATCCCCTTCACCTGTGTCACCCATCCCCCAACCCCGTCTGCTTTCCTTTCTGATCCCCATCTGATCCCCATCTGACACAGGAGGTGGAGGCTGGAGGACGGAGTCTGGGTGTTTGTCTTCCCTTGGTTTTCTAAACACATCTTAGAGTTAGAAAGGAAGAGTGTTACTATTAAAAGAAAGAATAGTGGGGTGCCTGGGTGGCTCCCTTGGTTAAATCTCTGACTCTTGGTTTCGGCTCAGGTCGTGATCTCAGGGTCCTGAGATTGAGCCCCACATCATTCAGGCTCTATCTTCAGTGAGGAGTCTGCTAGAGATTCTCTTTCCCACTCCCTCTTTTCCTCCCCCCACTCGCACTCTCTCTCTAAAATAAATAAATAAATCTCTCTCTCTCTCTCAAAAAAAAGGGGAGAAATAGCCAGGGAATGCGGTTCATTGTACCAAAATACACATAAGTTAGCCAAAAGTTCATGTCACAGCAAATAACAGGCACGAAGTTTCCCATTTTAAAATTTTTTTTCTGTAATACTTAACTGTTGTCCATCTTGGGTCTAGTACATAATTTCCATTTCTCATTTTCTTCATCTTTAAGAAAAGATAATAATGCTTAATCTCAGAAAATATTTAAAAAATGCTTCGTAATTCTTAATGAAATGTGTCACATCAGTGCAAAATCTTCTCTTAGTTACTATTCATATTGTTCAATCATATTTTATCTTTTTTCAGTAATTATTCAGTTTCTTAACAGCTCATCATGGAGGAACAGTGAGATGAGGAAAGAGGGAAATATAATTTGTACTTTACGATGTTCGAAATAATGCACTTTATGTGTTACACGGGTGTGTAGGGAGGTTAAATTTCTTAAAATAAATGCTTCAAACTAAAGTTACAATTCTCAGTGAATTATTATTCGAACAATTAGAAAAGAGATTATCTTATTTTTTTCCATTTTGCAATAAGAACATTATAAAACTTTATTTTGTTCATCTAACATTGCAACTGAGTGAAACAATGTTTCCATCACCGTCATGGTATCATGTCCAAGAAGAGTAACACATATCGGTAAGAAACTTGTAATCTGTGTTATTAACCAAAATAATGTTTTAAAACCTTATTTCCTTGTATTTGCTACACCCTCAGGTCTAAAAGAAATATTAAAGTCGGGTTTTGTTAGTTTGGAATATGGCCTTGGTATAAGATATTTGAACTTGCTTTAGAAAAAAAAAATCATTCAGAAATTTATGTGAAGGATTTATTGCACATTTCTCTTTGAGGTGAGTAAAAGCAAGTCTGCTGTTGCTGATACCACTTGAAAGCTTATTGAGGGAAATGGTGTGAACACTTGCTTTATTTCTTAATAGCAAACTGATTTTAAATGTTGGGGTTAGAAACCTACTCACCATTTTTTTTCAACTGCTCGCTCTAATTCATAATTACAAGCTTATTCCAATCTCTGCATAATGAAAGCACATCTTAGACCAACAGCTGTTATCTACTTTTCCTGGTAGCCTTGGGGTATGAATATTTTAATATTCATTTTCTATGTGCAGATAAACTAAATACTTCCTACTGGAAGTCTATCAAAGTAATCACGAAAATCTTAGTTGCTGTTCTTTCTTCCATGTAACACATTAAAAAAAACCAAAAACGCTCACTTTATGCTACATTTTCCATAAACCTGGAAGTGATTTTTTATAAAATGTACAAAGAGGAATATGGAGAAATCCAGGAATACAAAGGTTCATGGGAACGATTGGAGCCATAGTGTTTTAGTGACCTGACCTTCCATTCTCTTCCATCTTATGCAGTCAGTTTAAGCCTTGATATTTTGCTTATGGCAAAAATTTTTTAATAACTGGTTTTGTGTTGGAAGGCTGTGATTTTCACTTATTGAAATGGTATTAGGTCCTCATATGCAAATGATATGGCCTCAAGGTAGACCCCCCCCCCATCTTCCAGCAAAATCTCACAAACACCATTGTAATGCAATGTACGCCATATGGCAACTTTGGGTTTTGGATAGCAGTGAATGAATAGAAAAAGTCAAGTTCTGTAACCCAGTAAAATGTAAAAGGGAAGCAGGAGATACAAGGATAGTGGAAGACCTCTCAGAGAAAATGGAAATAGATGAATCTGGAGCTGAAGCTGGTGGATGTTAATATTGGGTATGGTTAAGATGGGTTCTTCCTATTTTTGTGAAGTCCGTAGGTGGATATTTTCACCTGTCCGTATTTCAGCAGAATATTAATACTTATGTAATACAGTACGCAATATTTTTGTGTGGAAAACAACCTATGCCATTAGGTCAAGATCAAATATCTCATTCATGTTAAACCATGACGATTTAAACATATTTGAGGCCTGAGTATGGTAATGGAAAAATAATGCCAGAAAAAAAAAAACAACTCCACATAAAATGCTCTACGTAGTGTTTTTCTAGTTACAAGGACCAAGATCTGTGAAAGCTCAATTGGCCTTAGTGAGCACATATGTGGTGATGTCCTACGTGGTCTTTCTCTCTGACTTTATGTTCTTGGCTCTTGGGAAAACAGAACACAAACACTCAAGCCCTGGGATTTTCGAGAAACAGATGCTTCCCTCCCTTTTTAAAAAGTGGATACATTTGACAGGTCTTGATGGTGAGAGGAGACAGAAACTTCTAATCCTTTCCAGGGCTTGTGACGGCCAAAACTTTCATGCTTGTCTCATCTTTGTGCACCCTCCACTTGCCTTTGCTTTTCTTTTTTCTTCCTTTTTTTTTTTCTTTTTTGATTGTGACTTAAGTCCCTTCTAGATATCAGGGACATTCCATTAATCTTTAGCCTATGTGTCATTGTGATTTCTTCCTTTGTCTTCGTGTCTTCACAGACACTTGCCCCTCCCTCCACCATTTTCAATGGAGTCCCAGCTTTTTCGAAGGTCCTGCCATAATATCGCCCTTTCCTGCCACATTTCCTTACGTTTCAGTGTCCCTTGAGTGTCTCTTTACCGACTCCAGATCATCACTGCTGCCCTGTAGGGTTCCCTGTGTTTGGCTTTTATATCCCTACAGATATTCCTAACATTTACCCAGCAATTGTTCTGTCCTGCGATGATACTAAGCACGCTGCCTGTCTGCCTTCCCTTCTTCCCCACCATACTTTAGATGTCTGCTATGATTATTTCCATGCTGTGTTGGAGGAGAATGAAGTGTACTGTGGTTGAGTGACTTGTCCAAAGACAAACAGCTGTTCAGTGGTATGGCTGGGAGGCAAAGTTGGGTCCCGTCCAGAACTCATGCTCTCAGTCATTATGAGCATGCTTGGTTCCTATGCTTCCAACTCACCATCACTCTCAGCAACACTGGCCTTCCTATCATCAGTTCATCAGGTAGGGGTTATGAATTCATCGTGTGAACATTCTGGCATTCCACTTCCAATGTACGGTGCCATACTCTACAACTGCACATAATAGGCCACCTTTCTACCCCTAACATTGCAGAGCTGCTGGGCTCCTCGCAAGCACAACATCTTCACCTGCCATTCCGCCTCTGTTCATCTCCATTGAACCTGCTTCTCCGTGTCTCTCATCCTCCTGATCCACATCCCCTCCCATTTTACCTCTATCTCTTCACTTCCTTGGACAATATCACCTTCTCCCACCTACACACTCTTTGCTTTGATGCTTCTTACGCATCAGTCTGGATCAGCCTAGATTCCTGAAGTCTCTTTGTTTTAAACAAGCCTTCAATATCAACCGCCAATCTAAAACAATTCCAGAAATGACTCTATCCATGCCTCTCTTTAGATTACTAGAAAAAAAAAAAAAAAAAAAAAAAAAAAAAAAAAAAAAAAAAAAAAAAAAAAGAAAAGGTTCCCAGGATATCCTCTGGCTTTAAATTCTGTCTCGAAGAAGAAGATGTGGAGTTGACTGGCAGACACTGATTCCAGCTACAGTTTGGCACTTGTTACTTCTTGGAAGTTCTTCTACTTATCCCCTCTGAGTCCTTTATGCTTTCTCCTGAGGCCTTCGTCCAAACCTGCTCTCACTTCCTTGTTTCTCATAAACCAACCTTCATCTCAGTGGAAATCCACTGTAACCTTCTCCCAGCCATCCCTGGCTCTGTGCTAGGCTCTCATCCTGAGTCCTGTCCATGGTGGCACTCGCTCCCCACATAGATGCTCGCTTTTGTCCAGTTTTTATTTTGAGACATTTCCACTGTGGAGCTTATTTGTTTCCTTTACCACAATTTAAGGCTTTCTTATTACAGTGATTCCTCCCTCCTTGCCCTCCAGCACACTTGGGCTTTCCTTTCTTAAAAAGTTCTTCACTTGACAGCCTGCCTCGTCTAGCCATGATTTTCTTTCATTGTGGTTTAACTGCCTGTTGTGTTACAGTCTTAAATAAATGCTCTTAACTCACTGTATCCAACCTCCAACAATCTTTCCTTCTTTGATTCCTGGAAATGTGACTTGCGCACCCAGGATTTTACTGAAGTGCAGTCATCCACACGGTTATTTTTGCTAGATCTTTCTTTTGTCCTTATGGTTGCTGACGTCTCTGTAGAATTTGATACTAGTAAGCTGCAACTTCTCACCTAAAACATGTTCTTTTCTTGGCTTTCATAACATTAGTAAAGTTTGCTCTTCCCAACTTTGGCCATTCTTTTTTGTTTATCCTTTAATATGTTTTAAACATGAATCCTGGGAGCTCCTGTTCTATTTTTATAAAATTACCTCAAAAAATAGTTTTCTCATAGTTCAGCTCTAAACTCTGTGATATTCACTTTTAAAGTGAATGATTTCCTTCCCTGACTCTCCAGTTGCCTGTGACATATTTTCACCTGGTTTTCAAGCCGCCATTTCTTTAAAGTCTAGAATTGAAACCGTTCAGAAGTCATACTTTATTCAATTATTTCTTTCCAGGAGGTAGCCGCTGCCTGCTACTTGGTAAGGGCTCGTATATTTTCACTTAATAGTATTAGGAATGCACTTTATTGAGCAGCGACTACAGCTTCCTAGAGACAGTGGGATAGGTACTTTAGATACTTCATTTTTAAAATGATTTTATTTATGTATTTGTCAGCGGGGTTGGGGGAGAGAGTGCATGAGCAGGGGGAGTGGCAGGCAGAGGGAGAAGCAGGCTCCCCGTCGAGCAAGGAGCCTGACGCCATGCTTGATTCCAGGACTCTGGGGTCATGACCTGAGCCGAAGGCAGGTGCTTAACCGACTGAGCCACCCAGGTGTCCCTAGATATTTTATTTAATATTCTCAAAAGTCCCTCAAAGACAGGCTCTGGGCAAAACCAATTGGTTGCTTACCCCAAATTTACCCACAGTGCTTTTCTCTCTAGTCACATTCCAGCCAGGGCTGGCCCAGTGAGGCAATTCTGGATAATAAAGTCGAAGTGAAATTTTAAAGGGTGTGTCTTCCAGAGAAGTGTTGGCTTTTTCTTAACTCACATGCCTCTTCCCCCTTTGCCCTTCCCCGTGTACTACCTAGAGATGCTGAAGCCGTCTGGTGAAGGAGAAGAACAGAAACACCTGGGTCGCTGGTTTCTCTTCCCTCAGATATTACTTTTTAGGTCAGTGGTGTCAACTTTCTCCAGGCAGCTGTAGTCAGTTCTTGCATTTGTCTTGTTTCACTCCCTCGGCTTTTCCTATCTGGGTTTCTGCTTTTATTTCTTGACTAATCTGACTTCAGCGTCTCCCTACACCAAGTCATTACTACTGCCAGGCTAACCTTACTTCCAGAGTTCTGCAGTCATGTTAGGAATACAGGTGGAGGTTAGCTAATGCTACAGAGGTAATCCTATTGCCATATACAGATGTCTCCAATCAATACATTGTACACCTTAAACTTACACAATGGTGTAGGTCAATTATATCTCAATAAAAAATTACATTAATAAAACGTTATGTAGATGCCACTAGCAAAAAAAATACTTATTTAAATTTATAGAGAGTTGTTATGTAAATTTATATAGAAGTTCTATAGTGTTCATTAATATATTAATTGTACCATTTAATCTTCATAAATCTATGCAAAGGATACTTTATTATCATCTTTACTGAGAAACTGAGACTTACAAGTGGTCAGACCCATAACCACCACCTACCAGTAAGTGGCTGAATTAGAAATAGAATTCAAGTCCCATGACTCAGAATTTGGTGCTTTTAAAACCACATTTCTCTTGTCACACTGCTTTGCAACTTATTTTTGTGCTCCACAGTCTGCTGGAGTTACTAACATTGTGACACATTGAGTGCATTTTAAATAAATTTTCCAAGAATCTTTCTCCATCCTCCACATGTAACGTTTTTCCTTAACTCCCCAACATAACTCCCCCGCTTTAGTCAGACTAGTTTAAATATAGTTTCTCAAGCCTGTTGATGCTGCTTTTGTGTTTGATATTAGTATTTGAAGCTTGGCTCAAATTCCACCTCAGCCAAATAACTTCTTTAGTTTTCAACCTAACTAATTTGGGTTCTTCTTCTTTTTTTTATAATTAGGTAACACTTCTCAGCAATTGACCTCATCCTCTCTTGTATTAATAATTTTATGTATTGCAAACTTAAGTGACTCATTTAGATCACGTGCTTGAGGATAGGGACTGTAAGTACTTCACTGTCCCCTGACGTTGTTCAAAATCCAGTGCTCAGCCCCGGCAGAAACGTGTTAGGAATCATTGAACACAATATTTCTTGATTCTTTCGCCCTTCCCTCCATACTCGTCCTTCCTTCCTTCCTTCCTTCCTTCCTTCCTTCCTTCCTTCCTTTGCTTCCTTCCTTCCCTCTTCCTCCCTCTCTCCTTCTCTCTTTTTCTTCTTCTTTTTCTTTTTCTTCCATTGTTCAAATTGCTGGATGATGAATGAATTATGAATATCCCACCTCTTCTTACAGTTCCCACATGCGAAATCATCACCACCGTCAGCTGGCTTTAGCCTTTTGTGACCTATTTTGTTCCTGTGCTCCATTGATTCAAATTCATTGCCCCCAATTTTACTGAAGTCTTTTATAATAAAGGAATACAAACATCAGGAAAGAAACATATATAACCAGCTCCTCCCAATACTGTTATGTGTTGAGGTCTATAGCCCCAAACCCTGACTGTTGCCATTAGATATTTGAAACTGAAGAGAATTGAAAGCAGAGAAGCAGGACCAATTACAGAATACTGTCATAAAAAGGGTTATTCAGCTTAGATGTGGGCTTTGGGGGGGGGGATGGGATAGGCTGGTGATGGGTAGTAAGGAGGGCACATATTGCATGGTGCACTGGGTGTTATACGCAAGTAATTAATCATGGAACTTTACATCAAAAACTAGGGATGTACTCTATGGTGACTAACATAATATAATAAAAAATATTATTATTAAAAAAAATATGTGCTCCATTTTATACTTACAGTGAGTAAATTTTGAAGATGGTTTTGAGTTCCAGAAAATAAAGTGGGAACATCACACGTTGGTTCACTTTACTGCATTGGCACATACGTGGTGTACAGAAAACTGGTCTGTCCCAAGACAATCGTGTGTTGAGTTCTAGCTCTGTCTCTGGTGGCTTATATGAATCGAGATGACTTTTTATTTTATTTTATTTATTATCTTTTTAGAGAGTGAGCAAGCAGAAGTGGAGGGGCAGAGGGAGACAGAGAGAGAGAGAGAATATCAAACAGGCTCCTCGCTCAGTGCAGAGCCCAACATGGGGCTCCATCTCAAGACTGTTGAGATCATGACCTGAGCCGAAATCAGGAGCGGGTCACTTAACCAACTGAGCCACCCAGGCACCTCAACTGTCTTGTATTTTTAACAGATTTAACAACTGTTTATCAGCACTAACTCTGTATAAGGTGATGTAATGGACAAGGTAGAGTGAGATGCGAGGCTCAAGCAAAACCTTTCTATACAGGCAGACAGTAACAGTGTTAAAAATAGAGGCCATGCAGGCAATCATCCTCTTAAGACTGAGAGAGAAAAGTTAATGCCACACAATGGACTGATTTAAATATTTTCTAATTTGACCACCCATGCATAGTCAGAGCTCATGTTGGAAGCAATATAGCTCCCCCTTCAACTCTGGTGGCTTGATTGTCATGTGAAGTCTAGTTGTTTGTTGCCTGTTTCTATAGCATCATGATGGTTCCCATTTTTCTCTCTTTTTGGTGAAAAAGTGTTTATTTGCCTCATGCTTTCGGTAGGTATTTTTGTTAAGATTTTGTGATCTCCAAGTACAGAGGCAGACATCTTTGTTTTCTGCCTTTTTCTCTTGGATGCACATGTTAATTAAACTCACAAACACTTGGACCTTAGAACTTCAAGAGTTTTATAAAACCCTGAACATATATGAGAAATTTCCAAACCTATGTGTATGTGTGCATTATTCCGGAAAGAGTATCCAGTATTTTCCATCCCTTTATCTGAAGGGTTTGTGGTTCTATAAACATTTTAAGAATTACTACATCTAGTGGCAATTTTCCATGTTTCTCCAGCAGCAGCTGGGGTATTTCTCAGTTTTACTGGCCATTAACTATTGCTTCAGCAAGTACGTTAACACGTGGTCACACATAGGCATACTTATGGGAATTCATTGCCACAGTATTTATTATGACTGTGTTATTTCATATGTTATCACTTGAATTATCCATATCCGTGGTGGCTGTGATCAACATACTTGCCCTCTTAATCACATATGAAGGAAGTGTGGGAATACCTTCTCCCTTCTCTAATCCAGGGCAGTCTGAAGTTCAGTCTGTCCTTCACACGTTAGGTGAAGTCTCAAGGTAAGGAGGCAATCTCAGTGACTCTACTTGTGAGTGGTCTGATGCCTGGAAGCAATCTAGTGAGCTCAGTTTCCAAACTCTGGATTGGCCTAGAAGTTTTTGATTGAAGGTGAAGAATCTACTAATCTGCCCCCAGTAGGACTTTGTCTTTTGGAGCTCTGACCTTAGGACAAGGAGTTAGCCACTGCATTGCTTCTGGAAATGTTGATTTCAAGATGCCTGTTGGGCATCCAGTGTAGATTTGATTAGGCAGCTGAAAACGTGAGATAAGAGCTTAGAAAGTGTGCCCTGGTGGTCTAAAATCCAGGGTCCTCATCATATAAAACCATTGGACTAAGTAACATCAACTAGGTACTAAGTATTAATAAATAGAAATCTGAAGACCTCTTCTGAATGACCATAGGGACCTTCTGAGAGACTGTATCTGAAGGAGCCAGTAGATGTTCAACATCCAGGGGCAAGGAAATGATGAGGGTAGGGCAAAAGGACCTGAGCAGGTTCTTGCTGACCAGACCAGATAGCTTGCTTTATCCTCTCTCTCATTTTCCTGTATTTAGCTTTAATGACATAATGCAGCCCTGACCCTGCTTTGTGAGGAAGTCTAACGTGTCTCGATATATCTCTATGAACCTGATCCTCTGGTACTAACTTCCTCTTCTTCTCCAGGATGGCCAACAGCAGAATCATCTCATTGACCTACCCATCCTAGGGATTCTCTACCCTATCTTGTGCTGTCTCTAAGACAGTGGGGCAATCTGCTACAGAATGGAGGCCTCAGCCTTTGTGTTCATGCACAGTTTCTAATGCTCGACCCTATAGGTCCAATCACTCTGGTATCTGTCTACTTCCAAAGCTTTCCACCCTTAAGATATTACAGTGGCGTACTTTAACTGAAAGATCAATTTATTTTTCATTCATCTCTGCAATGACTTCATTCTAGACTCTACAAAAAATTTTAAACCACAATGGCCACCAAATCTCCTGTGGATCTAGTGTTTGCTGGTGGAACAGTACATGGACCTTCAATTAGTCCAAGCTTCTCTTCCCCTCCAGAAAGAACATTAATTTCTGAAGATACTGGTTTTCTATAGAATGTACGTTAAAACTGATTATTTCTAATTTACAATTTGTTAAACTTTCTCAATTTAGTGAATTCTTATTGCATTGTGGATATTTGGCTTTCTGGCTTAGCTAGTCCTGTGACATAGTTTCTCCAGTCTCCCTCTACTTTTCCAAAAATTATCACAACCCTTGGTATGTTGATTCACTTTCTTGTGTATGGCAAATCTAATAGACAGATGACCATAGAATCTCATGTGTTATTAAGAATTTCTCCTTAAATCCAACATATTAAGTTATAGCCCCAAAATATGGCCCATGCAAAGTTGAGCTGCTTCTATAATCACTTACACATTATCATATTCAAAAGAAGCACCAGTCTGGAAATTTAAATCTAGATCACGGAACATATTTTAAATCATGATTATATTACCTAGTGCAGAGTAGATCAGCTTAAAAATCCTGCAACTGATTTTCCCAAAGGTAGCAAGTGAAGTATTTTCTTGATAATTGTGCAACAAGAAGAATAACTAAACTTCCCAGAAGAACAACAAAAGTGAAACAAACAAGTATAAAAACCAATGAAATACAATAGATAATGTTGATGTGGCTACTGTAGTCATTCATAACTTTCCATTAAAAATGTTGTTTCCAAAATGCAGTCTCATTGTTCTCATTGATTAGTGATATAGTAAGCAAATATTATACAAGTCCACTTGAAAAAAATACATGTTAAGTTATGTTAAACACTTTTTGTCATTTTCTATTGGGTGAAAAATTCCATTTGAAAGTCACATCTTAAAAATTTTGTTTCTATTTCTATATTATTGCCATAAAACATCTAAAGTATTTTTACTATATAAAAATGTGCAATGATAACTTATTTGGGCCAATTAGCACTCAAGTTTATAAGAAATTAACATGTGGAGAGGAACTAGATTTGTATTGGTTTCTTTCCAAAAGTGTCTGGAATGATTTCTGTGTGTTGGATCTTAGCAACTACGGGAGGTCCCTGTATCCAGTCCCTTAGCTGTTCCTTTTCCGGTTCCTGCTTAGTGTAGCCCACGTTCTTTTTTCTTCTCGTCCAACAAACACCATCTCCTCCCCACCTAATGACTGACATCCACTAAGTTAGGGCAAAGATTTGAGGATTTGTTATCAAATTGTGAACTAGGTGGATAGTGAGGAAGCAGAACAGTGGTGAGGACACTGCAAGAGCCATAGCTTTATGGAAAGTTGTAGGCCATGAGAAACTGAATAGGAATTGGACAGACAAAATTAATTGGACTGAGCACAGGAAGAGTGAAGTAAATGCCAATTATATCTTTGATGAGGGAATGAGTGTGCTACTGTGGTCCACAAATTCTTGACATGACTCCAGTTGAGAGGTGTGGTTTATATCACCTGGAGTCAGGACTCTGACGGCTTGATCAATCGCATGAATAGGCCATGCCAGTTTCTAGGCCCAGGCCTTAAGAAACTGGCAGCTTCCACTTCCTGTCTCTTGGCACTGTGACCTAAAATCCAGCCACCTGTTGGGATGCTGCCTACGAAGCCAATGGAATGGCCACATGTAGGTGTTCTGATCAACAGCCCCAGCTGAGGGGCCGGCTGACAGCCAGCATCAACCACGAGCCCCATGTATGAATGGACTTCCATATGACTCCAGTCTCCATTTGGTCAGTTACCTGCAGTCTTGAGGCTCCTCAGCTGAGTGCCCAGATGTCGCAGAGGAGAGGCAAGGCACCCCCATGGTGCCCTTTCTTAATTCTGACTCGCAGAATTCAAGAGCACAATACGGTGGTGGTGGTTTTATAGCACGAAGTGTGCAGTGATTTAGCTATTTGTTCTTTGTGTAGAAATAGTATCTGAACCCACCATTATCAGGCACAAGTATGCCACAGTTGATCAAAACCTATCTTCCCTTAATGAATAGAAATCACATGAGAATCCCAAGTATGCAGCTATATATCAGAAACGGATGATTTGAGGGGCACTTGGGTGACTCAGTTAGGTGTGCTCTTGATTTCAGCTCAGGTCATGATCTCCGGGTCTTGGGATCCAGCCCTGCGTGGGGCTCCCCACCCCGAGGAGAGTCTGCTTGTCTTCCTCGCCCTCCACCCCTCCCCCTGCTCGCGTGTGCATGCTCTTTCTCCCTGTCTCTCAAATAAAGAAATAATCTTTAAAAACAAAAATGAATGATTTGAGCCCTCAGATGTATCCTCTTTTAAATGTTTGACTCCGAACAGATGCAATTCCCTTTGAATAAGAAAAACTTTCGTAAAAATTGTTAAATTGCAAATAGATTTTCAAGCAATAGATTGTCTTTGATGGGGACTTCTCAGTTCCCTTGCTTGTACCATGTGCTTTGCTCTTCCAAACGTTTTTGATAAGGGGACCTTTTAAAATCAGTAGATCGCAGCTTGTGGCTGAGGTATCTAGATAGTTTAGGTGGCCAGCTTTGAACTCCTTCATTATTGTGAAGTTGAAAGAAATGGCTTTACTTCTACCAGTAGGGTCTTCTGCCAAATTTAACGTGTACATTTCTAAATCACTTACATATTTTAAAGGATTAAAATTAAAGATGAGATTAAAAACGTTCCTCTTGGCTTCAAAGGGAGAACCAAAATCTCCACAGAGCCTAACTGACAAGCTCCTTTGCCTTTTGAAGAAGGGGGAGGGAAGAAAAGATTCTCTTGACATATTTCTTTCCTTCTTAACCTCTTGCTGTCCAGCCAGCATTGTTCTGGAGGACTCATTCGAATGTTGAGATAAATTGTGATGTTTACCTTAGCTTTACTCAAACCTAAAGTAACATTGAAGAAATTGATACTGAGGGGAGCCTGGGTGACTCAGTTGGTGAAGTGTCTTGGGCTCAGGTCATGATCCCAGGGTCCTGGGATGGAGCTCAGTGTAGGACTCCCTGCTCAGGGGGGAGCCTGCTTCTCCCTTTCCCTCTGCCCCTCCTTCTGCTTGTGCTTGGTCTCTCAAGTAAATAAATAAGATCTTTAAAATAAAAAAAAAGAAGAAAAAAGGAAACTGATACCGAATATTTGTCCATTTCTGACCTTGGCTCTGACTCCCCTCCTTAGGAGGGTGATTAATTTGACATGTTGTGGCAGAATTAATTTTGTTGCCATAACAGCAACTTTCCCCTAATAAATTTTTCTCTCTAGAGATTTCAACACTTCAAAAGAAGATACAGCATACCTTTTGCAAACCAGAGGATGATAAGATTTCATATAGGCAATGGAGCCGGTGATTACTTCTGAACCCCAACATGTAATTATGGAGGAGAGATGGGGGGACTTTCAACATGCTTTTCGTGGCAGAACTGAAGGTGGTGGGGAGAAATGTCAAGTCGGGGTTGAGGTTCAAAGTTAGGAGCTGGTTTCCAGCTCTGCAGCTGCTATAATTACACAATTCTGTACCTTGGAACCATTTATCTCCTGCCAACTGTGGTAATTAATTTTGTCTTAAGTCAGTAGAAGGGGGATTGATCTTCTCTTTATGAAAAAGTTTCTCACGCAAATGTTTTCCAGTGTTGAAATGTCAAATGGCTTTCTTCTGTTTTACAGGTATTTACTGGAATCTGAGCTCACGATTCTCTGAATCCATGACTAATGCAAGTCAGAACCAAGTTTATTGATGATGTCCATTTTCCTCCTTAGGGATCAAAGTTTTCCAATGTATATACTGATTAGAGCTCTTAAATGATCTCTAAGCCTATTTGCATGTAATGCAAGAGTCGCTACCTATGCAGGTAAGTACCTGTTAGTTGCACAAACAAGAAACATAATCTTTTGCAGGCTTACATTTTCTTTTTAAAACCTTCTTATAAATTTGTAGTTCCTATGCTTAACAGAATTATTTAACCCAAATACATCCCGGCGGCCTTGTGAATTTAGCATTTAAAAGGGGCTTGTCACTGGGCAACTTTAGGTCATTTTCAGAAAACTTGGGTCATACCTTGAAATGTTCTACCTCTTGGTTTAGTATGAGAGCATTTTGATGTAAATTTCCCACAGAGTATGGAGATATGATTGTTAAAAAAAAGAGAGTGGGAGAAGAATTTTAAAGGACATGGGGAAACGTCTATGAGCTGAATTATCATCTGTACTTTGGTTTGTACAGAAAACCCCTGTGAATTAAAGACCGTATATCATTTTCATTTGATTTTTTTCCTTGAGTGTTCAAAGTTTTTTAACTGCAGCTATAAAAGATTGCAACCGTTGAGCGAAACTGGAATTCACCTGTGAATTTATCCTAAAAAATCAGATGAATCAGACAATATGGGTGATAGGCACAATGAGACTGGGCTTGAGGATTAAAGGGAAATTTAAGAGTGGCTACGCATGAGAAAGCATGATGAGAAGATAAAATTGGGGGAAAATTTAATTTTGCATCTTTTCCCTAAAAGCTTCAGTGAATTTCATGTACCCTTCTATGCAGTTCAGTATTAAAATTTCAGACCTGGAAGGGGGTTAAAGGTGACCATTTCAGTGCTTGTGCTCCCCCAACATTAATGTGAATATGAATCTCCCAGGGATCTTGTTCAAATGCAGATTCTTAAATTTAGGAGGTCTGGGTAGGGGTTTGGGATTCTGTTATTTTAAAAATGCTTCCTGGAACCACACTTTTAGTACCAAGGGTCTTGTTCCCGCTCCACTTCTCCATCTATTTACAGATGAGCATGACAAGGCCAGAGATACTGAGTTTCTCAAGGCCACGCAGGTACTTAGTGGCAAGGGTGTGAGGAGAGTCAGGTCTTCTGGTCCCCCAGTGCAGTATTTTTTTTTTTACACAGAACCAGAATTTTCCAGTCTGGTTCTATTGATGAAAGGCTACAAAAATCTCTACAATCTTTGCAGAATTTCCTTAAACACTCAAATGCTCAACTGCCTGCTAAATCAGATAGTATCTTATAATAGACTCTAGCAAGGGAAGTCTACTATTTAATTTTAGCAGTGAATATGTCGGTTAGCTCAAGAACAGGCCCAGAAGTTTACATAATTTGAGTTCTCTTTAAGAAAAGTATCCAAAGTTACAAATGCAAATTCATGTGAAAGTTGATATTTATTTAGGATGGGAGAAGAAATCCCAACAAGTAATGGGAGCACTGGAAATTTATGCCTCTATCTTCTGAGATCCCTTTAGGAAATTTATCAGAAATATTTATAAAGAATGCTTCCCACTTGCAGCCTAGAATTTACTCCTAGTACTTTCAAGATCCTGTGCCAGCAAGTGGTCCTGAAGCTTAATATTCATTAACTTCATTTTAAAGCTGCATCTCATCTGAGGTACAGTTTCAGAATCTATAAATCTATAAAGTGGGCTATTAGGGGCTTGGGTGATGGTCTAAGGGTCCCTAAGACCCATTCCAAACCCATTTCATGGAGGGGGTAATCAGTGTGCTCGTCCTCAGCAAGATTAGACCTCCTGAGATTGTTATCTAAACATAGTCTACGGTTCATATCATGAAGGGTATTATGTCAATGCTCGCTCAGCTTCACTGCGTATTTGGAAGGCAGAAAGAGAAGCCAATGGGAAACCTAGGAAGGCAAGAGACAGTCAACCAACTCTAGCAAATATGCCAGCTTTAGAACTCTCTCATCTGAGCTCTACTTTTCTACTGTATTCTTTTATCATTACTTAGATCATCCCAATTATGACCCAGTTTTTGCTCCTTTGCTAACATTCAACACCTAGGTCAGCAGGATATTTATAAAAGTCACCGAAACTATAGAGTTAAACCATAAAACATGTCACCAAAATATTGCCAAAAATGTATGATCAAAACAATAGGCGTGTGTTACAGTGCTTCGGAATGGTCTCAGAAATTCCTATTCTGAATTTAAAACATTTTAAGTTTACTTTTAATACACAAAACGCTGTTTCAAAAGACATTTGCTATTTTTTATTTTCATATGGTAGATATTCCCCGTTGTACTGCAGTTTAGCATAGTTTCAGCACAAAAATATGATTAAGCTAAAATTAGCAAAGAGCATAATGGATGTTAAAAACCATCTGAGAGCAAAAGTTAAGAGCATAGCACATTTCTTTGCTATTGATATTACGTGATGAATCATAGTAACGCATTTCAAGTACTTAATCTTGTCTGTTTGTATTTATTTAACTGGGATATGTAGTTCTGCTATTTCAGTGTTTATGCCAGTTATGGTGGATGCTATTGCAAATATATATAAAATTGATTTACAGATGAGAATGATTTATTTAAACTAGACAAACACCCATATTAATTTATGCTATGGAAATCAGCTTTGATTTCTTTTTGTAGCCAACTTGGAAAAAAAAATCTGGTGAATCATTTAGTCTCAGAGTTTGCTTTATGAGCGATTTTCTCTGGGAAAAGAAGGGGGGACCTTCTGCTAAATTGGGGATCTGGGCAACCAAGCATCTCTAGGAGGAACAAAGGAAAAGAACAGAGGGGCTAATTGTTTAATTAGTAAATGTCTGCTTGGTTAATGACATATTAATGAGTTTTTAAGACCGTCATATCATTTACCATAAAAGACCCATGTGCCTATCCCTGGATGTACTGTATAATTAAGTAATGTGGCCCAGAGGAGTTAATCATTTAAAACCCTGTCATCTTGCTCAAGTTTGCAGATAGAAAAGCCAGCACAGAAGGCACCTGCCAGGTAGAGTCAGGGTGGCACATAATTTTGAACTAAATTGTCTCTCTGCAACGGTTACGCAGTCAGATGTCTGCCCAGAAGCAGAATTTTTTTTCTTTTGACAACCGAGAGAGCTGCTAAGATGCTGCTGTTTGCTCCTTGGAATTCAGTTGTTGGCAGTGAGAGTGTGAGTTTGCAGAATGGGGCCGTTCGAGCTGTTTCTGAGTACTCAAAAGAGTAGAGAGGCTCAGAGGACTTTATGATTCTAGAATTGTGCTATCCGATATGGTAGCCGCTTGCCCCGTGTAGCCATTTAAATTTCAGTTAACTAAAATGAAATAAAATCAGAAGTTCATTTTGTAATCACATTAACCATATGTCCAGTGCTCGATAGCCACATGTGGTTAGTGGCTACTTTATCAGTGGCATAGATCTAGAACATTCCCACCATCACAAGGACCTCTCTTGGACTGCATGGGTGCTGAATGCAAATGGTGGGAACTAGCAGGACAGCAGGAAACAGTCAGACATGACTAGTTCACATCTTCTTTTCGTGGGGGCAGGATTCACATCAGAACACTTGTAGCCATTTGTTTAGACTAGAGAGTGAAAATTGACCTCACCACAGAGCACACACTTCGGGGCTATAAATGTTGCCCCTATTGGTAAATTATAGAACTTAGTACTGCAATGAATGCTATAGAATTTTCAAGCCCAGTTCCTTGTTCTAACCTGCTTGGCTCAGATCATCAGGATCTGCTCATTTCACACCAGCATGATCGAGTAGAGACTGCAGTTCCACTGCTCCTGCATATGACACTGTGGTTTTCCCTTGAGTTAAATTCTGTGTCTAGAAACATTTGGATGTCTTAATTTTCCTTGACCTCCCTCATAAGTAAGAGTTGTCCATATGGGTTATTTAAAACAATTTACACACCATTCCCTTTTCCTAGGATTCTGCCCTACCATCTCATTTTCATTAAAACTTCCTTGTGTCAGCCTTCTTTTCTCTCTCCTCAGCCCCTATTATTCTAAATATATTGGCTATTTGGGGGTCATTATAAACTTAGTATCCTGCAAACCATGTTTATGTATGTAAGCAAGTGCCACCCTATATGACTCCAGTGCATTGTCAGACAGGAAATGCTGAAGCCCCTCTCCTTGGTCTGCTGGTAAATGCACGAAGAGTCTGCCCCCGTTCAAAAATCCTGTTATAGCCCATGTCCCCTGCATTACAAGTCTTTTGCTAGTGTGTAATATTGGTGCTACTGCCAATGACAGTTACTACACACCCAACACATAGGCTTCAAATAATTTAGGCTTGGAGTGCCACACAGCTCCCCAGATTCTCACAAATCACAGAAGCTTTCAAACTCCTAAGGGTCCAACACTTTCTTTGTGTCATTGGCAGTGGAAGGACATCAATCAATTCACTTTCAAAACTATAGTCTGGGAAGTCAAAGGACACAGCTTGAACATATAGCTCCATGGCCAAGGGCACATCTATCCTTGTGGCTTGGAGAGATCCTGCAGGAAGTATTGCTTGAACATCAAAGACGTTACCATAAAATCCACATTTTATTTCTTCTTCTTTTACATTGGGTGGGGTAGATCAGATCATTGCTCACATATGTTCATTGTCTCCTCACTTCATCCATGGGAAGAGTGTAGTTTCTCTCCCTTGGGCCCTGTGACTTGTTTTGTCTCATGGCGGATGGAGTGTTCCTTCCCACCCCCGATTTGGGGTTTGGCCGTGTGTTTTACTTTGATCAGATGGATGTTATCAGATGTAATTCGAGCAGAAGCATAAACTGTGCTTGCTAAATTGGGCTTACAATCTTGTGCCCTACCTTTCATCGCAAGAGGAATATGCATATGTTTTGAGGAGCTCTTCCAAGAGCTGGACCCAACCTGAAGTATAGACCCGAACTTAGCTGACGCCAGCCTGCATCAACTAACTCCAGCTGGCCTGCAGATGTATGAGTGAGAAATACGTGCTTATTTTTGTATGCCACTGGGATTTGGGATCAGTCCACAGCTGAGATATCAGCCAGACCCTTCCTTTTAATTATCAGTGAGACAATGTTGGCTGTGTGTGAAACAGTCATAGGGCAACTAGCGCTGTCTTGGCATAATGGCTTTGGTCTTTCTGGCTTTATGCTTTCTGGTTATGAGACACCTGGAGCTAGAGCAGGGGATGGGCTTGCCTTCTCAGTCCCATCTTTCTATATCGACTGAGGTAGAGAAGTACAAGTAGATAGTTTTGAGTCAGGTATGAAATGCAGAATTAGGTTATGGTCCTGATTCTTGTAGAGCCCACAGGTACTGATATGGTTGTGGTGGTACCTGGAGAAGTGTATATATGTTTTATTTTCCCTCTTTTCAGGACCATGGTGCAATAGAAAGTCCCTACTCTTCTTGAAGTTATCTTTGACCCATTGCTTGGTTTGCACAATAAGTTGTGAACAGATGTAACGTATATTATGCATCACTTCTGGGCTGAAGCCCTGAGTACTAGTGTTCACTTTACCTTCATGTTCCTCTTGCTATTGTGACTGGCCTCGTGGTGGAGGATGGTGCCATGGAAGCCAAGTTCAGAGCTGATGGATATGTAGCATGAAATAGATCATACATTCGTAGCTGTGTCCCCTGAATGTTTTCTTTTCTTTCTTTTTTTCCTAAAGCACTATAATCTAACCTATCCTGACTCTTGCAATTCCTTATATTCAAGATGATTGAAATGTAGTAAAGGAGATTAGACAGATTACTATCCAAAGCAATATGAGATAACACCCTATATATGGTTCAAAATAAATTTTATCTGAATGCTGAAAAAGGGAAATTGTTTCTGACCAAGGTGATCAGGAAAGACATGATCAAAGATGAATAACTGAGCAGTCATTTGCATATGACAAGATCTGGATAGACAAATGGTGGTGGGAGGCACTGGAAGGAAATGAAATGGGAATAGAGCAGAAGAGCCCAAGGGACATTTCAAACATGGAGAGCAGACAGACAGGCCTCCAGTCAGGCCCTTTCAAGCAGGGTCACTGCACATAGCTGGCTTTCAGTGCAGCATTTTATGCTGTGGCCTTGGCTGTGGAGGCCAGCTACTAGAAAAGACCAGATAAGTCAGCCAAGGCAGAAGACGAAGAGCCTTGAAAATCAGGCACAGAAATTGGACCTGTGTTTTGTGGGCAATGAGAATCTTCAATGTTTTATGCGTAGAGAGGATGTCAGATCAAAGCAATATTTTAAGCTGGAGTATGTTTTACATGATGGACAAGGAGAAAAAAGAAAGGGATTTCTAGAACTTTCTATTCTACTTGCTTTGGCTAGAAGGCCTACTGCAATGATTGGAGAGTAAGATGGTGAGAGCCTGAAATAAGACTCAGAAAATGGGAATATAAAAATTAACATGCACTTGTAGAGGGAAATGAGTATCATGTGGTTGTTAGTGTACAGGCTTACCCATTTACAGGCTGTATAAACTTAGACAAATTACTACTTAACCACCCTGAGCCTCGGAGTCATTATATGCAAAATGGTGATAATACTAGTACACATTTCACAGACTTCTTGAGGGAAGTAAATGACAAAATGTACTCATTCCACCGTTTAGCTCATGTAGTGAGTCCCCAGTAATTGCAACTACCATTACTTAAAATAATCACTATTTTGGTTTCTTCCAAGGAGTATTACAGTATTTTTTTTTCTATTAAGCATTAAATTTGCTATTTCTATGTGATTCTTCTTTAGAATAGAAAGAAAAACTTCCTCAAAATGTTAAGCTATCAAAATAAAATGAAAAAAAAATGCGCTTTTCTGTTATTTCAGTATTACTCTTCCGTTAGACCAGAAATACCAAGTAAGCATGACCATCAAGGCATTTTTTTGTGTAGTTGGTAATTCCTTTGAAGGCCCTGAGGGAGGTTGGTAGGGAAGAATACTGAATAGGAAAACAAACAAGATTAGGTCAGCACCCAATCTCCCTTTGGGGGGGATTCGCAGAACTGTTTTTGTTTGAATAAGCAAAGCTTTTGAAAAAGTTTGGTGTATTTCGCACTGAATCCAAAGTTGTCTCTCTATCCTTCGGCTAATATTTTAAAAGGTAAAGCAAATATTCAAAAAGGTAAAGGGGTACTTTAAGTAAAAAGTGGAAAAATTCGTTTTCAAAAGTTAGAGAAAGTCAGCAAAAATCATCAAGCTTTCTTCAACTGTATAAACTAAACATTGGTAGGTTATGACAGTGTCTATGTGCCTCTTCTTTGCCAGGGTCTGTTGTGTGGACACATATATTTCCTTCATCAAAATTAGTAAGGAAGTTATTATTCCATTTTACAAATAAAGAAAGAATGATTTAATACATTTATTTATTTGCTTATTTATTTATTTATATTTTTGAGAGAGAGAGAGTACAAGACTGTGTGAGCAGGGGAGGGGCAGAGGGAGAAGGAGAGAGAGAACCCCAAGCAGTCTCCATGCTCAGAGGGGAGCCCCTCATGGAGCTCAATCTCACCACCCTGAAATTATGATCTGAGCCAAAATCAAAAGTCGGATGCCCAAATGATTGAGCCACCCAGGTGCCCCATGATTTGATAAATTTAAAAGTCTGAAATAAAAATATGATTTTGTTCATTAAACACAGATTTATGATTACTTATTTTATAGCAGACACTGTTCAAAACATTGCGATATAACCATGACCAAGACATAGATACTAATTTCCAACAGCTTGAAGCTTGGTGGGGGAAAAAGTAAGTAAAAAAGGAAATAGTATGAGGAGGGTTTTGATAGCCACACTCCCAAGGGAGGCCTCAAGGCCTCAAGGTTAAATCTTGCTGGGGATTAAGTGTTAGCATCTGCTAGGGTGAGAGGACAGGACACCAGGGGAAAGGTCTCTCATTCCTTGCTACCTTACGGTTTCTGACATTTTCTTGCTGGCTTTATAAGAATCTGAAATCCTTAACCCTCTACCACAACCATGTTGATCTGAGGCATTATTATTCCTACTGGGATTATTGTCATCATCTCTTGCTTGGTGTCCCTGTTTCTGGCTCTGTACCCTAAATCTATTCTAACACTACCAGAGAATCCTGTTAAAATTTGGGTCAGATCAAGTCACTCTGCTTAAAACTTCCTATGGTTTCCACTCATTCAGAAAAATTAAGTGTCCGGTCTATTTATCTTATATGGCTTTACTGAATCTACTACCTTCTTCCATTCAGTTCCCAGCATCATTAACTCTCTGATCTCACCTTCCATGGCTCTTCCCCCTCCTCATTCTGGTATACAGGCTTCCTTGCTGTTCCTAGAACACATACATATTCCTAGAGCATGCCTCCACCCCAGGACCGTTGCACATGCTTGTCTTTTCTGCTTATAATGTTCTTCTCTCTGACCTCCTTAAGGTCTTTACTTAAATGTCAACTTCTTGGTGGGGTACGCCAAATCCCATTTATGTGAGTTTCTAACACATCCCTCTACCCATCCCAGTTTTCCCTACGTCCCTTTCACCTAATTCACCACTTATCACACCTACATTTTATTTAATTCACTTTGTTTATTTTCTATCTCCCTCCCTTAACATGTAAGTTCCACAAGGAAAGGTGTGTTTGTCTGTTTGCTCACTGCTGTATCTGCACTGCTGACAATACTTCCAGGCACGGAATGGTTTCCCACTAACTATTTCTCGACTAAATAAATGAGTACATCTAGATACAACTGGAACAGTTACAAATTGCCTTCTGAGATGAGCTTTCATTTTTTTCTGAGTACAAGGAGGAAGCATTGGTATCTTCTGAGTGTCACTAGTATGATAGGGTTAGCCTAAAAGGTGACCACAAATTCAAAGTGATAGTAAATGTTTAACCTAAGGGGTATGAAGGCGAAATTCAGGAAGTTCAGGTCTATAATTGTTACTCTGAAAGCCAGAAATAGGAGTCAAGTACTGTTATCATAATTCAGATGGGTAAGGGGTTTTAATAAATGTAAAATGCCAGGCTCATACTAAGTTCTTTACTCCTGGTAGTTTCTTTGCTTCCTTTTCACAATAGAATACAAAATTCATCTGCACTGTTCTTCCAGTCTTATCAATAAACTGCATGACTCTTCTCAGTGAGGCTCTGACGAGTAATTTTTGGTTTCTCTTCCAGCAGGAACTCATCTTTGTAATTTATCCAAAGTGGCTTAAGGAAAACAATAATTTATTAAAAAAATATATGGTAGGACTATTTAACCATAGTCTGGGTCTAGGAGCTCAAAGGATAGCAGCAGAACTCAGTCTTCCCCACCTCACAGCTCTGACTTCCCCATGGACTGGTCTCAATCTCAGACAGTTGTTGTCCTCATGGTAACAAGACTGCTGCAGTGGCAGGAGCCTAACTACCTTTTAGTTGGCAGCAAAGAGAAAGCCACTTTTCCAGCAGTGCCATCAAGACCTAAGACTCACTCAGATTTGACCAGCTGGGGTTACTTGCCACCATGGTCCAGATCTAAGGAAAATGTGACATAGTGATTGGCTCCCCAGTGAGTCAACACTCAGAATATATGAACTGATGATGAGTTAGAGGCCAACACAAGTCAGTGTCTGTGCCCATAAGGTCACTGGGACACTTTGAGGACAAACCACATACTTTGTTTCCTTCTAGAATTTTCTGTAGGTATTTTAGCAATCAGTCCTTTGATTTTATATGAAAACTAACAAAATGATGGCACCTAGGATGACACATTTTGTCTATTTTACACTAGGTTTGCCATATTTTAAGAATATTAGTCATAACACATAAACATCAGAAATGGAAAGATAATTTTAGACCTATTACGACATAAGATTTTATTTATTTATTTTTATTCTTTTAAGATTTTATTTATTTATTTGAGAGAGAGAGATAGGCAGAGAGAACATGAGCTGGGGGAAGAGGGAGACTCAAGCTCCCCGCTGAGCAGGGAGCCTGACGAGGGGCTTGATCCCAGGACCCTGAGATCGTGACCTAAACTGAAGGCAGGCACTTAACTGACTGAGCCACTGTCGTGAGATTTTAAATTAAAGTTTTTCTTAATGGAAATTTCTCTGATGATGATAGATAGATGATAGAGAGATAGATTACACCTCTGTCAGCTACTTTGTGCCAGGCAATTTTAAAAGCTATAACCTCCCCATACACACAAATATATATATATATATTTTTTAATTTTTTCTTATTTTTTTAAAGGTTTTATTTATTTATTTATTTATTTGACAGTGATAGAGACAGCCAGCGAGAGAGGGAACACAAGCAGGGGGAGTGGGAGAGGAAGAAGCAGGCTCCCAGCAGAGGAGCCTGATGTGGGGCTCGATCCCAGAACGCCAGGATCACGCCCTGAGCCGAAGGCAGACGCTTAACGACTGAGCCACCCAGGCGCCCCACAAATATATATTTTTAAAATTCACTCAGTCCTCACAACAGCCTTATAATAAGTGTTTTTAATCCTCATTTGTCTTCCACAAGGAAAGTCTTTGCTTACAAATCTTTTTTCTTCTTGATAAAGAGATAACACTCTACAAGGAAATGAAGAATTGTAGAGAAGTCTTAAGATATATCAAAAGGCTATTACTAGACCTGTTTCAGGGTCACTTCAGCTGCCAAACTCCAATCTGTTGGTATTTACCCAACACCCCTAGTGATTCCCCAGAAGTGCCCGGACACCCTGCGGTTTGCAGACAAACACCTGGGAGGAAAAAGGTCTGTATATGATTTAATCAGCCATTCCGGAGACTCCTGAATCTGATGCTTTCTAGACATGTGCATTTTTCTTTGGGAATGTGAACTAAAACTGTGGGTAGAGTATGCAGCAAAATAATCCAAAACACCAAATACTGGTAAGCCATTTAACAAACTGGCAGCGTTTCTCTCCTTGTTTTTGGCAGGGTGTTTTATTATCCTGCTCCCTCATGTGTCAGCACTTCTCTCCATGATATAAAATCAAGAAAAGAAGTTAAAAGTTTTCAGAATAATCCCAAACTGAAGAAATCAGTAAGTGAGATAATTATACCAGCCTCAATGGCTGTCTCTACTAGGAGCCGATTCAAAGATTTGTGGTATTCACACAAAGGGAACATATTTTGCATGACTTGACTTCCAAGCAGTGATTATCCCTCGCAGGCTGGCTGTTTTTCCAAGTGGTCCTGCTGATTAGAGGCTCTGAGTAAAATCTGTGGTGGTTGATAACCTAGCTACCTTGGCTTTCTGCTACATTAAACCCTTTTGGTCTGCTTTAAATGGGCAGCGCTAATGCCTGTAGACTTCCTCTGCCTCCAGAAGCTGGATTTCTTTGCCAACAATTTGCTTCTTGCAGGTCTTCAAGAAGTATGTGATATGCGTTGGCAGTGTTCACATAAGAATGCAACTTTTGAGATTACAAAGCCTCAGTAGAGTATCATGTATTCCTTGATTTTGTGCTTGAATTTTCCAATAATTCAGTGAGTAGTTAATGAATGTTACTCATCATTACCATCTTCAACACAGTTGATATAACATCCGCCAAATTCTATGTCAAGGCATGAGTCCCATTTGGTGCCCCATATTGGAGAGTAGGGTAGGGTAGAAAAAAATGCCAGGGATAGAGCATGTTTCAGGAATGTTTGCAGATTCAAAACTCACATCAGCATATCAAAGCCTTGAATTCAGCCTCTCTAAAAGTTATTTATCCAGGAACACTTTTCTTTCCCCCATGTGACAGCCTTTATCATTCTTTGGAACTTAATTCCCATAGAGCACACACTGCAAAATGCTAATTTTGTGAATGCTTATTTGTGCCACACGTGGGTCCTGTTTGCTGGATGCTCACCTCTGCAACATTGTAGGGCACAGGGGATTCAGTATTTCAAAAAGACAATAAAAATCTAGGTTTTTTATCTTTATTTTCCTTGCTCTCAGCCAGAGGTCGGAAAAAGGCCCCGTAACGGGCCATGTAGTAAATATTTTTTGGCTTTGTGGGTCATGCGTTCTCTGCCACACCTACTCGGGGCTGCCCTCGCGGCACAGAAGCAGCGCCAGGCAATACGGAAACATGAATGAGGATGACCAAAATGAGGATTTCATATAATTTTCATGTGTCAAGAAATCTGATTTTTTCCAACATTTAAAAATATAAAAACCATTTTTGCTCACAGGCTGTGCAAAGACTCAGCAGGTTGGATTTGGCCAATGGACCAGTTTTCTGACCTATGCTCTAAACCGAAATTGATAAAGGAGATGACGACTACATTTCTACCTACACTATGCAGATGGACCTTCTGTATTGGGTTTTATTTTATTTTTTACTTTCCTTTTGTGCTTTTTAAAAAAATTCTGGAGGGGCCCCTGGGTGGCTCAGTCAGTAAAATGTCCTACTCTTGGTCTCGGCTCAGGTCATGATCTCATGGTTGTGGGATCGAGGCCCAGGTCCGGTCCTGGGTCAGTGGAGAGTCTGCTTGAAAGATTCTCTCCCTCTGCTCCTCCCCACTCCCCCTAAATAAATAAATCTTAAAAGAAAAATAAAAGAAAAAGAAAAAATTCTGGAGAAGAAGCAAGTTTGTAGATTTTTTAATTTGTAAATCTACTCATCCCTCAATGCTCCATGTAAGTCCTAGAGTTCAATTAAGATTCCCTTTACAGTTTATTTCATATGGACCTCTTTCTACACTGACCTCTTCAGAACAATGCCCCCCTGGGCCACACCAGTCCGACTTCTCCTTTGATACTTCGTAGTGCCTTTTGCCTTGCTACCTACATTTCAAAAAATAAAGGTTTTGTAGTCTGGAGTTTTTTTTTTTTTTTTTTTTTTTAAAGCCCTTTAAGGGCAGAGATCTATTTGCTGTTACCTTATAACAGCCCTCCTGAACCAAAGCACTGCATATTGAGACACAGGGAGAAGAAGGCAACTGCAAGACAAGGAGAGAGGCCTCAGGAGAAAGCAACTTGCTTTGAGCAATCAATCAACACACTGATGGGAAAACAGACAATGTACAAATCATACAAGAGTGTAGGGATATTTTATTTATATATTTAGAGTTAACGCTCAGTTGTCTGTTTTCAGTGCATGGCAAATAATAATTTATGGGGGGTAGTAGTAAGAATGTTATTATGTTTAGAGTAGTATGATTTATTTTCAGGTATACATCCAATGAAGAGGGCAATTGGCTTGCCTTCTCTTTTCATCCAATCATTATTCATATATACATTAATTCATTCTATAAATGCTTATCAAGTTCCAGTACTGCAGGTGCCAATATCAAAGCAGATCTGAAAGTCATTCTCATTGCCAAAATGTTACATCAACTCTGGATCCAGTTTCTGCTAAGTCAGTGTCTCAAATATATATATAATATATATATATATATATATATAAATATATATATATATCTCGCATCAGTCCTATCCTTACCTGAACCTATCCCCACTCCTGCTCCTATAAGACCCTCATTATCTCTTCTTACAAGGACCTGAGTCATACTGGATGAGGGTCCCCCCAAACAGCCTCATTATACCTTAATCACCCCTTTCCCCAAATAAAGTCACATTCGGAGGTGTTGGGGGTTAGGGATCCAACATATGAAAACACAATTCATCCCACACCACATGCCTAACTTTCTTCCTTCTCCTCAACTAGCGTCATCCATGCCTCATATTCCCTCTACTGCATGAAGAGTACCATACCTCAAGGTTTGTTTAGTCTGTTTCCTTTGTGTGAGAGATCTTCTTCCAATTCGAGACTCTTTTTTGTCTAGTGAACACTGATGATATTTCAAAGTTTAATTTAGACATAAGCCTTTCATTATGGTCTTTCCTGACTCCTGGTGTCTATGGAGACTTTCAAGTATAACACCTGTGACATGCATTATACTAATATGGGTGTGCCTGTGCCCTGAATCTAAACTGTCAACCAGAGCCCATGTTTCTGCTCAATGAAAGTTTTTTTTTCTTCAAATGAATGACTTATACAATTTTGTTGACTCTATAATTTTATTTATTTGTTTATTTTTAAAGATTTTATTTATTTATTTATTTGAGTGAGAGAGAGAGAGAGAGAGAGCACACGGGGAGGAACAGAACGGGAGGGAGAGGGAGAAAGAATCCGAAGCAGACTCTGCACTGAGCATGGAGCTGATGTGGGGCTCGATCCTACGACCCTGAGATCATGACCTGAGCTGAAACCAAGAGTCAGAACCTTAACCAGCTGAACCACCCAGGCACCCTGGCTCTTTAATTTTAGGTGGTTGGGTAAAGTGTAAGATAATAGCCAACAGAAATGCTGTAACCCCTGGAATATACAAGTAATATCTGTGAAGATACCTATGCTACCAAGATAAATTCAAGAAATTTAAAGTGCAGTCAAATGTTACCTGAGACCCCTCTCAAAGTTAGCATTCTAGGCACTGCATAGGTGTGGACATAAATTAAACCAGAAAACTACTTTTAGCTAAACTATTCTTCTCCTAGTTTTATTCACAAAGAGGATTTGAGTAAAAGTTTTGCTTTTTTAATCACTTAAAAATGTTCTGGATTCTGTTTTCCTTCCTTCTTTTTTTCCCTCATAAACACAAAGAGTTAGCTTTTCCCTAAAGAATTTTTGTCTTGACGGTTTACTTACTGAGAAAATAGGTAATTATTCTTATTCTATGTTAGACTTTTACTGGGTTTCTTGGGACTCATACACAAAGCTTTCTTTGGGGGAAAAATGTTTTGAGACAGAAAACCTCAAAGACAAAATGTACCTATTTCCTACTGAAATACATAGCAACTTCCTGTAGAGGCCCATGGACAGATGGGAACTTAAAGAATTCTTATAAAATTCTCATATATTTAGCAAGATTAGACAACTATTTAAGACATTACTTTTTTAATAGATGTTAGACCAGCAAAATCGATCCAGATCCACGTGACAATATATCCTTAGATATCCCACTTCACGGGTTGTTCTGAGCCTTTCTTTATTTATTGAAATGTTAAATTTTTAAAAAAATAAACCATGAATTATAGTGTAGTAGCAACTATAGCAAACTCTAAACACGGTTGATGAACTAAGGCCACTCGAAGGAGAGAAAGTCCCTGCCTGCTGGTATGACTCCGTCCTGGTAGCTAAGTTACCTATGAGTCTTTGCAAGGTTCTCACATCATGTCATTAAAAAATAGCAATGCTATACACCTAGCTGATGGCTTTGTCCCTTGGTTAGGTTTTTAATAATTAGTAAATCCATCAATGTATTTGCTTCGTCATTTGGCCCATATTTCCTGAGAATTTGCTGGGTGCTGGGGACTCTGCTGCATTAACGTCCACGGTCCCTATTTGGATGTAGTCTTTTACTCATTAATTTCCTGATAGAGTTGCACAAGAAAACTCTTAACACATCCAGGGAGGGCCTTTCCCCGTGAAAAAAAAAATGCTAAACATTTAACCTGACTGAAAACGTATCACCAAAGTGCTTGGCTTCTGGCACAAACCAGAGACTATATAGAAACACATCATAAAAATAGAAAAAACAAGAGCAGAGAGCCCAGAAGGCTGAAGTTGTCTCTTAGATACAGTCATGGTGACAGCCCAGGCAGTGCCCAAAAGGGCCAGAGGATAAAGCAAACTGAACCAGACTTCAAGTCAACAGACATTTATTGAACTCCAGCCTGCATCAGGCACCGTGATCGTTGCTTTTGGGGATACACATACGAGCGAAACATCTTATCTGCCCTTAAGGAATTTATAAGAGGAGACAGAGATATACAGAACTGCCACACAAGGCAGGATGCATTATGTGCTCAAAGCGAGAAGAGAGATACAACAAAAGTACTTCAGGAACGTGCAGGGGAAAGTGGTTAATTTTTATCATAAATATCGGGGAGCCTTCATGCAGAGGCTAGGGCTTGCATTGTGCCTGTAAGATGAGGTACGGTTTGGAGAGGCAGACAGTAGGGGAAGGAGCCAAGTACACAAGGAAGAAAAGTCGTGAAGAAGGCAATTGCACTGCATGGCATTCAGGGTTGGCTTGGAGAAGCAGACTGCTGGGGTGTGGGAGCTGTAATGATCTGAGTGGAGAAGGCTGTTGCTTCCATGTCTGGTGTTGGAGCCTGAAGCCTGCAGGGCGGGCAGGCAGGAAGAAAAGATGGGTGGGAAGTTGGAGGAGCTTGGATAAATTGGAACTCCTAGGATTGGAGGGAGTTCCACAAGGACCAACTGGAAGTCACTTAACCTCTCTTACTACCTCTCAGTCTCCATCTCTGATGAGAGAAGTGACCTGCAGGAAAAGCAGGGACCATTCTTTACGAATTAAATATGTGCCTGCCCCAGCTGTGGGATGGGCTGGGGGTAAGGAGGTAAGACGCCGCATCTGGTTGCTTCTCCAGCCGACCAGCTGAGCCACAATAAGAAGTCTGCTCTGCCACAGCGCTGATGTCCCCTGCAGACTGGCCCAGCGTGCAAAGAACATGGACCCCTCTTTCACATTCCTATTCTAAATCTTGTACAAATGGTCTCTTCTGCTCTACTCCCAACCCAGAACTCAGCAGTGAAGGGAATCTTGGGAAATACAGTTTCAGGTTCCCTAAATGGACATATTGCAAATCAGCCACTTGGTGCCCCCAAAACACACCCGGGATTACATTCCACCTGTTCATGTGTTACCAAATAGTTCACCTTTTCGGTGGCCACATAATTTCCTTAGAACATTACAGAAAATACCCACCAGACCTAACCCACAGCCTAAACTGTTTGGAAAAGAATTTATTCATTGGCTAACGATCAATCAGCTTGTTCATTATTCAATTGTTTAGGTAACCGAAGCCCTGGAAATTAACACAAAGCAGAGAATAGGATTAAAGAGCTGTATCAAGTTGATTCTTTTCTATCTTGCTGTGGGGATTAATTTTTAAAAGTGAACGGAGAGACCCATTCTTCATTTTTGCTCAACAACTTACAAGCTCCAAATACTCCAGAGCTCTCACATATAATTGTAGAACAATCTAGCCTTGAGCCCCTGAAAATGCTATGTTGAAACAAATGGAACAGGAAATAAGTCAAGTGATTCATTTTGGACGGCGGAAGCCTTTTGTTTCCTCTTCTTAGAAACACCTGCCTATCTGGGTAGTGTCATGCTTTGGAAGACACCCTGAAGTATAGGTGAGAAGCTCTTTGTTTGAAACATTAACAACCACCACCGCCCTAGACAAGCAAATGAAGCATAGTTATTTTTTAAAGAACACAAATTAAGTGTTCAAACTGCACTTTCCCCTTGAATTACGTAACTCACAAAGAAAAATTTGAAAGGATTGAGAAAGCACCATCAAAACAAAATCGAGAATTAAACGAACTAAATTAAAATTACGTCTATGTTTAATTCATCCTCACGATTGGGTTACCTGTTTTGTACATCTTCACAGCCAGCATTGTGTCTCCAGAAACAAAAACTATATTTCAGGTAGCTCTGAAACTCACAGGTGAAGGGGAAAAGTCCATACTAATGTGACATTCAGAAAAAGGGATTGAATCTGTACTTCAAGGTCAAAGATAACATTGGAAAGGAGTTGACAATATGTAGAAAAGAAGTGCTGATTTCAAAGTTGGCTTTATTACTGTTCCAATTCAAAGTAAATATTAAATCCAGTGACTTGAGATCATAATTCTAGGCTATTGTTTTCTATCTGTTTTAGAATTCAGGGTGCTATTTCCAAAAGCTTAGCAAAAAAGTGTAAGAGTTTGCCTCTAAATCTTGGAGTCCTGGGCACTAGTGCTGTGATAGGCTGAAGTAACTGCTAATCCCTCATGTTCGAACAACACTTTATGAAGTGATTTCACATAAAAGATCTTTTTTGAAATAACTGTTATATGGCATATCTTCCATTTTACGGACAGTGTGAGTTTTTGATGTGTAAGATGAGCTGAAATAGGGAAAGTGACAGAAAATTTACAGACCTATGGAATAATATTCCACAATGGGGTATTCTTTATAATTATCTTGGCTGAATAGCGCCATCCAAAGTTCTTAAATCATCAACAATGCCATTTTTACTGTAGAGGATAAGAGTTATGATCCTTTGAGTCTTTCAATTTTCTTCCTTGACAAAAGTGAGCTACCTCTCTGGCCAACCTGTTTCGATGATCCATAACATTGCTACCCTGGTGCCAGACGGATGTGATAGAGGGCTCCTGAAAGGCTCTTGGTGTGAGGAAAATGTTGCTTACATATAACAGGAATCTTGTGAGATTTAAAAGTGGGAAGATGCTAGTTTGAGTCATTAATAACATAATTCAGCTAAATTCACTTTTATGTTGTTAACATTGCTATTTTGGTTTATATAACTTATAACTAAGAATTTTTTAAAATTTGGAGCATGGTATTCCTTTCTTTATAGCACGGCTTAACTTTTAGTATTACATCTATGTCGGTAGGACAGTGTCCTATCTATTTCCATTGAGAACCTTAAACAGACACTAAGGGTAACAGCTGTTCTGTGTGACAACAGAGTTATTTACTCCTCCTTCCTGATGTAATGAACCACAAAATCTAGTCATTTCTCATTACTCCAACCATCACTTTTTGCCTATGGCTGGTACTCAGTCAAAACAGTACAAACACACACACACACACACACACACAAACACACCAAACAACAAACCCACCCCAAAACAAGATCAAAACAGCCTAAAGTGTGACCAGGATAGTTACATTGCTTAAACCAAATCCCTGTCAATTACCTACTAGATTTCTTATCCTGAATGCCATATGGGTCCATCAAAATTAGGATGTCCAGAAAAGGAGCTATTCTATTTGGCCTTAAAACTGTACTTTCTTTGAAAAGCTATTCCTTCTGTCTATTACAGTGTCATCATCCACCGACTTCCAAGGGAGCAACTTGGGAGTCATCCTTAACTCCATACCTTGTCATTTACCATGTGATGTCAAACCGCAAGAGTTGTTTCAAATCCAACCTCTCCGATTTGTTCCTAGTCTAGGTCCTAGGATTCAGGGCCCGTCCAGGCCCTCTTTATTTATTGCCTGGATCACTACGGCATTATTCCAACTGGTTTCTTTGTCATCAATCTCTCACTATTCTTGTTCCCATGGTTGCCGATTACTTTAATTAAATTAAATTAATTAATTTTTATAAGTACCGTATGAGTAATACAGGACGTATGGGGGTTCCAAGTAGGCAGTGATGACTTTTCTCATAGGTAATAAAAGCAGGCATCTTGGAGGAAGTGCTTTTTGAGTTGGACCTTGAAGGATGACTTCTCATTTCTTGAAAAAGGTAGATTGGAAATCCATAATGAGTGACTGAAGGTTTTAGGATAGGAAAGTGATAAGATTAGAAAACCGTTTAGGAAGATCAAAGTGGTGGCTGGAGCCAGATTGAGTAGAAAGGGGATGATTGTGTAAATAAAAATGCAGTTAGGGCACTATTTTAGTTTTTTATTTAATTTTTCACTGAGGCATAATTGACATTAACATTATATTAATTTCAGGTATACAACCTACTGAATCTATATGTGCACTTGGCAAAAGGATCACCACAAGAAGTCTAGTTAATATCCATCACTATACATAGTTATAAATTTTTTTCTTGTGATGAGAATTTTTAAGATCTACTTTCTTAGCAACTTTCAGATATGAAATACACTACTACCCACTACCATCCCCATACTGTACATTACATCCCCGTGGCTTGTTTTATAATTGGAAACTTGTACCTTTTGATCCCCCTTTACCCATTTAGTGGAGTACTTTGGGGGGATGGATGTTACTTAAAAGAATTCTCTGCTTCCCTATTCAACCTTATGAACTCTTTAGCAGGGAACAATCATCCTTCACAAACTATGTTATGAGGTGGGTTCAGAAAAATAGAGTGATGATTATGGGGGTTATGCGCATAAAAGAAGTAGGGGATTCAGGTGTTGGTAAAGCAAGGAAGGCTATTAATGACACTTATTAATAATGCAAACCAATGTATCTAAACCGAGATTGAAATCTAGGAGAACCTGGGTTTGCATTCATGGGGCACATTAGCTGGGCAGTGAGACTGGTATATAAAAGATCAAGAAAGAAGATTGCAGCATGGGGTTGTATGTGGCAGGATCCTTTTGGGTGGCATTCTCGCATCACTCTCACACATCCATTGTTAGGACTCACAGTTTCTTGCTATAACTTGAGAACAACATGTATCCACCAGACAGTATAAAATATCCTAGGATTATGAAGATGAATAACCCAAGACTGCAATTCTATTATTTACTAAGATATTCTGAAACTATTCGAAGCATAAAAGTTTAATGCTATTATAGATTTCCTATTGTTTGTAAACTTTATCAATATAAATTTACTCTTAATGTCTTTCTTGTTAACAAATCAAACAGTTATTTATTTACTAACTTATTCACTCAACAAATATTTACTGCATTCTGATTACATTCCAGATACTGTGACAGAAGCCAAGGACAGGTTTACAAACAAAATGTACTTTCAGGGAATGTAGTCATTACTGCAAGTAATACTGATGTCAGTATTTTAACCCTGAGTCTTTTTGGGGGGGTGGGGTGTAGAGGGAAAAAGGAGCTGTCCTCTAGAGACTTGTGTGTGATATTTCCTTGTGATATTTCACTTTTTAAATGTTGCTTTTAGGAATAAAATATTGGATTGTCATTTTCAATGATTTCTGATGGTCCTTGCCTTGGGAAGGGAGAATTTGGACCCTTTACTTTTATTTGACTATTATGCCTGGTCTACTTTGTCATCCTGATTTATACTTTTATTTTAATGCTTAATTTCTCTCTTCTGTTTTTCACAACAATTCGAAAAGTAGCTACTCTTTTTCTCATTCTTCCAGTGCTGTTTTCATCTTTAGCAAAAGAACTTTCAAACTTTATGTAATTGTCAAGGTGTGGAACAAAGTCACAGCTTTTAACTCCCCTTTTGAAAAGATGAAGAATTCCGTGCTTTTATTTTTCTTTTCCCTTTAATTTAGGGCTTGGTCAATGTATTTTAGAGCCTGGTGTGTGTGTGTGTGTGTGTGTGTGTGTGTGTGTGTGTGTGTGTGTAAAATATAGTCCCAAATGTAGTGGGTTAAAAAACCAAACTTAGCATGTAGTCTTAAGCAATTAACTCACCAAATCCTTCCTTGCCACCCTAAGAATGATCTTTTTCTTTTGAATGTCAGAGAACATGTTCTTTTATTAAATCATGGCTTAAAAAAACAAACATCATCAACAACAAACAAATAGAAGAAAACTCCATAACTTTTTTCATAAACATTTAAGTAGGGTAAGGATATTTCTATTTTTCCTCTGATAGTCAGAAAATCAAATGTATTCAGGCCATCATGTGTATGTACTCATTTATCTTTAATGAAGACTGTTGTATTACAGCTAATCACCAACGGGGAATAATAATGACCATTATTATCTATAACAGTCATTTAAAAACTGCGAGTATGATAATAGTGGCTTAATAATTTAAAACATAAAATAATATAGAATGTGGCTCTTGAGACCCCAGTGGTATAAAGGGAAGCATACCATCAGGGATTAGAAATCCTAAATCCGAGTCAAGGCTAAGGTGTGAATCAGAGGACGAAGACAGGTGTAAAAGACCAAAGCTTGTGTTCAGTCTAAGAGCAGCCTAAGGCAACAAATGCCTTCCTTGTCATCCCAGAATCTTTAACACTGGCAAATGGCATAGATGGTAGCTTTAACCCTGGACTCTTGTAACGACTGAAAAGACCTTACAGATCACCTTGTCTGGAAGCTCATTGTTGGAGACCGTAAAGCAATGGAGGTCCAGGATGGCTGAGCTCCTTAGCAGTGGCAGCTGGACCAGAGACTGGGCTGCCTGGTACCAACTGAGACTTCTTCCCATTACCTCCAGTTGCCTCTCAGCTTAATCCCAAGTTTGTGGATCAATGGCAAATTGTAGAGGTTTCACTTAAAAAATAGATCAACTAATGGGAAACTCTGACAATTCTTCTGTTAATAAACCAGTGTGATAAATTCAGCTTCCTTTCCTAACATTTTTGGCTTATTGAAAGTTTCACAGTTTCTAAGAGGAGCGCGCAATGACCACGCATCCTAAGTAATCACAGTATCTGAACAATCTGTTCCTTTCATTTAAACAAATATAGGCAGGTTGTTGTCTCAGTGGTAACTTTTCTCTATGAACATAACTCTTCTTTGGCCTCTGTTTGATACATTGGGGCATTACATTTTCAGTACTACATTTCATTTCCCTTTGATGGAGTAATAAGACAGCACATGAGCATTCAGAAACGTTCATGGGAAGGCATGTTGACCTACGTTAGAAGCATCTTTGGATAGCCATAAAGCTTTTACAAGATAAATAAGCAAACCTTTCTGGAGCTGAAGCATAGCAGTGCTACTAAAACAGACACATGTAATGATCTGGCCCTTCTTTTCTGAATATATATAAGGCATGTTATCTGATAGAGAACACCTTCCCAAACGAAACTAGGGAAATCTTAAGTATACCTTTATCATATGAAAACCTTCCTTAAAAAAAAACCACATCTTTTTAAAAACATTCTTTGTCATTGGCTCTCAGCCAATGATCACTGTAGTAAGTTGAAGAGAAACACGGGTGTCAAAATGATGTTTCTGTTTTTGCAGGGATGCCCACATTAACAATTTCATAGCCTGAGAGTAATCCCGGGTGTCCCCAATAGAGGCGATCCAATGAATAGAATTTGGGGGAACAACTTGTTTGGTGTATTAGTGGATTCCATTACACCAATGGAATTGTTCAGAAATACACCTGTGGCGCTATAAATTAAGAACAGTGAAGTGAGCCAGCTCTGACTTGGGGAACCCTTACAGCAAAGTGCAGGCCAGCTGTCGGGAAGGGAGCCAGGGTGGTGGGTGAATCAAGGAGACTCTGGAAATCCATGTGGAACGAACAGAACTCAGAAGAGAGAGTGAAATCTTTAAAGAGCTACCAGCAGAGAAACGAATGCTGGAAGGCATTTTTTTTTTTTTTTTTTTTTTTATGAAATCGAAGCTTTAATGAGCTAAAAGAAAGCAAATCCCATGAGCCTTAGGAGTTTTGTAAATAAAGAGACCAGCCTTCCCGTGAGACTGGGCTAGCAGATAACTTCCCATTTAGAGGTACAATGGCCGTCATGTCTTATGTGCGAAGTTAGCTTGTCTGGACTCATCGTGTTCCCCATTTTTCAAAGTGGAGAACAGACACTGCTTGAAAACTTACCCCCTTCTCGTTGCCCAGAACGTGATCCATTAGAGATTTATTTGGATTTCTAAGCACATGTGCCACAGAAGATTAAACGTGAATAATCAGTCATTTACCTTAATGTGAATGAATGAGGTGCCTTCCTGGTAATATCTCAGGGAGCTGCAAGGAAGTGACAGAAGTGCTCTGGAAAAAGAAGGAAGGCAGAATGGGGCCGCGGAGAAGCGTAACCCCACCTCTATGCCCCTGAGGTGTCAGCGGGGCAGCCAGAAGAAGAGAAATGAAGATGTTAGGGAAAGAGAGGAAGAAGAGAGGTGGGAGAGGCTTACACGGACCACATGTGACTCAGCGGGCTGCCTACAATCCTCTCGGTCTACAGATACAGTCTTCCTGCCCCAGCCAAGTGGGGCTGTAATTAGGCTCTTGCTTTGTTCTCTACTCTATCTCCCTCAACCCTCTCATTTTCTTTCCTGTGGTGGAGATCAAGCTCCGTATTAATAACACAGCAGTGGACAGCCTTCTGGAGCTGAGCCGTGACGTATGAAATTAGCAGAAGTGATGTGTCCGGATAGTTTAGGTCTCATGTCATTGCTCGTCCTGGAAGACGACTACCTCTCTTTCAGGTACTCAGCTATCAAGAGTAGGAATCAAATCAGTTTTTACTCTTGAAAGATCCTCCCTTCCCCACCCCTCCATAAAACATAAGCATAAAACCTGGTAGAAAAGCACATTTGAAACAAACAAAGCTAACTATCCTAGGGGGGTGGTGTAGTCACCTGTCTGCATGACCTGAAAGCCTGTGACCTTTGCTTAAACATCTCTCCCCTGACACCGAGATGCTCCCATTTCAAAAAAAAAATTAGCTTATTATTAGCTAATAATAAGATATCAGTGTTGAATACCAGCCCTGTGGTCTTTTAATCCTTACTAAAATAGGCACATGCGATAGGTTTTACTCTCCCCCTCTATATAGAAGAGGAAGCCAAGGCTCAAAGCCGTGAAGCAACTTAGCTACGATCATACATTTGCTGAGAGTCAGTGAGAGATCCAAACTCATGCTCTTGCCGTGAGACCAAAAGTTCTGTTATACTCATCTGACTCCTATTTATTTTCTCACAGTCTGATTTTATGATCTGTATGGTACAAGTATTGTAAAACACAATCCAATGTAGATTTCAAGGAGCTAATATAGTTTGCCCATCAAGAGTAAAGATGGAATGCAATACAATATTCTAATTAGTGTTCATGAAAAATACTGATGTATCAAGATACTCCATTATTGCTTCTAAGGTTATGTTGCATGATTTTTGGTGATTTCTTATGCTTTGCTCTTTTTTCTTAAAAGATTTTATTTGTTTATTTGAGAGAGAGCGAGAGCGCGCGAGAGAGACAGAGAGAGAGGACGAGAGGGGGGAGGGGCAGAGGGAGAAGCAGACTCCTCATTGAGCATGGAGCCGGATGTGGAGTTTGATCCTGGGATTCCAGGATCATGACCTGAGCTGAAGGCAGATGCTTAACTGACTGAGCCACCCAGGCACCCTGATTTCTTACATTTTTTATGCCAATTTTTTAATAATGCATTTTAAATCAAAATACAAGTGAATCCCTTTTCCAAAATGGTATTAACCTCAAATGCCTAAAGTATGATCCAGAGTTTAGCAAACTCTGATTTCATTTGCTTCAAGTACACGAAACGTTCGTAAGAACAAAGTCTCTACTGTTCTGTTCAGCTTTAAATCTTAAATATAAAACTTGCAATTATTCATGAGTCATTTTCTTTTTTCTTAACTTTTCAGTTACCACCTTAGGGCAAATCCTAATATGTGGGGATTTAGAATTAGTATTATTTAAATAACCTTAGGAACCCTAAGTGATTCCTTATAGGTCGTGTGATATACTTCAACCTTTAATTTCCACATGAATCAAGTTAATCACAAAGTCAAATATGTGAAATTCAGATTATATTTTGTTGCTTAGACAACTACAAAGAACAGAGTATAAAAGGGGAAAAAAAAGAACCATTGAAAAAAGCAAATTCCAACGTCCCACTTATGAATCCTTTCGTATTCCTGACACTGGCAGTTGGGGCTTCCTGATATAGTATTTGATGTTAAAATTGGTGGGGAAACCCCACATTTTACTGCCAATACTTGTTTTATTTGGAGAGTTTCATCTTTTAACAATATGGCTGTACTATCACATAAAAGCATGTCTGTCCTTTCCTATTCTTAGATTAATTCTTGGAAGAATGTTGAATTTATGGCCATTGCTCAACGGTGTAGCACGGTGCTTTAAACAAAATGTCTTTATTCTCTTACAACTTGGATAATAACTAAGGCAATGAAATGCAGTGAATACCGTCTTTATTTTTTCTCTGAAGGTGTGCAAGGAACACTGGCTTTTAGGAGATGTACATCCTTGGGACACCCTGTGGTGGTAGGAGCTGCGGTCCAAGAATCGGGTCTTGGACTATCAACCAACGAATGACTTTGAAAGGGGCCCTCATAATGCTTATCAACTCCCCACCTAACTTTTCCCCCCATCTAAAGAAGATGAAGAGAGTAAGTAGTTGAAGAATTTCTTTCCAGGTCTAAACATTTAGAATTCACAGTGGCATTATTTAAAAAAACAACAACAACAACAGCAAAATTGGGGAGTAGAGATATGATCATTAATTGTATTTATTCTTACAGTGGAAAAGAGTGATTTTTTTTTTATTATTAACTGTTCAAAATTGAAAAATCACATTTCCTCAATTAACCAGGAATGTCAGGTGGGTAAGTCTGCCCTTTGACGAAAAGGCATTGCTGCATGGTGTTTGAAGGCAGGGCTCTGGGGTCTGAATCCCAGCTTCACCCCCTCCCATAGACCATCATCTTAATGAAATTCTCTAACGTCATCATAAGAACTTGCGTGCTGAACACGGGAGATTTCTTTGTCCTGTGGGGCGTTGGCAGACTGAAGATAGATCCAGCCAAGTTCCAAAGGAATGAGATGCGGTTAAGCCTACTTTCCATACCTGAGAGCATCTGCTCTTCTACTCACGAGGTCCTGATTTTAACTGGAGGACTTTGGGTAAATAGTTCTGTCTCAGACAGACAGCTTTTGTCTCTCTGATCACCCTTCGGGAAAAGTGTCATGGAAACACAAGCTTATAGGTTTAAAGGTAGCTACCAACCTGTTTACATAGCTTCCCAGGATTCGTGTTTCCTTCTCGGCTCTGGGCCTATATACATTAGTACTGCAAAACTAAGTTCACAGCAGCAATGCAATTAGCAAGCTCTCTGAAAAACTGGCTCCGTTTGTGGCTGCTAATGTATTTGCTATAGATTTTAGTGACAGAAATAGTGATATTAATGTCGTCAACATCCATGTCACTGCTTGCAGGATCATGTAAACCAAAAGGTTACATTTTAAATTATGAAAGCCTGGGTTAAAAAAAAAAAAAGTCCTTCATTTTTCTGGCTTGTCACATTAGAGTTTAAGATTCTGTTACAGATGCTCAGAATTAATCATAACGTGTTAAGCTAGGTAAAAATAAAATATAATGTGGGAAGTCCGTATCCTTGATTTAAAATATTTTAAATGTTATGTTATGGTCTAATATAGATACGTTGATATCAGTATAGATATATATAAAATAAACTTTTGTTTTATGAATAGCCTCTACGCTTAACCAGATGACTGTGTTTCTCATCAGGCATATTCTAATTAGGGCACATTTCTCTGTTTTGAAATTCTAAATAATCCAAGAATACAAATTTTAGAAAAAAATGACCTTTTAATGAATCAAAGCAGCATATACACAGACACACATATGTATGCAGGAAGTGTACAACTTTCATATTTACTAGGCGCCTGACTGTTACGTTCCAAACAACCTTATGGAGGTGGTGGTATGTCCCACTAAGTCTTAGAGATTAAATAACTTGCCAAAATCGCACAATTATAAAGTGGTAGCACGAGGGTAAAATGAAGGGTTGTCAGTCTCTAAAATCAATACACTTACGTATGTTTCACATCCAGACCCCTAACTATATTCATAACTATAATTCTTAACTGTTATGTCTCTCTTTCTATAGTTTTGACACCAGTTCTCTTGATGTAAAATACTGTTGCTTGGGGTTTTTTTTTACCCTCACATAAAATACTTTGAGATCATGTTCCCTGCGTTGGCAGGGACGTCTTTTCAAAGATGAGAATTTGTGAAAAGCTGTCCACCACTTAATACTTAACAATCTAAGTATTTAGTCATTGATTCATTATATGGGTTTATTCATTTATCAGATATTCACTAAGTACTGATGGCAGGCTAGGCATCCTCCTAGATGTTAAGAATAGGTAGGATTCGAAACTGACTGGTACATTTCTGTTACTTAGAATTACATGTCTCTCTAAAATCTAGGTCATCTACAATGAAATGGGGGGCAATTTCTTCCGCTTTGTTGAGAAACCACTGAAGCCCTTGTTTTAATATGTAGTTAGCATCACAATAGCTGTAGCAGTAAAAAGGCCATTTGCATGACATTATGGAATGAGTCTAGATGGATCTATTTTATTAGGGAGTGAGATCTGGTTTTATTTGTCTTAAAAACCAGTGCAGGGTGCCAGGGTGGCTCAGTCGGTGGCTCAGTCGTTAGGCGTCTGACTCTTGGTTTCGGCTAGGGTCATGATCTCATGGTCGTGGGATCAAGCCCCAAGTCCATGTTTGCTGCCTCCCTAAGGGGGGGGAGTCTGCTTGTGGATTCTCCCTCTGCTTCTCCTCCCACTTGCACACACTCTCTCACACAAATAAACAGATAAATCTTTAAAAACAAATCAGGGGCGCCTGGGTGGCACAGCGGTTAAGCGTCTGCCTTCGGCTCAGGGCGTGATCCCAGCGTTCTGGGATCGAGCCCCACATCAGTCTCCTCCACTAGGAGCCTGCTTCTTCCTCTCCCACTCCCCCTGCTTGTGTTCCCTCTCTCGCGGGCTGTCTCTATCTCTGTCGAATAAATAAATAAAATCTTTAAAGAAAAATAAAAATAAAAACAAGTCAGTGCAAAGTTTTTGTTTATTTTGTCTTTTAAGCACAGGCCAAAGACAGATTGGAAAGTATACACGAGAAAGCAAAAATGCTTGCTGTTTTGGCGGTTACTTTTAACTCCTATTTCTGGTCAAGATTTAGTGAAAGAATGAAAGATGTTTCAGCATCCTGATTGGATTCTTACACTGGATGCTATTCACTCTTAGTGGGGCTATGGCTTGGAATGAGATGATCACAGAGTTCGGAGAATCAGATGTCTTGACCCTATTGTTTTATTAAACAACTCAGCTATTAAAAGAATGCACGGAACTTCAGACTGTAATCAGTCCGTATTGGGAGAAAAATCACTTGTGGAACAGTTCAAATGCCAATGACCCTAGTATTTTCCAGCGCTGAAAAAATAAGTAACAGTAAATGCATGCTATTGGGCCATTAACTGGAATTTTTCTGATATTCCCAGAAACTGAACAAGAGATCAAGGGTATTTTGTGGGTTATTTTTTTAAAGTCAATCAAACAATAATGGTGATTGTAGCATCTGGCATCTAAATAGTATTAACTTTTGGCTGTTGCCTCAATTTCATTAAATTCAGTGAGATTTTTGTTATAGGGAACTTGCCAAAGAAAATTTGCATACCAGAAACAAAATAGTCATGGAATTTATTCATTAGCTTTTGTACCCACAAAAGGTCTACAAATGCAAAGGTTTGATTTTGGATGGAGTTCATTCGGATGTGTCACTAGGAAGGGTATCTTTGCATTGCAGGCTGCCTAAATTTGGACATCTTCAGCCCCATTCATTTTCTTTGTTCTTTGCGGATCTACAATGGAATACAGTGGTCTACAAGGCCAGGGAGCCAAAACATTTCACCATTTCAAAGGCTGTTAGAGGTCTACAACTCCAGATCAACTTGATTCATGGCAGAGTCACCAGGGAAATAGTTTTATAAGTATTTCATTTTTCTACCATTATATAGTACTTTTTCTTTTTACGTGTTCTTGATCATTGCATTTCACTCCTAATTAAATCTCTCAGGCGTGCTTGCGTGGCTCCGTTGGTTAAGCATCTGCCTTCGGCTCAGATCGTGATCCCAGGGCCCTTGGATCAAGCCCCCATGTGGGCTCCCCGCTCAGTGGGGGAGTCTGTTTGTCCTTCTCCCTTGGCCTGCTCCCCTAGTCCCACTCGTGTGCTCTCTCTCTCATGTGAATAAATAAAATCTTTAAAAAGGTAAATATATCCTTCACCTCACTGCTGATATTAAGAATGAAGAGAGGCATGATTTTAGCCCTTGGTTTTGCTGATCGATTTAAAAGCGACAGTTTTTTTTAGTTATAATGACTGACCCTTAAATGACTATTTAAAAAAAATGCTTTTCTTCTGTCTGATTTCAGAAGTGACTTGAACAAAACCAAAGGTATTTCCAATGCTTGTAGTTGAATGGAAGTAGAGATCTGTTAATCAATATTTATCTTACCCAACTGAATATATAATAGGATATTCTTCCTTTCCTGAAGTAACATCATTTCAGTGATATACTGATATACTTCTTCACTGTGATATGTTTAATTTATGCAAATTATATTGCTGTGGAAAATTAAGCTTTTTTTTCAAATTTTTTTCTGTCATCATGAGATTTGTTATGATACCTCAGGTCTCATGAAAGTGAGCTTTATTGAGCAACCTTGGTTGCTAGGTTCAGGAAACAGGCTGGAGAGAGTTAACCCTAAGAAGGGGCTGAGCCCACTGGTGTCTTGGGGGCTGAGGTTTCACTATGGTCTCTCCTTCTAGAGGAAGATAGAAGCATGAGACGGAGAAATTTGGCAGGCTTAGAATCGAGCTCAAGGCAGAGTCCAGGCCCTTAGATGGAGTCAGAAGACAGAATGAAGAAAATGGAGCAGGACTTAAACTCACTCAGGTTCGGGTACCATTGCCCCAGGTCCTGGCTGATGTTGTCTGGCCCTTAGCATAGCCAGCTGCTGGCACCTAGACAAGAAAAAGGGAAAAGAAATTCAGCAGAGTCTGAAACTCCATCAAGAATGGTAGAACGGGGGGCGCCTGGGTGGCACAGTGGTTAAGCGTCTGCCTTCGGCTCAGGGCGTGATCCTGGCGTTATGGGATCGAGCCCCACATCAGGCTCCTCCGCTATGAGCCTGCTTCTTCCTCTCCCACTCCCCCTGCTTGTGTTCCCTCTCTCTCTGGCTGTCTCTATCTCTGTCAAATAAATAAATAAAATCTTTAAAAAAAAAAAAAAGAATGGTAGAATGGTTGGATTTGCAAATTTCAAATTTTGAAGGAGGTTGAACACGATTTTTTTATTTGTCTCTGTAACTCAAAACGGTGGTGTAAATTTGAGCAAGAGTGTGTGTGATGAGGTCAGAGGGACTGAATATTCTCGGTGATGTTGGTATGCCTCTGATTTCCTAGTAATTCTAAACTACAGCACACTGTTCTCAACCCCCTCGTCTTCAATTTGTCTCCCGATAATAAATAATGTAAATAATGCTAAAATTAAATGAAAGCCCATTTCACAACAAAACAAACAAACCCCTAAACATTAAAATGACAGAAGAGTCCCCAAACAGAGTAGAAAGCCCCGGAGTGGTGGCCTCACCATGGTTAAACTAAATCATCGGTACAAGCAGGTTCTAATAAACCATTCAGCGTGATAAAGGGGCGCTATTATGTTCCAAAGCCCAGAAGGCTCTGCTGCTGCTACTACCACGAAGTGAATAGGTTAAAAGACTTTAAATGGGATTGCCATACTTTCTACAGCAGAAATGCGGGGCTACTGGCAGATAATATGCCTTTATTAATGTATACAATAGGACACTAATACAAATTAGAAGTATCTATGATGTTAGACAATCTGGTTTGTCTCAGTGGAAAAATCAGGAGGACGTAGCCAGAAAGAAAACACATTTTACAGAAGCAATTCCAATAAAAGTCTTTTTGGATAATGAATTCAATTTTTTTGTTGTTGTCGTTGAATAGAACCTTCTATGAGAAAAGTAACTGGCCAATTAATGTTCATTTAATAACTTTTCAGTTTCTCTGATGTGCCAGGCACTGTGCTAAGTACTGGTACCCTTCAAGAAGTCAGGACACTTGTTTACAATGTGGTCTGTGACACACAGAACCAGGACTGGCAGGTTATTTATTCTGTCTTTGACGTTGTTAGTGTAAAACCCATGCAAGGTTTCAAAATAAAAGGCTATTCTTTTAGAAAGCTTTGCATCCGTTATTTTGACATTCCTCTCACCTTTTTAAAAAAAGATTTTATTTCTTTATTTTAGAGAGAGAGTGCACACAGGGCAAGGAGCAGAGGGAGAAGGACAAGCAGACTCCACACTTAGCACAGAGCCGGACACGGGGCTTGATCCCAGGACCCCAAGATGATGACCTGAGCTGAAACCAAGAGTCCAATGCCCAACTGACTGAGCCACCCAGGTGCCCCAGACATTCCTCTCACTTTTGCCTGTTTGATCCTCACCACTCTGACCTTTAGCTCTGGAAATAAAAAAAAAAGTAGATACATAAAAGAGAAATGAAGTTGAAGAAACAGTACCATTTTTAAATCTGAGATGTTATTCTTGTACAAAATTATGCGTTAGGCGAGAGACTGTCATTACTTAACTAATCACTAAAATGAATTTTTGCAAATATTACCTGACGATCAGATGTTGAATTTCTTATCATATTGAAAAATAAAAAAAAAAAAGAAATGAAACATTCCATATCATTTTGACATAATCTCCTGGCAAGAGAACCTCAGCACTGTGCTACAGTCATGTTTTCAATTACTTTACTAAGTAGTCACACATTAAGGTCTAATGGAAAATGATCTTTTATTCTCCTGGTGCTCCGTCCTATTGTTTTCCAAATGGATTTCGGGAATAAAGATGCAAACGTGAATGGAAAAATGTTATTTATGGTGTTGTATTCTTTTTGGTGTGCTTTCTCACATAATATAAAGATAGATGCTATTGTTTACTTTTTAATTTGGGCATGTTTTATTTTACTAGTTGGAGAACTACTTAATCATAATGACAAACTTTTCTGGTGTGACTCATAATGTTGTCAAACTTCTCTTATGGCAAAAGTTGATGCAATTTACAATTCTTCCTAAAGGGGTTCTTTCTTGGGGGCATGCTAATTGGAGTAGGTTTTGCAATGCATTAAATGTGCTAATAACACTGCCCTTGTTGGATGAGCTTGTGAGTATAATTTGTTCTTCCAAACAGCAGTGTGTGTGCCCGTGTGTGCAGGCACTTGTGTATGTGTATTTGTGTGTGCATGAATGTGTGGGGGGAATTGAGGGGGAAGTTCACGAGATCATCATTAATCCTTAGTCTCCGTTCACAACTGGCATAACTCTGAAGTGGTTACCATGTGGTATGAAGTGATAGGCAGGGCTTCTCTTCCAAAGCACACAAGGATAAATCCTTAAGAAGAAAAATATTTTTATTACTTTAATCTTAAGCTACTAGGTAGTAGTTAGTACCTACTATTGGTGGGATTTCCTGATCATTGAACCAGAGGATGCCGTGTGTGTAGATCTGAATTTGGATGGCTTTTGGCATGGACTTTGTTCCCACGACCTGTACTAGTTTAATATGGTAGCTCAAAGTGGCCAGGCTTTGTCCAGTTGCCATGGTCAAAGGTGAAATTTATCTATGTAAATGGACTTTCAAATTAAAATTTTATATTTTTCAGGTTTAAGATAGCATGCAGCTGGCAACCCCTGGCATAAACCTTTCCAAGTTCCTACGAAGATGTGGGAAGATCAAAATTGATGATAGCAAAGCAAAAAACAAAACAAAACGAATAAACAAGTAAACAAAAAAGTAAAAAAACAAGTAAACAAGACTAGCAGTGATCCTATTATTGGGATATGGAAGGACGCTCTAATAATTATTAGATTAAAAGGATAATGCACCTGAACTGAAAAATCAACCACAGTCCAGTGTTAATAAAAATCATTCCCTTCAAGGTAGGGAGATTTGTTTTTAAGTAAGTTTCAGACATCTCCTCTGCAAAGCTCTAAGGCTAATGATAGAGGGAAATCAGCCATAGAAACTTGAGAAGAAAATATCCTGTCTCAACAATTGTAGACCTGGCCACGTTATCTTTCTTTTGTGCAAGTAAAAGAAAGATATTCTGCATTACACAAGAGTTTAAAATATATTATCAGTGTTAGTTAAAAATTACTTCTTTGATGGCAGAATTAATCCATATTAAAATCTAAAATTGGGGAAGATCCTAGATTCTATCACAAGGAAAGAGTAAAAAATGTGGACCATGTCATTTACCATAGCTACTCCATTATTATAAAAATCAGCCAACCTTAGGAAAAAATTTCATATAGTCTGACAATGCAGGCATAAAACTTATCATGGTTGGCTTTCCACGGTATAGGAAAATACTTTCAATATAATCAATAGACTCTGAGCTTCATGAAGGCAGGCCCCACCTTGGTTCCCTCTCCATTTGCACCTGGCAAATAAGTGGCACAATAGATATCTGCTGACTATAATAAGTAAATAAATATTACATGTGACTGGGTATAAAATGGTGTAGAGAGCATCATTTCAAGTATGTTTACCACTGAGGAAAAGGCCTGGTCAAGTGAGCCTCCTCTAGCCCCTTGTTAGGGTGGACGCACAAGGGGGAAGAGCCCCATGCTTGGCTGGTGGACAGAGGTGATGGGGACTGGAGCTAGATTTTGCAACAGGGGGACAGATTTCCACAGCATGCTGTGTGTTTCTATCACCACACTTAGCACACTTTTGCAATTATATGTAGATTAATTTAGAATGTAAGGCTCTTCAAGTGTTCTGTCCCACATAAGGCAATCAAACATTTGTGGAATTCCATCAACTCTAATGAGACTCTGCAAACTAAGGTAAGGACCAACTTACTGGGTATTACTTTTTTCATAGAAACATATTTTATATCTGGATTAATGCTGTGGATGAGATGTTTGTGTTCCCAAAATTAATAGGTTGAAGCCCTAACCCCCCATCCAAGAATTTGACTACTCTAAGTATATCATGCAGTATTTGGAGATAAAGCCTATCAGGAGGTGACAAGTTAGATAAGGTCATCAGGGTGGGGCTATGACCCCAGAGGATTAGTGTCTTTATAAGAAGAGACCCCCAGGGAGCCAGCGTTCTCAATGCATGCACTGAGGAAAGGCCACATGTGGACAGCAAGAGAGCAGCTGTCTTCAAGTCAACAAGAGAACTCTCATCAGAAACCAAATCTGCAGGCACCTTGATCTGGGACTTTGAGGCTCTAGAACTGTGAGAATATGCATTTCTGTTATTTAAGCCACCCAGTCTGTGGTATTTTGTTATGGTAGTCCAAGAAGAATGAGGCAGTTAATGAGTAATCTGTGCTAGGGTATGCAGAATCTTAACTTTACTCACCCTGGCTATTTCCAAAACCCTGAAGCCAAGTATCTTGGATGAGGTCTCAGGCTCGGTTCTCTGCATTCTGGTTACAGTCCAGCATGGTGGCTCCCACTCAGTAAAGAATGGCTTAAGGAGTGGTTCTTGACAAGAAGGGGTGGGAACAGAATGGAGGGAGTTGTGGGACTTGAGCTCCACTTCTTTTGAACTTTGGGACATTGGATCCCTCTCTCTGCTTCTTTGTTTTCTCAATGACACCTGCCTTTTCTACATCATGGGGGCGGGGTGGGCGCTGGGAGGATCAAATGGGATTGTGAGGTTGCTTTGTTTAGCATGAACACTATATAAATGTAAGGGGTTTATTGAAAAGTACCACTCTGACTTGAGAAAGGAAGGCCCCTAACTAAGTGAACATGCTTCGAGGACCTGCTTAGCTTATTCTAGCCATGCTTCTCACCATAGAAAGGAGGGGTCCCTGGGTACAAGAGGAGTCCCACCCAAGCAAAGCCTCAGCTTCTGCACCTGCATCTGGGTACACAGGGTCCTCAATTCCCTACCTAAGCAGTCTTTAGCTTTCAAGAGCTGCCTTGGCCTCTTCGCCAGCCCCACCCTTCCAGCTGCACCCAGAATGGCTCACTTCTAGGTCGGAGGGGTGGGCAAGAGATGGTGGTTTGGAGAAGGGTGCTCGGGCAGACCTTGGACTTGCAGGCTGAGGTGTCCACAAATGCATGTGTAAGTGTGTGCATTTTTGTGGGGGTGTATGGAATGTGTCGCCCCTTATGGAGCAGGAAGTAGCCCAGAGAGGGAAGAAAAGGGGGAAGACAAGGACTAGGGGGTTGTGATTCGTGGTATAAGGTATGTGGGCCTCTTTGTCTTCTTTGCCAGGCCCTGAAAATGTTAGGGTGAATCTCTGCCTGCATCCTAGGTTCAATCTAACTGCATGATTTGGGGCTAATCAATTTGTATATAGGGCTTTTTCTTGTTTCAAATTATTAAAACGTTATAGGATTTGAAACTATGCAGATTTGTACACATAAAACCTGTGATAGTTACAGTTCTGCTCCAATATTCTACTTCTGCTGAGATTCTGGCTTAGATATTAATTTCTAAAATCATTTATAAAATTCATACACACATTGATTTTATTGGCTTTCCAATATCCATGTCATTACATATGTAAAAGTTATCCTTTCTGGGTTTTAGGTGTTTCCATGGCTTTTATAAATGGTCTTCCTTCTACCTTACCTAATATGGAATTTCTCTTGTTTTCATTTCTCAGATTCCATAATTAGTATTGAGAATTTTTTTAATCATATATCTATTTCATTCTTATCAGTCATCGTTACATCTGACTCTTATTTTAAAAAATAAGTATTTTTTCTACTTTTCTGCTTAATTCATATTTCACCTCTGCTTTTATATTTTAATAAGATTGATCCTTATATATAATATATTTTATGGTAGCATGTTTGTGTCACAAATGACTGTAACACATTAAGAATTTGAGCTTCGCAGGGCTGAGTCAAGATGGAATTTTGTAGTTAATTTGGTTGCAATAATTGGGGATATTTTATGAATAAAATTATCACATAATCAAAAAATGTTTTAAATGGGTAACTTTGTTTTAACTTAAATTGACATAAGGGAGTCTATGAGCTGGCCTAAGATTCATAGCATTTTCTCTAGGAGAATCCCAAGAGGTCAGTTTATAAACAAGTAATTATTGAACACACCCCAGAGAATCTGGATCTTATTCCCAGATCTGCCATTAAGCAAATTGCTTAATACCCTTGTCTTCATTTGTACAAGGTTGCACTGAGGATAAAGTTAGAGACAATAGATGAAGCCGTACCTCAGAGTATGTATCAAGCGGAAGAGTCTGTAGTGATAATTCGTCACATTAATAATAATAACATTATTACATGATGCTTCTAATGCATAATTTACATGACGTAAATCTAAATCATATTTTCATTGTGGAAATCCTTTCCATGGCTAAAAGCTCTATCCTTGCATATATAATGGAAGTCTTGTCATTTCATGACCTGTTTAGGATCGTCAGCTTATTGGAAGCAGGGTTTGGCTTAACAGGGACCACTCTGTCCCCTTCATCATATGATAGGTCACATTGTCAAAGAAACTACAATTTTTTTCTTAGATTCTTTTTTGTTGTTCATTAAGACTACAGATCGGTGAATAAAAGTAGAAGTGATGGGTAGTAAGGAGGGCACGTATTGCATGGTGCACTGGGTGTTATACGCAACTAATGAATCATCGAAATTTACATCAGAAACCAGGGATGTACTGTATGGTGAATAACATAATATAATAAAAATATTATTATAAAAAAAAGTAGAAGTGAAATAATGAAATGGACAATACATGTGTGATGATGGGTAATGATCTTATAGACTCCCATTGGAAAAGGTAACATGGCCGAGTGTCCACTGCTAACCCTGACTGCTCACATTTGAATCCCAGGCTCACTACCCAGGAGAGGTGTAGTCTTGGACAAATTCTTAACCTCTACATGTCTGTTTCATGGTCTACCAACTGTGGATAAACCAGTGTCTGGCCCCAGATGGCCGTTAGAAATAAATCAGCTAGTATGTGTAAAGGCCCTCAGTGCTTGGCACATTGTATTGGGTCTAGAAATGTTAGTGTGTCATGATTAATAAATTTGAAAATAATTGTCCTCTGCAGCCTTCAAAATTTAAAGATTAAAAAAATATTAAAGTGTGCTGAAATATACATAATATAAAATGTATCATTTTAGCCGTTTTTGAGGAGGGCCCAGTGGCATTAAGTACATTCCCAATATTGTGCAAGCATCACCTCTGCTCATCTCTAGAACCCTCTCATCACTCCGAAGTGAAGCTCTGTACCCATTAAACAATGACTCCCATTACGGCCTCCCACCCTCTCTGCCCCCTGCCCACCACCCTTCCACTCTTTGTCTCTATGATTCTGGTGACTTTAGTTATATCATACAATATTTGTTATTTTGATAGTAACCATCCTAATGTGTATGGATGGTATCTCATCGTGGTTTTGAGTTGCATTTCCCTGACGATGAGTGATGCTGAGCATCTTTTCACATGCTTTTTGACTATTTATATATCCTCTTCGGAGAAATGGTGATTTAAGCCCTTTGCCCATTTATTTTTTAAGATTGGCTTCTTTGTGCTTTGTTGTTGAGTTGTAAAGACCTCAATAAATTTAACTGAGAAAAGATTTCAATTATCAAGATGCCTAGTAAGGTCTGAGAAAATTCTGTTAAGTAGAGGACAGTATCAATTCTAAGTTCTTGTATTAAAGTGTATAATATTGTTGGGGCGCCTGGGTGGCACAGCGGTTAAGCGTCTGCCTTCGGCTCAGGGCGTGATCCCGGCGTTATGGGATCGAGCCCCACATCAGGCTCCTCTGCTATGAGCCTGCTTCTTCCTCTCCCACTCCCCCTGCTTGTGTTCCCTCTCTCGCTGGCTGTCTCTATCTCTGTTGAATAAATAAATAAAATCTTTAAAAAAAAAATAAAGTGTATAATATTGCAAAACAAATATTTTAACACATATACTTACTTTTTGTCTGCAGTCAGAAAACTTTGTTTGACAATCATTTTATAACACAGATCTTATCAAATAGCTTGCCTTGATTTATGATTATTTTTAATGCTTAGCCAAAATTAGATGCTCCAAAATAAAGCTTTTCTTCATTTCCCTTCATTTTTATATAGCATACATATTTGTCCAAAAAATTTTTCCATCAAAAGATTCTTTTAGCTGGTTGAGATATCCCAAAGAGCAATTTCAGAATTTCAAATTTTAATCTTTAATCTTCAGTCTCTCCTCTAGTTTTGTGGGGATGCATTGCTATGACATTTCATTTTCAATAATTGCAATTTGAGAAAAGCTGCAAAATCTTATATGCCCCGCTGGGTCAGATACATAGAAAAACATAACTTGTTCTTTGTGTTGGGGAAGCAAACTGTCTAGAGTAGCAGGTGGGATGGGGTGATGAGGAGGAATGTGACAAAGTAAATGATTATAGGGAAATTTAGTAATCAGGACCTAGGAATATCGAATTCATGGTAGGAAACAGCATGAGAAATCATCTCTTTGTTTTCTAGCTTGGCCTAATGGCATGTTATAATCCAGGAAATCCCATCCTTTTTGGAGTGATGCTTAGTGTCTTTAGAGATTAAAGTTGACTTCCAAGTATTATAGATGTTTTATACGAGATGGGTTTTAGGGAACAGGTTTATGACAACAGGGCAAGTATAGAGACTAAAACTGGAATGAGAGAAAAAGGCAAAGTGAGTTGTAAGCCTCACCCTAGAAATAAGCCAGATTTACAATGGGGCATTTCAGGTTTATCAAATTAAGTTTTAGAATTTAACATCCCAATTCAGAAGTGGAGACAAATGAGGAAAGCATAAACCAAGTGTACTCAGTAGCTTCTTTGACAGGACATGTCCGTCCTCATAGGATTAGGATCTGTGTTTTGAATGGCATCACTTTGGCCAGTGAAGTTGGGCTGGGCCCTTCGGGACATGTGTCCTTGGACACTGAGAAGCTTCTGAAGGGAGACTGTGGCACCCACATCTGGTAACTGATTCCAATGTTCGTTGAGGAATGTTCAATTTTTTCACAGCACTTTTGTCTCTGAAAAGTGCTGCCTACCATATATTTATAAAAGAAGGTGAATTTCAGTTGATTTTTTTTCCCCTTAGGAATTGCTTTAGATATTCTCAACAATTTTGTTGTCCCTAGAACTACCCAAGGTGGCCTCAAAATCAGAACTATAAAATCCAGGCTATTCTGAAGATTTTCCCAGAACTTTTCCTGAAAGAAATTTGAATCTAGACCTCGTTATATTGTCACTGCTAATTTGTGACCTGTGGGGAAAAAAGCAAAGTGCTATGTGGTACTCATATATACTATACTTCATTATTGATTTTAAACTAGATGTGGAAAATCCGTTGTTAATGTAGACTAATTTTATGCAAGCCATGAAAACATCCATCAAACAGAAGCTTGATTCTAATAGAAACAACCAGGGACCAACTGCAGAACAGAGAGCTTTTAGGTTTTAAGGATGGAAATGTAGTAGAAGAAATGTGATATGTGGTTTATCGCTTTTGAGTCATTATGCTCAGGAAAAACCAGCCTCCTCATTCCATCTTCCTCCCTTTTCTTAGGAATAAGCCTTAGTAATTATAATTTGACCACAATCTATCTATCTATCGATAGATATCTCCTCCTTCCCAGTAAATATATTTAGAAAGTTTTGGCAGCCAACTATGGTGTGGTACCCATCAAAATATTCAGCTTTGCAGTACTTGTGAAAAGCAAAAGAAATATAGTTTTCAAATGTGGGGAGATCTGAATTTATAGATGTATTTTCCCAAGGGTTTGTCAATTATTCATAAGCCTCAGTAGGCAGTTTTACAAATATGTATGAAAATCAACCTAAATCTATAAATCTTCAGCCTATTTGCTTAGAACTTGCTGAGCATAGCCCTTACATTGATTAGCCAACTAGAAGGAGAGGAAGACAGTGTACCACATGGCGGTGGCAGCTGAACTAGGAGGGCAGCAGGGGGAATGAAGAGAAATGGAAAGGCTTAAGAAAGATCAGGAGGTAAGGACTGAACCTGCTGCTTGATCATAAATAAGTGAGTGAGTGGGAGGAAGGACTCAGTAGTAACAGAAGGGCGTCCAGCTTGAATACACTGGAGAGAGTATTGGTCATATCTCTAAAAACAGGAAACATTTGGAAGAGCAGGAAGAATGATATACCCTGTTTTTCATCTGCTGAGTTTGAGGGGCTCAAAAGATGAAGCAGAGATTTCCAACCACCCCCCCTTTTTTCAAAAAAGATTTTATTTATGTATTTGAAGGAGAGAGAATAAGAGAGAGAGAAGAGAGCATTAGAGGGGAGAGGGTCAGAGAGAGAAGCAGACTCCCTGCTGAGCAGGGAGCCCGATGTGGGGCTCGATCCCAGGTCTCTGGGATCATGACCTGAGCTGAAGCAGTGGCTTCACCAACTGAGCCACCCAGGCGCCCCTCTAACTGGCCTGTTAATAAGCATATATGAAGCTCGTAAGAAAAATCTGATCTGGAGGAAAGCATGGGCTTCAACAGGTAGTGGGTGGTAAATAGTCTTGGGAATGATGAGATCATCCAGGAGAGTAATGGAGGACAGACAGAAGATGGGACACGGAAGGACCCAAGGAACATTAATACCTAAGGGACAGTAGAACAAGAGCCTTTAAAAGACACAGAGAAGGTGAGAGGCTAGAAAAGAGGACAAAAACCTAAGGTGGGGGGTTAAAAAAAAAGAACTATAACAGTTTGGGTTTTAGAAAACATAATGCCAGATCAAGATAGCACAGAGAATAAAATATTCTTGCCCTAAAGGCAACAAGGGGTTCCTTTCCCTATGTGCATCAGGGATATATGAAAACCCATGCTTGATAAATCAGAGTGACCATTTATCATGCTTAACAGACTTTTTTTAAAGACCTTATTTATTTGAATGAGAGAGAGAGAGAGAGTGAAAGCACAAGAAGGGGAGCAGCAGAGGCAGAAGGAGAAGCAGGCTTCCCCTTGAAGGGATTCCCCTCAGGGTTTCCCACAGGGATTCCCCACGTGGGGCTCCATCTCAGGACCTTGGAATCATGACCTGAGCTGAAAGCAGACACGTAAACGACTGAACGACCCAGGTGCCCCATTTATCCTGTCTCTTAAAGCCACAGCACTAAACATGTGTTGAGTAATAGCTGATAGATCATGAGTTAATTTATTTTGAAAAAAACTGTAATTGATCACTCTACTGGAGTACGCATGTGGGGATTAGACACAAGGAAGTTGCATTCAGGTGGGGAAAACAGACTTATGTAGGAAAGACCCACACAGTCTGGAATGTGCCATGACACATACGTGTAAGGGGTGACTATAGGAACATTTTTATGAGGATGATGCTGATTGTGATGAACGAGAAGGACTCATGTCAACCCCCCAGTCAGGTAGTTGCACAAACGTGGGACGTCGGAGCAGTGTCTGCTGAGCTACCACCCCACTGCTCCTTTCAGTGCTTTTTTAATGTTTTCGGATCATGGGGGCCCTGCTTCGGCCCCACGTTCACCCTGACGTTTTTGTGCCACTCAGCAGGAACCTGTTCTCTTTCCCCAACGTGAAATGTCACAGCTTGTGTTGGAAGACTTACCCTCACGCAGCTGTGTATTCATCCCAAGGTAAAATGGCTGTGCAGTCAAACAGAAATTTGCCTTTGCTCTCTTGCCTAGGTCAGTTTTTTTTATTTATTTAGGAAGGATGTAGGAGCTCTTTTGGGACTACCCCACATATCATTAACAAGATTCCTAAAGTTATTTCATAACTTTGGTGTTCCTCTGAGATCTACTAGGGGGTCTGGATTTGGTGATGATGGTTAAAAGTATAATGTTGAGAGGACTTTTATCCTCTTGCTATCACACCTTCAAATGGAAGACCGTATACTTTGGAAAAGCCATCTTTTCTTTAAGTGTTCGCTGCTTTTTTGAGACGTTTGAGGTTTTACTTTTCATTGTCACAGTTGATTTAGACAGCTAGATGTTTTAAACACAGAAAATGTTAGGGTAACATACAATTTTCTGTTTAAAAGTGAATTTTCAAGCAACCATACTTTTTCTCTGCTACTCTAATTCTTCTCTGCTAATTTCTTATGACAACGCAGAGATGGAGAGATAATAGCAACATGAAAAACCAGGCTGAGACCACATATTATTAGAATAATCAAAAAATTCTATTTTTAAAAGATTATATTTATTTATTTGAGAGAGAGAGACAGAGAGAGAGAGAGAGGGAGAGCATGAGCTGGAGGAGGGGCAGAGGGAGAGGGAGAGAGAGGATTCTCAAGCAGACTGCCCCCTGAGCACGGAGCCCGATGCGGGGCTCCATCTCATGACCCTGAGATCATGACCTGAGCTGAAGGCAGATGCTTGACCAACTGGGCCACCCAGGTACCCCAAGAAAACTCTATTAATTGTAATTATTTTGGAATAGATGCATATTTTTATTCATAGAACAATACACATTCGCCCACAGAAAGTAACATGGAAGGACCCTTGATCTCTACCACACTGTCTACCTTGAGTTCAGAGACTCAAGAAGGAAGAAGGAGAGAGGAAACAAGAATAGTTGGGAGAGTTATAGACCTCAATGCAGTCTCAGTCATGAGAAAATAGAGAGGGAAGGGTGGAGGGCTGGGTAGGAGGAGACTCAGACTGCATTGCAGCCCTGAGAAAGTCTCCGTGAGGAAGACAGGGTGTCTCAGAGCAAAGATTTCCCATTAGAGCAGAAATGGACTTACTCTAGTATCTGCACTGTGCTCAGCATTGGCTGAGAGGAGTCTGGGTGAGTGTGTTCTTGAAGATGACAGGGCAGCGAGGTCTGAAAGTGTGGCAACTGGAGTGTGCCAGCTAACGACACTGAGGACAACATGTTCTCCCTGGAACACCCATGGCTGCCACACAGCCAGAAACTTTGCTTCTTTAGCTTATTTCCCTTTGCTTTGCTACATGGAGAGCAGAGAGTGTAATCTACTTGCACTTCCAAGAGCTTTATGGAAAGCAGTTTGAAAGCTACTGGCCTATATAAAACACTGACGAGTGATGGACTGGCCCATTCATTTATTTAAGAGATATTCACTGAGCATCTATTGTGTGTGCTAGGCACTAGGAATATAAAACAAACACGATTCCTACTCTCACGCAATTTATGGTCTAGAGCAAGAAACAGACCATGTATAAACAACAACAACAAAAAGCATAGGCAAAAGAATTCAGAAAGCGAGTTACAAATTATGGTAAGTGATAGAAAGGATATAAATATTTTGATAATAATAGGGAACATAGATTGAAAATTTATTATGACTGCTTTATATATATTATTACATTGTTTAAATCTTACATTGGCCCTATAAGATGGACACTATTATTCTGACTGTATTTCAGATGCAGACAGAGAGAGGCTGCCTCGCCTAAGGTCCCCCAGCTACTAAGTGACAGAACAATGGTTCAGCTCAGGCAGCCTGACTCCTTAGCCCTCTTAACAATTAGCTATAACTTGTCCCTACCCTCTCCCACCCCAAGCACACAGATATAGTATTTCCACTCTGATGACTTGGAAGGGGAAACTTGTCTCTCGTCAGGGAGGTCTTCCGAGTGGTATTCAACCAAGGCCTGAGGGTAGAAAGAAGTAGCCATGCAAATATCTGGGGACAAGGAAGTAAGATTGATTTGTTCAGATATCCATTCTCTCCTGTGAGTCGGTGATGTGCTAAGTTGTTCACTGGTCATATACAAGCGAGCAGACAGTCTCTGGTCTTCTGGATCTTTCTTCCTTGTAGATGACTCACACAATTAAAAAAAATACATACTGTTTGTGGTGATGAGAAGAAATATAAAGAAAATAAAGCTGGGTCAGCAGGAGAGAGTAGGAATTAAGAAGCTCTGTGGGCTATTTGAAATAGAGTTGTCTTTGTGTGGGGAGAATAGAAGGAGTAGAAAATCAGTGCCGTCCTCACAATGACTCTCAGGATTCATGAATAATCGCCGCAGTTCCCTCTTCCTTGATTGAGATAGCTCCAAGGGGCACGTTCTATATCCTCTCTCCGAGCCTCCCAGTGGGATTAGGCTCCAAATGTCTACAGTGGGATATTGTTTGATAAAGCACACGATCATAACTCCTACCCATCCTCATCCGGCTACCCATCTTTAAAATAAAGTGCCCTTGAATCCTTGTCGGGATTTCCTGAATTAAAATAATAAGTGATCCATCTTAAAAGATTCCATAAACATTCAGTTTAATTTTCTTCAGTTTACCCTAGACTGAAAGGAGAAATTCTAAAGTGTTTCGAATGTTCATTAGGCTCTCAGTATAATTTTCTATGGAAGGAGAAAAGCTTATCCCACCATGACTGAATTGGTGGCAGAACCACGTCAGAGATGTGACTGTGCTCCTTGGCCTTTCTTTGCCCTTGACCTGTCATTTCTGTGTTCTACCCAGCCTGGTCACATGGACGTGCGGCAGAGCGTTCCATTCCGCCTCCCATCATCCCTGCCTTCCACATCCGGGAACATCCATTTGGCAGGCGTGTAAAATGTAAACTCCTTCCCTTGACATATAAAGCTAAATCTGTCAAGCTAACTCTGGAATTTTAATAAAAGAATATTTTGATCACTTTCTATGCACCCCTTGGTGAAGGAGGAATCTCCTCGCCTAAATATTATAAGGATGACCAAACATGCAACATCCAGCTCTGGAAAGATGCGATTAACAGTTTATTAGTCACATCTATTCACAGTCTAGGGAAGGAGAACTCTACATGCCATGAAAAGCCACATGGGGGTTGCACTCAGGAGTAGAGTGAACCAGAAGGGGCTGTGGGATGTAGGTTTTGTAGTAACAAGTGGGCGAGTTGACCTCTGCTTCCTGCAGGTGGATGTGACTGCCTTGTTTGAATAATTTGTGGGCTGGCAGGGAAGTAAAACCCACAAGACTGAGGACCTGGCAGAGTGGGACAGACCTAGCCTTTGGGGGAACTAGCTGGGTGGGTATCCTTTTCCACTGGGGGGCAGTGATGTCATATCTGGCAAGAGTGTGGGGACCCATGGTTAGGCCTTGGGACCCTTGAGAAACACATGACATTTTAAAAACTTACAATACTGAGAGCTATTCAGAGCTTGTTTGCGCTGTAAAAACTCAAATGAAAACAAACTATGTTTATAAGAATACTAGCTTCAATATGGCGAGGTGTAACTTCAAAAAGCTTAGGTGGAAAATTTCAATTTTTTCCATATTTGTTAATTTTTTAAAGCAAGTCACTGTAGGAAGGGGGCTGATCTTTCACTTTACTACAAAGCATATATATATGTGTGTATATATATATATATATATATATATATATATAAAGAGGATGGAGTTTTACTTATCCTTGTAAATATTTCATATTGTAGGTAATCATGATATTCTGTGTTTTCTAATTTTAGACTAAAGATCCATAAAGATTAGCGTCTATGACATTGAGAAATTGTAAGGGCCTCCAGGGAAGTTTCGGGCCTGTCTGTATAACTGATCACACCTCCACTTGGCTGCTTCTTCAGAAATCAATGCCACACACAGATACAGTAGTATAATTTCTGATGTGAAGGGGGTGGAATAAAAGATATGCTGTCGATATTTGGTGCGTTGACCATTTAGGTTTACATATGACAATTCAAACGGGTGTTCCAAGGTCTTCCAGTAGGGAGAGAAAGCAAGCCTAGGTAATTGTTCTCACTATGTGAGTTCATTTGCAAAGAGAAGCACATCAGTAGAATGGAAGATTGTGATAAAAATCAACAATTGTGTCAAAGTCTTTACCCCAATATTACAATCATATAAAGTCGAGCTGTCTGAATTTGTTTTTAAGGCATCTGGATAGGGTGCCTACGGTTTTAATCAAGGAAGTCGACTGATTCCCTGATAAAGTGATGACTAACATGTCAATAAATATTAGTTCCCTTGCCTCTCCTTCTTCCTTTCAATAGATCCTAACTCCCACAGCTTTTACTATACCTGCTGGAATTGTAGAGCGATTTTAAAGTATTTTCATCCATTCATCTTCCATAGATTCCACATAACCTCACACCTAAGTACAGGCGTCCCTAACTGTGCATAACAGATGCGTTTCTGGGAAGTTATAAACTGAAAGATACTTTAAATGCACTCAGAAAACTAATTATTTGAAGGCACACTGTGGTGAATTCTTTTGTAATTCAACTGTTATGTAGGTTTGTGCAACCGTGGATTGGTTTATATTAAAACAGGGCATTCTTAGTACTAGCACTGATGAGAGAAATAATTCACGTAGACTATAAATGTTCAGTGGAAGTAATTGAGGTGCAGAGTATTTAAATAGCAAAAGGAAACTTTCACCTTTAAAAGATGTTTAAACACTTGCTTGTACCATAAAGGAGACAAAGTCAAGTTCAGATTTACATTCAGCCTTCCCAATTTTGAAAATATGTTTCTCGGTGGGTTTCTATATAGTCCTCACAAAGTAGAGGATTGCCCCATATGACTTTATCTCAAGGTCTTTTATAAGTCCTTTACCACAGTTTGGAGAAAGAAATTTTTTAAGAAGCCTTCTTTTCACACAGGGCGGAGAAATGAAATCATGCGTCACCTTCTAAAATGGCAACTAAAAGAATCCTTTAAAGTTTATTGCTTTCATTATTATTACTTCACCCCCATTTAATTGACAAAATTTATGTTTTGTTGCACTTAGATTGCAAGACACTTTAAAAAGTAGCACCAAGCACTTTCAGAACTTTCTTTACAAAAGGACTGGAAGCTACTAATCTGCACGACACTACAATGAATGACACCGGATTTAGGGAAGATGGTTTTAAAACTCTCTTATTACATCCTTTTGCATTTATCTTACCAATAGGATGTAAGAGATAGAAGTGAATCATAATGGCAGCCTAAGGTATCGTTTTATTCCCAAATTTTTAAATTTTTCTTTCTAAAAGAGAATGCATCAATCCATTCAACAAATGATCATTCAAGGGCGCCTGGGTGGCTCAGTCAGTTAAGCGTCTGACTTTGGCTCAGGGTCCTGGGATCAAGCCCCATGTTGGGCTCTGTGCTCAGCAGGGAGTCTGCTTGTTCCTCTCCCTCTCCCTTTGCCGCTCCGCCTACTTATGCTCTCTCTCTCTCTCAAATAAATAAAAAGAAATACTTTAAAAAACCCCAAATAATCATTTATTTCTGCCATGTCATTTGTTAGACACTGTGGATCCCACAATGATGAATATGGCATGGTACTTACTTTCAGAGAGCACACAATCACAATCAGTCTATCAGTGTCTCGACACAAAGAAAGCAGATACACAAATAACAAAGTTTTCAGCTATTGGGGGATGTAGGTAGAGTGCCAGAGAAGGGAGAAATTATCTACATCTGTAGGAAACAGGAAATAATTCCCACATCTACAGGAGATAGCATTCTCTGTGGAGAACATTCTACGAGTAAAGGCTTAAGATACACACACAAGGGTCCCGTGGAGAGTATAGGTGGCTCTATTTCACTGGTGTACCAACAGGAGAGAATGGAGGAAGTGGGAGAAACTTCAGATTACATAGGGCCTTGAATGGCAAGATGAACAACGTAAACACCTTCCAGTGCCGTGGGAAGTTATAGAAGGTTTTTGAGCAGGAGAAGATCATGGTTACATATATATTTCAAGAAAATTAATCTTACACTGTGTATGACATGGATGGAGAGAAAAAAAGAGAGGCGCAGAGGTGAGGAGACGGACAGAGGAGGTCATCACCATTCAAGTGCGAGGTAATGAGAACTTGAGTAGGGACAGGCCGGTGAGTGCTGGATACACATCCCAAGAATCAGAAGTGTTAAGCCAGGGGGATAAAGCATGTTACAGGGAAGGTGGAGGGCGAAGCTAGAGACATTTAAACATTCATCTCCACGCCTGGGAGCGTGAGAGCAGCATGGCATTAATAGAAATGGATAAAACGGGGCTGGAAACAGGCTTGGGAATGAAACAGTAACCTTATGAATTTGTAATCTTGGTCACATGCCCCAAAAAATGATTGATGTAGGTGCAAATAATGATTTTTCATAATTTGTCATCCAAGCATTTACATGCTTAGACGATCTTTTTTCTTTCTAAAATTACATAAGGATTGATTTAATTTGCTAATTTATATTGCTGGAATATGGCAATTCCCAAATATTGGGAACTAATATTACTCTTCACAGGTATTTGCTACCACTCAATGCTCAAATCCCTAGCAACTAAACTCTTTAGTTAGAGAAAATAAGAAAATGAGCATAAATCCCATTCTATTTTTTGAAACTCAATAATCTCTGTGATAGGGTCCCTCATTTTAGAGTGTAGATCAAGGAGAGACCGTGAGGCAACCTGAAGCGTTTATTTGGGGTCTTAGGGAATCGCAATCCAGGAAGCACAGAGTTGACAGAAATTGGAAGTGTGCTCCAAATTTCCAGCAGGGAGGGCAGGCTTATAAAGACAAAGAACCACAGTGTTACATAACTTATTTTGAGATAATTTTGATGGGTGTGGGCAGAGTTTAAAACGACTACCTCATACACTATTGACCATTTAGCTAACAGGTGTTACGTTTTTTCTATTTCAGGCCAAAGTCAAAAGATGTGTTCCGGAAGGTAGAGTTGCAATTGACAAGTTGCAATTGACAAAAGGGAAAGTTCACTGGTGTTCTAAGAACTGAAACAGATTTGCATAGGCCTTACTTCCTCAGTATCATCTGGACCCTATTCTGATGTCTCTTTTAGCAATCCAGGCATACTTGATTTTGGAATCTTTTCATAAGATATTTAAAAAATATGCCTAAGGGGAGCCTGCGTGGCTCAGTCGGTTAAGCATCTGACTTTGGCTCAAGTCACGATGTCAGGTCCTGGGATGGAGCCCTGGGTCTGGCTCTGCACTCTGTGGGGAGTCTGTTTAGTCCTCTTGTTCTTCTGCCCCTTCCTCTGCCCCTCCCTCTGCCCATCCCCTTGTTCCAGTGTATGTGCTGCTCTCTCCCTCTCTCTCAAATAAACAAATAAATAAATCTTAAAAAAAGAAGTACACCTAAGAAGGACACAGAATGAGTTTATGAGGCGCAAGTACATGATGTCCTCTGGAGATGTTTCATTAGAACAAGATCTCTAAAATCTTTCTGTAAAGGGACTAATTTTGGTTTCTCTGAATTTTTTTGATGACTGAAAAATAGAATACAAGATTAAGTGTATGGCTTATATATGTAACATTTGCATATAGATTTATCCATGAATTTGTTGATCGTTAATATTGCTGTGGTAAGTCTAAACACTGGGCATAAATTTACATGCCACTTTGCACAAACTAATAAAGAAGATAGTAAATATCCATTTATTCAGCAAAAAGCCCAAGGAGCTATTTAAAAAGGTTGGATAAGCATATCATAAAAACAAATTAATATTTTTTAAACACTGCTATGTATAACTCTAGTATAATTAAGTAAATCAGAAGTCCTAGGACTATGTTTATTCATTTAAATAGGCTAAAATACAGATCAATTGTTATTGATCGTGATAGACTAACTTTGTCCTTTTCTTTACATTTATTCTTAATTCTTCTTATTTTCTTCTTATTATTTCTTCTTCTTATTTTCATATTTTCTACTGTAGGGGCCAAGGTCAGGCTATCACAAAATGTGCCACTTTGGCATATGAATTATTTTAAAAAGAGTTACTTAAGAAACAGCAGGAACAAGGACACTCAGATTCTCCTCTGTCCTCCTGAAAGCAGGAAACAAGTCTCCCATACGAAAAATATCCTCACTATACTAAGAAGTAAAAGGACATTCTTATCACCAGAGACAGGGACTTTAAAGCCAAGAAAGCTATAGAAACAAATGTTGTTACTTTTTTTCTAATCTATTAACTTGGTCCAAATTCCACTTAGAATTCCTTAAGAATTAAAGCTCCCGAACGTCTGTTTTCTTTATCCTGTCCATTCCTCGCAAATTTATTTTCTCTTTGCCTAAGAAAGATCAAAACTGCCCACGTTGGTCATTTCTTTAGGTCTCAATTTTATTATTGGGCCTCCATGTGCACAGAGTAAAAGCTCTTTTCCTCCCGTTTATCTGTCTCATGTAAATTTAATTCTTAATCCAGCTGGACGAACTTGAGGCTAGAGGAAGAATTATCCCTTTCTTTCACCACCGTCACCCCTTTTTTTAAATGTGTGAACATTTACTAACTTCAGATGATCAGAGTCTATCACTGACTCTTTTGCAGGAAATAGATGTAAATTACATGATTTTCCTAACCTCAGCCCTGATCGGTAGACCATGTAGTCCTATTCGATGGGCTACTTTGAGCCATTTCACAAAACTCTCTGAGCCAAAAGAGGGACATTTATAGGATTTTCCAAGTATTCCTGCCGTCTTAAGACAGTGTCCCCCTGAGCAGATTAAGGGGGGCGCGTGTGATGAGCATGGGTGTGGTATCAGAGTGTTCAATCACTACACTGGACACCTGAAACTAATATTGCACTGTACATTAACTAACTGGAATTTAAAGAAAAACTTAAAACAAACACAGTGCCCCCCTGAGCAATATATTTTATGATAATTGGTGCAACTAGCCCTATGTGGTGTTGCTGGCTCTGGAACATCTTTGTGTGGAGTTCCTGAGAATTTACAGCAATTTCACAACTAACCCCACGGAGAGAATATGGAAACACGATCACTTATTCGCTTTGGGAATCGTAGATTAACGTTGCATTAAAATTAACGAAAACAAGACCTCACTTATTAAGTACTTAGCTTTTTGTAGTAAGTACCAAAAAAATAAAAACCAGAATAACAATGCCTACCGCACCCTGGAAAGCTTACCAATGACTGTCGCAATGTGCAAAACCCAGTATGTTCCATAGATAATGTATTTCGGTCCTGAAATGCAGTTGATCTTACTGAACATAATTCAATGAATGTAATGCCATTTTTCTACTGTTTCAATTATATTTTAGTACGGAAAGAAAAGTGTGAGACTTAGTCAATTCTGCCATGATTAAAACTTAATTCCATATATTAATAGCCGTTGTATTCTATTAAATCTGGTAGAAAAGATTTATACTGCCATTTATTTCCATTCTTAATCATTAGCATGAAATAGAATGCATTAGTATGCTTCTTAAAATACCCTTGGATTATGAATTAAATACAAAATTACACCTAAAAAGAAACAGCCCAGGAAGATGTTTTTAAATGGTTCATTATAAAATTAACAAAGATAAAATAATAAAGCAGTGATGGTCTGAGGTTTGATTTTTTTTTCTTCCTCCATCTCTTTCTTCTTTCCCTGAAAACCATTCCAAACTCTCATAGTGTGATGTAGTATATTCTAGAAGTAATATATCACATTATTTAGCTCTTACTTAGGCAACAAATAAAAATCATTGCACTTGGATTTAGACACTTTGAAGAAAAATAATGGGGCTATTATTGACACATATAATTTTTTAATTCAACTTTAAAATTTTGAGGTAATTGTAGATTCCCATGCAGTGTGAGATGTAACACATACAGGTCCCATGTACCCTTTACCCAGTTCCCCCAGAGGTAACATCTTAGAATAAAACAGAACAATCTTCCAGTCAGAGTGTTGACATTGATACAATCAAGATAGAGAACATTTCCATCACCACAAGGACTCCCTCATAGACTTTTTTTCCTTCTCCATTTCCCTCTCACCCAGACCCCCTTCCTTATCCCTGGAAGCCACTAATAATGTGTTTATTTCTATATATAAAAGATCGAGCTTTGGAGAAATTAAATAATTTACATACATGTATGCTGAATTGGAATTCAGATCAGTTATGACTTGAAAGCTCTTGCTCTTTCTCTCACATCATGACTAGAGAAATATTACAAATTTCACCAATAATTCCCAGGCTTGCTCGATCTCTTTCTGCACCATTGGGTCAGTGTCCCCGTTTTAACCCAAGGTCCGGGCAACTCCAGACTACATAGGTTAGAAGCTCATTAAAGAATATTCTGAGTTTGCTGTGAGAGGACTAAGGAGAGCATAGAAACAGCAATCCTCCAATGGGGAGATTGAGAATATCACTATTTTGTGACCCAAAGAGGCAAATGTCTCCGTCAATAGATATAAGCTACATGGGAAAAGGCGGGGGGGAAGACTCCTCTGGGGGGAAAACAACAAAGAAGGGAAGAAATGAAAGGTAGAGGTTGCAGCCTATGTTCTCCTCTATGATTTTGACAGATTCCTGTCTCACATTGAGGTTCTTTCATCCATTTGGAGTTTATCTTTGTGTATGGTGTGAGAGAATGGTCAAGTTTCATTCTTTTGCATATAGCTGTCCAATTTTCCCAGCACCATTTATTGAAGAGACTGTCTTTTTTCTCCACTGGATGTTTCTTCCTGCTTTGTCAAAGATTAGTTGACCATAGAGCCGAGGGTCCATTTCTGAAGTCTCTATTCTGTTCCATTAGTCTATGTGTCTGTTTTTGTGCCAGTACCATGCTATCTTGGTGATCACAGCTTTGTAGTATTAAGGAGGGCACGTATTGCATGGAGCACTGGGTGTTATACACAAACGATTAATCATGGAACACTACATCAAAAACTAATGATGTACTCTATGGTGACTAACATAACTTAATAAAAAATTTAAAAAAATAAAAAAATAATAATAAATGGAATTCAAAATTAAAAAAAAAAAGAAATGAGAGGTAGGGAATTTGCAATTTAAGTATGTATACAAGAGATAAAGAACCCTCAAAATTTAGTCAACATTTTGGCAATCATTTTCAGCCTTCAGAAATGTGCTCACATCTGAGCTACACAGAGTAAAGAGGGCATGTCTACTAGGCCAGCTCTGAACAGTCCAATATGCCAGGTGGGATGAAAAGAAGAGAACCTAATCTAGCTTCAACCCTTATGCCCCATAAATATATACTCAAATATTTTCAGGGCCACCATTTAATAAACTATAAGGAAAGATACAAACATTAAACGTGTCAATGTCACCATATCTATTGCTTCTTCAGTCATATAAGATACTATATCCATTTTATTTTAAAATGACATAATTACATACAATGGGAAATATATCATTTGAATTAAGTGTTACCGCATACCAAAAAAAGAAAAAGACTCCAAGAAAATTAAAAAAAACCCAAAAACTAAAACTAGAAGGATGTGTTTATCTCTCTTTAAAAAAAAAATAAATCAGAGTGAACACCTTCTATGAAATCATCATAGCTCTTGCTATCTTCCCAGGCTCTTTCTAGCTTCCTACATTGTCATATATGACGTTTCAGATCTCAAGACCACCTCATAGGTCAAGGTGGCCACTGGAGATCCGGCTATCCCATCTGCATTGAAGACACCTGCAGCAAAAAGCGGGGGAAAAAACAACAAAAGTAAACAAACATTAAACAAAAAACATGAACTAAGTCAGCTCCTTTTTTTAAAGGGGAATTTTCAGCAGTTTCATAGCACCTGCAGAAAAACCAGTTACCTAAGTTGTGGATCAGGAGTTGGTCATTTGTTTACATCTGGCTCTAAGAAGATGTACAATGTCCATAGTTCAGTTACGGAGGAGAAAAAGGTCTTGGCTATTGAATGGACAGCTAGCATCTCTGACAATGGGGACATATGTGATTAACGTTAATAAATGCAAGTTTTCTCGTAACTTTTTAAATTACTTATTTATCCTTACTCAGCACCAGGAATAGCCACATGTACTGATTGGTTAATACTCCATTAATGACATACATATGATGAATGTAGTTTAAAAAGAAATACAATTTCACATTTCAAAATTCATCTAGTTTCTGCATGTTCCGATTTGACTTTTTCAACAAAGATAAGACTGGCTTTCAGATATTAACAATCCACTTTCTGTTAAATGGAACAGCATGAAGATTCATTTTAGAAACTCAGAAAAAACTGTAAAAAGCTTTTGTGTGTTTGTGGTTCACATTAAGTAAGTGAAGACTGTATTTTTCCATTCTTATTGACATTGTTCAAGCAATTGCATTGTAACAGTCTCATCTATCATGTAACATATTTGGATTTATAGAAGAGAAGGTCAAGTACAGAGAGACAATGAATAAATATAAATTAAAAAAAAAACCAAAGCACAAAATCAAATCCACAAACAAGAAAAATAACAATCACCTGATTGTTCTGGACCATCTGAATCTGGTTTTCTAGATATTGTTCACTCTGAATAGACAAAAAATGAAATGACTCCTACTGGCGTAAGAAAAGAAGAAGTAAGATCTAAATCTTAATCAAATGTTGTTGAGATCTCTGTAGCTGGGGGCTGGCTTTACAGGAACATTCAGAAAGTTAGTCATTTATTTTCTTAGGTCTCAAATGTTACTTTAAAGACCTCATGCAGGATATAATTATATTCAGTAATCTCATATTGCTAGAGAGTCAAAGTTAGTAACAAATATTTTTTGTCCTCTTTCCAAATAAAGAATAATATCTTCATTGATTGACAAAAGGGATTCTTCTGAACAAGGATTATGCCTTTAGGCCCTAGGACGATGCCTTTTTAGTGTCTACATACAAACTTTAGTTGAAATCACAGCCCTAATTGACAGAACTTTTAAATTAGAGCGCCTACAGGCCACTTTGCTACATGGTACATGGTCATTTTCTTCTACATTGAATTAATTTTCAATCAGCATTGTTTAAAAAAAATGAGCAAGAGTAGAAACTGGCAACCAATGCTCTAACGTTATTTCAAATCCCGAAGCACAAAGATTAATTAAGAACCAATTAATATGGAGTGTATACGTCAAAAGAAGATAGAGAAGATAAGATGAGGTCAAGAGAAAAGTCGTTTTTGTTTTCTTCTTTTGAAGCTTAGATATATCACAAATAAGAAATTAAGGAGAAAATAGAACATATTAAATTGCTTAGTCTGCATTATGTTTAAGAAATACAAATGTAAATTACGTTCGATGTTACTTACTCGTAAAATCATCACAGGAGAGAAAGCAACAGAAGTATTTAAGAAACACCTGCTGTACTTTTGTAGGGAATGAGCATAGTGGAGGGAAATTCCCCAGGCTCCAATCTGCCTCCACCTGTGTGATTTGGAGCAAGTATCCTAACCTCTCTGTGCCTTGGTTTCCTTACTTGTAAATGTGCTCTTAATTTTGATACTTAGAGTCTTTGTGAGAATTGAATGGGATATTCATGTGAAATATTCAGAAAAGAACCCGGAATGTAACAAAACTCAATAAATATTATTCTGGTTGTTAGTTAATTCCAAAATATGGACTTAATGAGGACTGTCTAAGGTTATTACATGACGTTGAAGCAATTGTACTGGCTTCAGAAGGGCTAGATTTATTACTATTTTATTAAAATTTTAATTAATTTTAATTTAATTTACCATATTGGAGGTAAGTGTGAAAAATATAGTCCTCTCGTTGCATTTAGACAAATAAATAAGAAAATGGTCCAGTATTATTTCACCAAGTTCACTTCTATTGTACTTACTTATTAAAGGCAAGTTTGCAAGCTAAAGTGCAAAACTGGGGACCTCTGTCTCAGATAAGGATGTCATGCATAGCATAAAATGAGAAATGCACCCTTGGTTGCAAAAATCTATGGCAAAACAGACATAATTTTAAAGAAGGAAACAAAGTAATTGAAGAGAAATCGGATAAAAATGAGATTGAACTGTAAAAGAAGACCGCATTTGACTATTCAATTTGTGAACAGAAATGGTTAAATCTTTAAACATTAATGGGTGGCAGACATCCTATCTGCAGCTGACATTCTATCTGTCTTTATAAGAACAGCATTGGACTAAACAGTTTGGGGATCCGAATTCTGTATGTGAAAAAGACAGCTCTCTGAATCTAGTTTTTTGTGGGTTTTTTTTTTTTTTAATCTGTAAAGGAAGACTATTTCACTTGATAATTTCTAGGATTTAATATTTCAACTGGAAAAGAAAAAAAGAACAGAAATGTTGATGTGCAATCATGTCCTTGCTTCTTCCCCTTTTTTCTTGAAGGATAACAGCCTTGAAGATGATCTTTCCAGATTTCCAGCTTCATAAATGGCCCTTCAAGAGCAGCTAGGCTATTTTGCTCACTGAGGGCTTCAGGAGTAGTGGTGGTAATGGTGGTGGAATGACGTGGGGCTGGGAGTAGCAGACGCACGCCAAGCATAAAGGCATGCTATGTTAACTCACTAGACAGATGCCCCATTCTGGCCACAGGTGTCCCTGGGTCCAGTCTGTAAACAAACTCTGCTCCCTGGATGCCACTGGTTTATGCACCTTCTCTCCTCCCTTCCCGGTACTCAACGCTGTCTATTTGCCTCCTTCTACCTTCCCTTCCTAAATGGTCTCTAGCGAAAATCTCTGAGTGTGGATAAAAGTACATTTCAGTTCTTGTATTTTCCTCCTCTGTTGGTGTTGCTAAATTTAGTCAGCCATTCAATAGATATTTACTGCATTTTGTCTTCCTGATAGTATTTGAGTTGTACCAAGGACTCGATTTTGAGTTGACGTGTGGAAGATACTCTTCTTGAGTAAGGAAAAGGGGGAAGAGCTCATTGGAGGACAAAACAAGGCCCAGTCCCAGCGGTAGGAAGCTGCAAGGCAGGTTTGAGGAAAGGAAAATGAGATTCGGAGGCGAGGACCTAGGGCCGGAGGGAGGGTGATGGAACATGAACAAAAGAGTCAGGAGACAGAGCCTTGAAGGTCACATGGAGGAGGTCGGTCCTTATTCTAGGATTAACATGAAACCACGAAAGCATTTTAAGCAGTGGAGTGATATGATCAGGTTTGGGTTTTTCAAGTCTTTGTCTGGCTGTGAAGAATAGAATAAATGGCAGGTGGGGAGAAGATGGGTGGCGGCGGGGGGAGTTGCAGGATTAATGTGTGATTGCAATTTTTCAGGAGAGAAATCAAGCTAGTTTGGTGTAGAGTATGTCTATAATATAGCAGCAAACAATGGATATTCTTTTTTCTTTCTTTTTTTTTTTTTAAAGATTTTATTTATTTATTTGACAGAGAGAGACAGCCAGAGAGAGAGGGAACACAAGCAGGGGGACTGGGAGAGGAAGAAGCAGGCTCCTAGCAGAGGAACCCGATGTGGGCTAGATCCCAGAACTCCAGGATCACGCCCTGACCTGAAGGCAGACGCCTAATGACTGCGCCACCCAGGTGCCCCAAACAATGGATATTCTTAAGGAGTATTTAGATGGTTAAACCTGTAGTGCTGGATGGATTAGATATTATAAGCATCGTAGTTTTTTTTTTAAAGATTTTTATTTATTTACTGCAGAGAGAAAGAGACGGAGATAGCGAGAGAGCCAGAGCAGGGAGGAGAGGGAGAAGCAGGCTCCCCGCTGGGCAGGGAGCCGGACGCGGGCCTTGATCCCAGCACCTTGGGATCATGACCTGAGCCGAAGACAGGCGCTTAACCCACTGAGCCACCCAGGCGCCCCTATAAGCATCAAATTTAATTTCTCTGCGTTTGATAAATCGCAGTCGTCATTGAGCAGCTGTACAGTCCTCTTATTTTGTTTTATCTAGTTTCTTTGTTTTGTTGGGAGGAATTTCTGTTCCAAAGCATCGTACTGAGGGCAGAGCGACTACTGACACTGTCTGTGTGTGAGTCATGCATTTCGTGACACGGGTGGAAATATCGAAGGGCAATTCTTCTGACAGTGGAACCACCTCAACAGTGACTGAGTTGGCACAGGCGATGCGGGTGCCCTACTGACACAGGGTGATGGGAAACTGAGGAAGAGGTAAAATGCCAGGAGAGTGAGTGAAGGAATGAAGGTTTTCTAGAGAATTCAAAGGGATTAAATAGGCCACTTGCCAACATAAAATAATCACCAATCCCATCTATTGTTGTATTTTAGACACATCAGATCATTTTAAAAAAATCTTGAAGTCTTCCTGAGAGTGATCACAACACGAGTTTTTTTACATCCAATTTGGCAACTTTACTTGTGTTTAATAACTATTTCATCTCAGTGCACCATAAAGTTGAACTGCAGAGGTTATTTTCTACAAAGACAGCACTCAAAGGTACCTTTAGCTCAGCTTTTTATTATATTTTAGTTTTTAATTTGTTGTGTCATTAATATTGGTGATGTCACTTTTCTGACAGTTCAATACCCAATTATTTTCATAGTGTTTGCTGTAGGAATCCTAGCTCTCACAATTGAATGTGAACATTTTAATTGTTACTAAAAGAAGATAAAGGTGAATTTATTTTATTTTATTTTTTTAAATATGTTTTTTATATTATGTGAGTCACCGTACAGTACATCCCTGGTTTTTGATGTAAAGTTTGATGATTCATTAGTGGCGTATAACACCCAGTGCACCATGCAATATGCGCCCTCCCTACCACCATCACCAGCCTATCCCATTCCCCCACCCCCTCCCCTCTGAAGCCCTCAGTTTGTTTCTCAGAGTCCATAGTCTCTCATGCTTCATTCCCCCTTCTGATTACCCCTTCTTTATCCCTTTCTTCTCCTACCGATCTTCCTAGTTCTTACGTTCCATAGATGAGAGAAACCATATGATAATTGTCTTTTTCTGCTTGACTTATTTCACTTAGCATTATCTCCTCCAGTGCCGTCCATGTTGCAGCAAATGTTGAGAAATCGTTCTTTTTGATAGCTGAGTAATATTCCATTGTATATATATTTAAATAATATTAAACATTATATATAGATGAAGAAGATAAAAGGTGAATAAAAGAAGATAAAGGTGAAGTTAAATAATATTAAACATTTTATCTATCTATCTATCTATCTATCTATCATCTATCTATCTATCTATCTATCTAAAAATTGTTTTCCTGCATTTGCATGAGGCATAACTAGGGCATGAGATATGAGGTTGTGATAAGATATGTTTCTTCTTATATATTAGTGTACTGTGGACAATGGTAAGTATATAAACTTAACAAATGAATGATACTGTAAGTTCTAATTACGTTCTAAGTGTGCCTATCACACAAAATGACAACCACATGCCCAGAATTTCTCTTAAATTTGGGAAAGTGTATAATCACTTAATAAAAATTCTAGCAGATTCCTATTATTGGTTTAGAATTAGTTTCAGTATAATAGAATTTAAGTTTGTACAAATTTTAAAAAGTAACAAACTTTTTTCCTTATAGTTCTTATATACTTATAAAATCATAAAAACTATAAACAGTAAACAAAAAATCATAAAACTCTAAATCAAATTTGTATAATACTATGAAAGCAATTGTACTTGAATTGCTAAGACTGATTCATTGTGACAGATGATGCTTTCTGTTGAGACTAAATCATGTTTTGCAATGTGAACATAGAATTGGGTGCTGATACAGAAGTTCTTTCAAGTTTGATGTACTTGTGTTTTCTAGTAGTGGATCGATTCTCTCTCTCTTTTGATCTGCTGGAACAACTATGGGACCTAAATATTTGTTCCGTGTCGCAGTGTCCTTTAGCCATCAATTGGGGTTAAGTTCCATAGTAAATGCACCTCTGTTCTTATCTTTCTAACTGTGAAAATGAAGGTGAAAATATATGTTGTCCATGAGCGCTTCATGCAGACAAAAATGAAAATCAAATGAGTGCAGTGAATTTGAATTGAAGAAAATGTTTTAAGGGATTGGGAGTGATTAACTTTACCATCTAGTATGATAAATGCTGAGGATTCATTGATTTCAGAATGTGGAGGTTACCATTGACCTTGAGCCGTTTTAGTAGAGTAGAAAAGGAAGTGATAAAACTTGAGTGCAGTGCCTGTGCTAGAGAATAGCAAGAGACAACTTAGGGAAAGAAAATACAGACAACTTTTCTGAGGATTTTGCAGTAAAGTGATCAGAGAAAGAGTTGGTTGCTGGAGAGGGAATAGGGAGAACAGTGTTTTTTGAAGATGGGAATAATGGCATGTTTGTATGTTCAGTGGAGAGGAAAATCATTCAGTGGAGAGTGAAAGGTTGATGATGCAGGAAAGAAAGAGAGTAGAATTACTAGCACAATGATTTGAGTGTGCCTAAGGGGAGGGTATCTAGGCTACAATTGGAGGGGTTGGCTCTAAGTGGGCTCATTGATAGTTCACCCATGGTAGCAGAAGAAAAAGCAAAGAATATGCCGATATAATCTAGTTGTGACTAGATGCGGATATTCACCTCTGAGCAATTCAATTTCTAAGTGAAATCTCAAACCAAGTCATCCGTGGAAGAGTGAGGATGGAGGAGGTGGTGTGAGAGGGTGGAGGATCGAATAGAAGTTATAAAAGAGTTGTCTAGGAGAGGTTGAGAATGAGTGGACTAGGATGAGGGATTTGTTTCACAGATGGATTGACATTAAAGGCACAACTGAGTTCTGTAGTTGTCAGTTTAATGTAGGGGTTGGTAAGCTTTTTCTGTAAAGAGCCACACAGGAAATATTTAGGCTTTGTAGTCCCTACAGTCTGTGTTGTAACCACTCAGCTCTGCTACTGCAGTTTGAAAGTCATCCGAGGCAAGATGTAAACCAGGGCTGCCAGGGACCATCCATAAGCTGTGACAGTGGGAGATGACCTCCCTTCTTTGGGACCCAACTGAAATACCAATACCTTATGGAAATGTTGCAGACTGTCTTGGGCATAGTCGGTCAGGCTTCCTTCTGCGGTCCTCCATTGACCCACACCTCTCTGCCACATCCTTCATTTGCACTGGAAGTGCTGGATCTGGTTTGCTTTGGCTTGAAAGGCCTGACGATTACATTTTCAGGAATTCTGTGAATCATTTAATGTCATAGAGACACCTTTAAATCAGTCATGGTGAGAGTCTTTATACCACGGAAAGCGGTAAACACTACAAATCAGGGTTTTTCCTACCTCCAAGAGCCAGTTGTTAATCATTTGCCTGTAATTAACTGGTTTGCATCACTGTCTCCCCACCAGTCCCAGTTTCTCAAGAATAATGACTGTGTTCACTATTCAATTAATTTTTCTCTTTTCTCCACCTACGGGATTGTGGTGGATGTAGTACATGCCAAAACTTGTTGAATAATATTTTAAATGTTCTATTCTTACCCTAATTAAAAATTCAAATCCACAAAATTTCTTCCAGTTTAATTATCTACCCCAAAGTCAACACAGTGTACAAACCCATACCTACCAGGACTAAGGAAGACATTAGGTGTTTGTGAGATTAACCTCACATTGGATTCGACTTTATTTTGTTTTTTTTTTTTTTGAATTCACTTTTATTTTAATCTCTTATTGCCCAACTGGTTCTATCATCATTTGCTTGGACATACATATGTGCTTCATATCTGATGGTATGGTTCACAGTCTTTAAGAACATGAGGTTTGGAGCCAGAATATCTACTGACATTAGACAACTTACTAAACATGTTCTCATTTGTACAGTAGGGATCAAATGGTACCTACTTTGTAGGGTTGCTGTATAGTTTAAATAAATTAATCCATATAAGATAATTAGAGCAGTACCTTAGCAATGTTGGAGTGAATTATCATTATTAACTCATCTTCCAGGCTTTCACATTAGCTGTCTGAAAGTCCATCCTTTACAAAGGATCTAGAATGATCTTTAGCAAACATAAATTGGATCACATGATTCCTCTGCTTGAAAACCACCAATTATTTCATTACGCTAAGAATAAAAATCCAATTTCTTTTTCATGGCCTATAGTCCTTACATGATCTGCCCCTGTGACTCCTTCTCAGTCTCTGTGCTATGCTCCTCTGATTTCCCTAAGCTTTATAGATATGGTTTCCTTCCTGTCCTTGAATGTGCTAAGCTTTCTTTCTAACTAGGCTCCCTTTGCCCCAAATAGCTTCTTCTTAGTTCTAGGCCTATCACCTCTTCTTGTTATTCAGATCTGGGTCCAGATGTCTCCTTTCCAGAGAGATTTCTCCCAAGAACTCTTTCCCAAGGACCTCAACCAACTCTCATTACTCTCTATCACATCTTCCTGTTTTATGGTTTTTATGCCATTTATCCAAATCTCAAATTGTCATAGTTATTTGTATTTATTTGCTTCTTTTTTTTTTTCAACTGGATGTAAGTTCCAAGAAAGTAATATGTATATTACCTATATTTTTCACAGCTGAATTTCTGGTGCCTAGAATAGCAGGATCTCAAAAATTATTATAGGATCAATAAGTGACAGGGATAAATGCATATATTATCTTGCTCTTCTAATTTAAGAACTCAGTTGATCAGCATGTCCTATTTTGACGAATAGCATCACTGTCCATCTATTGCAGAGGCCAGAAATCTTTATGTTATTCCTAACCTCTCCTTATCCTTCATCATCCAAATAATCAACCCTTACCTTCTGTCCATTCTGATCCCAAAATAGCTCATGAATCCTCTACTTCTTTCTATCTAGAATTATTTTATTTGTTTGGGTTTCTGATTGTCTCCTATCTTGCCCAACTTTGATATGTTCACTTCACTACAACCAGAATAAACTTGCCAAATCACAGTTCTGGTGGTGCCCCTTCATTGTGTAAAGCCTTTTAACATTAAAACAGTTCTATGGTGTTGCAGAATTATTAATACCCCACCCACCCTATATCTTTCATACCCATCTGAGTTGCCTGAAGTTGGGGACAGTATCTGGCAAGCCGTAAACTTCTAGTGGCTTCCCATATCAGGTACATGATCTATCTCTTTCTATTCCTATTTGAGGGCTTTCTCTGGTACCTTGACAGCTTGCTCAAAGCTCAACAAATCCTCTGGAACAACCTTCAAGCAATGGGGGATGGCATCAATGGATAAATGTCCCAGCCATCCTAGTGTCCAGTGAGATGATTCTCAGATCACTCCACATGGTACACCATGTAGGATTGAGGCCCATTGTCCATAGCTATACCTAGCTCATTAACAGACATTTTTTCTGGATTTTCTTTCCTTATCTCTTCCTCATTGTGGATCCTGAAATCAACCTTTAGATAAACTACCTGTATCCAAGACCTTATCTCAGGGTCTCTTCTTAGGGGAAAACAAACCATGAAATATGGCTGGTAATGTGCCCCTTGCTCTGGCTTTGACTGTCTTCTCCAGGTGGGTTCCTCAGTCAACAACTATTGCTTACCCACAGCAATCTTGCTTTTTGGCTGTATTAATTCCTTGAGTATATAATGCTTAATCTAACTTTATGTGCTTTTGCATCCTTTTGCCTCCTTAAATACTACCTTCATTCCCAGTGGCTAACCAAGTGCCTTGTTCAAACAAGAGTCCAATGAATAATCATTTAAATAATGAGAGTCGAAAATTTATTCCTGCTCATGTACTTCCACAGAGGAGTCAAATTATTTGTTTATTTTTGCATAATATGTTATTGGACTATTGCTAAAAATCTGAGAAGATATAAAAGCAGAACAGGAGCACACAGTAATTTTTAAAAGTCCAGATACATATTTTTCCTCTTTTTAATCAGCTTTAAATTAACCTGGTGCAAACTATCAACTATTTTCATTTGGAAATAATGGAACATCCAGCCCCCCAGAGAATAAATTTGTTTGAATAACATGGGTTTTTAATAAGCCAATACTAACAGCAATTTGTCTTTTTCTAATAAGTCAAGTTCTTTTTATGGTGGATTATCACATTATTATTCTTAATAACGGCCTTTTTGCCAAAAATGTTCCCTGAAAGTAGCATTTGCTTGGTTTTAAATAAACATTTAAGTTGTACCAGCAAAGTGCTGATAGAATTAAACTCGGTATGCTTTAATTTTACTATAATACTCTTAGCAAGAGATGTATCTGATTCTGAGCATATAATTAGGGCATTTGAAGTAATCCATGCTTTAACATGATTTGAGACGATAAATGCCAGTTACAACAAACATGTTATTGCTCCTTTTACTGTTTATTACTTTTCTCTTTCTCACAGCTAATCACTTGCTAAAAACTTGGGTGTCTTTTTTCTACAATGCTTTAATTTTGAGGAGATTAGCAAAAATCCAGAGTTTCTGCAAACCAGTAATATCTATTGATCTGATGAGATTTGGAAAAACAGATGGTTTGCTTGCTCTGGGGTCAAAATCCACCAGTGATATCACTTATACAATAAATGCACATATTTTATATTTTATATATCTATATCTATATCTATAGGCAAGTTTTAATTTTCACATTCAATTTAGGTCTCAGTAATTCCCACTTATTGTTCAGAACTCAGTGAAGCATTTCATGGTGGTCTGCACTAGAATACTGGTGTTTCCATGCACTGTGCATTTCTTCTTCACAGTGTATTTTAGATATTGGTAATTATGTCTTTTTTGAAACATTTTATTCATTTATTTGAGCAAGAGAGAGAAAGCAAAAGCAGGGGGAGGAAGAAGCAGATTCCCCTCTGAGCAGGGAATCTCATGCAGGTCTCGATCCCATGACCCTGACCGAGATCATGACCTGAGCCAAAGGCAGACACTTAACCCACTGAGCCACCCAGCTGCCAAGGTAATTATGTCTTTAATGAATCGCTTCTCCACTAGGGCTACAAACTGAATGAGGATCCAAACCGCCTCTGTGTTTTTATCACACTACCTGATGCAGAGTAAGTGCTCAAAAAATGTTTGAAGTTCCTCCGGGATGAATCTATGCTTATTTTCCCAGCATACTTAGAGTTTCAGTTGATAACTTCATTCATCCATTATTCAAGCATTTAACTTAAACATTTATTTATTCTACAAACTTTCATTAAGCTCCTAGTATATGCTGATGGATTAGGCCAGGTACTATTGCTTTAGAAATAAAAGACAGAGGGGCGCCTGGGTGGCACAGCGGTTAGGCGTCTGCCTTCAGCTCAGGGCGTGATCCCGGCGTTATGGGATCGAGCCCCACGTCAGGCTCTTCTGCTATGAGCCTGCCTCTTCCTCTCCCACTCCCCCTGCTTGTGTTCCCTCTCTCTGGCTGTCTCTATCTCTGTCGAATAAATAAATAAAATCTAAAAAAAAAAAAAAAAAGAAATAAAAGACAGAATCTTTCTTCTTTTTTTTCCAGAGAGAGAGGCGGAAGGCATTGTGGGGAGGGGCAGCGGGAAAGGGAGAGAGAGAGAATCCCAAACAGACTCCCTGCAGAGCACAAAGCCCGCCCCAGAGATCGATCACATGACCCCGAGATCCTGAGCAAGTCAAAACCAAGAGTTGGATGCTTAACTGACTGAGCCACCCAGGCACCCCAAGAATCTCTCTCTTTTTTTTTAAAGGGTAATAGAGAAGTGAATGATAATTAAAATATAATGAAGGAAGGAAGGAAGCCAAAATAAATTAAAAAAAGACCTGTTCCTAACTTCTTTCTCCCTTCTGGTTCTACTATACAGATTGAATGTCATTATTGTTTTCAGTGTGGTTTATGGTTCAAAGTAAACAACAGTGACTAACAGCTACACACAGTTTAAATAGGAAAAAGAAGGAATACTTTGCTGAGACATTTTAGAAATATTCAGAATAATGGTGACATAGTCCAGCCTATTTTTATGGGTAGGGGTCTCTAAAGTGGCTTTACCTTGTCAAAATGTGCTGTAGGAGCCATCCCCTGGGAAGTTGTTAGAAATTCAAATGCTAGACCCCTGCCCAGACCTACTGAGTCAGAGACTCCAGGCGGACGGCTCCGTACTCTGTGTCTTAGCAAGCTCTCCCGGAGATTCTGATGCCCATCCTCTAATGTGTTGGAGAACCCCTGGTCTAGATTCTGCTCCCCATCTCCCCCAATGCAGATTTCCTCCATCTGCAAGTACTAGCAAATCTGGAATCAATTAAGTAGCTGATATTTTCGGCAAATAGGATGATAGGAATAAGTCAGTGACATGAATGTGAACCCATTTAAGGCCATTTCCTTACTTTGTCAGTTTCAGGGTTCTCTGCTATAACTCTAACCCCAAACACCCTGAGACTATGTAGCTACAGTCAAGATTGGAATAAATGAATTTGTATCACCAACACAGATTCATTATTCCTGGAATATCTTGCACACACCACAGATACACACACTATTTTTGTTCTTTAATATACAGAGGGCTTTAAAAATGTATTTCTGAGTTAGCTTTAAGATTTTTATAATTGTTTGCTTTGTAATGGGTGGCCTAAAAAATTTTGGTTTTACCACTCTGGAAATTCTGACTTTTCCTTTATTGCTCAATTGTGGTTTTTCAAAGAGGAAAGACTTGCTCTTTTCCAGCTCAAAGCAAATAAAGTTATTGTATTGTTCTATTTAGTGTACCTTCTCAAAAAAACACACTTGATAACAGTTAAATGGTTTTTGAAAATTAGAATAGTGAAAGTATCAGAAGGCTTTCAGTAAAAGACATGTTACTTTGTCCTTATGTGAGCTATTTTTTATTTACCAGGACGTTATTTAAGGTTGAAAAATTAATATTAATGCCCTCTGGAGAACACAAGTAATTCCATAAAGATAGTTGGAATTTCTTAGGAAATTCCAGCGAATATCAATCTGTGAATCAATCATTCCATAAATGTTATAGAAATGCCAAGATGCAGGACACAGCCCTGGATTCTGGGGTGGAACTGAGGTAATACTTAAACTGAATGGCTAAATATACATGAAATGCCAAGCGATCGTGTCCATTTAATGACGGCTTGCTTTTGTATAGTTTATTTAAAGTGTATTCTTTCAACCTATGATGCAAAAAGGGAAAGAATTGTTACCTTCATTTTCTTTTCTTTTTTTTTTTTTAAGATTTTATTTATTTATTTGAGAGAGAGAGACAGAGAGCATGAGAGAAGGCAGAGGCAGAGGGAGAAGCAGACTCCCCGCTGAGCAGGGAGCCCAACTCAGGGCTGGATCCCAGGACCCTGAGACTATGACCTGAGCTGGAGGCAGATGCTTCACCAACTGAACCACCCAGGCACCCCATTACCTTCATTTTCAAAGTAGTAAAGCTGAGGCTGAGATGTGCAAACATCAGGTGCCTTACCCAAGGTCATGAATCCCTATGCCCAGTGGCAAAGTCGTGATGAAGGCTAGCTCTTTGGCCTCCTATTATAAAACTTGTTCTATGACTTCATGTTGCCTCTTATAATAAACTGAACAAACAACAACAATGACAGCTAAAAGACGGTGCATGATTGGATTTGTGAGTGAATAATACAGTTATAGCTGCAAAACATGTTTTTTGTAGCCGTAATGATTGTGAACGGCCTCTAATGAAGGAGAGAATGATGCATCTGGTTTTGGGCCAACTGACCTAAGAGTAAAAGAGCCCAGTCTTGGGGAAATGGATGTAGGGAAGCCCACAATGGATCAATAGTCTGCAAGGATGAATGCACCCTTAGCCTTTGATGGCTATCTGAACATTGCCTAGTCCTGGCCGTTTATTTGCAGAGACTCTTGTTAGCTGCCAAGGTCTGGTATGGTTCAACCTTGAGGGCCACATTAATGCTAACGAAGTGCGGTCAGTTCCAGGCAGCTTTGTTTTTCTACAATTAAAACAATAAGGCAATAGTTCTCCATCAGGATCTCTTGGGTCTGCTGTCCCTGGATGTTATTTGGTGGTTCTGATTATTTTTAAAATCAGGACTGTGACTTTTCTTTCCCACATGAGGTCAAATCATGCGGTTTGGGTCTACATGCCTTTTATATGGCTTTGTACAGTGAGAAGTAGTTCTGTTGGTGAGCATAGAAACAATCGGTCTCGATTACCATTAGAACTGGACTCTGAAAAGAGTCCGTGAATAATGCTCAGGACTCCTGAAAGCTTGGTGTGTGCCCTTCCTTCTTTCTTCGGAACACCGGGCATCAGACAGTAGATGGCAGTGTGAGATGGGGAATTTAAGTGTTGGCGGTGATTTGCTTGAAACTAGCTCAGTAAAAATGGCTTTTTGACTTGGAAGCATTTATTAAACAAACCTTCCATCAGAGTTTTGTCTGGCAGCCAGGAACCCACCCTGGAAGGTGCTGGCAACCCACAGGTGCGGCTGTGTAACTGCTTTGTTTGAACTGGGGCCGTTGCCCTACTCGGAAGCAAGGTGGGGAGCGTTTGTGCACAATTCCTTGTCACAGAGCCAAGCAAACTGCCACTCAACCTTCCTGGCACTCCTGTGCCCCCTGGAGAAGTTCGCACCTCCCCTCATCATCTTTCGGGGAAATTCATTGTATTTAAATGTCTAAGTAGTTGCTTTGATATATACAAAAGGTTAATGGTGCTTCAGGTTTTTACCTAAGTCCTTCTCCTTCTTTTTGTCCCAAACCTCTTAAAAATCAGAGGCAGGGAGTGAGGGGATTTCCAAACAGAAAAGCAAACTATTAATGGGAGAATTTATCAGTACAGCTGAAAGGATATGATTCCCCATGGCTTACCAAATGATGGATTCCATTTAGAATTTGTGAGAAGTCCTGGAAAACAGGAGAGGGCTGAAGCTGAGTTGGGCTTCTTTTCTATTACAGACTTTTAGTAGAAGCAGCATTTGGTATCTATAATTAGTTACCTAAACTTGTATCCCTCTAGAGCACTTTATAATAAGAAATTGTATTTTAAGCAGGGACGAAATAGCTAAAAACATTTGATTTACTCAACATTTTACTTAATAGAAAAGAGGTCAATAATTCTGTGAGGATCCTTGTTCTATATGCAGTAATTACAGGATTAAAATAAGACACACTATCAGAGTATTATAAAATTTGTAATTTTTTCCTGCCTCATGGACCTATGTAAAACTACACCTCTTTAATTTTAGGTGTAATTTCTAACTGGTTACATTTTAGCTCTTGTGTGATATAATATTCATTACTTAACCGTGCTAACCTCCACTTTTCTCAGCTGCAAAATGGAGACAATAGAAGTATTTATTTGACTGTAAAGTAGGCACTGGCCTTTGTAATAAGCCTGGTACAATAAATAGTAGCCATCGTTGTCTTATAGATAATTGATGAGTATATATGTGTATTTTGAAACAAAATTATTTTCTTCTCATTTCTCCAACTAACTAAAAAATATAGTGAATAATACTAGTAAAACTCGCAAACAAACAAAATTAGGTAGGTAAATCTGCTTAAAATAGGATATACACCAAATGATGTGCCGGGAAATTTGGGATCATCTGTACAAACAGTAATTTTAATTAACGTGCTTATAAGGAGAAAGAGGGTGTTACATAAACCTTCATATTTGTATGTGTGCATGTGTGAAGAGAGTTACAGAGAAAGACGGCGGGGATAGAGAAAGAATGTTTACATATATCTATAAATGATTTTATTTATGGATTTGAGAAAGCTCACATGCACACAAGCAGGGGCAGGGGGAGGGACAGAGGGAGAGGGTAAAGTAGACTCCCCACCAAGCTTGGAGCTCAACTCAGACTTGATCCCAGGACCCTGGGATCATGACCTGAGCAGAAGGCAGATGCTTAACCAACTGAGCCGCCCAGGCGCCCCTGTGTACATATACTTTAATTCATTACTTAACCAATGCTTCGGTTAACTGGTGACAAGGGTACATGTTCAGGAAGGGGAAATAAAGGCATGAGAATAAAGTATTTCCCTGAAGTCACAGGAACCTCTTCCTTTTAATAGGCAGAACTTCTTTTTATTTTGTGAAAATGGGGAACAGAACTTGAAGGACAAGTGTTTGGACATGAAAATGGTGGTCATCTACGTAAAACTGAAAATTGCTATTGAGAAAAACGTTCAGTGAGCAAACTTATGCTTATCAAGAGGAAAAGTAAGTTCAGAGGAGTTGACCAGTGAGTTGTGTTTAAGTATCAAGAAGTTCCTTGCCAACTTCACCACTTCTTACTTTTTCTTATTGTCAAGTTTTTCTTTTTTTTTTCTTTCATTTTGTTTGGCTTTGTTTAGACTAACCTTTCCAAGTCCACATACCTGAGTTCTTCTCCTAGGTCTCTTTTGTATTCTCGAAAGACACAGTTTGTAGAGAAGAAAAGATTTATTTAGAGAGTGAAACTTATCTTCAAATATTAGAAAACCCATCATGTCAAATATGTAGACCCATTTTGGAGAATAATCTCCCGAGAGTTTACCTGGGGTCCATGTGTGGGTATTATAAGGAGTTATATTTTGATTTACTATTTGAAGGAATTTTCTAAACTTTCTGACCATTTAGTTTAACCAACTATAGAACAAGTTAGCTTGGGATGAAGTAAGCTTCTTTTTACTCATGATATTCACACAAAAGCTTGAGGGTCCATTGATCCTAGAGAAGAGTTTCATTCTTTGAATGGCAGATTAAACTATATGATACCCAAGGTTTATGAGTCTTCTAGGAAGTTAGTAGACCAGTTGGATTATTTTGATTCAAGATTGTAGAGAACCAGTCTATTAACATGTATGCCTAAAAGCAGTTGGCCTGTTTCAAATCAGCTTGGAACATCAATTACAGAAAAAAAAAAATCTCTTTGGCCTTTTCTCAATGTCCTTTCCAAGTCAAAGCAGATTATTCACAGTTTCCTTTAATGTCTGTGATACTGTTTATGAGGAATGACTCAAGGGAAGTTTTTCTTTAATTCAAAACAAACAGATTGCTTACATGTTGAATGGCTGGCTGATAGTTAGATGTTTCCTGAGAATGTTTACTGCTTATCAGGTGTTGTATTACCTGAACTTTTGGTGACTCATGAGGAGGCACAGACATCAGGTCATGAACTCTTGCTACTGACTTTCAGATCACTCTTTGGGCTAACTGTGAATTTTCTGAGAAACAAAATCTTTATAAAGCATCGTAAGCAACTGGTAGTGTAGGAAACCATTACACTGCAAAGTGGACTCTCGTGTCTTAGGAATTGGTAAGGGGATGGTGGATGGTTACTCCTCTGTATCTGGAGCTTCTCCTGCGGAGGCTCCGAGTAACAGCGCCATGTTATTTTCTGAGGGGTTATGTGAGCTAAAGGTTATGAAACATCAAGTTTGGATCAGAACTTCTTTCTTTCTGTTTCCCGTTTTCTCATTTGAGATCTTATTTCAGAGGCTCCTGCTAGCCAGCTCCCATTCCTGCCTGAAAGGGATGGAAGCTAAAAAACGGATACCATTAAATCATGTGAATACCTCAGAGATGGTGACCCTAGGCGCCCTTGCTTCTGTTCGTTTCCATGCATGCTATTAGACGTAGAACTCAGGATTCCCTGGTCAGCCCAGTTAAAGTTCAAATACTGATAGTTGTTTTCTCTTACTGATAGAGAATGGAGAGCCATGGGTGCAGAGCCAGAGGAGTGGGCTCCTCATGGCGTAAGACTGTCTGATTGATTGATTGATTTTTAAAATATTTTATTTATTTATTTGAGACAGAAAGAGAAAGAGAGAGCACGGGCAAGGGATGGGGGGCAGAGGGAGAGGGAGAAGTAGACTCCCCAACACAGGGCTCCATCCCAACACTGTGAGATCATGACCTGAGCTGAAGGCAGATGTGCAACCAACTGAGCCATCCAGGCAGCCCCGACTGTCTGATTTAATACAGATAACAACCTGGGGCGCCTGGGTGGCTCAGTCAGTTGCGCATCTGGCTTCAGCTCAGGTCATGATCCTGAAGTCCTGGGATAGAGTCCCGCATAGGGTTCCCTGCTCAGCAGGGAGTCTGCTTCTCCCCCGACCCTCCCCCGACTCTGCTCTCTCTCTCAAATAAATAAAATTAAAATCTAAAAAAAAAGATAACAAACTTTTTCATTGCTTTGGGTAAGCCTGTTGGACATTTTAATTTTTTTTTTGACTTGGAAATTTAATTCTTACATAAGAAAATGTAAAACTCTTAAATTTCTTTCCTTTTAAACTCTAATCAGGATAGAGGAAAAATCAACCTTTGATTTTTTTTTTTTTTTTTTTTTTTAAAAGATTTTCTTTATTTATTTGACAGAGATAGAGACAGCCAGCGAGAGAGGGAACATTCCACAAGCAGGGGGAGTGGAAGAGGAAGAAGCAGACTCACAGTGGAGGAGCCTGATGTGGGGCTCGATCCCATAACGCTGGGATCACGCCCTGAGCCGAAGGCAGACGCTTAACCACTGTGCCACCCAGGTGCCCCAACCTTTGATTTTTTTTAATTCATTAAAAAAACTGAACAAGACCTCTAGTTGGATTAATTAATTAATTCATATAACCAGAAACTGTACACTCTTAGGTCATTAGAGTAATGGGCTTAGGGCCACATGATTATATTAAAGGGTTATGGTTGGAGTTTGGACAAGCCATTTCCTGGGCTCGGAGATTAGAAACTCAGCAATCCTTTAAAGTACGTATTTCTCAAATAGTATTTCTATAAACATAATCTTCACTCACTGGTTCTTACAAATAACCTGCTTTACTTTTCAGATACTGTGCGATTATTTGGAGGTCGAGATCATGGCTTTCTATCCCCAAAGTGGTTGATAATAGGTATACCCCTACTTCTGGGGGCAGGGGATGTTCTTCCATGAATACAGTTTCTTGAAGTTTCAAACTGTTAGCAAATGGTGTAGTGGGTAGAGAAGGGAGCATGGATTCAGTGCACGTGAACCCCAATGTCTTTCCTACCACCAACAGCCAGTGTGACAGGATATAAATCACTATCTCTCTGGGCTATCTCTCTCTCTTCATCAGCAAAAATGCAAAAAGTGAGCCTAGATGACTTTTAATCTCCCTGCAAGCTTTAACATTTATGTTTTTATATTCACGATATTTTTGAAAAGCAGTAAAGCTGCCCCTTGAGAATAGAATGCATTGTATGGCCTTCTGAAAAAGGAATAAAAGAATGTGCCATTTAAGTAAAATTTCAAACAAATAATGTCTTCCCAGGTAGTAAAAATAATATAAGGAAATAATTAACTTTGGAGATAACATTTCCCCAGATTTGTTTTGTGGGTCTTTCATTTTGTTTTGTTTTCACATTTTTAGTAAAACATATTAATACAAAAAGTAAAGAAAGTTAATATCCTTTCAGATCGTGTTATTTGTCGAAGTTTATAATTGCGGCTTGACGGTTTCTTAAGGCCTTCTGCTTTAGCCAGCCTTAGAGAGTTTCATTGGCTTGTTTATTTCAGGTTAATTCTGGGCTGTTCCTTCCGGAGAGGAAAAAAAATCGAGAGGAATAGATAAGTATCCAGGTAAAAGCTTCCCCTTACCTTGCTGAATGCTTTAATTGTTTCTCCTATCATCTTACTTTTTCAAGTATGCCGATGATCTATGCTGAACCTCACTCTTTCCTCCGCTATGGGACCAAAAGCATCAAATGATGTCAGCTGAAAGGCTGCCTGTCTGACCTACACTTAAAGGGAACCACAGTGCGTGGGTTTAGGCACACGAATGTAGTAGATGCACAGGGTTTGGCCTAAGAAGTAACTAACAAGCACATGGCCTCCTGTAGTTTTCTCTGGGAACCTTGTTGAGCCTCTTACCTGACTTTATTCCGTCTTAAATTTAAGTCTGTTTCTTTCTATTCTCAAATCCCCATTTCCTCTTGGTTGTAAATTGTCACTCAGGTGTATGGTCCCTTCGGCAAAACCAGAGCATCACTCTGTATGTTGTGATGGGTGTGAGTCACCTGGCATCCTGTCACCTTTATCTCATGCTGGCTCTAAACACCCCTAAATTTTCCCTTCCTGAGTTTGCCTTAATTCACTCTGAGTTCACATTCTGGCTCATTGCATCTGTTTTCACTTGCCGTTTTCACTGTTTTGAGAACAAAATAATAGTTCTGATCCCCATAGGGGTCAGTTACCTTCACTGTGTTCACCATCACATATTTCATTTCCAATCCAAAAAGCCATTTTGCACTTGGCTTGTTCACGTCATGGTTAGGGGGAGGCAATGTGGATCGGCGTCAGAAGGGAGGCAAATGTTTTGAATAGGTTTATACAAATCCATCAGTGCACCTGGAAAAACTGTATAGCAAAGTGGACAGAGCATAGGTATTAGAACCAGAAACTAACATCCAAATCTAGGCGTTGCTACTTTTTAGCCATTTGATCTTAGATGGTCACATAACCACAATAAATTCATTTTTTTTCATGTATATGTAGGCAATAATAACAATCTTATTGGATTGTTCTATGGAACAGAGATAATGGATAACATATTCGAAATGCCTGGCACTTGAGACAGGGATACTAAATAAATACTGCTTATTATTATTAATACCACAACAAAGTTAATGCATCTCTTTATTTATGAGCCAATAGCCTAGTCTTCAATGCAATTTGACAATTATTCATTGGATTCCAAGTAGATACTCTAGTCTGTGTGTAGGACATATGAGAGAAGTGGAACTCTCTTCACGTTTCCCGCATCGTCAGCTCTGCCTACGATACACACTCCAGTGTGTCCCACACTCCAGTGAGATACTCAAAGCTCTTCTCAACTTGTCAAACACTGGCTGTTGGCCAATCTTTCCAGCCCCTACTCTTCCCCTTGCTCCCACAGTCTACATTCATGCATACATCCAGGCTGCTCACATCCATATGCCTCCTTATGTTTCCTTAAGCTGAAGACAGACCGGGACAGGGCAAATCCTACTCATTTGAAGACCCAACATAAATGTGACTTTCCTTGTGGAGCATTTCTTGACCTGCCCTTCTACCCCATCCTCATGGGAAGGGTGCTTTATTTCAAACACACAGCATAGTAAGCCATTTGTAAATATTGTCCCCTTGCTCCTTTCCTCTCTTACCTCCTATTGCTCTTACCTATCATTCCTGTAAGTTTCAGCTAGCAAGACCTATAGCTTAGATGTCTTCTTTGGGAGAAGGAGCAAGAGAAGAATTCTGGTTCCATTACATATTAGCCCTGTGACTTGGACGTGTTCAGAATCTGTCTTTATATCTGCCAGCAGAGGTTCTCAGTGTGCAAGTGAGCTAATATGTATAACGAAATTGGCTCATAATAAATGATTACCTTTTCAACATGACGATAGGGAACCTCTCTGTTGATTTCTACATGGTGGTGTAAGTTGCCTGTTCTTGCATCTGAGCTCATCAAAGCCTGAGCTAATACTTCTTGCTGTAGCTCCTCTATAATCCCAGTGCCTACCAACTATCAGCTGAGTGTATGCACCCTTGCATGTCTTCCTTTCCTCCAGAAATCTTGCTTCACTGGGGGCTCCCAGGGGCTCCAGCTAGCATCTAGGTGTCCGTATACTTCCTTCTTCAACTTGGCATCCCTTCTAGGCTCCCAGTGTCCTCTGGCACTTTTGCATCCTTGGTGGCTTTCGATTGTTCCTAAAATTAAAGTGAGAATGTTTAACACGTTCCCCATCTTTCCTTTTATGTTTCCCATCTCCTCCACTGACAGACCTCCTTTTTGGTTCTCCAAGCAAGGTTCATATATCTAACTATTCACCTTCCACTCGATGGAAAACGAAAGTTTTACAGGCTGCGATGGAGAAGTAACATTCAAAGGTAAAAAAAAAAAAAAAAAAAATCTGATCGATTAGCTCATTATAATAGGAAATACATTTTATGGACTAGATTTGACTGAAAGAAAACCAAACTGTTTTTTGCATTTGGGCTTGGTGAGTTTTATGGCCTTGCTTTGGCTTTTACAAAGGGGTGATCGCTAATCTAGTAGGAGAATATATGCAAAACCAGGAAACGAGGAAAATACTGCTAAGAAAATCAAGGGCATTTGTAAAAAGATGTCAAATTTACAGTTTGTCTCTGGGTTGGACGTGTTCGTTCCTTTGAATTGGGTCACACATTTTGGGGATGTCAGAATGTCCTTCTCTTAGGTGGAATTAATACAAGAGCCAGAGCTCTGTAAACCCAGGTCGTTTCCACTTCTATGTTTTTCATCAAAGGCGTTGAGTTGATTCAATTAATTATGGCGCCCCGCTGAGTTCCATTTTCATCTGAACCCACACGGCAAAGCTGTAAATGGTACGTGCAAATAAGGATCCGTCTCTGGGGAGAGCCTCCTTATAGGGATGCTTGCTCTCGCTTTGAGTTGCCAGCCACGTGCTAAGCTGCGTTTTAGGGCTGTGACCCCGAGAAAGGGGGCTTGTCTTGTCTTTTCTCTTCTTTTTTGATATTAGTGTCAACATCTTCCATTTTACATAGATTTGAAGAACGAGGCAAAAATGTGAAAAATGCATTTCTATTAAAATGAAAATGAAAGATGGCCCATTTCAGGAATTCTGCTGGAAGTATATTCTGTTCTATCTTAATAATGCCGAGGGATATATCAGAATGTCTTTACTTTCACTCAGGTGTCATGAAAAATCAAGCCTCGGCTCAAATCTTTCTTGTTATTGTTGCATTTCAATTAAAATTATATTTCATAAAAATGGGATAGGAGTGTATTTTAACTTCAAAATGATTCATGACGGGCCCCTGTATGGAGAAATATTTTTCTAGTCTCAAATAAAATCTTACATCATAAACAAACAAAATTGAATGCTAAATGACTATCTTTTTACATGCTTCATGGGTCTTTATTTTGATTTTTGATTTTAGACAGCACATCTAATCATGATAGAGAGCCCCCGAGTTTCAGTTTCTTTGTGACTTGCAAACTCAAATAAATAGCACGATCCTGTAGGTATTTCACTGGGGCCCAATCCTGGCCTGGATTTGTCACTGAATTTAAGGTTGGAATGCATAGTACATACCATAGTGAGCTCTCTGTAGGCCAGAGTTCAAAGCCAGGTCTGCTCCTGGGAAACTCTGAAAACTCGATCAACTATGACTCCAGGTTTCCCTTTTGCCATCATAAATGGGTATATTAAGCTTACCCTGCAGAGTGACTTTGAGAATCAAATATTTTTGATACAGAAAGATCTTCAACTGTGCATGGTATATATAGTACCGTGTATGGTTCCTGGACCAGCAGCAGAAACATTACCTGGGAAGTTGTCAGAAATGCACATTCTTGACCCCACACCCGATATACTGAATCAGAAATCTGGGTAGCCTTATTTGAATAAGCCTTCTAGAAGATTCTCATGCATGCTCTAGTTTGAGAAATTGTCACAACATGTAATAAACTATACAAGACATTTACTGACTCATTTAAACAGCGATTTAGAATTAGCCTAGAAACTCAGTAAATGAGGTGAGTCATGCTTTCTTAAAGATTAATCTTCCTTACAAATACAGTATCTTCAGGTATAAATACAAATATCTGAAAGTTATTGATAGCTTATTATCTCCTACAGCGTGGGAGATGTGCAGTACTCATTATTTTACTTAATCCTCACAACAACCTCGAGAGAAGAGGTGCTATTAGCAGCTGCAGCTTATGAACGTAACTAGGATTACACAGGCTCACTTGACACATGGGGCTCTCCTTCAAACAAACTTCGGAAACATTATGCTTCACTACAATTAGAAAAGTACTCTATGTACTCACCCTGATCATAGAATTTTATTTTGATAAAATTGCTGAACATTCACAATTGTATTCCAAGTCTTTCAGTTTTTAATTTTCTAATTTTTCAGAACAGCTTCATTGAGCTTTAACTGATATACAAAAATGCACATACCTAAGGAATACCGTTTGGTGGATTTAGACATATGCATACGTCCGTGAAACCATCAGCACAGTCAAGATAAAAGACATATCCACCACCCTGAAAAGTTTCCTCATCTCTATTTTGCTTTTGTTTTTGCCTTTGTTTTTTTTTTCCTGTTGTTGCTGTTTTAAGAACACTTCATATGACATTTATTCTCCTAACAAATTTTTAAGTACACAATACAATATTTCTTTATATTCCAATTTTTAAAAAAAAAGTCAGTTCTCTGAAAGTCTTCTTCACAATCTATATTGCATTTCAGTGTTTATACACACACAAATATGCATTTCTTTACATGTTTTTATATATATTTACATATGTGTGCACACGTATGTATGTATAAATTCTCGAGAGCAGAAATCACATTTATCTTATTTATCTACACGCTTCAGTGCTTAGAATAGTATCTGGCATATAAGTATATAATTTGATCCCAATAATAACTAATTTAATGAATGAATGAGTGAATGAATGCACCTCTACCAGTCCTGGTAAAAACAAAACAAAACAAAACAAAATCAAAACAAACAAAAAAACATATCAAAGACTTAAGGCTATAGAAGCCACGATCTCTTTTTCCAGTCCTGTTGAACTGAAGAAATTGTGGCTGAATCTCTGTTTAGAAAGCAGATACATTCACTTTAGTATTTTTAACATTGATACGGCCAACCCACTCACAAGTCATTAGATCAATGTGACATTTCATTCAGCCATTAATCATAAAGACATAAATTTTGAGGTTGAAAAGGACCTTAGAGAACATCTACTCTTTCCTTTTGCAGGGTGGGAATTTGGGCCCAGAGGTGAAGTGACTTGTTCAAGGTTAAACGCTGGCTGGTGGTGAGGCTGAAAATGATTCTGGAAATCCAGTAGGCTGATTCCTGGCCCAGCACTTCCTCACACTGGGCTCTCTTTGTATACCTGTGCCTGGCCCTGGCTGAGTTTGGCCATTAATACATGAAACGCAGTCACATGCTACCCTCCTAAAATCCGGCATTTAATCTGATTGAAAAATGCAAAAGCAATTATTATTTTTTAAATTTATTTATTTATTTTAGAGAGAGAGAGTATGTGCAAGTGGCGGGGGTTAGAGGGAGGGAATCTCAAGCAGACTCCGCAGGGAATGCACAGCCTGATGCAGGGCTCGATCCCAGGACCCTGAGCTCATGACCTGAGCAGAAATCAAGAGTCAGACGCTTCACTGACTGTACCACCTAGACACCCCAGCAATTTTCTTCTAAACTGGCTTTGCCCCCAACAAGCTGTGTAATCACTAACAAATTAACTCAGCGGGCCTCAGTTTCTTCATCTCTAAATCTTAGAAAAATAATAGCACCGGCTTCACAAGATTACTATGAGGACTAAAGGAGATTAAATGTGTAAAGTATTTAGAACAGCACGTGACCCACGATGAACTCTTTGCAGGAGTTAACAATTCTTCCTCATATTACTTTGGGGAGGAAAGTTTGTTAGTTGGGCGTTTTCTTTTGAGCTGGAGTGATGAACAGGTAAAGGGAAAGTCCGGCTGAGTGATGAGTTTTCATAGGATGCAGACCAGCAAAGTCCTCCCGGTTCCCATCTATAACCAGACAAGCAGACAATGTTCCTTCTTACTCTTCTTCCCACTTAATCTCATAAACTGGGAATATTAGTTCATGTTATTTATTGTAAATTTGTGACTTGAGCAAATGTGACTGAGTACAATTGAGCAGGCTAACTGGAGTGACTCACATTCTTACCAAAAGTTTTGGATTATAAGCATAAATTTCATTTGGAATGATCGATTCACATTAAAGTGATCCATACGTCCAATATTACATAGTTGATACCTGGAGAAGAGAAGTCCTTAGTAGGTCTGCAGTTTGTGATGAAGAATAGAAAGGCTAATCTTGCTTGAACTTGAAGAAATGGTTATGTTCTTGAAAACTTGTCAATAAATTAAATCTTTTAAAAAAATCAAGATTTATGTACTTCTGTGAAACTTCTTATTTTCCAAAAAATCATAATAGAAATGCAGTCTATAGTTTTGTGTTTTTTTTTAAGATTTTATTTATTCATTTGAGAGAGGAAGAGAGACAGAGACAGAGACAGAGAGAGCACAAGCATTGGGGAGGGGCAGAGGGAGAGGGAGAAGCAGACACTCCACTGAGCAGGGATCCCGATGCGGGACTCAATCCCAGGACCTGGAGATCATGACTTGAGCTGAAGGCAGGCGCTTAACCGACTGAGCTGCCCAGGAGCCCCATGCAGTCTACAGTTTTCTCTCTATTCTAGAGCTAAATCAAATTTAGTCTGTTTGGATAGATTATAAGAATACCTTATATAAGTAGCATCATATATAATGTGTTGTGTGTGTGTATGTGTGTATATATAATATAAATGTGGTGTATATATATTTCATTGTCCATATACATGCACATGTATGTATGTTTGTGTTTGTGTCAACTTTTAAAATGCATCCATGCCCATTGCAAAATAAATTCCTTAAGTGAGCTGAGGCAATGAGCTCATGTTACTCACTGTTCACTAAGCAGATTTATAGCAAATGTAACAGATTGATGGGGTAGAATTGGAAGGCAACAGACTAAAGCCCTCTGGTGGCATTTCACTCCCACTGTAGACTCCTAATTAGGGGATTGTAACTATTTAAATCACTTACAGAATGGTCAATAAAAGGCGAAATTCACATAAGAAGAACTTCTTGGCGAATGGAAAGTATACTCTGAACATAAAAACGTTGGCCAAAATCTGCCTTAATTCTTTTTCTTAAGAGAAAAAGACAAAATAGTTTTTCTTGTTTGTTTCAGGTTTTGATTCTGTGTAGAAACTGGACTTCCTTTTGAGGACCCAGAAAAAGGCACCCTCACTTCTCATAAGAAGATCATGCTTACATTCCAAGGCAGAGAGAAAAGACCTTTCTTGACGGCTGCACTTTGCAGCACTAGCACAAAATGAAAACTTGAGAATTGGTTCTGCAGCTTCCGTTAGAAGAGAGGAATTGTCAATTATCCATAATTAATATTTACTGAGGACTCACGGGGGTTGTAGCAGGTAAGAGGGAATGTCAAACACACCCACAAAAAGTTATGTTATTTCAAGTTAAACACAGATTTGACTGCAGCGTTTTCCCCCTAGTACCATATTTTTTCATTCCTTTAGAAATCTGGTTATATATTTTTAAAGAAGGGTTGACTGTATATTCTTTAACTTGTTTCTTTTTACTTCTCCCTGCGGCAAAAAGAAGCCGCGACAACAAAAATAAAAGTTTTTATGATCCTGCTGAATCAAGATACTAAAACATGAGTTAAATGAAGAGGCGTGGTGGTTTTAATGAAGAAAAATAAAACAATTTAAGCGTTGCCAGGTGGAAAATGAAACAATCTCTTTATATGGAATGTGTAGAAGGGGATGAGGCACATGGATGCCTGGGAAGACAGTTTCCAATGTCAGGAATTTTTTGCCATGGTCTTTGATCTGCAGTCCAATTTTAGTCTTGGTCTAAAAGAAAAAATGAAGAGGAAAACTCTACTCATTCTAATGAAAAAAATCTCAGTGAACCGAGACTGACTATGGAAAAACAACCCAGGAAAAAGGGTGTTGATTCAAAAAAACAAGCAAACCTTAAAAACAAAAATCAAAACAAAATGAAACAAAATCCACCCCCCTCGCACACATAGAGACCAACCCCCAAACATCACCACCACCAAATACTTCACATGCTGGTCATCTAATGTTAGACTATTATTTGATATTCTCTGGATACCTTTTTTTTTTTTCTTTCAAAAAAGGAGGACTTTTGTCTCTTTGAGAATGAACCATTGGTTTTATCTGATAACTTTAACTTCTAAAATTACATTAACAATCATCTGCCTAAGAATATGGTCCATGGAAGTGTTTCCCATTGCCATTCTACTGTTAGAATATATTCTGACCTCATTGCTTGAACTGACTTTTATAAGTGAAAACCACACTCATGTTTAAGAAAAAGAGATAGTAGTGTTGTTGCCTCCTTTGTCCCATAGCAGACAGAGCTGACTTGGGAGGATACTTTTTTACCCCTGGATAAGATAAATAGGAATTCTGGATAAAATAGGGCTGCATTTAAAAAAATGCTAGAAATGAAAAAAAATTCAGAATCTGAGAAATGAGTCATAGATTAGATTGGGTGTTTCAAGGGTACCAGGCTGGATATTTTTCTTAGGTGTTGGGGTTTTAATACCTATGGAGATTGGGGTTTAAGCCACTCTATGGAACTAGGAAGGGCTCTTTTATCTCTTATACTGGGATCAAAACACCAAATCTAATGTGTGGGGAAGTCTCTGGAAAGCCATCCTCCACCATTACTCATAGAAGGAAACATGAGAGCCCATCATGAGAGCAGGTGAATAGATTCAGTAACATGGCCAAGGAACTAAAACTATAAACTAAAATGAAAATCCAAATGAAAGCTAAAAACCAAATGCAGCCAATAGGAAAATTCATACTCTTGGGACCGCAGGCAATAGAGAAATGTGAAAGGGAACTTTAAATAATAAGATTAAAAATGTTCATAGATGAAGGAATGGATGCTATGGGTGTTATGGAAACAGAGAAAGCACATCAGAAAATAATCCAGATAGAAATTTTAAGAGTGAATTTGAATTAAAAAAATGTAAGAGTAAGACATTAAATATTTTCCTTTGCGTGGGAGATGGTTGGCGTAATGGAAACTAAGCTACTATTTATGAAGAGTGGGACCTACCCTATAGACTAACATTTTCTTAGTTGAAGCTTTTCACCTTTATTTTGTATAAAACCATCTAGGCAATGCAATGATTTAAATTATTTCTTTCCTTTATAGCTTTTGAATACTAAAACCTCTGATTTCTCATGACTTCCACATGTAGCATTATTTCTAATGGACAAAAAGAGAGTTAGAAGTCAGAACATGATTGGTAGGAGAAGGAAGGGAAGAATGAAGGGGGGGTAAACAGAAGGGGGAATGAGCAAGAGACTATGGATTCTGGGAAACAAACTGAGGGGGGGGTGGGGGGATGGGCTAGCCCGTGATGGGTATTAAGGAGGGCACGTATTACGTGGAGCAATGGGTGTTATATGCAAACAATGAATCATGGAACACTACATCAAAAACTAATGATGCACTGTATGGTGACTAACATAACATAATAAAAATTTTTAAAAAATGACGCATAGCAAAAAAAAAAAAAAAACAAAACGACAACAAAGTCAGAACATGATGGTGCATTTTCTTCTCTCCCACTGCTAGGTGTCAGTCCCGTGGTTTGATTTCACCCTGTTTAGAAGCTGTTACCATTACATGAATGCCTTACCCCCGAGCTTCGTGACGTGCTGAGGCCTGGATATGTGTCTGCACGCGCAGTAGGTCGTGTTACGGGAGAGGAACCGTAGGGTTGGTGGATCCACAACTTTGTAGCAAGCAGGAAGCAATCCAGCTCTTTGTCCTACAGGGACAATGTTACACCGTCCTTCAAGGCTTCTCACAGCAAACGTGGTCCCCTGCAGCAGCCTCAGCATACCCGGCAAGATGTACCGGACTTCAGGGACCCACGGAGGACTGTCTCCCGCAGCGGAATATCACTTAACCTCTTCAACATTCAGGGCCCCAGTTCCCACCTTGCTTAAATGAAGTGGTAGAAATTCATTACCTCCAAATGTATATCAGCTCTAACATTCCATGAACCTTTGTTGTCTGAAGTTTTCATTCTGACAGAAAGGACATGGGTTGGAAATGGGAATCGAATCTCAGGTTGCTGACTTGAGTGTTGAAAAGAGCTGAGCTTTCGTAACGTGGCAGATCGGTTAATACGGTGGCTCAGTTGGTTAATCCTCAGACTCTTGATTTTGGCTCAGGTCATGATCGCAGGGTCCTGGGATGGAGCCCCCTGTTGGGCTCTGTGCTCAGCCGGGAGTCTGCTTGTTTCTCTCCTTCTGCTCCTCCACTAGCTTGCTCTATTTCTAAGAGAAATAAATTTAAAAATCTTCCTAAGGTGGATGGGGCGCCTGGGTGGCACAGCGGTTAAGCGTCTGCCTTCGGCTCAGGGCGTGATCCCGACGTTATGGGATCGAGCCCCACATCAGGCTCTTCCGCTATGAGCCTGCTTCTTCCTCTCCCACTCCCCCTGCTTGTGTTCCCTCTCTCGCTGGCTGTCTCTATCTCCGTCGAATAAATAAATAAAATCTTAAAAAAAAAAAAAATCTTCCTAAGGTGGCAGATCTAGGAAGGAGGGGGAAGGGATCAAATATTTTAAAAGCACGTTGGTACAATTAGGGAAGTCAAACCCATGAATATTTGAATCGAAATGGTTAAAAACAGGAAGTGACACATTTATTTTAATGTCGTCGTGATTTGGTTGTGTGTACTCTGATAAATGACTAGTAGAGAGTATTATTCTCTCTGGGATAGAAAGACTAAGCTATTAAGTACTGTGATTAGCCTATTTCGTTTAATGTGGAACGAAAAGTATAGGTATTTTGCTTTGCGATAGGCTTCTCCCGTGATTTTTTTCAGGATTGGTTTGCATGACCTATGCCATTTGCTTCTTCACCACTTAGGAACCTACAGGCCTATGCCACCATCTTTTGCTGTCTTGATGTCCCTTCTGATGACCTCCTTCAATTATCATGATTCAGGAGGGCCTTTTTGTCTTGAGAAAAGAGCTTTGCTTGTCCATATCACAGACACTCATCCTTGTTTCATTCCTAGTGCCAAAGTCATCACCCTTTCCCCCAGAATGATAATTCAGTGGCACTTGTGTTACCATGAAAGATTTCTTACGGGTTCAGGGCAGCCCCTTTGTTCCCATCTTCTCTGAAAATGGAGTTTGATTTCTTTCTTTATTCTACAAGGCTATGAAAACATGCTCAAGAGCCTATTACTCATCAATTCTCCAGACATTGCTTTTCGGTTCCTATCTAATAAACAGGGAACTGAAATAAAGCAAATCTCCTGATACTGCATGTGCTTTTGCGCTATTATGCCCATTTCTGTAGAAAAGGTTTCTTTAGCGCCTGCGTTCAGATCTATATTGCAATCATGGTGAAACAGCTCCTTCGAAAATAGCTCTCCTGTATGCACGCTCTTCTTTCCTGCTCTTTTGCTGTTTGTTGTTGTTTTTCCTAAAGCACATAACCAGCCGCCTGCTTTCACTTCCCTGAATACGTGTTCTGCTCGTAGGTTCACTCTAAACAACCGTAATGTCGTTTTCCCTGGACATCAATAAATCTGATATATTTTGACTACTTATCTTGCAGGCAATAAATATCCTTTTGCAAAGTGCATTTCATGAATTAGCCCACATTACATTTGGACGGCTTCAGAGCTGCAGAGGAAGGTGCCAAGCACTTGATACAACACACCATTGTATTTAACTTCGGGGGAGAGCAAGACTTCTGATTCCCTCATTAAAAGTAAAGGTGAAAAGCCTCTCTCTCTCTCTCTCTCTATCTCTCTCTCTCTCTATATATATATATATATTTACCAACATCAAGCCATTTGTTTTCATTTATGTGTCACTTTTATTAAAGGGTTTCATGGTGATATCTGTTCCCTGAAGCTTAGGTGTGAACCAAAATGAACCCATGCGTTTATAAGGATATATACAAACATCTTTTGGACGGCTTATCGTCCACCGAAGTATTAAAATGAAAGTGAAAAGTTGGGAAGCATTGGTACAAGCTGCGGCCATAGCACACCTTACCTTGCTGGCTTTTCAGTCTGCTTCCCTTCGTTTATTTGATGTTTTCCGCCTCACCACAGACCACTTTAGTTGACGACACAGTGATCGTGACGTTATCCGCCAGCTGAAAATTTAACACTTGCTCTCATTATGATTTGTTTCACCACGGAGGGGCCTCAGAATTTCTCCCAACCAACTCTTGTGGATGACGACCATGGCGGTGGTGTGAGAAATTCTCTCAGGAAAAAAAACTTTGCTTCTGAGTCTGGGGGAGGTGAGTCCTGTGTTGTTGTGTCAAATCACTGATATTCCTAGCTCATCTTTTCCTGAGAACTGGAGCCCTCAATAAAACGTTAGCCAGCAGGCATTTCCCAGAGAAGAGGAATTCAAATTTGCGCTCGGCACCATGCGGTATGTGCTTTCTGGAATTCATGGGACTTTTATGATCAGTAGTTTTTTTTCTCTCCAGCCGTGATCCTTATCGATAATGCCAGTAAAGGGCCGTCCAATTTGGAATCTCTTTCTAGACATGGTAAAAAGCAAGCATAACAAGCTTGAATGGTTTTATTATGGTTCAAGTGAAAAATTACCTACTGTGTGTTTTTTTCCCCAACAAATTAACGAAAATTTGTTGAGCATGTAGCATGGGAAAAACATTGTGTTCACTGCTGACAAGGAATCTAAGTACGTATGATCCGTGGTTCTATTTACCATCAACTTTTCCAGGGACGAGAGGAGGATTCTCTGCCTTTTAGACCGTAGCTCTGTTTGAGGGCATTTTATTCTGGGAAGAAGAGACTAGTCCTTTGGATACGAGACATTGATTATCCATCTAAGTGAGGAACTCTGTTTGAGAAAATGATATTTACAGTAGAAGTTGCCATGTGTTCTGCCCATGTTAAGCACTATTGCATGTTTTTTGGAAAAAAAAAAAAAGGCAGCGATGACCAAAGCCTGCAGTCAGAGGTATTTGCAACTCCTCACTAATAAATTTGACTGTTATTATATAGAAGTCATAGGGGATCTTTGGAATAATATCTTATTGACTTTTTATTTCTGGCATAATTATTATTGAACAAACTGGGTGGTGTTTATTCATTTTCTATTATCTGGAACTGTTTATACATAAATAGGCTTACTTCTTTTTACATGTTTGAAAGAACTCACAGGTAAAGGCTTCTCAGTCTGGATATTTCTATTTGGGAAGTATATTAATAGCAGACTCAATGTCATTTGTAGGTAAAGGACTACTCAGATTTGCCATTTCCTATTGTGTTAGTTTTTTTAATTGTGTTTTTCTAGGAATCTGCCAATTTCATCAAGATTTTCAAGTTTATTGGCACAAAAGTGTTCACAACATCTTATCTTTTAAATATTAAAAAAAATCCATAGGATTGCTGTGATGTCCCCTTTTCATTTCTGATATTGGTAATACATTTCTTCTGTCTCCTTTACTTTATCAATCTTGCCGTGACTTTCTCTCTTTTTTATTGCTTTTATATTCTTTGGATTTAATTTGGTGAGCCTTTTCCTACCTTTTAGTATAAATATTCAGATAATTGATTTCAGCCTTTTCTTTGGTGATCACCATAAAAGATAATATTTATATCCATGTATTTAGTATATATTAATATACTAAGTACAATGAAATACATACTTGCTTACATGTTTATATGTTAGAACTATTTATGTGTTTTTATGTATTTATATTTTATATAAATGCATATTTTAGCAAAGTATCAAATCAATTACCTAACTATCCATGTTAAAAAGTATTACAAGATACATAAATTTTAAAATATGTCATATATCAAAACTTGTATAACACAAGGGGAACTTTTATCTTTATCCATTAGGAATGGAGTTGTCTTGAGTCATGCTGCAGTTTTGGTATGACTCTTTTTAACCCGGCCTCCAAGGGTCAGTCCTGCAGAGATCACGAGAGGTGTTTACTAGGGTCCCCAACTCCTTGGTGGTTCTGAACTACTATGTTTCTTTCCAAAGCTCTGCAAACCTTCTGAAAACTCTGATTTTTCAGAATACTTCAGCTTAGCTTCCTAACCCCTTGGCTCACTGCTATAGAATTTGGTAAAGGCCTTGAGGAAAAGTCACTTCGTCACGGGTCCTGTTTCTCCAGGATCTTGGCCTCTAGATTCCAGGCTGCCTCGGATACCATAAATTCCAATTTTTGTCTCTCCATTATTCTGAGACTGACAGTGCTCTGCTGGCCTTTTTGCTTTCTGGCCCAGCGCCTACACTCAGATTTTCACCTTGCACCCAATGCCAAGAATCAGCAAATGCCCAAGGTGAAAATCAGAGAAAGGAATAGGCCCATTTTTCCCTGGTTCTCGTCTCTCTAACACCTTGGCTCCTCAATTCCTGGTTTTCTCGGGAATTTTATGATGTCTTCAAATTTATGATTTGTGTTTTATCTGAATTGTTAATTATTCTTAGTAGGGGAGTCCTTGTACTGCCCTGTGTTCAACATAGCTAGCAGTAGAAACTGGCATAACTGACAACATTTTTCACTCAGCTTTTCTGAGTGATATTTGTCGTGTTAAGATCTTTAATTAACAGAAGCTGGTTTTGTTGTCTTGTAATTATATTTGAGTGAATACTGTGTTACACATGGTAATAGTGAACGCGCATTATCTAAGTGTGCAAACAAGGTCTAGAAAACTTATTTACAGGTACATTTCAAAACATGATATATCTTGACATTTGGAAAATCCCTATCTATGTGTATCAAAGCATTCTAGTTAATTTTATGAAAACTAGTTTTTTTGAAAGATTTGATTTATTCATTTGAGAGAGAGAGAGGGAGAAAGAGAGAGAGAGAGAGAAAGCACAAGCAGGGGGAGAGGCAGAGGGAGAGGGAGAAACAGGCTCTCCTCTGATCAAGGAGCCCGATGTAGGACTCAATCCCAGGACCCTGAGATCATGATCTGAGCCTGAGGCAAATGCTTAACTGATTGAGCCACCCAGGTACCCCCCAAAACTATTTTTTATTTAAAAAAGTGCATCTAAACTTTTAGTTGGGGTTATTGTTGTTAAAACAATATTATTATTAGCCAGCCCTGTTCCTATTCCAACATCACTTTTAGTAAGCTATATAATATCTCAATCATCAACATTTGCCACGTTGATATGAAAATTATTTATTCGTACCATATTAACATGACAGATTAAGAATATCAGGAAATACTTCAATCCCTGATTTTTAGTAGAATAATCCATTCAATCTACTTTACTTATATAAATGAGGTATCTGTCATAGGCTTATCAACAAATCTGACAGCCCCAGAAAAGTGATAATGGAGAAATCAGATTTTCAAGCCAACTAGGTCTGAATCTGGGAGTTGGAGGTAAGGCTCTGAAGTGAAAAAAGATTGAACAGCCTTATGTTAATTCAGCCAATGGCAAAGCCCTACTGCCTTTGTTTGAAAAATATTGATAGAAGCTGATTGATGGACTTCACGGGTGGAAAGAGAAACAGATTATGGGAGCTGGATAGATCTACTCATGAAGCTAAGCTCATTCATTAGTGGGATGTGAATACAAGTTTAACCGTTTATATAGGCTGCCTGGGTTACATCAGATACATTTTCATACTTATATTTTTTGAGTCCATTTACATTATGCTGGAAAAATAGGTGATGAAATATTACCCGTATGAATAGAAAACAATGGGGGGGTACCGTGCGTTCGGTTGTCCCTTTAAGCCAGTTAAATGTCACCACGGGGAGGTGACTCTGTGCTCATGCATGCTTGCACTCTCTGTTCCTTCATCAACCCACATCTCTTTTTGCCATTTCATTTAGTATCATTGGGGAAAATGTAAGCAATATAACTATTAATACAGCTGCATGGCATTTCAAACAAAGACCTCGGGCCATTATTGCCATTTATGCACCAAATCCACCAATACTGATACATTATGGAGCATCTGCTGTGTACAGAACACTGTGCAGACCCTGGGGACAGTAGAGGGAGGAACCTACATGCTCACAAGGGACCTATGCATAGTCAATATTCACATGGAAACCCAGTCTTGGCTCTTAAAGAGATTAGAACCTAAAATCCAGATTTGAATCTTTGACTTTACATCTCCTTTCTCTTCCCTAACATAGGGCGGCATCCTCTGTTGCCAAAGAGAAGCCGAGAACTGAGGTCATTCAACGATGTTGAAACCACTAGGTTGGTGATTGCTTTTGCCTGATTTGTGCTTTGAAGGCCTGACCACGGGGTGTGGGGGGGGGGGGGAGTTTAGAGAAGTGGCCAGAATGATTTTCTCATCCAAAGGGGTAAAAGATGTTTTAGAAGATGCTTTAACTTCGTAAGCAGGCATGTATGAGATGCAGCTTACTGACCATTTCTTAGTTCCCTTCACCTCAGTGACAGCTGATCTGTTTAAATTTCCACTCTGCCTGAGGGGGGATAATGGCGCCCTGGTTACAAAGTTACTTCGGCTATTGTAAAATTGTGGTCAGAGTAATTTAGGCAAAAAATGAGAAACACCAGAGAATGAGTTTATTGGGTACTAAAGAGGGGAGTCTCTCCTTTTCTTGCCCATCTTACAGCATCTTCTGACCGAACCAAACCATTGGAAAGGTGGGAGAAGTCAATGTGGTTATCAGCTTTTCCTCTCATATCTGTTCAAGCCCTGAAAGTGTTCTTTTAAGCCGTCCTCTGCCTTCCTTGTCCTCTCCTGTCCACCCATCCCCAAACCATGCCCAGAGTCTCTGAGAAAACCTGTGAGAGAGTTCAGGCATCATGGGCTGGAATTGAAAGGATTTAAATGCTAGAGATGTTGTTCATTATGTTGTTATCTACGAAGTCCAGGAGTAAGCTGATGTTCGAGGCAGTAGGGGAGTCTGAGATGACGTGTCTGACAACTGACATTTCTGTGAGTTTAGATTTTTTCTTTATTAACTTGAGCTGTTGATAGATGACCAGCAAATGAATGAAATGTGAAGAGCACGGAAAGAGGACAAGCTCGTTGGAGAAATTTCTGCGGCAGATAAGAGATGTAACAAAGTTTGAGTTCAAGTGTTGACCTAACATTTAATTTAATAGATGCTTGAACAGAGCTTGACTGGGGCTATGCTCTGTTCTTAACACTCTGCAAATATCAGCCAATGGCAACTCCAGGAGGTTGGTTTTGTTATTGCCCCTATTTACGGGGGGGGTGGGGGGAGGCTGATGACGCAAGAGGTTAAGTAGCGGGATCAGCAAGTTGCAGTGCTAGAATTGAACTGGAGAGACTGCTGCTAGCCTCCTTGGGCTCTGAGTCCCCATGCTACGCCTCAGGAAGAACCATTTAACCAAAAATTAGGGGATGAACGTTGGGTTCAAGGAGAACAGAGCCAACTTCTCCATGACTAACCATGTTGGGAGAATTAGCTCGGCTTTGGGCATGGGAGCAGGAAAAGGCTGGATCCCAAAACAGAATCAGCAAGCATGAGACAGATGTGCCTCCAAAAGGGACCAACCTAAGGAGCAATATGAAACCGAGTACCTGTCACGTACCTAGTTTGCACAGACCTTGAGTCCCTGGTATTTTGACTTGTTTCTGGTTTCAGAGTAACTCTTTGTGGGAGGAAGCTGAAAGACACATGGGAAAAAAATGAGTAAAAACTTTAAGCAAGCACAACCTGGGATGGAAACAACCCTCACTGACCTTGGAGAGGAGTAACGAGGCAGGAGCTAATCAAAGTTATTAGGGAGTGCGCAGGGCCCCTTCCGTGGTGGTGCTCTGATGCACTTTTCCTGTTAGCCGACTCCCTTGGCTATTTTCCCTATCCATCCTTTCCCCTGCTGTCTCATCCATTCCAACAATTCTTCTAGCTACTATGGCTTTCCCCTGGGTCAAACACTCCTTCAGCCCCCATCCACATAGGCTGACCTTAGCCTCCATGCCACCATGTTTACTTTTTTAGAGAAAGGTATGGATACTTACATGTGCTCTTTTTCTAATTTTCTCACCTTAGGAAGACAGGAATGAGACCGAAGCCATGGAATACAAAAGGTAAATGTATGGCAGTTGGCTAAGTAAATAATAACAACAACAACAAAACAACATCAGTATTATTATCATTACTATTGTTACCATTGTTATTATATTATTATTTAATAGCTACCTTTATGAAGACTTGCTGAAAAGTGTCAGATACTTCACAGTTAATGTTTATAGTAACCCTGGGATAAGCACACTCTCATATTTCAGATGAGGAGACAGAAACGAAAAGAGCTGAAATAACCAATTAGGGGTGGGAAGTGGAAAACCGAGATTTGAACTCAGATCTACCTTATTCCAAAGTCTTTAGTCTCAACCATTAGTTTATACTATTTTATTTTATATTTTATATATTTTTGAAGATTCTATTTATTTATTTGAGAGAGACAACATGAGTGGGAGGAGAGGCAGAGGCTGAGGGAGGAGGAGAGGGGCAAGTAGACTTGCGCCGAGCTCAGAGGCTGACGAGGGGCTTCATCCCAGGACCCTGAGATCATGACCTGAGCCAAAGTCAGATGCTTAACAGACTGAGCCACCCAGGTGCCCAGGTTGAACTATTTTACATGTGAATCTAATCTGGGAATCATAAGAATACATGCCTAAGAGATAGCTGTTTGTTAAGTAAAATTTATTTTTCCTATTTATATGTATCGAATTTTCTGGAGTGCTAAAACGATGGTGAGAATTAGGCACTGTGTATGAAAATGTCTTATAAACTATAAAGTGTATATAATGACCAAATACGACAATAATCAGGAGATAGTGGCTGTGAAGACAAATGGCGGGCATCCACATACGTATGTCTTACGTATATCATCACCAAGTTACAACTTGCCTGAGTGGATCGGGAAGTCACACATAACCAGTCAATTAATAATATGCTGTAGGTCCACGTGCATTCCACACGCGTTAAGCACTACTGTGGAGAAAACGGACAAACAGCAAGCAAAATTTTTAATGGCATAAAATGAGCAGCCAAAGAGGGGTCAAAGGAGAATGAGAACTTCCAAAAAAGGTTTCCTAACTAGCTAACTGATGAAAACTTTGAAGAGACTGTGACGACTGTTCATGGATTCAGAAGAAAAATTTTGAGATATTTAAAATTATTATCTGATTTAATAAATGACAAACTCTTGGACCTCATGGTTTTCCTGCTGGTAATTGCATTGATTAACTTTGAACAACTCCATTGATCACTGTATAGGTTGCCCTTTCCTCTAATTTAGAAAATTCTTTGGATGATTCCATTTCAGTTCCAAATGTGCACACTCTGTTATTTATTTATTTGTTTGTCTGTAGAGTTCGAGAGTTCAAAAGTCTACCACTCAAAGTACAGGCATATAAAATCCAACAGGAATTTTAATAAAAATGATTTTTATTCATACCTTTTACTTGCTGGAGCAGAGCTTGAAGCTTTAGTCAGCACTTTTCAGAGACCTGGCACCAAAGGTCATTTACCTGTGTCCCCCTCCAACTCCTTTGCTGGTGAATCCCCTCTCAAAAACTTGACTTGCTTATCCAAAGGTAAGAGGCCTCAGAAATCCACGCAGCAAAGAAGCCATGAAGGCTTGCCTTTGCAGCTTTGAGGGGCTGAACCTAGATTTGCAAAGCTCTTGCTCTCCTGCTCACAACCATTTTTTTGCTTGCTACTTTCCTCCTATCTCCCCTCTTTGGGGTGATGTAAAATGTCTTACAAAACAGACGGTAGCTCTCAGATTGTTTTCTGCTAAATCCAGTAAATCTAACACACTTTGCCTGATGCCCGCTAAAGGACAAGTGGTAAGAGCAGCATGTGAATCAGAAGACTTTTAGAAAGGGATTTTGCAATTAGCGTGTGGCCCTGTTTTCTTCCAGCAGGTAGTCAAAAGAGAAACATCTAACAGTGGGGGTCATATCTCACCAAATATCAAGCCGACCGAGTTACTCGTTAGTCTCGGCTTCCCTTGAAGTCTGGGGGAGATCTTGTAAGTTTCCCTCCTGGGCACGGAGAGCGCGCTCCTCTTCCCAGGGAGAAGCGGAGGCCCGGGTGACTGCAGTTTTGCCCCCGGCTCACTGCGAGCCAGGCAGGCAGGCAGCCAGCCCTCACGGAGGGCACTCTGGATGTGCAAGTGCTGCAGGAACATGCGGTGAAGAGACAGACGAGGACGGGTCTGGAAGCTGCATGTGGAACTTTATTCCTTGTAATTCTAAACGGCGTTTTTCTTTGATTCTTAAAATCCCCTTCTGAAAATGTGGTGAGTCATTACCTCTGACCGTGGCTTGTCTGTTGGTACACTGTGAAACTGTTTGAATCATGGAAGAGCAAAGAAATAAGTGCCATTTTGGTTTTAATTAAATCTTGAAAAAGATTCAAACATAGCCTGCTTCTTCCTTCCATCAGGGATCCTACAATTATTAAATTAGGCTAGTGGTGTCTGCTTTCAGCATCATGAATTTTTACCAGCAGATAATTTCTTTTTTCTATTGTTGGATATTTTCGTGGTGCATTTTAGGGCTGTCATCTTTGGCAGAGCTAATCTGGTTTTCTTCAGCCACAGTTCTGCTCGTTAATCCATTTATGGATTTTTACATAGTTTCTCCTTGGAAGGTGAGTGAGTGCATTACCTCGGAGGTTTTCTTTCAAGCCACTTAGTAGAGCTCGTTCCTTTCTTCTCTGTCCATAGTATGTGTCTGAACCACTCCTGCATGCTAGCCTTTTGAAAATTCACTGTAGGGCCTGGCTGGGATGGTGTTAGGTGAACGGATTTGTATACAATACACATATTTACAAAAAGTTTCGTACCTTTACATCGATTTACTTACCTTTAAAAAAAATGACTTCTTCTTGGCTTGAAATTTATCTGCACATCATGTATCATTTTTTTCTCTGTGTCTAGTGCCCTTCTAAGCAAAGCACAGTGAAGGATACACAAATATGTCGGCACACACGCATGCACACAGACGCACACACACAAAATAAAAAATGTACCATTTTTGAATTCTACTAAATGTTTAAAGAAGCATTAACATCAATCCTTCTCATACTCTTCCAAAGAATACCAGAAGTGGCACCTGGCTGGCTCAGTTGGTAGAGCATGTGACTCTTGATCTTGGGGTCATGGTTTGTATGCCCCATTAGGCATGGCAATTACTAAAAACAATGACAACAACAACAACAAGAAGGACAAAACAGAAGAGAAACACTTCTTAACCCTGTGAAGCCAGCATTACCTTGATACCAAAGCCGGACAAGGACATCACAAGAAAATAAAATGACAGTCCCATATCCCATATGAATAGAGATGAAAAAATCCTCAACAGAATACTAGGAAACAGCGTTATGACGGCATGTTAAAAGGATCAGACCACATGATCGAGTGGGACTTATCCTAGGAATGCATGGGTAGTTCCACATACAAACATCAATCAATGTGATTCACCACATTAATAGAAGGAAAGAAAATAATCTCGTGGTCGTCTCAATTGATGCAGAAAAAGCACCTGACAGACTCCAACATCCCTTCGTGATAGAAAACACTTCACAAACTAGAAATAGAAAGGAACGTCATAAACATGATAAAGGAGATTTATGAAAAACCCATAGATAATATCACACTTAGGGGAGAAAGAGTAAAAGTTTTCCCCAAAATATCAGGAAAAGACAAAGATATCCACTATGGCCACTTCCATTCAAAAGTTACTGAAAGTTCTAGCCAGAACAATTAGGCAAGAGAAAGAAATAGAAGCTAACCAGATTGGAAAGGAAGAAGTCAAACTCTCTCTATTCACAGATGGCATGATGGTATATATATGGAAAACCCTAAGGAATTTACCCCAAACCCCCCAAACTGTTAGAGCTAATCAGCAAATTCAGAAAAGCTGCAGGATACGAGAGCAAGTACAGAAATCAGTTGTATCTGTATACGCTAGCAATGAACAATCCAAAAATAAAATTAGGAAAACAATTCAACTTACAATATCACCAAAAGGGAATAAATTTAAAGAAGTACAAAATTTAGACCCTGAAAAGTATAAAAAAAATTACTGAAAGATGTTTTTAAGAGTCAAATAAATGGAAATGCATCCAGTGTTAGTGCTTTGGAAGAGTTGATAATGTTAAGATGGCAGTACTCCCCAAATTGAGCAGTACTCCCCAAATTCAATATGATACCTATAAAAATTCCATTTTTAATACAGAAATAGACAAACAGTAAAATTCTTGTGGAGTTACATGGGACCCAGAATAGCCAAAGTAATCTTGAAAAAGAACAAAATTGAAGGACCCACGTTACACAATTTCAAAACTCACTATAAAATTACAGTCATCAAAACAGCATTGTACTGGTATAAAAATAGACATATAGATCAATGAAATAGAACTGAGAGTCCATAAATAGCCCAAAGTCTATGTCCATTTGATTTTTGATGTAGAGGTCAAGACCACTCGGTGGAGAAAGAATAATCAGTTCAACAAGTGATGCTGGGACAACTGGATATCCACATGCTAAAGAATGAATTTGGACCTTGATCTTCTACCTTTTACAACAAATAACCCTCAAAAGATCTATGATTTATGTGTGTGGCCTCTGGGTGGTTCAGTTGGTTAAACACCTTCCTTTGGCTCAGGTTATGATCTCTGGGTCCTGGGATTGAGCGCCGTGTCAGGATCCCTGCTCAGTAGGGAGACTGCTTCTCCCTCTCCCTCTGCCCTTCCCTCTGCTCATGCTCTCTTTCTCTCTCTCTCAGATAAATGCAATCTTTTTAAAAAAATAGATCTATGATTTAAATAAAGAGCTAAAAATATAAAACAGAAGAAAACAGAGATACATCTCCATGACCTTGGATCTGACAATAGTTTCTTAGATATCACATCAAACACACAAGCAACAAAACAAAACAAAAACAAACAAATTATACACACACACACACACACACACACACACACACATATAAATTGAGCTTCATCATAATTAAAAACTCTTGTGCATCAAATAACACTCTCAAGTCAAAAAGCAATCATCGGGAAAAAAAGGCAACCATCAGAACAGCAGAAAATATTTGCAAATCATGTTTGATAAGAATTTATCATCCAGAATATATAGAACATTCTTATAACTCAACAAGGAAAAGACAACAACTCAATTTTAAAATGGGCAAAAGGCTTGAATAGACATTTCTCCAAAGAATGTTGTGCAACATAATGAATGAACTAAAATGTACTCAATTGTGCACTTTGAAATGGTTAAAATGGTGAATTTTATGTTATGTGACTTTTTCCTCAGTGAAAGTAGTGATAAAAGAGTATACCATCATTCTCAAGTAGTTCACAGTTTAGCTGAGAAGGAGATAAAACAAACATACGTCAAATATCAAGTAGATACTTGGCTCAGTCAGGCAAGTGGCCTGATCATGATTTCTGGGTTGTAAGATTGAGCCCCAGGTCTGGCTCTGCTCAGCATAGAGTCTGCTTGTCCCTCTTCCTCCCCCTGGATCCCCTCTCCTCTGTCCCTCCCCTGCTCACACACTCTCTCTCTTTCTCAAATAAATAAAATAAAATAAATAAAATCTTCTTTAAAATCTTTAAAAAAATCCAGTGGAGGCAGTCCTTACTTTCCCTGGCAGTGTGGAGCCATAATATGACTGTGCAAACTGAAACTATGCCAAGACATCTTTGGATTTTTTTTTATTTTTCAGCTTTATTGAGATATAATTGACAAATAGAAATTATATATATATGCTTATAATGTACATATTTTTCAGCTTTATTGAGATATAATTGACAAATAGAAATATATATGTATATAATGTACATATGTATATATGTATATATATAATTATATGTATAATTATATATGTATGTATATACTATATATATATTTAAGGTGTACAGAGTGATGATTTGATACATGTATAAATTTGGAATGATCACCACAATCAAGCTAGTGAACATATCCATCAGCCCCCGTAGTTACCTGTATGTCATAAGAGTATTTAGTATGCAATACACTTTTGCTGTCTATAGTCATCATACTGCAAATTAGATTCCTACAACTTATGTATCTTGAATAACTGAAACTTTGCACAATTTGACCATCATCTTCCCATTTCCCCATTCTTCCCACTCCTGGAAACCACAATTCCTTTAGGAGATATACATATACCTGAAATTGTTGGGTCATACACTTGTTCTCTTTTTATTTTTCTTGAGGAAACTCCATACTAATTTCCATAGTGGCTACTAATTTTACGTTCCCACCAACAGAGCACAAGGGTTCCCTTTCTCCCACATTTTCACCAATATGATTTTGGGTCTTTTTGATCTTGGCCATTCTAATAAGAGTGAAGCAATATCTCCTTGTAGTTTTGATCTGCATTTCCCTGAAGATTAGTGAAGTTGAACACCTTTTTATAGCTGTTGACCATCTGTATGTCTTGTTTTAAGAAATGCCAATTCATAGTCCATAGTCTCTCATGGTTCATTCCCCCTTCTGTTTACCCCCCCTTTACTTCTTCCTTTTCTTCTCCTACTGATGGACTCTGGGAAACAAACTGAGGGCTTCAGAGGGGAGGGGGGTGGGGGAATGGGACAGACTGGTGATGGGTAGTAAGGAGGGCACGTGTTGCATGGTGCACTGGGTGTTATACGCAAGTAATGAATCATGGAACATTACATCAAAAACTAGGGATGTACTGTACGGTGATTAACATAATATAACAAAAAAAAAAGGAAAAAAAGAAAAAAATAAGAAATGTCAATTCAGATACTTATCCCATTTTTAAATGGAGAGTTTTTTTGTTTATTTGTTTGTTTTCTATTTAGGTGAGTGCCTTATACATTTTATTTTATTTTTAAATATTTTTTAAAGATTTTATTTATCTGTCAGAGAGAGAGCACAAGCAGGGGGATCAGCAGGCAGAGGGAGAAGTAGTCTCCCCGCTGAGCAAGGAGCCCCATGCAGGACCGGATCCAAGGACCCTGGGATCATGACCTGAGCTGAAGGCAGATGCTTCACCGACTGAGACATCCAAGCATCCCAGTACCTTAGAAGTCTTAGATATTTTGACCTTTTGTATGTAGTTTTTACAGATTTTTTCCCCCATTCTGTAGGTTGCATTTTCACTCTGTTGATTGTTTCCTTTGTGGAACATGTCAAGAGATTTTAATAACCAACGGAAAAAATTAGTATTGTTCCATAACAGTAAAACATTTTGTTAAAACAAAGATCTCTGTACTGTGTAAATAAATGAAAAACTAGTAAAACTAATATTTAGTACAATATAACTGAAACATTAAAAATATTTTGCACAGTGTTTAATTTCTTTATTAAAAAAAAAAAAGTAAGAGTAGTTTGGCCCGTCCTTGCACTGTTCTCTTAGCACAACCTCTGCTATGGAGCACCCATGTCTTCTATGCCATGGCAAATTATCATGCACCTTTCTAGGTTTGAATCAGCTTCTGATATTTTATATTTTACATTTTATATGGCATAAAATATCTGTGAGGTTTTGTTTGTTTTATGTCAATAAGTTCGCCACTAAGTCCGTCTGGCTGCATGTCTAGATCTCTTGAAAAATACCAGTGTCAATATTCCCAAGGTCAGCTATTTCTTCTGTTAACTCCATTTCCATGGGATTCTACTTTTACTCCCATTGTTACCACTCTTCATTTCTTTGCTACATTTTCATCTTTGTTGATCAATTCCCTCTTTCGAGTATTCATTTTTGCAAAACGACACTTGACTTACCAGCGAGCGACAAGGAGTCAACCCAACAGCATGCTTTGCTGTCTGTGTGTGAACTTCTGACAGATGCACAGTGATCAGTCATTGACAGACTCTGAAGGAAGGGAGGGGATTGGTCACTGATCGTGAGGCACATCACGATATGCACAAGCGTATTTGTGAACTAAAGCGTTAGCAGCAAAATTTTACTTTATATAATTACAGTTAATATACCATAGTAACTGAAATTGGAACTTTGTTTTGGGGGAAATTGGTGTTATTTAACTAAAACCAGGGTAATTATAATTTATGATATTTGAGCCATACAAAGCAAGGTCTACATTTTCTAAAATTGTGCAATATGGAGTAACATTACAACAGAATTTTATAGATTGGATTAATGATGGGTTGGATTTGTATAAGGATTGAAGTATTCCTTTAGGCTGATAGTCATGAACATAAGCAACAGAGGAGGGAAGAAGCATGGTATAAGGGGTCAGTGGGAAGATTTACCTGAGTATACCAGAAAGAGTACAGTCCTTACCAATGGATAAGCGAGAATAGGCCAGACTATGGCAGGACTCGAAATTGAGGCAGATTTATAAACTGGAAAAAAAATCTAAAAAGAGAAAATCATGGTTAATAGAAGCAGAAAACCAGAGTTTTTATGTAGGCTTTGCTACACATTCCGTTTCTAATCTTCGGTAAGTCATGGATGTTGATTTCCTCATTTGCGAAATGAGGGTAATCATACTTAATCCAAATGGCTGAGCATAGAGGATCTTGAAAGCAGATAAAAACTTATGACTGTGTCCATTCTTCAAATAGCATTTATTGAGTGCCTGCTTTCAGACAGAAACTGGGCTAAGTATTTCTGTCACAGAGACAATAGGAAATTGTCTTTCTCTCTACGAGTTGGGAGATGGGAGGAGGAAAGATATGTGTAAACACAAAAATTACTGAACAATCTGGTAGCTGCTTTAAAGGAATTAATAATGAATGGTTGAACAGGGAGCAATCATGATAACATATTACAGCATTTTAGGAAGAATTCTACGGCAACTCCTTGCAGGATGACTTAAAGAGGATAGATTTCTAATTCTAGTGAAGAATTTATAGCTCCTGTTTATTGATCCCATGTCTAGGGTCAAGACAATGGAGTGGGGTGCTAGAGTGCACTGGAGGAAATATTTGGAGTTAAGAAAGTCAAGATTTTGAAAGTGCAGAGTGTTCCTTGAATCATCTACATGTCCTGTAGAGTTCCCAAGAATGATGGCAGGATTAATCTTCATTGATAAAGGTATTTTATATGAAAATAAGTCCTTGATTATTAAGGGCATTGACTTCAATTTTTGATTAGTTATCATAGCCTGGAAGATAGATACCAAGAAGCAGCCACAATGTTCATTACTTAGAGCATGCAGCATTAGTGCTTCTCAAACATTAATGTGCTTAAAAGTCACCTGGAGTCTTGTCAAAACGCAGATTGTGATTCAGAATCTATGGATGGTTTTTGGTAGTATTGACATTTTAATAATATGAATTCATTGTTGGGTGCATAAGTATTAATAATTGTTATAAATTTTTGATGCATTGATCCCTTTACCATTATGCAATGCTCTTCTTTCTCTTTTTACGATTTTTAACTTAAAGTCTATTTGTCTGATGTAAGTATAGCTACCCCTGCTTCTTTTAGTTACCATTTGCTTGAAATGTCTTTTTCTATCCTTCACCCTCAGTCTATGTGTCTCTTTAAGGCTAAAGTGATTCTCTTTTGGGCAGCATATTGTTGGATCTTGTTTTTGTGACCATTCGGCCACTCTATGGCTATTTTTGGAGAAATGAATTCACTTAGGTTTCAAATAATTACTGATCGGTAAGGACTTACTCTTGTTCACTGTTTCCTGGTTGTTTTGTAGATTCGTCATTCCTTGTTTCTTATGTTGCTGTCTTTGTGTTTTGATGTCTTTTCGTATCAGTATGCTTTGACATCTTTATTGTATTTTTTTTGTGTGTAAATACTACAGGATTTTCTTTGGTGGTTACCATGAGGCTTACATTAAACATCTTAACCTACAATACCCTATTTTAAACTGATAACAACTTAACTTCAATAGAATTAACAAACTTTACACTTTTACTTCTCTTCCCTCTCACATTTTAGGTTATTGCTATTACGACTTACATGGTTTTTGTATTGTGTAATTAATAACATTATTGTAGTTATGATCGTTTTTACTGTGTTCATTTTTTTAAAGTTTTAAACTGGAGTTGTGAGTTATGCACCATTATTATCATATTGCAAAATCTAACCATGAATCTAAATTTATCCTTACCAGTGATATTTATGCTACCGTTTTAATGGTTTTATGATGTTCGTTAGTATTCTTTTACTTCTACTCAAAGAACTCCCTTTAATATTTCTTGTAAGGCAGGCCTGATGGAAATGAATTCCCTCAGCTTTTGTTTGTTTGGGACTCCTTTTTTTCTGAAGAACAACTTTGCCGGGTATAGAATTCTTGGTTGACAGTTATTTTCATTTAGTATTTTGAATATGTCAACCATTCCCTCCTGGCCTAAAAAGCTTCTGTTGAGAAATCTGCCTCAAGTCTTACGGTGTTCCCTTGTATGTAATTTCTCTCTTTTCTCTCTCTGTGCTCTTAACATTCTTTCTTTGTCTTGATTTTGACAATTTAATTATAATGTGCCTTGCTGTGATCCTATTTGAGTTCAACATATTTAGGATTCTTCGGACCTCATGGATCTGGGTGTCCATTTCTCTTCCCAGGTTTGGGAAGTTTTTAAGCACTATTGCTTTAAACATACTTTCTGTCCCTTTCTCTTTCCTCCGTCTGGAAATGCAAATATAGTTTCTTTTCATTGTGTCCTATAATTGCCATACCACAGGCTCTTAAACCTCTTTTTCATTCTTTTCATCCATTGTGCTCTTCTGACTGGATAATTTCAAGTGTCCTATCCTCTAGGTCATGATTTCTTTCTTCTGCATGGTCAAGTCTACTTTTGAAACTACTGAATTCTCAGTTCAGTTATTGGTATTTTCAACTCTAGGACTTCTGTTCTTTTTTTTTTTTTCTTACGGTTGCCATGTCTTTGTCAAACTTCTCATTTTTTTCATGCATTATTTCATAATTTAGTTTGTTGTCTGTTGTGTTTTCTTGTAGCTCACTAAACTTCCTTAAGGAGATTATTCTGATTTCTTTGTTTCACGTTTATTGATTTTCCTTTCATTAGAGTCCGTTATTGGAGCTTAATTAGTTTCCTTTGGTGGTTTCATATTTACCTGATTGTTTTGTGATCCTGGATTCCTTATGTTGGTATTTGCACATTTGAATAACAGGTTTGCTCTTACAGACTTCATAGGTTTGCTTTGGCAGACTGTTCTTCATCAGTCAGCTCAGTTTCTGTTTCTGGGTATATCTCCTGGCAATATCTTTGGGCAGGTGGGGTCTGCTATTGTGGTCTATTTTGGGGTGAGGCAACTGTTTGAGCTCTGAGGACAGGGACGGTGGGTTGTGCCACCTGCTGAGAATACTAGAATAAGACTGCTGGCTTGGATCTCTACCCAAGTGAAGCTATAGGATGGGCTCAGTGGTTGCCTGGACACTCTGGTCAGGCTTACTAGGTGGTTGAGACTGGGTACTATATTCAGTAGTAGATGGGGCTATGAAATAGCTTCCCTGCCCTGGAGGGCAGCAGGCTGCAGACTTGGTTCTGTAGATGAGCAAAGTTGCTGGTTAGGATTACTACTTGGGCACTACAGGTGTGAACATGGATCAGTATGCCAAGATCCATGTGCTGGTTGTTGCAAGACCCTCCCCCCTTTTCATCATAGTTACAGTCCCAGTGGTTGAATCCCACAGATTCCCTTGAAACCCCTGTGGTGCAAGACTGGACTAGGGGTTCCCACAAAGTGACCCACAATGCTGGGTGGGGGAGCTGGTTGTCCCTCCTGGGTTCTCTTTTCCTGCTGGAGGAAATGGAGGCTCAGAGAAGACTGCTTGACATGAAGCTGTGCTGGCCTTGGGGAGGGGCAATGCAGTCAACATGTAGCTGCTTTCCTTACCCTTCTGATGCATTCAGTCTTGTTCTCTGTGGTTGCTTCAGCCTCACTCCCATATTCTAGGATTCTCTGAGTGGTATCTTATTCCTGAATAATTGTCAGCTGTTCTTCTTGTAAGGGGAAGCAAAGTCAGTAATGACCTAAGTTGCCATCTTGGTGACATTACCTCTTCTTGTTAATTTTTTACTCCAGAATAAGTTCCCAGAAATGGAAATGAATAAAAGATATGAGCATTATTATAATTCTTAGTTCTTATTGCCAAATTATATTAATCAGCTATTATGTTCTTCTACCTGAAATAAATAAGGGTATTTATTAGATACTATAATCCTTTAAATGTTTGCTAACTTAATGGGTGACAGGTCATAACCTGTTTTATTTTAATTTGCCTATGATTCTTTGATTACTAAAGAGATTAGGCAATTTTTCACCTGTAAGTATAGTGGCAAAAGCAACTCCATGAGCTGTGGAGTCAGATCACTTAAGTTCAAATCCTGAATCTACCATTTACTAGGTGATATATTGGGGATGTTACTCTGTGGTTCTTTCTTGCTTTGTAAGATCTAAATATTTATGACACCTGTGTCATGTGGATGTTCTGAATTTTGAATCAAATAACTTATGTAAAGAACTTAGAACAGTGCTTAGAACATATAGATGGTCAATAGTTAGTAGTAGTAGTTATATTTCCAGTTGTAAATGGTCTATTTGTGCTTTGTGTTTGTGTGCATTTGTTATTGAAAATGTCAACACTCATAATAGTCAGAAATCAAGGATGCGAACAATGATTTAGATCTGTATTGTCCAATACTGTAGCCACTAGTGACATATAACAAGTTAACTAATTCAAATTAAATAAAATAAAAAATTAAGTTCTTCAGCCATGCTAACCTCATGTCAAGTGGCAGTAGCCACATATGACTATTGGCTATTGTATTGGAGAGTGCAACTTTAGAGAACATTTTCATCATCACAGAATGTTCTTTGGACAGTGCTGATCTAAATGGTTCAAATTATTGAGATTAAAGTGTCTTTTGAACCTTGAATTATCCAATAATTTACCTTAAATCCTTACTTCACTGTGCTACTTAATTTTGGCATATGTTAAAAGTTCTGTTATTTGAGATTTTCAGATGTATTTATTTAGTTTCTTAAATTAACTGGTAATGACATGACAATGTCAATCACAAAGGTGTCAAGAATGGGAATTTACACTATATTTGTGTAAGAAGAATCAAGGGAAACTGAAATACTGGAAAAAATGTTTTATAAATTTTGTAGGGATTATAACAATAAACCAGGCTATTTTTATCTATTAATTTTCCAAAAATTAGCTACATATAAGAATCTTTGTTTCTTAAAATGTTTAAAATTAGTTTCTCTATTATTTGTATATTCTGTATAATTATCAAATTGTGGTTTCTTACATGTAGCTAACCCATAAATAAGTTTACTGAGCCCCAATAAAATTGATATTGATAGATGTAACCTAATAGGTTACAAATATGTTATTTTTAAATAATAATTGTACTTGCTAAAGTACTTGAGGTAATAGGCCAAAAAGTACTACATAATAAATTGAGTAAACATAATTTTAAAAATGATAAAAACAAACAAGGATAGTATACCTTCTTTAAAATTTTTGGTCTTCTAAGGTATTGATTCTTACTAGAATTCTTAGGATTGAAAAATGAGTCATTTACCAAACAAAGAAAATTTAAGTACATTTGAAATGCAATCTTGATCTCTAACAGAGATTTTTGAAATCATATGGTGTCCATATTATTAGATGTATATATATTAAGAAAAATAGAATATTAGTAGTAAAAGCAAAATGCTATAGGGATTCAAAAGGGGAAGCTAGCCAAGTCATTTGAGGGAATCAAAAAGTAAGAAATGGACCTTAAAGGATTGAGAACATTTTCTTATAAAATTTAAGAATATCATTTTAAACTCACAACTTTTCATATACTTGATGTAATGTAATCCATTTCAAATACGATCCTTTTTGGCTAGTGGAAACACCATCTTTGGCCACTGGGGACACTTCATCTTGCTGTTGTGTCCTAGAACATGACTCAAATAGTTTTTTATAGCTTCTTTGCTTTCCTACCAAGCTGTCCAAGCTTATCTTAAATATGTCTTGCCCTAAGCTTGGAATCATAATAGGAAATATTTTTTTAAAAATCTGAGATAGTGGGAAAAAGTTTGGAAGGTAGAGGAAAGACAAAGGCATTTATAAATGTTGAGGGAGGGGTTGCTTCTGTAGGTCTACCCAAAGGAGTAGAGAGTGGGTAGATTAAAGACAGCATGGTTATGAGGAATTGGTTCTAAAAACTTTAGGTGATGATGAATCATCTTATCATTATCTTTTAACATTTTCAAACAGATGGATGACTTGATTGTGATTGAATTTTTAGAAGGCAGACTTAAAAATAGTATGTTAGATGAGAAGAGACTGTAAAGAAATTAATTACAAGGTTATTACAATAAATATAGTGAAAGTTCATGAAAACTGCAGTGGAATTGGGAAAGATTGTATAGACATGAGAGATGTTTTAGAGGTAAAATCCACAATACTTGGCTACTGATTGAAAAATTAGGAGTTAAAACACTAACAAAATCTGGAGCCTGGAAACATAGTCTTTCAACAGGTGTAGGAAAGCCAGGAAGAGCGATTGGACTTGTGAGAACCCTAACAGTGGGGACATATCAAGGTGAACAGATATATAAATATAAATGTTCAGAAGACAATTAGCACCGTAAGTCTAAAGCTGAAGAGAGAAAAGAGAGAGAGATTCGGCAGTCTTTATTATCGAGATTGCAACAAATCCATAGAAGGAGGTATTAATTTAAGAGATTGCACAAAGAGAGAAAAACATGGCTTAATAGAGAATCTTGAATAGTCCTTGTCATTAAGGAGAATGAAGACTATAAGGAATTGTTGAAGGGGAAGAAAAAGACTTCATAGAGTCAGGAGGAATGATGATAATTTGGTAGCATGCAAACTAAGAAATGAGGGTTCTCAAGAAGGAGGCAGTACTCAATTGAAAAGAATTCAATAGAAGAGGAAATGGGAAAAAGTAGTTTTATTTCACACTTGAGTACTCATCAACCCAATGAAGGGTGCAATATAAGAGAAATATCCTTCAAACATGGGGATGAGCAGGAATGGGTGGTACTTGGGTTAAGAGCTAAGAGGTTGATTTCTGGAAATCTGTAGATCCAGATAGAACCTGAGAGATGATGTATCTGGGATGATTTATCATAAAAGAGCCAGGAATGAGGCATGAGCAACAGCCAAAGGCTAGTTCCAGAATATCAACAGATGATCAAGGGCCACAGACAAGGTTGCTATGTGCAGATTCCCAAGGCCAGAAAAGGATAGGCCAAGAAATGTCACAGCTGAGACACATTATTGCCAGGTGGCATGACTAGAGTTGTTATTTTGTGTCACTTCTCAATGGGAGCTTGTCGGTCATCAGCACCATATCGAAAGTGGAGAGGAAGTTTGCACTAAGTGAGTGGATAAGACAAGTGAGACTTAGCAGGATTGAGTACTTCTGCCAGACGTGAAGGGAAAGAAGAGATAGCGACTTCAGGATGAAAATAGGATTAAGGAAAGATATTTTTTATGAGGTTAGAGGAATGTTAAACATGTTTATAAGCAGAGTAAGAGGATTCTGGAAAACAGGGGTGATATGAGAATGGACACAGGAGAAAATATGTTTGGAAAGATAGACAGGAAAAAACAACCTAGCAAACAGAAAAATATAACCCAAACCAATTTACTTTCTAAAACTTGGGCACTATTTTCTAAGTTCTAAGATGTTATGGTGTTTATTATTCCGTAGGACCTGATTTATGAGTAAACTCAAAGTTTATTTTGGCAGAATGGATAGACAACAATTTCAGATTTCAGGTGAAATACAACCAGGTTTTTTTTTTTTTTAATAAGCAATGTGATTTTATTAAGAACACTTTTTTATTGAAGCAAAATTAACATACAAAGTTATGTTAGTTTTGGATGTACAACATATTGACTTAACAATTCTATACATCACTCAATGCTCACTATAAGTGTAGTCAACATCTGTCACCATTCATTATTACAATATTAATGACTATATTCCCCATGCTCTGCTTTTCATTTCCATGAGTTATTTAATTTACAACTGGAAGTTTGTACCTCTTAAACCCCTATATCTATATTACCCATTTCCCCCAAATGCCCTCTGGCAACCACTAGTTTGTTTTCTATACTTGAGAGTCTATTTTTTGTTTGTTTATTCATTTGTTTTGTTTTTCATATCCACATATAAGTGAAATAATATGGTATTTGCCTTTCTCTGACTTATTTCAGATAGTATTATACTCTTTAGGTCCAGCCATGTTGTCACAAATGGCAAGATATCATTCTTTTTTATGGCTGAATAATATTCCATTGCTTACATATACTACATATTTATCCATTCATCTACCAATGGACACTTGGGTTGCTTCCATATCTTGCTATTATAAATAAAGCTGCAATAAAATAGAGGTGCATATATCTTTTCAAATTAGTGTTTTCACTTTCTTTGGTTAAATATCCAGTAGTGATATTACTAGGTTGTACAGTATTTGTTTTTAATTTGTTTGAGGTACCTTCATACTGTTTCCACAGGAAGATTTTTATTGACAAAGATGTCACCACTTGCTCTGTGTTTTTAGGAGAAGCGCTTTGGCTCGATTTAACAGTGGTGATGGTCGCTTTGTAATGAGCCAGCCATACTGTCTTATTCCATTTCTCTATCGACTATGGGCATGACCTTATTTGTATAAGAAACATTTTTACACCTTGTGGCCATGGAAGAAAATAAAGGGAACTATTCTTGAGAGAAACTGAAAATGTCAACTCACTTCAGGAGCGAGATGTTTTATCCACCAAGCTGTTTTTTGTTGGTAAGTGGGAAGGCACACTTTCATGATCACATTTTTACAACTCTTGAATATATCAACCAAAATCATTATTGAGTGGGTGTGCAATTCCCCATTTCACTAATTAATTAAATGTTATACTCATTTATTTGACTCATATATTCCATAGAGAACTTCACAGACCATTCCTTCTTGACACTGGATTTTAACTTAAGCATCTGAGAAATGACCGTCTCCAATTAGTTTGAAATATTCACCTATCCAGTGAGAATGGACAGTTCATTTGGCAGGAATGCATATGCTGGAAAATATTTTCATGATCAAGAATTACCTTTTTTTCCCTTAAATTCAACATCCCATATGCCATATGTTTCTGTTCTGAGTTTGTGAGGGGGAAAAACTCTATTTTATTTGTTTTTCCACTGGCTCAATTATGTGTTCCAAGAGAATCCCAATATAAAAAATTACTCATTGGAAAGACACCAGTTGTATAAATTTTCTCTAGCAGGTATATAAAATCCATTGAGGAAGGTGATGACCTCAGACACCTTTTAAACTATCTGGTAATCTATAGGAGCTCACAAAGGATATAAAAATAAAAGCTTGAATGGAGCTGTCTTCTTCTCCCACTCACTTTGCTTATTTCTTTTCAGTCAGTTTGAGCTGAAGCAGCTAGTGGGGTTAATTCCTTGACTGTTCTGTCAAATGTTAGGCTCCAGTACACATACTTGTGTATATATGAACAACTGTTTTTTAATAACCTGCCAAGGAGCTATAATCTTCCATTGCAGTCCCCCTGGGATTTAATTAGAATGGTTTTCCACAGCCTGACATGTTTATGGGGCATAGGTAAAGAGACAGTTCATAAAACTGTCAATTTTCTGAGAAATTAAAGAAAAATTGGGCTGCTTAGTGCTTTGGCAATTCTGTGCTGCTGATACTAGCATTGCAAGCAGTGAAATCAAAGGAAACATAACAAGATACTGATGCATTAGATATGGGTGGGTTAAAAATAATGTACAAGGGCATTTGTCAATTTGAATGCATAAAGAGGCAAGTGGAGAAAGCAAAACATAAACTGGAGTAGCCTGACTTTGGTGTGTTTGGGAACAAGGAGGTAATCATGGAACAACAGTGTATTTGCATCCAGAAGATTTATAATTTTGTTTAATAGACAAGATCAAGAAATGAATTCTTGAGAAGATGTAGAGCCTTCTTAGGGAAATGGTAACATGATGAGCAGTACTTTGATTTGAGGATTCTTCATTTAAACTATCTTTCCCCCCATAGGTAAAAATTATTAATGTAACACAGACTCCACATTGAGAATCAAGTCTGTAGAAACAAATGAACCAAAGGTACCCCGGTCAAGCCTCTTTTCACACTCTGACATCATACTGCCTAAAAAAACTCCAACAATGGCAAGAGTATAAAATAATGGAATAAGTACAAAATATGTAGTTCTAGAAGGAGAGAAAGTCCAAAACTGAGTGCTGTCAAAATGGCTGTGGTGTGAGTAACAATAACCACCCTGTATGTGCTGAAAGCCCCCATCTTAGTAAATCACTGGCAGGGGTCTTCTGAAGATGGGTGGCATCCTGAATGCTATCACTCAGAACAGAGCTGGGCTGGTAAAAGGCAGAGCTTGGAACCTGGATATCACCATGGCGTTCTGACATTATTCCTGGAGAGCTCCATTCCTACCATCTGGTAGTCCAGTTCATATCCTAAGAGTTTTATTTATGCATCCATCTACTAATTTATTGGTTTAGTGCTGTTTTCCAGGCATTGTGCAAGGGACTTGGGGTTCCCAATGAACTAGACACAGTCTTATTCATACAATGGAAGGTCATAGGCTTTGGAGTCAAATGGACTTGGATTCAAGATTCTGACTCTGGCACTTACTAGCTATATGACATTCATTATTACTTTACCTTTATGGTACTTAGTTTATCCCAGGAAAAATGAAGGAAATGCAACTTATCTTAAGGTTGGATAGATACTTTAAAAGTATTAGTTTTACCTTCTTTTCTGGTTCCCCAAGACCTCTTAAATTAATGGGAGATGTAGACACAATAAGGACATAAAATAAGATTATAGTATTAATTAACAAATGCTTAACAGACGTGTACATTAGATCTCATGGGGGGAATAAAGGATAGGTTCTGCCTGGGAAGTTGGGGAAGTAAAGGAGGTAATCTTTGAACAGCATTAAAGAAGGTTTTTCAAATGGAGACTAAGGAGAAGGAAGTCGATGGTAGTTAAGGGAACAGAAGCCATCCAATGTTCTTGAAACACAGTGTGTGCACATTTGCACCTGTGTGTGTACTTGTATGTGCTTGTATACGTGCGCAGGTGAGGTTGGGGAAGTGATAGAACAGAGAAGCAACCAGAAGTTGAAGATAGGTTCCTAAGGGTAAAAGCTTTTTCGCTAATGCTTTATTCTACTGGAATGAAAAGCCACTGAAGAATCTTAATAAAATTAGAAGAAAATATTTGTATAGTTTCACTATTGATTCAGCATTTCTATATGATGAAAATAGTTTAGTTCTGAACCACTTCAATGATGTGTTGATGCCATTGAATTTGTAGGCAAAGCAAAACCAAACCAAACTGAACCAAAACAACAACAACAACAACAACAAAAGAAAAGGACATTGTTAATTTCATATGTGAGAAACACACAGATAGCATGGTGAAAGATGGTAAAACCAAGGAGGGGATTTAATTAAGCCTTAGTGTTACTTTCTACGACAGAACCCCACTGAGTTGTTGAGAGAAGAAATTTGGGGGAAGAAAGCTTGCTGAAAAATACATCCTGCAGTAGAACACGGTCTTGATTTAAATCAGGAATTTATACCAGAGTGGGGACAGCACGCATTGATAAAGTCGATATCAACATTTTCTAGCAACAACGCTTTTGTATGACTTCACAAATCAAGAGGCCTGCCAACACTGAAATTATCTCCAGTTAAATGCCTATAATTAAGGTCTATGTACAACCATAATTAATGCAATGTTATACTTACAATTTTGTAATGATAATAATAGTTTGGTGTGCTGTAGCTTCTTCCATGTAAGCATCTAAAAATGATTCATAATCACCAACTAATTAAAATTCTTAACAGCATTTCGAGGATAAGCTAAATGGGTTATTCAGAACTTAATGCTCAGTATAAAGTAAGTTTAGTCTTCATCTGAAACAACTGGAAAATAAGTAAGTGATGGGGAGGGGGGACATCAAATATGTTGAGTTTAAATTGATGAGAGGATTGATATTCACCAATTTTACATGTGATTTCCAGCAAGCATGCCAGAGCACCGTTGTGCTGATCCTGAAGGATGAATGATCTCACAGAATAGTGACTCTGAGTCTTAGGTGATGTTAGGAGGTCACCTACTGCATATGACAAATAATCAAGTCCTTTTAAATGAAATGTTTTGGCCTCAATAGGTGATAAGAAGGTAGCGGTGAAAACATGTTTGATTATGATTCCTGAACAAAGCGGAACTTGGTTTTGAGTAGACAACTGTATTATCTGACTATTCTACAAGTGACTCATTTGTTTTTCTAAGTTATATCATATTTTATTATCATATTGTAATACTTGGCCAAAAAATGAATTGGGTTTGTAATGCTTATAACTTACTCTGGTGCACAGATAATATAGATGCATATGTTCAAAGTATGTTACTATTCTGAGTTCATTTCAGACAAATTTACCTCCCTTCCAAAAAAAGATTATTTAGCTTGTAAGAATTATTTAAGAGTAGATGCAAACCTGTTGCAAAAATTTTTAAAGATTTATTCATTTATTTGGGAGAGAGAGTGTGTGCATATGTGTGTGCACATGGGGTTGGGGGGTGGGGCAGAGAGAGAGGAAGAGAGAGAATCTCAGGCAAACTCCCTGCTGAGCGTGGAGACTGATGCAGGGCTCGATCCCATGAGATCATGACCTGAGCCAAAACCAAGAGTTGGAGCTCAATTGACAGAGCCACCCAGGTGCCCCAAACCTGTTGAAAGTTATAAATTGGTTTTATCTTTTAATCTGTTTTGGAAAAAAAAAAGTTCCAAAGCACAGTTTTTGCTTACCCATATTATGCTTCTGATCCAAGATATTATTATAGGATATGCATGTATTTTTCATTGCTTTATATTATTTTCAAGCATGTGATTGCAGAAAAATTGATATTGGGTGTAACAATAGAATATTTCAAACCTTGAACTTGAGAGTGGAATTCAGCATCTATGCAATAAATGATCCTATTCTTATTATTCTGCATCCATGATATGCAGATTATGTAAGTATATGTATTCCAGTAAAATTATTTAAATAAGGTTAGTCTATAAAGGTATGCTTTTGGTACTCCCAATTAATTTCTTTGGTTGGTTCCATAAATTTTCTTTCTTTTGCTTTTTTCCCCTCCATTTATAACCTTTCTATTTCTCTTTCCCACAGAGTACTGCATTAATTTTTATTACATCTGTTGTTTCCCTCTGTATTTTTTTGATTCCTTTCTTCCAGGGTTTCAAAATTATTATTGTTACTTTTAGGAAATGTGGAAGCAGTCATTAGATACAGATTTTGTGTCCTTTGTCTTTTATAAACCATGAACTGTCAGAGGGAGAACATGTTAGCAGCCCGGGACATCGTGGTTTTATTTTTTACCATATTTTTTCATGTCTTGTGTCTTTATCATTTTTTTTCATGTTAATAAACCACTAATTGGTTCTTATCTGTTCATAAAATAAAACTAAATAACTGAACATCTCTCTCTCCAAGTACACAGTGAAAATGAAGAAAGAATGCTTATAGGCAGAAATAGAATAAAATAGAAAAAGAGAAGAGTCAAGGAGAGATGTGCTAAAGGTCACCAAAGTAATATAGAATTCATTCAGATCAAAGAAAGTTGGGAGTTATTTGACAGTGTTTAATATGAAGCAGCTGCATTGGGAAGTCTTCTGTAATAATTTATCCTTCTTTTGACTTGCAGAGCACTGAGCTGTCCCCAAAGAATTCAGATCATTGAATGTGGCCACCTTTTCTGATTTCCTTCGCCTATTCAATTCAGAAGATGTGATGCAATGTGATGTGTCAGTGTATGTATGATGGAGATGTCAGTCTCTATAAGTACTCAGCTCCAGGATCCTGGGGTGAAGTGCTACAAAACACATCTTTGGTGGAGCAGAAATAATGTTGACTTTCCTGCACGTCCCACGGCTACAGTAGATGGAAAGAAATGAATTCAGAATTCTCTAGTTGGTCAGGCCATCTTCTCCGTGAGCGTTGCCTCAGGCACCCTGGATATTGCCGCATGAGAGCTATATTTCATTCGTCCTCAGTTGCTTGCAGCTAAAGGGCCATGTTTTAGGGCTGAAATCTCTGCCTCACAACCAACCTTACCAGTTTCGACTCCCCATAAAAAGAAATCCATCAGAGTTTGCTAGAATTTATGGCAAGAATGGTCTTCTGTTTCATGAGTTCCCAATGATGTGAATCCTGGCTTTATCAACTATCCAAGGAAAGTAATAAATTCAAGTCATTACCTGATAGTAAACAAAATCATGGACAGGTCAGTGGAGGAACTCTCAATCACCAAAAGATGATTCTCAGATAATATTTGTGAGAACTTCTCCTAGATATTGTGGGAAGCAGAAAACAAAATGCTGTAGTTTACAGCAAAAGCAATCACTGGCCTTCAGATTCATTATTACCAGAAAGTCTGAAATTCAAAGAGGTAGGAGCTCTATTCTCTGTCATTGACATTGCAGAGTCCAGCATGGTAGGGTGGAATTGTCTCCCTACAAGGCCTTCAAGCTTCCCATAGTCCCTCTTTCTCCCTAGTAAATACATGTCTATGTCAGTGTCCTCACATATTCTTCTTTTCCTCTCTTCCACTTCAAGAAAGAAGTGTAAAGGGCAAGGCTAGTTTCCCTGCTGAGCCCCTGGCCACATTGTCTCCTGCTTAGTCTGGGGTCTTCCTCCAACAATGACCTTTTCTCCTTTCTTAACTTTTCTCCTACTTCCAATCCAAGGAAATAATATTGCCCTCCATTCAAATCTTCTATCAGCTTTGTGAGTGTTGGAAAATGGTTTTTAACATTTTATTATGGAAAATTTCATATATACACCAAAGCAGAATAGAAAAACGAGCCCCCATTTATGCAACCCTCAACCTCAGCAATCACAACTCATGGCTCAATCTTGCTTCATTTCTACTACCATCATTTCCTCCCTCTCAGGTTGTTTTAAAACAAATCCTAGGTATTGTATCATCTGTAATATTTATTACTGAAATAAAAGGTCTCTTTCATTAAACATGATAACAGGGGCGCCTGGGTGACTTGGTTGGTTAAAGCATCTGAATCTTTGTTTCAGCTCAGGTCTTGATCTCAGGGTGGTGAGATTGAACCTCAGGTCAGGCTCCAAACTCAGCAGGGAGTCGGCTGGATATTCTCTCCCTCTTCATCCCCCTCCTGCCCCTCCCCCGCCTCATGCTCCAGTGTGAGAGTGCTCTCTCCCTCTCTCTAAAATAAATAAAAAACCCATGACAACAAAGTCATTATGGCACTTTAAGATGAACAATTATGCTTTAATAACCATCAGATATCTAGTTAGTGCTCAAATTTTCTGAATTGTCTCAGTTTCTGAAGAGTGAGTCAAGACTCAAGATTACATTTTGCAATTAGTTGTGTCTCTTAAGTGTCTTCCTTCTCACTGTCTCTCTTGCTGTCTCTGTCGCTCCCTGTCTGTCTCTCTCTGCAATTAATTTTCGAAAAATCTGTATCTTTTGTTATGCAGAGTTTACCCAAGTCTGGATTTTGCTGATTGTGTCCTGTGATGACATTATAGCAGATTCTGAACACGACGCTTCTTACAAATTGGTATTTGCCTCTAGAGTCTTGAGGAGATTCAGGTTTTATATTTTTCAGTAAGAAATACATTTTATATAGTGTTCTGTTCTTCAATTAGGAGGTGGTAACGTCTGGTTGTCTCTCGTGGGATATTGGCACCAGTTGACCAGGTCCAGTGTCATACCATTGGGGGCAGCACAGTGGAAGTGACCTGTTCGAGGGTGTGAACAATAAGGGGTACATTGCCTCCAGTAATGTGAATCCTAAAGAGGACTTAAAAGCAACCATAAAACTAAAGCTAGCATATTTTTAAATTTATTACGAAGGCTGCCAATTATAAGTAATGTCTCTGGAAAAAAAATCTTTTGGACTAAGTTCTAAACAATTGCTGTGGTTACTGTTGACTTCTAATGATATATCTGTAAGCTTCAAATTAACACATTTTTATTACCTATCCTTTAATAAACATTTTCTTCTACATAGAATTTAGTTCAGAGGAGTCCAGTTTCACAGTTGGCCTTGCCACTTGGTGCTCTGGGAAATGTTTTCATTTCAAGAAGAAGTACATGAGGATTTGGATTTCATTAGAGCTTGCTTTGGGGCCAGTCTGTGTCTCCAATCCCTGTGGGGCTGCATAGTCCTGTGTTAATGGGGAATCAATAATAATATCACAGTCATTGTAAAGAGGAATACACAGAATGGGTTACTTCAGTTCTCAAGTGGGAATTTTGTGTGACCCCTTGAAGTTATTTGTTCTTAAATTTTAGAAGGCTGGAACAGAATGAGAATTGCAAGGCCTAATACTTTTGTTTGGTATGTGTAAATTTTAGTTCATATGTGAAATTTTACTGTATTTGAAATGCTTAACTTGAATTTCTTCTTTTTACACTTTGTTTTGAAACTAAAGAACATGTTTGTATGGGAAGGCAAGAGTAGCACCTGATTCTTTCTTTCTCTATATTTACTAGTTTTCAAAAAAATGAATTGGTTCTTTATCATCCTCGAAAGGTAAGCTATTAGGGTTGTTTTTTTCCCCCATCATCATGAACTCATTGCTTTAAAGATATGTGATGTGTTTTGCAACAAATTAAATCATTGCAACCAGATTGCAACTATTATCCTGGATATCTCAAATGTCCATCTTTGGCTAGTGTGGGAATCTCTTCAAGTTAGCTTCTGAGTCCTTTTGCTACAACCTGAAAGTCTTTGATTGCTTTCCTGCTTTTGGGTGTGACAAGATGTTTCAGACTCATTGTGTACATTTCTTTTTCCAGGCTTCACATTAGTCATTTCTTCAAGAAAAACTGGTTTCTTTTTGTGTGAAATAGTGTTAAGATTCAGTAATGGTATTTATTGCTAGGATGTTGGTAATCGTTTCTAGGCATTTTCAGTAGATAGCACTAGATTAAAGAAAAGAAAGAGAGAAAAGTGAAATGCTCAATAAGTTCATACTGTTATTTCCATCAAGACTCCAGGATTTTTACTTTCCTTCATCAATAATACGTCTCCAACTCAGGATGGACATCTAGTTCTCACAAATGCCAACATAAACACTGATTTGCTCCGTTACATAATTCCTGCACAACAGTCAGAATAACACCACCAAAACTACCACCCACACTATGATTAATGAAAAAAAAGTTTATTTCTAATTACTTTTGTCCACAGGGCCTCTTCTACCAGGATATGCAGTCATATTAGTGTGTTTTCAAGTCCCTTAAAAATTTCCCCCTTTTTCTAATTGCATCAGTTTGATGCATGGCTTTAGATTAAGGATTGCTTTTAACATTTAATTTTGGTTTATGATTATGTAAACTATTTACAAGTTTCCAAAATAAATTCTACAGAGCAAGCTGTCTTCAAAGAGGTCTAGCTTTTGCTCCTGTTCCCTCTACCTCTCCACTTTAGGTGTCTTCAAAAAAATTCTGGTTTAGGGAGCCTGGGTGGCTCAATTGGTTAAGCATTTGCCTTTGGCTCAGGTCATGATCCCAGGGTTCTGGGATTGAGCCCTGCATCAGGCTCCCAGCTCAGAGAGAAGTCTACTTCTCCCACTCCCTCTCCCCCTGCTTGTACTCTCTCTCTGTCAAATAAATAAACAAAATCTTAATAAAAAATATCCTGGTTTATCCGTCCATTTTTAGTCTGAGCAAATATGAGCTTATGCTTCCATTTTTAATATTTACAAATATAAACAACATCATATCAAGCACACTTCCCTACACCTTGGGAATGTTTTTTAAAGTCTTTTATTGGTATGAGGTCATAGTAATTATAAGGGTAATGATCCCGACTAGGAGAGTTTCAGTGGGTATTAAATGAATAGTATTTATGGAGTGCTCACTACATGTAGTAAGCACATGTTAATTGTTGGTTTTCCCTTTCCTCTGAACTCCATCAATCTGGATTTTCCTTATCCTAAAGGACCTCCCCCATGAAGCCAGCTCTGCCTCCTACCTACAAATTTTGGGCAAAGGCCAATCAAATTCTTCAACTTCAGTCTTTCTCACTAATGATTCCTTTTTCAATCAATGAGAAATAAACAAATATCCCTCAAATCCTAATTAAGAACCCCCCCAAAAATATCAAATTCATCTTAGAATGTTTTTAACTCATTTTAGTTTCCTTGAATATGTGTAGGTACAAATCGAGTAAAATATCTTTGAACATCAGACCTCATTTTTAACCTAAAGTATTCTAAAGAGCAGGAATTCTAACTTGCACTTTTTAGACTTCCCAAGAGAACAAAAGTTGAAATGGGGCTTGCAGCTATTCCATGGGTGGATCATTGTGCGATGGGAAGGACTTATTAATTTATGTAGTTTGGTCCATAAATTCTTCCAAACCATGGACTAGGTAGAGGAACAGATAGTATTTTTTTTTAAAGTCTTTATGACTGTGACTGAGAACAACTAACTTTTAATGAGTTTCCCTCCTGAAAATGCCTGGGTGGCTCAGTTGGTAAAGTATCCAACTTTTGACCTCAGGGTCTTGAGTTCAAGCCCCACATTGGGCTCCACACTGGGCATGGAGCCTACTTAAAAAAAAAAATAAATTTAATGAGTCTACCTCCTTCTGGGTAGAAGTAGCAAGACTCTGCTCTGCTCAGCTCTCACACAGCACAGGTGAACACCTCATATTATACCTACTCACCATGTGATAGCCCACCACTCAACAAAGCTACACTGGAGTACAACACTAGGCCAGGAAATGTCTTATTGCTCATTGGGTACCATCGTTGTTCCAGAGGGCATGGTATGATGACATTAAGCTAAGCTTCATATACTTTATGTCCAAGTAGCTCTGAGAAGGCAATAAATTTGTCAACACATTCAATGCTTGCAGGAGACAGGACTAGGTATGTGATACTCGGCAAGCTACCCAAGCTACACTGTGACCCTCGGCAACTCACTTTATTTCTCTGAGGTTTAATGTTCTTGTCTGCAAAATGCAGACACTGTGGGGTACCTGGTGGCTCAGTCAGTTAAGCATCTGACTCTTGATTTCAGCTCAGGACATGATCTCAGGGTTGTGAGATCGAGCCCCACTTCAAGCTCATGTGCTGGGTGTGGAGTCTGCTTGAGATTCTCTCTCTCCTTCTCCCTCTGACCCTCTCTCCTTTCTCTCTCTCTCTCTCTCTCTCTCTCTGTCAAACAACAACAACAAAAGTGGCTGTTGCACAAAGTAAGTAAAACTTCTTTCAAGCTCTGAAATTCTAGGACTAGAACCCATCACATCACTTAATGATCACATTGATGTAAATGTCACACAATCCTCATTTTGTCACTTTCGTTTCAATTTTTAAGTATTTCTGTATTTGGAGAGGAACTTCAAGGATATGTGTAGGCTGATATTTATATTATTTTATCTGCGTGTGTTGGAGAGAAAGAGACTGTAAAACCCATTAAGAAAGAGGTAAATGTGAGTAGAAAGATTGGATTTCGTTGGTTTGAATGATGAATTTGAATACTTTGGTGCTCTTAAATATTCAGACTCATGAGGTTCCTTTTTCACATGAGAACATTGAAATTTTTTAAAATCACATGGAAACCATTGTATAAAAAAGTAAAAACTGCAAGCATTTATTAAGCACTTACATGCTGGATGCATTCAAATAAATTCTCTCATTTAAACCTTACACAAATTCTGTGTTGTATATTACCTCCTTGTCTATAACCTGAAGATCAGATATGTTAACTGTTTTGCCTCCAAATCACTGAGCATGTAAAGGACATAGACAGAATTTGAACTTCGTAAGGCTGTTATGAGTTAATACATTTAAAGAGCATAGAAGAATACTCAGAAGCTAATATGCACTAGGACTGTGACATATTATCCTTCATCTTCTTGTTATTATGGCCCCAAAGTCTGTTATTTTTACCTGGTGAGAGACAGTTTAGTGATCTCACATTTCAGTACACATACTGTTGTTATCTAGATGTGTGGCTGGGGACAAACTGTCTACCTGTTCTTTGTGCCTTAGTTTTGTTTTGTTTTTTCTTTTCTTCATTTATGAATTAAGCATAAATAGAGAAACTTTTTGTGAAGATTCAGTAAGCTTATATATATAATTACAGTCTTAGAACAACACTTGGCATATGAAACATACAAAACTAAGAAATATTCCTATTAATATATTTCTTTTCTCCTACATTGATTTTGCAGAAATAATTCTTCAACGGATACCAGACATTGTGTTATTATAAACAAGATAAATAGCAGAATAGAGACTAATTAGGAAAATAGAAGAAGACCCTGATAATACTCATTGGTCAGGTTCTGTGATATGAATGGGTACAAAATTGTCTTATTGTTCTCTTATTGTCTTTATGACTTAGAAGGTTAAGTCAGCTTATGTCCATCCCTATCACTGCTTTTTAAAAGTAATTCCTCTGAAAGCTACTTATGGTGATCGGGAAAAAGCAAATTTTAAAACAAGGTCTACTTTTTTTTTTAAATTTTTTTTAATGAATGTCTATTTCCCTTCTAGGAAATGTGGAAGAACATAGTTGAAATGTGATTATTTTATCCGTCCATCCATCCCTCATCCATCCACCATCCATCCGCCCATCCATCCATCCATCCATCCATCCATCCAACTGTTCAATTATTCCTTCAGCAATCATCATAATTGCTCCACATAGTGGAAAGAAAATCAGTCTTGGAATCACACATCTAATACTGAAATGACATTTTGTGTCTTGCTAGCTGTGTGATATTGAAAAATTTACTTAATGCTTCTGAGCTTCAATATTCCCAAGTGAACTATCAGCTTAATAACACCTTCTTTAATGCTGGCTGACCAATCCACCAATGTATGGAGGGCAAGAGACTTATTTTCCTCCCAGAATAATGTGTCAGCGGACCCAACACAAAGTTTGTCTGCATCACTGTTTAGCTCTGTGTGGTTTCAGCTCCTGATCCATCCTACCTAGAGTAGAAGCATCACAGAATATAGAGCTGGAAAAGGCCTTAGACCTCATCCTGTCCAACCTCCTTATTTAATAGATGAGAACATTTTGGTCCAGACAGGGTAAAAGAGACTTGCCTTGAAATCAAATCTGCTCAACTGCAATGCATTATATTGTTTGCCCCTTTATTTTTCACTTTATCCTTTCCTACTTATTTCACAATAAAAATGAGTACCTTTACTTATTTATCTTTAGAAAAGCCCCTGTCCTTGACATTCAATATTCAAGAAAGGTATATTTTTTTCTAATCCACTTTTTTTCCCCTTATATCTTGGGTTGAAACTATCCCATTTTTACAAATAAGTCAATAAGTTTAAAGAAATACCAATCTAAATCTTCAAAATATACTTTATGGAACTTTATAAGTAAATTATAAAGATTATACAGAGGAAAGTAAGCATAGGACTAGGCAAGAATAATTTTAAAAGAGAAATGATGCAGAACTTTTTCTACAGATATCAATATACAATATAAAATGACAGTAAATAAAATTATGTGTTTTTTTGGTATGGAAACGGAATAATAGATCAATAGAACAGATTAGATTCTGGAAGGTTACTATGACTATAAAAATGGCATTTTAAACAGTAGGAAAATCATTTAATAAATGATATTGGAATAACTGGATACACACACGGATAAAGATTTAGAACTTTACCTTGTAGTTGTGTATATTGTATACAAAATGATAGCCAATATACTGTTAAAAGACAGAATAAAGAAAAAAATTGGTCCTATACATAAATAATGAATGTTGCAACCCTATGTGCACTTCAAAGAGTGTATCTGATATCTATGTGTATGTGTGTGTGTGTGTGTGTGTGTGTGTGTGTGTGTGTCTGTGTGTGTGTAATGTCAAGGAATGAAATCATCAGAGCGAAGGTTAAGAGGTTAGTGGTAGGAGAAGCTTTTATTTTTTATTCTCTATGCATCTGTACTTTTACTATTTAACATTTTTCTATCATTTCTTGTAATTCTAAAAGAAATAGTCCAAAATACAAAAAACTCCCCATCGATTGGCACATTTTCTAAAAATTTTTGGCAAATTGTGTGTATGTGTGTGCACATGCGTGCAACGTGTAAACCAAATTATATTTTAAATTAAGTAAGGGAACTATTCGTTTTTGGAAAGTTAGAGTGCTTCCTTTCAGAAAAGTGAAAACCATCCCTTAATCTCCCCAGTTCTTAGGTTTAGGATTTGGCACATCTGGCTTTCTTTAATCATACTTACTTCTATTTGCGTTTGATATCTGGGTGATCTGATGTAGATTAACCGTGTCATGCTGACTTTGGAAAGATGAGGTCCGTCCTCAACTCTGTTACCTGCTTCTGCTTAAGCTTTTGTTAAAGTTTTCTGTAGCTGAAATGGAGTTTGAAGACTAGAAGACCAGTGATTTCCATGTGACCCAGTGGAGCATGGAATAATGAAGTTCTGGTAGATAAATATATTTGCTTTCTATCCTGTTATTAGGGTAAATAACAAGGGTAGGTTAAGTAAATATAATAATTAAAAATAATAAGAAACACATGTGGGAGACTTTTTTTAAAGATTTTATGTATTTATTTGAGAGAGAGAGAGACAAAAAGAGAGAGACAGAGAATGAGTGGGGGGAGGGGCAGGGGGAGAGGGAGAAGCAGACTCCCCACCGAGTAGGGAGCCCCACTCAGGGCTCAATCCCAGGACCCTGGGATCATGACCTGAGCTGAAGTTAGACTCTTAAGCAACTGAGCCACCTACATATCCCTGGGAGACCTTTTTTTTTTTTTTCTTTTTTTTTTTGAGGCTTACTATGTATGAAGTCAGTCTTCACAATGCCACTATTAGCTTGTTCTAGTCATGAGCGAACTACAGCACCGACAGGCTAGTAACTTGCCCAAATTCACAGACCTGGTGAGTATCAGTACCAGGATTGCAGCCCAGGCCAGTCCAATCCTGAGTCTGTTCTCCAATCACAGTTAGTAATGCAGTGAATGTTCTTGCATATATTTTCTTATGTCCACATGGGCAATGTCCTCTAGGTGTGGAAGTCTTGGTCCTAGGTAGTACCATCTGCAAGTTTCCTAGATATTTCCAATTACTCCACATTAGTTCTAACACTTCAAAACAACTTTTAATATTGAGTGTGGAAGGGTAGATCATTGTGTTTTTATTTTTCATTCTGCTTACAACTTGAGAGGTTGAAATGTTTCTATTAAGTCTTTTCTATAGGTTTGTAAGATTTTATTTTTATATCTGAATACTAAGCCATATATTTCTCATAAAGATTCATGGGCTCTTTGTTCTGTTCCATTGGTCTATTTCCCTAAGACTGAGACAATACACATTGTCATAGTTTACATGGGTTTTTTAAAACTTTTTTTCTCCTCTCCCTCTTTCTCCTTCTGCTGAAACATCTTATAAAACAAAAGACAAATCTGTCACCACTTTCTACCTCAAAATAGAACTGAGCATTGATGGCTTTTTAGCTCTTTCATATAAACACGAAGGTAAAGTTATCAAATTCCAGAAAATAAATTGGGTATGGGGATGAATTTGAGAGAATGGATATGCTAGTTCTGTCCAGTCTGCCCTTTCTGAAAATGTTGAAAGCTCTAACTAAATTAATTGCGGAACTAAAAAGTTAATGAATTTTACTGGTTTATCCATAGCTGATTGCCAAAAGGAATTAAAAATTTCTTTTTTTTTCCTTTTAAAGATTTATTTATTTGAGAGAGAGAGAGAGGGAGAGGGAGAAAGCATGCATGAGCAGGGGAGGTGAGAGAGAGAGAATCCCAAATAGACTCCAAGCTCACCATGGAGCCTGACTTGGGCTTGACTGGACGACCCATGAGATCACGACCTGAGCCAAAACCAAGAATTGAATGCTTAACATACTGAGCCACCCAGGTGCCCCAGGAATTAAAAACTTCTAAAGTAACTACTTGTGGGCACAGCCTCTGTCAGATGTCAAGTGTTGGGGCTAATGTTTTGGAAAATTTATTATTTCTTTGAATAAATACTGAGGCCTTTTTATATTGTTTTTAATTGATACTATTATTTCTATTTCTCTGGTAGAATATATTTATTTTTTATGCAAGACCAGGTGCTTGGGATTATCTAATTATTTATTTGGCACCGATTTGCAATCCTTTGGGTGATCCAAAGGCAAGTTTCTGCTGAGCTGGAGTCAGTTGTTGCAAATGCATATTCAAGCACTTGTTGATGTCGAATGATTGCAATTTAATGATTAGCACTGTACTTTGGTGTATATATTTTAATCTTAATTTTAATGTTTTAATCTTAATCTCAATTTTAATCCATAACCCAAATTTATCAACCTGATATCATCTCAAATAAAGAAGCTGAAAAACCAGATGAAAATCTCTGTACGAATTTATATAGCTTGAAACAAAATTACGAGGCTTGATATTTTTTTTTTCTTTAGATTTACAAACACCCTGCTTTTGGAAAAGCCAAGGTGACCATATGCATTTCAACTACTTAGATTATAGATATTAACACCCTTATTAAAATTCATCTTGGGCCATGACTTAGAGAAACAGTTTCTATCACGTGCCAAGTACTGTGTTTCGCTATTTCATATCAATTACCTGATTTGTTCTTCTCAACGATCTTATAGATTAAGTACTTCTCTCCAATTTAGGAAGAAATCAAAGCTTAAAGGAGTTTCCTAAGGTGCTGTAACCAGAAGCAACAACATTGGGTTTCCATTGCAGTTCTATTAAAAGCATGTCTGCATTATTTCATATCATCTCATTCGTCCTACCATCGGCTAGGAACTGAATGATAAAAAAACAAATCTGAATGTCAATCAGGTGCTGAGTGTTGAATTAAAAACTAACAACTCCTAAAATTTGAAAGAGCCCTTTCCTTTGACAGCCAGTGCTTATTGTCCTGCTAATTTTGTTACTTAATTTACTGAAAGGCAAAGATGATGTGCAAGTAGAGGCAACAATATTGCATAACTGGACATTTCTAATGTTAGTTGCATTTGGAGGTGATCTCATTACTCCAACGTCACAGATTTGGCTGTGTGTTTGGAGGCTTTATGAAGTCCTAACTCTTCAAATCCTATGCTCTCTGGCAGAGTTCATAAACCCTAAATATAAAGTTATATTAATGATCTGTGGTTAATACTGGTGAACAGGACCTCTTCCATTAGATTTTCACTCCATATTTAAGTCAACCATGGAAAGTAAAATCAACAGATATGAAAATGAAATGTTTTTGAGATAGAATAGTCCTAATTTTTGTATTGGATTTTAAATTTTTAAAAATATTTTATTCACTTATTTGAGAGAGAGAGCCAGAGAGAGAGAGAGAGCACAAGTGTGTGTGGGGGGGGGCAGAGGCAGAGGGAGAGGCAGAATCCCCCTGAGCAGGGAGCCCGATGTGGTACTCGATCCCAGGACCCTGGGATCATGACCTGAGCTGAAGGCAGACGCTTAACCAACTGAGCCACCCAGGCACCCTTGAATTTTAAATTTTAAAATAAAGATGGTTATTATTATTTTTTTTTTATTTTAAAGATTTTATTTATTTATTCGACAGAGATAGAGACAGCCAGCGAGAGAGGGAACACAAGCAGGTGGGGGTTGGAGAGGAAGAAGCAGGCTCATAGCGGAGGAGCCTGATGTGGGGCTCGATCCCATAACGCTGGTATCACGCCTTGAGCCGAAGGCAGATGCCTAACCGCTGTGCCACCCAGGTGTCCCAAAGATGATTATTATACTTACGTGAAAGAACCAGGGGATAGATTGGAAGAAATGGTCTCAGTTCAGGAAGCTTAAGGAACAAATTTTCTTTGCATGTAGAAACTTCTATACGGTTGACTGTAAAGAATAGCCAAAGGAACAGAGGAAGATAAGTCCAAGCTGACATCTTCTTTTTTTTTTAAGATTTTTTTTTTTAATTTTTATTTATGTGACAGAGAGAGAAACAGCCAGCAAGAGAGGGAACACAAGCAGGGGGAGTGGGAGAGGAAGACACAGGCTCCTAGCAGAGGAGCCTGATGTGGGGCTCGATCCCAGAACACTGGGATCACGCCCTGAGCCGAAGGCAGATGCTTAACGACTGTGCCACCCAGGCGCCCCCGAGCTGACATCTTCTGCATCCAGCTACATGGGCTAATGGATTGAGGTCATTTTAATGCAAATTATTATCCAGTTTTGCAATTTCATTTTCATTTCGCTAGTATGAGCTGATAAAATGTCAGGCCTCCATCTAAGAAGTCTGATTTGAGTCAAAAACAAAATAAAACAAAACAGAAAAACAGCTGTGCTGCGAAATGGTTGACGGACTCCCTGTGCCCTGCTGTGTGATGTGGTCATGCCTATATCTCAGTTTTCTTCATGTTGTTCACAGTTAGGTAGGACTCCCAATAAAATTGCTTTACATTCCGTAACATGTCCATTTGCTGGCTCTCCGAGGTTTTCTCCAGCTCCCAAACTCTGTGGCTCTGGGTCTGACCAGGCACCATGGCAGAAGGAATAAGAAATGAATGGCCCCAGCTCCCAGTTTCAAATTGGAAAATATTAAGCTTTTCTTTTAGGAGAAACTGACCCGATGGTATGAATTTCACAAAGAAACAGTAGAATGGATCATTGGCTCTCTTTTTCTCCAGAGACAAAGAACAGATTTTAATGGATGGGACAGTTTTGGATACAAATAGCTAATACCGAGTATCTGGGTTCATGTTTTGCTTCTGCCACATACGTATCATGTGACTTAAGACAAATTATTTAATGTCTTTTTGTTTCTTACCTGTAAACCTAAGGGATTAGATTATGGGAGTTAAACTCAACATCTAAAAGCTAAAAATAAACTGAAGACATTCTCAGTTATTTTGTATGAGAACACCAAGAACTGCTTCATATTATACTAGAAGCAAGTTGTTAGATAGGTCCACACACGCATCGCTCTTCACATCCTCCCCAAACTGTAAAAATGTATTTTAAATTCTGAAGGTTATAATAGATATCTCTAAATCAATTTGTTCAAGAGCTTTTCGATTTTATTGCTTAGAATTGCTGGAACATTTTGAATATATATAGTTCACATGGAAATTATTTGAAGTCATAGGGTAGACCCTTGTCAACCTGACATAGTTTATCTGTCGTTCTGCTTGGAAGCTGGGGTATAGATTAGACGACTTCTCTAGGCTCCCGCACGTCCCTGGAACACGTGGGTAATTGGTTTTAACAGCGCTTGAACAGCACATGGTTTGAGTATAGAGTAGGCAGAATTTGACCCCAGGAAGATAGGCATAATGTTAATTTTTAAAAAATAAGAGCGTTTGAAGAAAGCCAGAAATAAATCCAGACTTAGTATAAACAAGACAGAGAGAGGCTTACTCATCACAGGGAAAAGTTAGGCTCATTAAAGAAGGTAATTATTACCTCTGACATACAAAACTGTGTGCTGCTTTAAATTAAGGTTCTTAACGAGGCATTTCATTGTATGTCCTCAACTGAAGGGTTTAAAGAGGCAGTCTTTCTTCCAAAGTCAATGCGAATGGCAGTTCTATCTTCAAGAGTTTTGCTGGAGGAGAATAGTTCAAGAAAGAATAGTTCAAAACTATTAAATACACCAACGTACACACAATGTCATAACAGATGGGTGATGCGCTCAATGCCCATTGAAGACGTGCTTGTAAGAGGAAAATGTAAACTTTGCCACATGCTTACGACGTGCTAATGCATTTTCGTGTTAGATGACAAGAGTACTGTCTTTGTTCCTTACCTGTTGTTAATGTAATTAATGAGCTTGAATAAACAGTTTGAATAAAGAGAAAGTTGTAAACGTTTACAGTTTTTCCATTTTTATTAGTTTCTGTTTATTTTATTTTTCTTGCTCATCAAATGTCTTTTTTTCCCCCTTTCTGTACCTTATTGCTTATTGGATTTGGAGTGGACTTTATTTTATTTCAGATTGAACATACTCTCACCTCACAAGATGAGGATTTGTCTTGGTCACTAAAAAGAAACTCTTTATAACTGTTTCTAACCAGTCGCTTTATCAAAAACTCAGTATTGAACACCAATATCAACTTCTTTTGATATTCATATTAAAAATGTATTATGTTTTAAGGAAAATAAATTGCTTTCAGTTGAATATTTATTTTAAGAGATAAATTTTATGGCTCTGCTTTTCAAAATTTAAAAAGTCCTCACCAAACCACAGTGCTATTACGAGAAATGAAATGGGGATGTTTGCTCAAATCTGAAGTTTGTGTTCTACTCTTTTTCCAAGCATATAACAAATTCTGGAAAACCTATACCCCATTAACATGATTTCCCTAAGGATTTTTACCTGTTCCACCTAAGAGTAAGTGATAGTATAGCAATTTTGTAACTTCATTTTCTGTATCTATCAGAAAAGCAGCAATGCCTACCAAGCACCCAAGAGATACACTAGTCCAAGATAGAATCTATGATCTGTACCTACTATAGAGAAAAAAATCTAAATCTTTCTAAACTTCAGCATACGAGAGCATTTGAGTGTGACCCATAATATTACTAGCTGGTTAAAATCCATTTCCAGTTAAATTACAAAGTCCTATTGTTATTCACACACACTCGCCATGGGACATTCAAAGTTGGTTCATGGCCTTGGTAAGTGTTCAAAATGTTCTCTAAAGTCAAATATTCTATGACATGAAATGTTATGTCAGTGTTTGATGCTGACCTAGCCTTAGTTTCCACCATGATGTCATGCTTAAAATATATGTTTAGTCTGTTTTTAAAATAAATACATCATTTTCTGATTTTGTTACATGCTATCTTTTCAATCTTGACAACTGGTGCAGTCTTTATTCTTCTCTCTTTTTTCACTCTGCATTATTTATAGATGATAGGCCAGATGTCCTACCACTAGCCATTTCAATTAATCCAGTTTCTCCCTATACGTTCCACATCATTTTAAAATGAAATTCAGCATGTAAAGTTTCTATTAAATATTATCAGGAAATTCAAAGTAAAGTATTGATGATGAAAATATTCAGAATCTGTTTTGAATAAAAATGAAATATATCCACATGTACACTATGTCCAATATTTCAGTTATTTGATTTTTAATTAAGAGTTTAATTCTATTCACATAAAATTCATTCATTTAAAGGGATTCATTACTTTAATCAATGGCCACATCTTCAGGTCTCAATTTTGTGTGGGTACCTAGAGACCACAAAGCACAGAAAGCATGCCTCAGATATGTATCTTCAAGAATATTCCATTAAATGCATATTAATAATCATTTCATTAAATTTCAATGTACAGTCACTGAGAGATCTTATTGGGCTGTCTCATTCTCTTCATAGTTATTCACATCTAAATCATACGCCTTAATGGCTTTGTAGGTCAATTTCTCACCTGTAAGTTGAAAGGGTTGTAAATGTCCTTATCATATTTGGGGACTATTGAGAGGATTCCTTTGACGATGTCCATTTATAGTCATGGGTATAGCTGCAAAAACTAATAGCTCATGGAGTTTTAAACATATCCTAGACCTCATTTATAGGTGGGAATATGGACATTCTAAAGAGTTTAAGCTCAATCAAAAACAAATGTCCAATTTTATCAATTGTTTAATGAAAGAAGGAAAGCGTGGCTTGAATTTCATAATCCTTCAACTACTAGTTTGTTGCAATAAAATAAGTGTGGGATTATGACAATATACTTAAATTATTTACCACAGTTTTACGTGCTCTTTCAAAACAGACAGTCCTACAGTTATCAAACGTGCTGGTGTTTTTGAAATTTGCGATTTAGTAACTGTTTCTAAGGATCTTTTCTCAGCTAAGCTTTAGAGCTGTTCCCAAGAGAATTTGAACATTCATGTCTGAGATCCTTTAAAAGCTTTTATTTCACGTTTTTGTCACTTCCCAAGCACAAGCTTGTGACTACTTCTGTGAAGTTTGAGGCTATCCAAAGTAAACACTCTGAGTTGCCTGCGAAATCACCTTTACGTTGTTATCCTCCTTACACTGGGCCACTGCCATACCCCTCTTCTCTCAGCAAAGGCGGCTGGTGCTAACACTTCACTGCTATTCTGGATCTCATCTTCATAAGTCCTGTCAGGGCCTCATCCACAATTGCATCTCAAACATCTATGGAACTCCTCTCTTTAAACATACTCAGCTTCCATTATCCTGAAAGCCAAGCAAAATTCCATGATCCAATATTGCTCACTACTGTTATGATTGTTCATTATGCCTATCATGGGCACCATACTTTTTCTGCTTTCTTGTCTTGCCAAATTCAAAAATGTTTCACAATTCATTGATTTACTGGTTCATTCATTCTTAGATGCAATCATTTGTTAAGGATGTTTATTGGAGACCTGATAATGTGTTAGGCAATGGAGAAAACCACACGCCTGTCCCTGTCCCTGCCACCAAGACATACTTAGCATATAGTAAATGCCAAATGAACCTGTTCTCTAACCTACTCACCCCTCATTTCCCCCCCACATTTACTGATTCTCTTCCCCATTTATTTAAATTTATTTTATTAGAGCCAATGGCATACTTTCTCTGTGTAAATGCCACATATGCAAAATATAGGTAAGTTTAAAAAAAAAATTACCACTTAGGGGAGCCTGGTGAGTGACTTGATCTTGATCTCAGGTCTTGATCTCAAGGTCATGAGTTTGAGCCCCATGTTGGGCATGGACCCTACTTAAAAAAAATACAATAAAAAAATAAAAAATTTATCACTTGTAATCATGCCATGTTAATACGATTGTTTATTTTTAATCATTTTCTCCAGGAGTTGCTTATATGTATACACACTCTCATGTCACAGTTTTACGTTGAAATCACTGTGGTCTTTACTCAGGCATGCTGCCCTTTGCTTTATCATTTCCAAAAACTTAAACAAAGAGAATAGTGTAAAACATAGAATAAAAAGGTAGTGAAAAATCCATCACCCTGAGATACCATCTCAATAGTTTTTCAACTGTTCAAACATTTCAAAATCACATCTGTAATATTTGAAGACATTGTAAATATAAAAATTTCAAGGAACCAAACTTAAGTTGAGTTCAGTCTAAGTTCCTGCCACCCCTATTCCATTGCCTCCTGCTAAGTCTTTTTCCACACAAAATCACCTATGAGTAAATATCCACATATATAGTTTTAACAACATAACTGAGATTGTACTAAAAATATTTTTCTGTAGCTCACTTAATATCCCTTTATGTCTTAAATACAATACCATATCAATGAATCTGTATGCATTACCTCATTCAGGGTTTTCAATTTTCTATGTTTTCGTTAAAGATTTAGTTATTTATTTTAGAGAGAGAGAGAGAGAACACAGACGGAGGGGCAGAGGGAGAGGGAAAGAGAGTCTCAAGCAGACTGTATGTTAACCTCGGAGCCGAGAGGGACTTGAACTCACGACCCTGAGATCATGAACTGAGCTGAAACGAAGAGTCCCACACTCAACCGACTGCGCCACCCAGGCGTCCCTCGATTTTTTACTTTTAATTAAATAATATACATACATGTTTTTAAAAGCACTTACTCTTATAAGGCTTGAAAATAAGAACTGCGGTTGATGGCCCCATCCTACTCTAAACTAATGCCTCAGAGATTCTTCTGAACATTTCTTCTACATTCAAATCTATTTTTCCAAAATAACACTTTTATACTGCTATTTTTAGACTTCCTATTTTAGACATTGTCTATTGATTTCTTACAACAGAAGAATGCGATTTAGTGTTCCTGGGGCCCCCAGCCCTTCCCCTTCTTCCACTTGCTTGCCTGATACATTACAATCATGATGTATGTGTTAGTTCACGAGTCACTCCCTATAACATTACCACTGTAGGCAGAAATGCAGAGCATCGCCATTACATTCCCTTTCTATTTTGTATTGTTGTCTTACTTTCCTTCTATATTTATTACTGATTTACCTCCCGATTCTCTGATTGGATTACGGCATCCCTATAAACATGGTGGAGTTTCCCTTGGAGACAATCCACCTGTGAGCTTTCAAGATCTTTTTTCTTGGAGGCCTAAACTTTTTTTTTGTTTTATTTTTATTCATTTATTTGAGAGATGGTGAGAGCACAAGCAGGGGAAGCGGGAGAGGGAGAAGAGGAAGCAAACTCCCCACTGAAGAGGGAGACCAATTCAGGGCTCAATCCCAGGACCTTGGGATCATGACCTGAGCCGAAGGCAGATGCTTAACCAACTGAGCCACCCAGGTGCCCCTGAACTTTTTGAATCTTGCATTTTGGTTGGGTTCTTTTTTCTTTTCTTTCTTTCTTTCTTTCTTTCTTTCTTTCTTTCTTTCTTTTTTTTTTTTTTTATTTACTCGACAGAGACAGAGAGAGCCAGCGAGAGAGGGAACACAAGCAGGGGGAATGGGAGAGGAAGAAGCAGGCTCATAGTGGAGGAGCCTGATGTGGGGCTCGATCCGGGAACGCCGGGATCACGCCCTGAGCCGAAGGCAGACGCTTAACCGCTGTGCCACCCAGGCGCCCCTGGGTTCTTTCTTCATTTGATGAATTGAGTACTTCACAGTCCCCTCAACCTGATAGTATTTGGGGTTATCTTCTGTTCCAAGAAATTTATTTGCATTATATCTTGGAAGAATTTCTTACTTCTGACTTGGTTGTTTTTTCTCTAACTCCTAGATTGATTCTTTCTTACACAATGTTTCATTTTTATATGCCTATTCTACCTTCTCAGAAAGTTCTTTGATTTTATCTCCTTGTCCTTAAACTACATTTTCAACTTCTCTTGTACTAGTTATTAATTTCCAAGAGTTCTTGTTTGACGGATATTTCTTTTATTTAGTAGTATTTTCTCTTTTTCATAAGTCTTCTTATACTGTCTTACTTCTTTTTTCTAGGTTATCAATTCCAGGGTTGTTTTGCTCTTTGTTTGCTCTTCAGTTTTCCCTTCTTCTGTGAATGGTCTTGTTTTCTCTGAGTTCTTTTCTCTATCTCCTTTAATCTTTGTTTTTCATGTCGAAATCTTTAAACAATGTTTTCTATCTCTGGCTCTCTGCTCATCTTTGAAAATGATGAAGTTATCCACTAACAGACAGTGTGAGGTGGCGAGCGGGTAGACTTGTTCACTGTGTGGGAACTCGGTCTTTGGTTGGGGGCTTTTAAATGCCACTCTGTATAGTTCTCTTCTCTTAGACTGGGAAATTTTCCTAGAAAGAAATTCTCCAATCTGCTGACGGTGACGCCAAGGTAAGGGTGCTGTAGAAGAGAGCCAGGGCTCTGAGAGCCAGGCAAGGGGAGGGGAACACGGGGTCATAGTTTAATACTCACTTATACTCATTCTCCCCTTCTTGGTGCTTCACGCTTATGCTCCACTGTGTATGATGTCTGTAAGCCTAGAGCTTCTCTGATTCAAAATATTTCCATGGTAAATATCCCATCTCCTGTTGGATGGCGGAGATGTCAATCCTTGGTAGAATCAGATGGGAGAGGGTACCTGGGATGTAGTTACTATTTATACAGACTTATAATCAATCTCTCTTCTTTCTATTCCCATCCTATGCCCTTGCCTTCATATGTACCAGCTGCCTCTCTTTCTTGAGATATTCTTGGATTGTTTAAGAAAAGTTAACTTGCTGCCTTTCTTAGAGTAAAGGGTGGTGATATTTTAGTCTGTTACCACACAGCTATTGACTTTACAGATTCCTAAATACCTTGAAGTTTCTCCTCTGCTATCATGTGTTCTCTAAAACTTTTTTTTTTTAATTTCGTGGTGTTTTTCTTTGTGATTCCTTTGCTATCATTTGAATAAAAATTTCCTAAGAGAGCCAAGATACAGATCTGTGTTCAATTTGCCATTCCATTTCTTTCTCAATGGCGAGTAAGGACTAGTTTCTCCTCAAATCATTGCTGATCATGTTCATTCTTGATCTTTCTGTGGCATTTAATATCCTTTATTATTTACCTTTGAGTTCCAGGACTCACTCTTGTTCTTCTTCCATGACTCTTCATTCATTGTCTCTTCTGTAGATTTCTCTTTAAATGTGTATCCTCTCAATATGAGAGCTTTCAGAGGCCCAGTTTATATCCTTCTCACTTCTGAGGATTAAATTAGGCAACATATATCAGTCATATATTGTACCGCGTAGCTTCCCACAGGAACTCAATACACAAACCTTGGGACCTAATCTCACACAAATTTTTATTTATCCCTAAAATGATGTGTACCAAATTGAATTGCAAATTATTTGAAATCTGGATCTGTGTTTAATTTGTCTTTCTGTGTTCAACATCTAGAAGCAAGAACAATATGTTTGTATCTAAAAACATATGACGTGCTCAATGGGTGTTTGTGGAGGGACAAAGGAGACTTGTTAGACACAAAAGAGAAATTGATATTATTTGAGAAATTTATAGATAAGCTGTGTAACATTTAAAAAGAATCATGCTAAGTGAAATAAGTCAAGCAGAGAAAGACAATTATCATATGATTTCTCTCATCTATGGAACATAAGAACTAGGAAGATCGGTAGGGGAAGAAAGGGATAAAGAAAGGGGCGTAATCAGAAGGGGGAATGAAGCATGAGAGACTATGGACTATGAGAAACAAACTGAGGGCCTCAGAGGGGAGGGGGGTGGGGGAATGGGATGGACTGGTGATGGGTAGTGAGGAGGGCACGTGTTGCATGATGCACTGGGTGTTATACGCAACTAATGAATCATCGAGCTGTACATCGGAAACCAGGGATGTACTGTATGGTGACTACCATAATATAATAAAAGAACATTAAAATTAAAAAAATAAATAAAAAGAATCATGATAGCTTGTTTGGCTTGATAATGAATAAAAGTGATGAGAAAATAAAATCTAAAAAAAAAAAAAAACCTTACATCTTGGGGCCACTGTTTCAGATACAGAAGTATCATCAGAATCTTTATAATGACCTCTTGAGAAATATTTGAAGTTTCATTCAAATCCAAGATTTCCTTAGCCTCACTGCTGTAACTGGATTTACACTTCCAGATCATGCTGTACAACACATGCCACAAGTGCACCACACACACACACACACACACACACGCACACACACACACAAACCGAAAAAACCAAACTACAATATAATTCATAACTAAAACCCACCAGGAGAAATGCATCTCATTCAGTAATGTTTTAAGAAGTCAAATACATACACAAGTGATTAATTCAATAAAGAAATTTTATCATTTACAAATTGCATTAAAAAATTCATTGAAATGGCTGACAAAAGAGGATACCACAAGATAATACTCCCAGTACTTAGCAGAAGTGGAGGGAAGACTGTAAATTACTGCTATAAGGTAGGGATGGCTAGGGCTTGCCCATCAGTACTGTGGACAGTGAGTCAGTCGTAGATTTCAGGAAGAGAGTCTACTCTTTGGTTGTTGCAAATGTCAACATAGACAAACAAATACAGGGCACGTTCACATACCATCTACATCTACCTAAAGCATTTGAGCATTATTGACCTGAATGTGCTCACGCTCTGTATTTATTTTGGGTCCACACGTCTTTTCTCTTTGAGATGCTCCTTAAGAACAGAATGGTTCTTAGGTGCTAACCAAATACTTTTTTTAAAAAAAAGTTTTACTTATTTGAGAGAGAGAGAGAGAGCACAAGTGGGAGGGATGTGCAGAGGGAGAGAGACTCAAGCAGACTCCACGCTGAGCACAGAGCCACCTCACAACCCTGAGATGATGACCTGAGCCAAAATCATGTGTCAGATGCTTAACCAACCACGCCACCCAGGGACCCCAGGTGCTAAGCAAATATTTAAGAACTCATAAAGATAACTCATTCAGTATGCCTCCTTTCTCCTCAGTAGGAATGGCCTGGATAGCTCCATCTAATTTTTGGAATAAAACTTGTAGGAAAAGGCAGTTCACAATATCTATCTAAGTAAATGAATTCTGTAAAAGAAGAAATTTGCAAGAATCCTTAAAATTCCTGCAATGTTAGTTCATTCCCAGGACCCGACCCTATTCATCTCTCATGCCAGCCAACTGGCTGCAGCTCTGATGATGGTTTTCTCAGGGTGGTGTGGTGGTGCCTTCTTTCTTGACTCTAGAAGCATGGTGTAGAACACATTGGCGGTTTCAAGGGGGGGTCTTCTTGACCCCAGCCATACCATTTCACAATTTTTCAATCAAAATAGTTCTTTATATACATTATACCCAGGGTGTTATTTTTCTGAACAACACCACGGTATTGAGGGATTAGCTTTAGGATAAGTCCTGAAGAGTCTTGCTTTTTTTATGATTTAATTCTGAAAAGAAGTTGCAAAATAAATTAAACCCTACTCCCAAATAGTTTCCTCAAAAATAGAAAGAAACATTTTTTACTTCTGTTTTTCTCCGTACATGGCCTTCTGTACATGACATTCACGGGTACTAAAGAGGCATCAGTGAGAAATCGGTGTAATTAAGAAAAGAGAAATATTTATACTAATTTTCATAAGTATTGTCAAATTTTGTAGATTGATAAGGAAACTATGGGTTTCAATGTAGGCAGTGTGTTTTGTTTCCTGCTGCTCCAATGGAACATTCTATAAGTTTGGATTGGCTCAGCAACATTAGATTGTCAGAGCCCGCATCCAGCACCAATGAGTACATCCGTGTGGGAAATACCAGAGAAGACCATAGGTAACTGAGGAAGGGGCTCAGAACATTCTCTCCTGAGGAATTCAACTTCATATCAGTAGAGGTAAAGTGGATGTAAGAAAAATGCCGTGTCTGTGGAGAGCATTAGGAAAGGTCATATATTTCAAAAAAGAATATTGTTTACAAGGAGTGTTAATAGGTTTCAGGGGAAATGTTAATTTTTTTTTCCTGGATGAAATAGCTACTGTAAGTTTTTAATGGTTAATCATTCATTCCTGAATTTTTATATTAAGCATTTTATATTACTTTATTGACTTAACTTTTATGCTCTTCTTCATTTTGACAGTAAAGAATGACCAGGCAATACTCTTTGAAAATTGGAGACCATTTGCAGCTGCTCTCTGTTGAGGAAAGTGAATAATAGGGTGCCCTCAAGGAATTTCAAAGGTATCACTCAACAGAAACTTTTGTGTCTGAAGAAAACTAGATCATTTTATCATGGTAGGCATACTGATATGTTTGCTTTAATAAAATGCCATATTTCTGCCTTTAATCTCTTGTCAACCAGCTATTAAAAAGCCCCAAAGTGCATGCGTGCAGCACATGTAAACACTTGTGGTTTTGAGGTTACTACAGAACATAGTAATAAAGCATGTAATTTGTGTTTTGTGCACAGACTGTAATAATTTATTGAGTGGTAGAAAGAAGCTCGAAAAGGATTTTCTCTAACTTTAGCCAGCAAGTCAATTTAATTTTAGGGCTCTATGCAGAGGTGCATTTATATGCGTGTGCATACAACGAAATCATGTTTAAAAAGCACCATGAAGCCTTCGTAACGAAAGCAGGGCACAATGTAAATTAATGTCATACACACCAAACATATTCTATCAAGTACCGTTATTCCTTTAAGCTCATGGGCTAGGAGGGTGTGCTCCATATTCTTGCCCAAAGGACTGTGTGCATGCGTGCACGTGTGTGTGTGCATGCGTGCATGTGTGTGTGTGTGTATCACATGCTGATGATACTCTGGAAGACGTAGATTAAGTTAATTCAAGTAAATGAAGACAAATCATAATAGCAATGATTTCTTACCCTTTACGAACAGGATCTCTGTACCCCTGTGAAGAGAGGGCAGAGGACAGTTTGGTTTCCCTTTTTTCTGTGGAATAACAAAATGCAGGGGGGTCAAATCACTTCTGCAGAGTCACAGAAGAGTTTATTGTCTGAAGACAGCTCCTATCACACTTATTTGAGGAGGCGACAGATCTATTTATGCAGAGCCTTACCGGTAAGGATGGACGTTACTCATCTTCCTGGTCTTGCGTGTTCCCTCATGAGATACTTTGCACACAATAAATAATCAAGATCGTTTGAATGGAAAGGTCTTGGATGTGTGGAGGAAGTGAGAAGCTCACTGTATACAGGCCAAATTTCTTTAAAATGTTGAGAAATTCTGTAGTTTGGGAATAAAACCACACTTTATTTACTCCGATGCAGCAAAGTGTATCCATTTTGGAGAACATGCCTGTGCTCAGAGGAAATGGGCGTTAGGAATCCGAATATATTTATTCCAAAAAGATGTAAGACTTCTCTCCTGGAAAACAATGTACTGTCCTCCATTTTTTCTTGCTTAAAATGTATACACATATATAAGTGTTAAATGTGTAGACAAATCTTTGGTGATCCAGGATTTTTTAAATTTGAGGACTAATTGAAATGAATCTTTTGTGCCACGTCTAAGTGATAACCCACTTTTTCATTTTGTACAGTTACTTAGATCTAATCAATCCGTTCCAAGTTACCCCACTCAGGACTGCAGAGCTTCCCGTGGCCATCGGAAAGCAGAGAGGCGTTTTGTAAATCTGAAAGGAGACAAAAGCAAAAAGTGCCTGAGACCTCTAGTATTTGAAGCAGAATCGATATTGCACCCAGGTATGCAAGGTTAATCAAACCTGCAAAGGGGTTTTCTCCAAGGGACTGAGCCAGTTTTCTAGTCTCATGAGAAGGAAACCATGGCCTCATGGCCATTCTATTAGTTCTGTGGTTTGAAGCACTCCACCAATCATATGCTCATATAATAGGTTCAGAGGTATAGAGGAAAGAAGGGGAGAAGGGAGAGAGGAAGAAGGCAAAGGAAGAGAAAAGAAAAAGAACAAAAAAACGCCCTATAGGGCACCTGGGTGGCTCAGTTGGTTAAACATCTGACTCTTGGTTTTAGCTTGGGTCATGATCTCAGGGTTGTGAGATTGAGCCCTGCTCAGGCTCCGTGCTCAGCGGGGAGTCTGCTTGAATTTCTTTCTTTCCCTCTGCCCCTCCCCATCAAGTTCTCTCTCTCTCTCTTTCTCGAAAATAAATAATTTTTTTTTAAAAAGAAAGCCTTATCATTCACATGTCCATCTTGTGCATATTGGCTAGTAGCATTTTGTCTAGTGGTAACAGAGGTACTGAAGTCAAAGTTAATAAAAAGCCAGGAACTCATACTCTCAGGCTGATATTACAGTTTGGAAGATTTTTGACTGGGATAAAATGCAGAGACATATCAACTAGAGATTAGCTATTCAAAGAGCTAAGTTAAAACAAACTTAATAGGGGCTCTTTTGCTTAACATTTTTGGTATTTATCTCTGGGCCTCTAAGCCCTATGTGGATGTCAAATCATCTTTCATGAGGTGCCTTTTAGCTGAACCGGTTAGTTTTGACACACACAACAAAAAGGGAGGAGGGGCAGGTACATAGAAAAGATTCAGAGTCAAAACCATAGTTTCCCAGGTCATGTTTAGACCTCTAATTCTGTAAGATTGGGAAGGTTCATGTGTATTAAACTTGCTTTATGTTATGGTAATGTGATGGTCAAAAAGGCTTTTGGAATGTTTTAGATAAAGATGGGCAGATCCGAAGAATAATAACAAAAGTGATTCGATTTAGAATACCACGTACAGACCGTCCTCTAAATGAAAATGATTTGAAAATCAAATTGGCATCCATTACTCTCTTTTTTAGGGTTTTCATATTTTTTATTTTATTTTTTTTTTAGATAAAACTGTCATACATAAAGGTTATAGTTGCTGTTTAAGGTGATTAGTTTAAAATAATGCCATGATTGCGGTAGAACCATAATTGCTACCAAAGCACACACCACTGGCATCACAGGATATAGTGCAAGTTGTAAGTCACTAAATCTGCTCATAGTATATGGATATAAGACCTGCAAACACCAGTTTAAAACAAATTCCAGTGAGCGTATATGTATTTCTTTATCATGAGATCGCGAACTAATTGAAGAGCAAAAATCCAGAGCTAAACAAAAGTATCACGGTTCAGGTTCTAAGGGTTTCATAATGTCCGTGGTTTGTCAATATCTTGTGGTGATCATTGATCCTTTATACAAATTTGTGAATTTGTTATTTTAGGTTCACAATCTTCCATGACTTAAGCTTAAGTAGATGTGAAATATTTAGATATAGATGGAGACACATCTGGACTACATCTTGCTGAATGTGACCTCTGAAATGACACGACTAGCTGTATCTGTTAGAATATTATAGTTTCTATTCCCTCAACTTTCTTTAGTGTTTACCTTTCATATTTGAAATAATTTGAATGAACTTTAAAAAAAAATCACTCTAGGATCTGTTTTCAGTTTGGGGGCCCGATTCAAAATATCAATAAATTCAAGTGCAAGACTTCCTACATTCTGGTATTTAAAAACCTGCATTAATTCATTTGTTCATGTACTCCTTCATATCTCTATGTGTCTTTGGGAGGTTCTAAATAAATCATGTGCCGGATGGGAGAATGGATGAACCTGAATGAAGTTCTAGCCATCTGGAGCATACACCTCTTATATATGAAATGATCTTTAATTCTGAATGAACTTTTTTTTTTTTTAATAAAAAGGCATTCTAGATGTTGAGGGTTGTGTTGTAACACAATGGATTAAATATCTTGGTCTCATGGAGATGACATCCTAATGATAACATTTCATTAAAAAAATACTCCTGCATGTCAAACTAAACTCCATAACAACTGGGAAAATCAGTTTTCTTTTTCCTTTTTGAGAGAGAAATGTGCAAGTGGCGGGGGAGGGGCTGAGGGAGAGGAAGAGAGAGCGAATCCAAGCGGACTCTATGCCTGCATGGAACCTGGCGGGGGGCGGGGCGGGGCGGGCAGAGGGGCTCTATCCCACAACCCTGAGATCTCCGCCTGAGCTAAAACCAAGAGTCAGATGCTTAACGGACTGGGCCACCGAGGGTCCCCTCTTTTACCCGTTTAGACTCGTGTGGTTCCCTTTGCCTTTTGCCAGAAGCAAGCTGGGAATGCCTTAGAACTAGTTGGTGCCGTCCTCAAGGGGAGAGCACTTGCGGCAACTCCAACACGTGCATGTGCTCATGATGGCGTTATTAGAGGGCATCTCAGGTATAATCTTGGAAAAAAAAAGAGATTTCTACACAGCATTAGAAAGTTGAAACCAAAGTAAAAAAAAAAAAAAATTTCATCAGTTGTTTCCCCCAAGTGTTCTTCTTGCTAGAAATGTCAACCACTTAGCACATGCCAATGACCATCTGTGTACAGATGTCTATAAGAGGCATTTGTGGTGCCTGTCCTAAGATTAGATTAAAGCTGACCAGATAGAAAGGGCAGCAAACAATCTCTTCCTGTAGCCTGTATCACTGCTTCTATATTTTCTGATGTACGAGTAACAGGTACACGGACTGCTTCTTGAAGTCATGTTTTATTTTTCTAGCAAGAACATTTAGGGGGCCCCAGGTGGCTCAGTCGGTTAAGCACCTGGTCATGATCTCTGGGTCCTGGAATCGATTCCCACATTGGGATCCCTGCTCAGCGGGGAGTCTGCTTCTCCCTCTCCCTCTGCCACTCCCCCTGCTTGTGTTCTCTCTCTCACATAAATTAAGAAAAATCTTAAAAAAAAAAAAATAGAACATTTGGTGCCCAGAACTACGGTGTAGGATTGCACTGACTTGTATCACCACGAAGAGGAACATCAGGTGTCATAGCGGCCCAGGATTCAGACACTGGGCAAATTCTGGAGTAGCCTTATTTGCTTGAGGGAGTAGAGTCTTTCTAACAAAGGTCACCTTCAGGATGAAAAATCAAAGCACAGAAGTTGGAGTCAAGGAAAATGAGTCACGGTCAGAAAGGGTGATTCTGACATCAGAGGAGGATTTGTCATCCATATTCCCACTTCCACCCCCAATTTAACCCTATGGAATCATGCCTGAGCATTAGAGAGGGAGCTATGAGAGAGAGAGAGGGAAAAAAAGCCAATCAGAAATAAATGTTTCTGTTCTGCGAGAACACGGCTGCATGACTGTGATGGCCAGGGAGTGGCTGAGTATAATGGGTGGTCACGTGGCAACAGCAGACTATCCCTGGGCTGCAGAAACTCAACTCTTAGCTGGCTACTCAGGGGCCCTGGAGAGCCCATCCCTGACCCATGGGCATCTTGTCTGTGCTTGGATTGGATGTGGAGTGTTTCGGGCCCCACAAAGTTAGTACAGGGAAGCCGCAGCAGCAGCAACCACAGGAAAAAAACAGGTTGGCAGCCTCAGGGAACTGGAGCAGAATGTTGACTTTACCCAGTAATTGATCTCTATGTGCCTGGAAAAATTCTTAGTGTTTCACTTGCATTAATTCTAATAATCCTCAAAACAACTCTGTGAGTTAGGTCTTTTTATTATTCTCATTTTTTAGGCAAGGGAATGGAAGCACAGAGAGGTAAAGAAACTTGCTAAATGTCACACAGCAATAAGTAGCAGAGCTGCTATTTTAATCTGGGTAGAAGAGGAAAATGAATGATTTTTCTAAGATCTGAGAAACATTGAGTTGACTGAGAAGAAGGGATTTTGCTTTGAAGGTGGCATCAGGGGTTATTAAAATAGACTGGAAGAATAAGAAACTTTTTTTTTAAGTCCTACATTAATGTGGCCTGACAACATTGTTCTGGAAGCAATGGAGTAGCAAATACCTTTCCCATACTCACTCCCTTCGGGAACTGAACTTCAGTTAGCCCCAAAAGAAAAGGTGGGAAGACTTCGTCTCAAATGCCTCTCATGAATCAGGCACTGGCCCAAGAGTGATACCACTCAGCTGATCCCCACAGCAATCCTGCCATGGACCATTTTCATTTCTATTTTGTAGTTTAGGAAACAGACTCCGAGAAGGTAAGCAAATTTCCCAAAGTCTCACCGGAACTCAAATGCAGGTCTAACAAATTCCAAAGGCCATGCCCTTCACAGAACACCATGGTGTTTCTCGCTATGTACCAGAAGGAACAACAACAACAATAAAAAAGTGGATTTAAAACATCCTTTTGTTTAAAAAAGAGAGAGAGAGAGAAATTCATAACAAATAGTAAATGATTAAATTGATAATTCACTGGAATTAAACATTCCTCTGAACATGATTGACTGTGATCCTTTCAACTCTTTATGCAAGGGAATAAAGTCCTAAACAGTGTTGCAAAGACTCGGGTTGTTTACAAAAGATTTTCCCTAAATGCATCTGTGCTGCTCTTGACGAGGACAAGCGCAGATGCTAGCCCAGCTGACTTGTCCTAACACTCCGGAAGCACTTTGAAAACCAAACTGTAACTACTTTGTACAAACCAGTAGAATTCATCAGAACCCGTGCCCCACAAAGCATTCGAGCCGATTCACCCGTGCAGTCACTCCCTAGATGTTTATATTAATGAAATGGCCTCTTCTGCTGTAAAGTGTTTCTCCTCTTCCTTCTCGCGTAGCCCACACACTATGTTAAACATCAGGTATGACGATGCAGAGAGCAGTTTCTGATTTTAATAAGTTATATTCCAAAAACTGTTTGGAAGTGAAATCCCTTGTCTCAGGGGGTCATGTTTATAAAGATGGCTAAATATTATGTCAGCCCACCTAACCTATCGTGCAAATTAGAAGAGCATACCAGAGGTAGTCTGGAGGACTGGACAGAAGATAACGTTGGTATCATGAGAACAGGGTTTGGAATCTTTGAGTAAAGGAGCAGCCCTCCTTCTCACTAATCGTGTATAATAAGCCTCCTTTGTAAGTAATGGTGACACCCGCCACCAGGCTCTTGCCTTTTCTCCGTGCTACACATGGTTCTGAGTAACTCACGTATCTGTTAATCCTTACAATCCGCTGAAGTTGGTACTATAATTGGTCCCATTTCACCGAAGAGAAACGTGAGAAACAGAGAAGTTAAGTACTTCGCCCAAGGTCACACAGATGGTGAATAGAACCAGAATTTGTAAAACGGGGAAACAATATATCCATACTCACAGTTTGGAGCCTCAGTGAAAAGATTGTTTTTTTAGGTTCGGAGTTAAAATGCCATCGAGAGTAAGGATGGGGGAGGAAAGTTTTCTCCCTCTTTGATGAACGCAGCAAGAGCTGAAAGACAAAATTGATGTGAAGCTTGCATTTGGAGATCTCACTTTATCCTGTTAGCATTTCACTTTCAATCCCCTGAGCCTCTTCGGTCCCTCCTCGCCTTCCTCCTATGCTCACAAATCTCACTGCTGAAGGTCTTGAACTGTGAGGCGGAGTAGGGTGATGGGGAGGGAGAGCTAGCGCTCATGTTTTTCTGATGCTTTGACATTACTGAGAGAAACACACACAATGTACTGATCTGCGGCTGATCCTTGGAGGTTTTGCTAGGCGGGCTACATGAACACCGTGTACACGGTCCTGTACCGAGGCTTCTGGAAGTGGCCTCTGGCGTTCAGAGAGGTGGTCATTTGGGTCGTTTCTAAGTTAGGCACTTAGCGGTAAGATCTCTGGCAATTTTTCACAACTTGAATTAAAATACAAACCTCTTCAGACTATTTAAAAAGTCAAATATGAAAAGTGATTTTGAATGAATAAGATCACTCTCATTAAAGTTTTAATCAATTCTAGCTCCTACTGCAACTTGACAGACTGAAGACTTCTAACACAATTCTTTCAACTTCATGGATTCATAATATTAAGAAAGACACAATCCTCCTCTTTCAAACCCAAGTTCAACAAACACAAAATAGAATATTTACATATTTCAAGCATTATCACGTTTCATTTTATATTCTACTGAAATCAAGGTAATTCTATCGGCCAGGGCCGTGTTCATTACTGTTACATGTTGATGATGCTTTAAGACTACATTTAGTATTTATTTTCTTGCATGACCTCAATTGCTGGAAACAGAAAACTCAAATAGTTTTTCTCTCTAGGTGACACCAATGAGATCTTTGTGTGTGTGTGTGTGTGTGTGTGAAAGCGCACATTATTACAAACCACCTTCTCTAATCTTTCCAGAGAGAGAAATGGCTCACTATAAAACATGAGTCTGGTCATTTTCTTAGATTCAGTGGTAGACCTTTGAATACCTCAATCCAGTTTCTTTTGAATATGATATTAGTTTTCAAAAAAATGCTACTGAAATGCAGGAAACATGGACCTAAGAATGATTACCCCCCTCCTTTTAGACATTTTTTAAAGATTTTATTTATTTATTTAAGAGAGTGAGTGAGAGAGAGCACAAGCCAGTGGGGGGGTAGAAGCAGAGGGAGAGGGAGACAAGCAGACTCCTCGCTGAACAGGAGCCCTATGCGGGGCTCTATCCCAGGACCCTGAGATCATGACTTGAGCCGAAGGCAGATACTTAACCAAATGAGCCACCCAGGCACCCCTCCCCCGCCTTTTTTGGACTGAAATTTTATTTTGATTATTGCCTTAGCAATAATCAAGGAGCAAATATGAAAATAATAATCAAAGAGCAAAAGAGATTTGCTTCATTGTGGCAGTGGAGAAAAATCAAAGCCTTTAAAAACCTTCAAATATTAATTAATATGTTTAAATAAATTCTACTTTAAAATGAGTAGTCATAACTGACACTTACACGTGGCTCAGGGACGCATGGAAATTTGTGACGATCTGTGGGCCCACCATAAGTCCCTAGGCACTTATAATGCATTTTTCAGAGAATGAAGGTGTTTTAAGGATTAATAGACATTTGAAAACCAATATTGGTTTGGCTAAGTGAAATTTCTCCGAGATTTGTTGCTGGATGCCAAAGAGGAATAAGGAACAGAGTGGTCTAGTCAACTTGATTGACATCAGGCAGAGGACGGTATTGGCAACCAGATGTCCCGAGGGAGATGCCCATAACACATTGCGACAGCCTTCCATGAAAGGCACACGCTTATGAAGCATCTGTCATGGTCATCCAGAAGACTCTCCGGATTAGAGACTGGGGTGCTGCAGGCTTACGGTCCCACGCTAAGAATTACGGAGCGGCTGTGAATGATAGCATAGTAACATTCTCAGGATAAAGCAACACTGCCTAAATCTTCATGGTAAACTTCAGCCTACAAAAATCCTAGGGATTTACCCATATATTGCCCTGCACACACTTAGCATGGTATTAAGGCTTTGTAACCGATTTCTGCAAACACATTTTAAATGTTTTTCTTCTTCTCCACTAGAACTTTAAGGTTACTCTTTTCCTATTGCATTTCTATGAAAACCGAAAGGGTTGATTCTTATCTTTCACCAGGGAGCCTTTCGGGTATATAAATAATAGTCACAGCCATATGTGTTTGATTTATTGCGCAGACCATGGTAGCGTTCTGCATGGCCATTGGCGTTCGAGGTTTAAGGGTTGCACATCTCCTAGTGGGACTATTATATTTTAAGTACAATTCCTGTAATTCTTTTTTATTCTTCCCCCTGTATTTAATCTCAGATTATACCATAAAGGTAACCAGCTGCAGAAATGGAAGAGGGCCCAACATCCTATGGAGTGGATAATCTGAAAAGGGCCGATAAGATCTTTTCACTCGCAGCAGAGCAAGGCCAGAGGGCAGTGTGTGGTTTGCTTTATGCAAGCCAGAGTGCTCGCCTCTCATTTCGCACCAGAGTCAGGCCTGTTAAATTGAGGACACAGTGTTCTGAAACCAGAGAAGCTGTCTCTTTTTAGTTATTATGTGTGAGCAAGCCTATTCTGCTTAATTACGAAAACACGATGATGCCAGAAATCTGATCAACTATCGAGAGATTGAAAATCAGGTTTCGGGCATGTCTATTTCCTCTGATGCATCCAATTCCATTGGAGGAACATGGTATGGATAGGTTAATCTGGAAATGCCTCTAGGCAAATTCAGTCCTTTGCGGAGGACTTGAAGGACCAGAATCATTTTACACCCATGGATTATTTGTGCAATACTTTTCCTCGGTAAGTTAGTTAATGAAAGGAGAGCCTCTAGAGAAAGTACGCTTATATCTTGCTTCTTTATTGATCCATTTAATATCTTTCCCCTTTCTTTTTGGGGAAACTTAATCCAGTGTATGGTGTTCTTGTCTGTGACAGCGTGAGTAAAATAAATCTCATTTTGGGGGGCGGGGCAGAAAGTACCCGGAGTTATGTGTCCCTTTCCCATCTCTGCCACTAATTAATTGTATCATTTCAAAGAGGCACCAAGCAATCTCTCTCCATTTCTCTGTTTGCAAGAAGGATCACTCTTGTGGCTAAATTTCCAGGAAAGAGGGTAATACGTTACATACGGATGGGGAAAGATACTCAGCTCTCTAGCCAGCTCACTTGTCCCCACGTTGAACACTTACATTCTCTAGTTCTTTACTCAATTCATTTTTCCTTCTTTCCACAAATATTTTTTTTGTATCCCAATTATGGACCAAGCCCTGTGCTGGGTGCTGGAGATAAGGCATTCCATTTTTCATAGAATTTACGTTTTATCAGGGAAGAGAGACGAGTAAACGGGGCCAATAATAAAATGGTAGGTGCCTTTATAGGAGAAGTATGGGGCACTTTGGGAGCACATGAAGCCTGTCTAATCCAATTGAGAGCCTAGCGAAGTCCTGGAAAGGGACATTTATTTTTTATTTTTTTTTAAGATTTTATTTATTTATTTGACAGAGATAGAGACAGCCAGCGAGAGAGGGAACACAAGCAGGGGGAGTGGGAGAGGAAGAAGCAGGCTCATAGTGGAGGAGCCTGATGTGGCGATCCCATAACGCCAGGATCATGCCCTGAGCCGAAGGCAGATGCTTAACCGCTGTGCCACCCAGGCGCCCCTGGAAAGGGACATTTAGACAGAAACCTAAAAAGATAAGTGAGAGGCACACAGAAAGCAAAGGAGTCATCTCATACTGAGGGCACAGGTAGTGCAAACGTGTCAAGGTGAGAGGTCATGTTCAAGGAAACACACAAGAAATTTAAAAAGTATGTGTAATAGAGTATGAAAGAGACAGCGTAAGAGATGAGGCTGGAGAGGCAGATTCGCCATCCCAGCAAGAGGGGGCTTTGAAGCCTTGAACTGGGAGGAAGGCATCACCAGTGCCAAGCTTTGAATGGTACTTCTGGTCATGGCCTGAGGATGGACTGGGGGAGTCTGGTATCTTTAGGATGCTTAGTAAATGTTTGCTGGTGCATAACGTCCTTTGAAACCCAATGACATAAAAATCTTACTAATCCGCACACGAGTCATTGAGAATGGATTCTTAGTCTAAAGTTTCATCTTCTTTCTTGTAGGAGTGTACTGTGGAAGCATTTTAATTTTTTCCATGGCACCATTAAGAAAAGATGCTCAAATGGGAAGCCCACTTCCATGGACATATCTGAGTTTATTGATTAATCTGTTTGTTAGTCATCATCACTGTCATTGTCATTACCGTCATTATAACAGTCCCATAGATGGGAGATATAGGTAAGATCAGCTTTGGTGACACATGAGACATACTAAGTTTAGTTATAGCCCCGCCCATTTTCCTCCTCATTTAAATAATTGTACCAGGACTCTGTAGCTGAGCATTACAGTTTTAGAAGCCCTCGCCTCCTGCACCTTTGGGGCCAGTTCTCCTGGTTATCTTCCCTTCTTTTCTTCCCTTATAAGTCCCACTTGTGTTCACTGGGTTTGATACACAGTGTATTGCTGATGCATTAGGTATCTGCTGTAGTCTATTCTTTTTCTGGATTTCTTTAATTTAAGCCCTGGCCCTGATCAGACCATACTATTTTAATTGTTTTGACAATGCTAGTCCCTGGTAGGGCAGCTTGGTGTCTCGTTCTTACCCATCCTCAATAAATGAAGAAACAAAAACTCAAAGGTTGGAATAACGACTTGGAGGAAAGTGGCCTTTCTCCCTGTCCCCTGTCATTCTTATGTTTTCCATATCAGCCCTATTTGTTTGTGTTCTCTGACAGCCTGTTTTCCAGAAATGGCAGTGTAAGAAACATGGAACCGATATGTGACCGTTTGAAAACAATAGAAATGGAATAGATTTACATGGGAATAGGACAGTGTTCTCACAAAAATTAACTTTCTTGAGCCCTTCTAGAGCTTATCATAAATGCATTTGGTTATGAATAATACAAGTCTTTATTTAGGAAATACACTTGCTTTAACAGCAAAAAAACTGTAACATGAAGCTATGTGAAGTAGAAATTGTAGTGTTCATTTTTTTTATTGCTTTATTTACTTTGTTAGACTGAATAACTATATATATATAACTATATATATATATGTAACTGAATATATATATATGTAACTGAATAACTTTATATCTACCTATTTATCTATCATCTATTTATCATCTATCTATCTATCTATCTATCTATCTATCATCAATCACATTCTATGCAAATGACTGTTAAAATCCTGAGGTCCAAAATAGAGAAGTCAGGAGAATTTCACATATTGCAAAAGGCTTCGTTCATCAATTTACAAAGTCCTGAACTGAGGTCTTTTTAAATAAAAGAGCACCGTTAAGGTATTTAAAATATTTAATATACTTTAAAAAACCATTTTACAAATACAAGGTCTTAGATTTAGTGGGAAACATCAAGATTATTTAGCACAACCTTACTAGATGAATGACTACTCTCCACAACTTTTGTAATAAGAGGTCACTTCATTTTCTCTAAATTTCTAGTGATGGGAAATGTACTGTCTCCTTTGAAAGCCAGATATAGTCAGGGAAGTTCTTCCATTTTGTAATTTTCACCTGCTTGGTTTTTGTTCTGCCTCCCAAGGTCTTAATGAATTTATCTAACCTCGTCCCATGACAATAATCAGATATTTAGAAATGACTGTTATATTTCCACTCTTTTTCCATCTCCTATTAAAGTCCATTAAAATTTTCAACTGTTACTCAGAATTTTGTTGGTCAAAGACCTATTGAGTTCAGACACCCAGACATGAACAATCCTCCAAGGTAGTCAGAACAGGATAGTGGAGAGTCAAGAGTCACCTTCTTTGCTCTTGAAATGACAAGAAAGGAAGGAAGGAAGGAAGGAAGGAAGGAAGGAAGGAAGGAAGGGAAGGAAGACAAAAAGAGAAGTGTTTTTTTCATCTTTTCTGACTCATTTGCAAAAGAGTATCTATTGGCTTAACAGCTGTCTTTATACTTGTGATTTTGTGGCTTCCCATTCTATTTTTGACTGAGATTTGCATCAAAAAAGATAAATATGATAAAAAACACAGAGAAAAAAGGAATCAGAGATAACATTGCGTTTTCTTCTTAAAAAAAATAAAAATCATTGCTCGGATTAAAGAGCTTCTTATAGGAGGTTTGCTCTTTAGGTTATTAAATGGAAGATAGGAACATGTACCTCATGACTTAAGAATTTCATAAATGGAGGTGGCTGTCTGGCTTAGTCATGTGACTCTTGATTTCGGGGTCATGAGTTGGAGCCCTGTGTTGGGGGTAGAGTTTAATATTTCTATAAAAATTAAAATGGAAAGAATTCTCATAATTGTTTTTACCTAATTTTGCTATTTTATCTCTAAATACTTTGTATTACTATTTAAATTTAATTTATAGAAAGTCAGCATTTAAAAAATTTTCCTTTTCCCCCGCCCAAGCACAACTGAATTCATTTTTACAGTTAAGATATATTTTTAAAACTCTGAGTTGAAATATTTCTCTTTTCTTTCTTTTAAAAAATATTTCATTTGGGATGCCTGGGTGGCTCAGTCGGTTAAGTAGTTTGCCTTTGGCTCAGGTCATGATCTCGGAATCCTGGGATTGACTCCTTGCTCAGCAGGGAGCCTGCTTCTCCCTCTGCCCGCTGCCTTCCCTGATTGTACTCTGTCTCTCTTTCTCAACCTGATAAATAAATAAATGAATAAAATCTTTAAAAAATACATTTTAAAATAACAAAATATTTCATTTATTTTAGTGGGGGAGGGGCAGAGGGAGAGAAAGAATCCCAAGCAGACTCCTCGTTGAGTGCAGAGCCCAATGCAGGGCTCAATCTCACAACCTGGAGATCATGACCTGAGCAGAAACCAAGAGTCTGATGCTTAACCTACTAGGCCACCCAGGTGCCCCTCAGTTGTAGTATTTCTAAGCCAGGAAACTTGCCTTACTAACTTTAGATGCAGTGATAAATCTCCTTGCTGTTCTTAAACCCCCACTTGAATATTTTTTTTCTTCAATTGTCTTTTCCATTTCTTTCTCCATTCTCTTTCCGGGCATTCTTTCACTTTCAGGATTTATCAACCTCTTGCCTAATTGTTTTTAAGTTCCATTCTAGTGGATGTAGCATAGATCCAATTTTCTCTGACCGTTGAGAATGTAATGCCCTGCTCTTCTGGTTTATACCTACCTTCTAGGTGGGAGAAAGAAAAAAAAGAGGTATTAAACGAGGGAGGAAATCTATAGTAGGGAGACCTCTTAATAGTAGAAAATTAAGTGTGCAAATAATGTTTACATGCATTGGATAAATTGGTAAGGAAATTGGTTTATTAAGTTGGACAGTCTTACATATTTTAGGAGTTTGTATGCACAGTATAGAAAAATAAAAATAGCTATACACAGATTTGTATCAATTAAAGATAAACAGAAAACAACCTTAACATTATTATTATTTTTTAGAGAGAGAGAGAGAGAGAGCACATGAGTGCAGGGGGGAGGGGCGGAGGGAGAGGGATAGAGAGAATCTCAAGCAAGCTCCAGGCTCAGGATAGAGCCTGACATAGGGCTTGATTTCATGACCCTGAGATTGTGACCTGAGCCAAAACCAAGAGTTGGATGCTTAACTGAGACACGCAGGCACCCCACACAAACATTATTTTTAAATGAAAAATCATTAAGAGAGTATCCTTTCACAAATATACCTAACTGACATTTTTATTTTGCCATTTGTTTGTATTTCCATGAAGCTTTTGATAGAACTAGGCATTTAATATTAATATTTATTAATATTAATTTTATGAGTTTGAAAGTACCTTCCCATCTCTTTTAAATTTCCAATCCCTCTTTTCCTTGCTTAAACATCCTTCTAAGAGAAGGAATGAAGAGTTTTTCTATTCTTTGCATTTACTCAGATTTAGGAGTAGTGTAATTTCATGTTTTTTATTGTTTAATCAAAAAACTAATAATAAAATGTATTTACATCTAAGCTTCAGAATATGTTGGAAGAGAATAAAAGTTATCTATTTATATGTCAAAACATTAAAAACACAGATTACATATCAACATCACGTACCGCTAATATGATATACTGAGAAGGACATATCTATTGCATGACACTCTTGCCAATAATGTATAATCTCAATGAGGTGTTAAGAAAACATCGGATAAACCCAAACTGAGAGGTGTGAGACTAGGATTCATTCTGCAAAATACGCTATCAGTACTCTTCAAAAAACTGTTAATGTCATAGAACACACACACACAAAGACTGAAAGACTGTTAGACACTGAAAGAGACGAAGGAGACATGGACCACAAAATAATCTTGTTCCATCGTGAGACAGAAAAAGGACAATAGTGAGAAGAACGGTAAAATCTGAATAAAGTCTGAATAGTATTGTAACCCATGTTAATTTCTTTGTTTTGATCACTTTTTAACGGTTATACAGTTTGTTAACATCAGGAAAAGCTAGATGAAGATACTATGAGAATTCTCCATGCTACTTTTGTTATTTTTCTATCACTCCGAATTTGAAAGAAAATTTTATTTATTTTTTCTTAACTACTCTTTTTTATTATAATTATCTTATGTTAGTCACCACACAGGACTTCATTAGTTTTTGATATCTTAAGCTTTCCTGAGTGTTCTATAGAGGCATGCCTATACATATTTATTTTTCTCCTTATTGGAAGATTGGCCTTATTTCATATTATAGATGGTGGCATGAAATCCTGAGTAACTTAGACTTGAAAGGGAACTGACTATCATGCAATTCAATCTCCTTGTTTTACAGACAAAGAAGATAGAGAGCCAGGGAAATTGGTGACTGAGCTGAGACCAGCATTACGAACCCTGACTCTCAGTGTGGGGGGTGTGTGTGTGTGTGTGTGTGTGTTTCCACACCATTCTAACTCCAGACTGAAGAGTACTATTAACGGAATTTATGATTTAATTACTTTAGACATTTTTTAATTAAAAAGAAAAACTTAAATAATTTAAGACCTGCTTTGTACCTATAGTCTACTTGGAGCTTGGTTTTTGTTTTTGTTTTTATCCATAAAAGTGCTAACTGGATTTGTGTTACTAAACGAAATTTAGAACTAGTGATATACAAACATACTTATCAAAGGCAAATATTATTTTATTTATTAGTGCTCTCTAATGGCATATAATTCAAGTACTATCTATTGAGTAAAATAGAGTACTTATTTTCTATTGACTGTTTCTTTGCATTTTCCAAAGATAATTTATTAACAAAAGTCTATCTCCACTATTACTTCCAACACATCTGTTTATAGACATGTTTTTCTTTTTCTACTAAGTGAAAAATGGAACAGTTGAAGTTGTTTTTCAAAGTTTTCCATATTTTTTACTTCAGTCATACCGTAGCAAGCCTCTGGATTGTTTTGTTTTATTTTGTTTTGTTTGCATATGTGAATGTGTATGTGTGTGTTTTTCTTTTTCAAAGTACAAGGCCTTTGGCTCTTTTATAGAAGTGAAAGCAAAAATTTAAAAATCCGAGTTGTTTCTAATCAGAGCCAGTTACTAGGCTTCTAAATAGCAGGAATATTTGGTTCATAGCAGTTTCATATTACATTTAAATAGTTATCCATGATCTTTAAAATGTAGTGTCCTGTTAATATTCATAGTCCTGCATCAAGGGTCTTTAACTGAAGTGTGGAGGAGGTAGTGGTTATTTACTAATCATAGCCATTAACATAATACGGTGGCAGAGTTCCTCTTCTTTAGCCTTACTTATTTTTTTTACTGAAATATCATCAAATATGACAGAAAATATCTGTGAATAAGTTTGACAGGTTTTTCCTGTAGAAGGAGGCTTTCACATGCAATGCTGACTGCAATTCCATGCTGTCATCCCGTGGAAGCTGCCTGACATCTGATGAACAGACGTACTGCTTTGTAGAAACTGAAATGGAGGGAATCTTACCCAACAATGTGGTCAAGGGGAAGGCTTTGTTTAAAAAGCTGCCCAGAAGAGGATCAATAAAATTGATAAGCCTCCAGTCAGGCCGAGAAAGCGAGATGACAACTTTCACCACTTCCTTTCAACATAGTACCAGAAGCCCTAGCTAATGTAACAGGATAAGAAAAAGAAATAAGAAGTATACACATTGGTAAGGAAGAAATAAAATTGTTTTCATTTGCAAATGACATAATTACCTATGTAGAAAATCCAAAAGATTCAACAACAAAAAAAACCTCCTGGAGCTAATAAGTGATTATAGCAATGTCACAGGATACAAGATTAATATACAAAAGTCAATCGTTTTCCTATACCAGCAATGAATAAGTAAGAATGTGAAATTAAAAACACAATACCATTTACATTAGCACCCCTAAAAATCAAATACTTAGAATAAATTTAGCAAAATATATACAAGATTTGTATGAGTAAGACTGCAGCACTCTGATAAAATAAATCCAAAAAGAACTAAATAAATGAAGAGACATTCCATGTTCATGGACAGGAAGACTAAATATTGCCAAGATGTCATGTCTTTCCAACTTGTTCTGTAGATTCAACATAGTCCCAATTAAAGTCCCATCAAGTTATCGTGTGAATATCAACAAACTGATTCTAAAGTTTGTTTAGAAAGGCAAGTCAACACAATCTTAAATAAGACAAAGTTGAAGGACTGACACTACTCAACTTCAAAACTGACCGTTAAACTATAGTAATTAAGACAATGAGATACTGGTAAAAGAATAGACAAATACATCAATGGAATTGAATAGAGAGCCCAGGAATAAACTTCCATAAATATGGTGAATTGATCTTTGAAAAAAGAGCAAAGGTAATACAATAAAGAAAAGGCAGTCTTTTTAACAAATGGTGCAGGAACAACCTTCATGTGCAAAAAAATAAATTTAGATACAGACCTGATATGTGACATTACACATTTGTCAAAACCTATTGAATGTAAGACTCCAAGAGTGAATCCTTCTGTAAAGTATGGATTTGGGTGATAAGGATGTTAATGTAGGCCTATTGATTGTAACAAATGTGCCACTTTTGTGTAGACTATTGATAGTGTGGCAAATTCTGCATATGTGGGGGGAGGGTATATATAGGAACTCTATACTTTCTGCTCAATTTTGCTGTGAACCTGACCTTTCTCTTAAAAACAACTTTTATTTATAGAGGAAAAAAAATAACACACTATTGATAATTTAACAACCTGGGTAGATCTCAAGGATGCTATGTTGAGTGGAAAAGATAATTTTAGAAGGTCATATATGTTGGTATACATGTAGGATTCCATTATAACATTGTGCAACATTCTGGAAATGACAAAGTTATAGAGACAGAGATAAAGATTAGTGATTGTCAAAGCTTAGAGATATTGGGGGGGTAGGGATTGGGTGTAGCTATAAAGCTATGGCCGGAGGGACATCTTTGTGGTAATGGGACAGTTCTGTGTCTTGACTGTGTGGTGTTTATAGGAATGTACACATATGATAGAATGGAATAGAACACACACACATAAACACACACATATGCATTGCACCGATGTCAATTTCCTGGTTTTAATATGGTGCTATCGTTATGCCAGATGTGTTGTTATTGGCAAAAACCGGGCAAGACTGTACATGAAACTCTCTGTATTATTTTGCAACTTTGTTGAATCTATAGTAAATTCAAAGTAAAAAGTTTAAAAAATAATACAAAATAAACAAAAAGGATACTGTGGGTCTTAAAGTGACCTGGAGAGGTTTGAGGAGCCCTGTGGGGCTTTCAAGAGGGATGTTCATAGGAGAACAACGTGTTGTCCTATATCTTCTATTAATTTACAGGCCTTCTACGTTTGTGTTCATTCTCTCTCCCTTGTGAAGAGACTAAGTTTTTCTCTCATTTTCAGAGATAGTCAACTTAGAAGATTCATCTTATTGGTCAGCATGATTAAACTTCAGAAGGTAAATTGTGTTCTGGTCAGGATTCCCAGAATGGCGCAAATCCAGCTTTATATTCAGCATTTGGAGAAGAAAAAAGTTAAATCCCAGCACCCATTACTCAGAAAGTGAAGCAAAGTGAAGGTGTCTTAAAAACATAATTACTAACTAAACAAAGAAAGGCTGGAGCGACGCTCAAAGAATCCATGTTTGAAGTAGTGGATAATCCTGTAATTGCCACTTCCCAGCAAAGTTCTGTGTAAACGTGGAAGAAAGCCGTTATTTAAATCATGGAACATTACACATCAAAGCTGTTTCTGTCAAGGATGTTTAGCTGCTTTAAACATTAAAAAAAAAGAAAAAGACAAGAACTTAGGTCCAAGATTTCAGTTGAAGCTGAAGGAAGGAAAGGAAAAGAAACTTGCTTTGTATTTCTAAGCACATTCTTTTCTAGCGCGCGCACACACACACACACACACACACACACACACACACCCAATGCAGTCCTTAGTGATGAGTTAAGAAGTAAAAGCAACATTTCCTCGTGGGAGTTAACTGTTGTGTATCTGTCTTTCCCTCATTTTCCTGATCCAATATGGGCTCTTTCACATGGATCTGACACAACTAAAGTGTCAATTTGATTATGCTGTTTTCCTCCTTAAAATCCCAGAAAGGACTCCACATCATAGATTTTTAACCTTTCAGGCCTTTAATGTGAAATAGAATCCCCTGTCAAAATATCTCCTCCTATCTCCCATCTCCCCATCTTTCAAATTGATTTTCTAGTAATTGTAAATTCAGTTGTTTGCTGTTTACGACACCATGTTGTTTCACACTCTGAGGTATTGGACTTGCTTTTCCTTTTTTCTCCATGCTTCTTCCTTCCCCAATACACAACAGGCACTCCGCATTTGCTTGTCTTAGTCTGTTCGGGCTGCTATGACAGAATACCATAGGCCGGGGGGCTTATAAACCAAAAGCAGAAATTTATTTCTCACAGTTCTGAAGGCTGGGAAGTCCAAGATCAAGGTGCCAGCACATTCACTATCTGGTGAAAGCTCGCTTCCCGGTTCATAGATGGCCATCTTCTCTGTGTCCTCACATGGAAGAAGGGGCAAGGGAGCACTCTGGGGGCTCTTTTATAAGGGCACCAATCCCATTTGTGAGGGCCCTGCCCTCATGACCTGATCACCTCCCAAAGCCCCCACCTCCTAATACCATCACATGGGGCCTTATAATTTAACATATGAATTTGGGGGGAATACAAATATTCAGTCTATGGCACAAAGCTAACTTTTTCTAGTACTCACACCTGAGTGAGCCATCCCTCCCGGGTGTGCTGGTGTTCCCAGCACCTCTCTACCAAAGCCCTTATAAGGACCAAGAATTTCCTATTGACTCATCCATCACCCCTTCAGACAGAGAGCCCCTAAGAGAAAAGGCCACACTGTCCACATAATGAGCACACAGTATATACTTAGTGAATACAATGGAATTAGTCTCTCTGGTGATAGTACCTCCTTTCTTATGCTTTATTGACTCAAGAAGCAGTCTCTTGGACCCCAGGAAATTGTGGGAGCTAATTAATTTGTAATATATTTATATTTTAGGGTTCCCCAGGAAACTCTTTGATGTCATTTGTATGATTTCTGTGGTGCTCCTTTAGAAGCAATTAGACTTCACAACAAACTTCTATGAGGCCTCTTATCATAACAGACTTTCAATTTTTCTGTTGAAAGTATAGATTTTTGGCCATCAAGGCATCTCTGCTGTATGTAAATATCGGGAAGTTGTCCACAGGATTTTGGGGTATGTGCATTTTGGGGGGAAAGAATCTATACCTTCTTAAGAATTTCCAAGTAGGCTGGAAAGAAGGAAAGGAAAAAAAAAGAAGAAGTTACCAAATGGGAGTGAAGGTTAGGTGTCTAGGGAATGTAGGAAGAAAGGACAGAAGCTCAAAAAGTGTAAAATGATACATAAAAAGAAAGCGAATAGGGCCAGGGACAAATCTCACTCAATCAAACTTTGTCCAAACTTAGATGTAGCATGATACTCAGCCCCTCTTTTGGGGAATATTTAAGTGTGAGCACAGATATATTCTCTTTTCCCCACCAGAATGAGGAAAGCCAACAGGGGCCTTAAAAGAAGATACTGCCTTGGAGCTCAGTGTCTGGCTAACTACGTACATTTCTAAGCCACAGCATCCAATGGCTATCACCAAAGAGAGACACAGATGTTATTTGTGACATACTTGCTTTTGATCAAATGTTTATGCAACGTTTAGTACCTGAGCACAATTATCTCCAGAAAAGATATTTCATGATCAAGAAACTGAAATTAAAATATCAAAATCTTACTTTCCTTTTGAAATGTCCGTGACCAAGATGAGGATAAAATTCTGTATCATCCCAGCAACTGGAGCACGGGATTCCATGAGCACATCCAGGTGTGACCTGTGTGGACGTTTATTTTATCCTAGGAGACCTCTTCAGATATGACAGTTTCTGTAGCTATGGAGGAACCGGCCATCACACTTAAGCCAGTAGAGACTTAAGGGATTCCAAGTTCCAGAGGAAAGGGGAGAAGTGAAAAAGGAATCTTTCAGAGGTCTATCTTAATTAAACTCAGTTAATTACAGGGGCGCCTGGGTGGCACAGCGGTTAAGCGTCTGCCTTTGGCTCAGGGCGTGATCCTGGCGTTCTGGGATCGAGCCCCACATCGAGCCCCACATCGGGCTCCTCCGCTGGGAGCCTGCTTCTTCCTCTCCCACTCCCCCTGCTTGTGTTCCCTCTCTCACTGGCTGTCTCTATCTCTGTCGAATAAATAAATAAAATCTTTAAAAAAAAAAAACTCAGTTAATTACAAAACAAACTAAAACTTAAATGAACTGGCAATTTGAATTCACGGTTGAAAAAAAAATCAAATCAATAGATTTCCAAAATTCTATTTAAAGAAGAAAAAGTACAGCATTTATAAATAAAAGCCAAGACATTTATTCAACCCCAAAACTGCATTGCCAAGCAGCTTTGAGGATGTTCACCAGACCGCTGTTTGGTTGAATGCAGGTTGAAGACTTTTGACTACGGGATTTAATTTGCTAGATTCACAAATGTGTCAGTCACTCAAGTAAGGAGACCGTGTAGAAGTATTTTTAGCAAACATTCCTACAGTGAGCACCTTCATCTGTTGTCTTGTAAAAGATCAAGAACAGCAGGGCATGCTTGCAACCATTCCAATTTTACATGCATTTTTAATACAACATGTTTCATAAAATCCTTACAGAGTGGTTACATTTTGTTAGTAATGGTCCTTCATCTCAAATCCCTGGAGGGTTCTTTATTCTGGGAAAAGAGTATCTAGGCACCCCCGGGTACTATTTAGGAGGAATGACTGCGTGATCATCTACTCCCGTGTCAGTTCAAGTTAAAATATTTTATGGCACTGTCAAAATTTGGTCAATAGCAAATAACTTATTGTCATAGTCTATTGCAATAACAAGTAAGTATTTGTCAATAGCAATGCAAAGAATAGCTTATCCATCCCGAGTTTCTGTGTGGCTGATGCTAAATCAAATGTCTAGAAAGAGAAGAAGAGAGGAGGATATTCTAAGATTAAATCTGGTTATGGAAGGCATTTGATATCTCCGTCGATGGGAAGATTCATGCTCTTAAATAACAGAGAAAGAGAGCTTTGAGGAATGAAGAAAAATAAGTATTGAAGTGAAGATTTTCTCAAATAGGGCAAAAGAGATTTTTCAAGAGTTCTCAAGTTGGAAGTGTACTTGAAATAGTTTATGGAACAATTTCATATTTAGACTCTTAGAGTGAGTTTATTTTTATGATGTAAATTTTAATGAAAATGATGATTTTTTGAGGTCACAATTGCCTGGGATAGAGGAACATTTTACAGAATCAATCAGAAGCTCTTATTTTGATTTCCATGCACATTGGTAACACTGTGCCCTCTTCACCTTGTGATGCTCCAGGAAGAAAATTTTGGTACCCAAGCTATTGCTGAGACTCTAAGAAATGGAGAGGGTATTTGTACGCTCCTTGCCCCTAGATGTCAAATTCATTTTGTAGGACTTGCTTCTGAGACTCGACAAAGCATTTTAAGGCATTGATTCCCTGGAGCATGGTCAGATCATAAAGTCTGAGCATTGGAATATAATTTGGGATTATCTAATCTCACACCTCTGCTTAAAATAATACTCTGTACTTCAGCTTCTGTGCCAGCACAACGAGCATTCACCAGGAACAGGACTGTCTCTTCTTTCCAGGGCAGAATTTTCATCAGTGCTGATGCTCTAAATGTTAGAAAGATGTCTCTGTATTGGTATTGCTTCCAACCGTAATTGCATCTATCTACTTTTCTCCATCAGTCCTTTAAACTAGCTATAAACTCCCCTCAAAGTTCCTCCTATTTCTCTTCATAATGTCTCCACATGGAGTGTGGTTTCCAGACCTTTTCTCATGTTGGTGATCCTCTCCTGAACATAATTCTGTTTTTCATGATAACTCTTTGTAGCTAGAGACTTATCTTCCATATGTATTTTGACCATTGGTAGCCAAGGATCCTCACCTTTATTTATCCAAGAACTGTGAGGGCAACATGAGTTTGTCTCTCTTATAATTAGTTACATATGACATAGATTTATGGGGCACTAACGATGTGACCTCTAGAAAGAGTGAGTCAGGCCTCTATTTTCTTTTTAAACACAAACTGGGACAATGGGCACATTATCATTATAGAAATTCTAGACATAGGCATGAGCCCTATCAGAAGAAGCAAAGCACATGGGGCAAACTTGAACCAAAGGACAACGCAGAACCATTACAGAAGAACGTCATTATGATCCAAGTGCACCAAGCCTCTTAGATATGGCTTCCTCATCTTGGGATGAATCCATGGGTCTGGGGGCTGCCCTGAGTGTGAAGACCGAGTTTAATGGCCCAAAGCTGGTTACAAGGACGGATATGAGGGAGCCTGAAGTTTACTATTGACCTGAAAGGGAATTTACTATCATGCTAGTCAAGTGACATTATTGGATTCAGAGAATGACATAGGTGCCTTATACCAGACACACCATGAATCACCCTTTGCTTCCTATCTCGTAAAGAAGGTTAGCATTAAATGTGGCTTGAGAAACAAAATCGGACTGAAGGAAAAATCTCTCCTCTATCCATGCAAAAGGAAGGATCAAATCTTTGTAATTAGAAATACAAAGACTTTAAAATAGGCTGGCCAAAACGGACAACTCAGCCCGCTTTAGGAATAAAAATTAGAATTATTATTCAAATCAGCCATTATTATGTGCCTTCTACTGTTTTAAGTGGTTTTCATGAATTAATTTATGTAATTCTCATAATAACTCCATGAACTGAGTACTAATTATTCTCCTCATTTAAAGTATGGGTAAACTGAGGCACAGATTGGCTTTTTTTTTTTTAAGCAGATTGTCCAACTCACGTAGTAAGTCATAGAGCTGGCCCTTGGACCCAGGTGTCTCTCCAGCTCCCATTCTCTTTGTCCCTACGTTATAGAGTCCTATTTGGCATGCTAATATTTTTCAGTCTCTTGCTAGATATTTCCTTGGGAAAATGCTCCTGTGAGACAGTAGGATAAGCCCCACTAAAATTTATAGCTGAACCGTATTGTGTCACCAGGGAACACTCTGGTTCCGGGCTAGGAGTTTTAAACCTTGAGTGTTACTAAGTGATCCCCTTCTTATTTTTTGTGTTGTTATTTTTTCTTACAGAGTTTATTTTTGAAGAAACAACTGATGCCCAAATGGTCTTGGATATTTCCCTAAGAGGTCCACTCTCCGGTAGCCATCCATGCTACAGCTATTGTAGGAAATTTTTTTCTGGAACTTATTTAATTTTCTTAATTTCACCTTTTCTTAATTGCCACCTTTTAAAAATTTCACTGACTTCAATTTCCATTAAAAAAATATCTTCCACGTATTCAGATGTTTCATTATTTGAAGAGTATTTTAAGGAATTATCTTAATGATCTTAATAATTATTAAAAAAACAACAACTAGTTTCAGAAGAAATGAGTAAGGAAGTAGTTTTCACTTTGGTCTATTTGCTTTTCTCTTTCTTCCTCCTTTGCCTGGGCCTATGTGTATTGAACTCCGTAGAATGCCAAGACAGCATTTGTAAAGGGGGATTTATTTAACTGTGGGTGTGTTGTACAAATGCAATAATGTGGCCCAACTCTTGTTTAATTTTGAAGGCTTTCTCCTAGACAACATTGCTCATAATGGACGGTTCAAGCCAAATTATCCATTATTGTTCCCAAAGTTTACAATTAAACTATCGATCAAAACTGGCAGTGATTCCTCCAGCAGCCTGAGCATAGAAGCTGCTGAATCACATCAGGACCTGAGTGTGTGGAGGCAGAAGAAGGTGATGCAGACAGACAGATAGGAGACTGACAGACAGACACGCCCTCCACCAACCACCCTGGGATCCAGCCCTTGGTAATTTTCCTTGCACCAAGAAACAGGCTGCAACCATGGGTACGTAGTGTGCGTGTGTGGTTTTAATAGCCAGAGGTCCCGGCAATTTGTGACCCCTATCCCTGGCTGTAAAAATTGGAGTTTAACAGGTTCGGCTCCACAGGGAACGAACCTCAGCTTTTAGGCTCCTTCAGACACTGCAGAATGCATCTTTTCTGGGGAATTCCACAATAAAATGACTGTTATTTATCATTACAAACCTCTTTATCATTTAGTCAATAAAAGGCCTCTCTTTCTCTCACTTTTTTTCCTGTGGCGTGCTCAGAGTCAGAAATCGGTATTAGTCTCCCCTGGCCTGAAGGCAGGAGATGTCAAAAGCTAAATCATGATCTACCCTGGCTTCCTGGCTAAATTGTGTATGAAGGCCTGAGGCAAAAAGGTGCACATGCTCATTATTTGAAACAGAGATTTTTTCCCCCTTTCTTTTAGTTTTTCTTTCTTTTCCTCTTTCTTCTTTTTACATATTGAGACATATAATAAATCCATGTATGACTCAGAAGACATCGGACATAAAACAAGGCAGCAAGAGCTGAACGTGTCGCCTTCATATATTTCCTGATCAGGAAATAAAAAAGTGGGTTGTCATTTAAACAAAAAAAGAGCAGTGGATTTCACCTCTTGAACTTTTTGATCATAGTGGGGGGAAAAGGGTGTTGTTTATGATTGAGTAGTGGTAATAGGTGACTTCAAAATGGAGAGCGGAACTCAAGAGATGCAGAGTTTTAGTTAAGCATTCCTTCACTTCCTACAGCCCCTTCTGTGGCAGCCATGTGGGGTGAGGTGCCAGCATCCCAGAAGGTCAACATCAATGTCGAGGTAAAAGTGTCTTCGGACATAACGCATCCGGGGTACTTCCTGCAAAGCCAAATGTCCCAAGTAAGTTCCGAAGCATCACATTTGAACAAAATGCACAATTTGATGGACTTATACCTCTTTTTTTATTGAATTGCTGTGGGCATGGGCTCTCTCCTGATTTTTGCATGTGCCAAATAAAGACAGCACTCTACAGGGCCATGAGTATGTGTGTTTTTTCATTGTCTTATTTTTTCAACGCATAATCTGAGCTCAGACTATGTGGCGGATACTATGCCGTGATGGGAACACTGGTGTGAACAAATAAGCGGTTATCCAGCACGATGAGATGGACCCAGGAAAAACTTTTAATGACTGCAGTAATATAGAGCCGTGGCCAGTTCTTTCATTTATAATAGGTCAATTTACAAATGAAGAAATAAAATTTCATGGTATCTCTGATGCTAAAACCTTGATATTTCCGCCTGTCTATCTAATTCCTAGAGGAAATAACATGTGGAAGTATAGAAACCAATATTTTTAGAGCTGAAAATACTTTAGAGAGACTCTTGTTCGATACTCCTATTTTATAGGGGGAGAAATTAGGGCTTCAGAGATTAAACAACAAACGAAAATTGTACAAACCTTCCACTAGAAAGTGTAGGGCAGGGGCTGGAATTTGGATTCCTGTCCCTAAATCCTTTAGGATATCTTCAGTCTTGGGCTTTTCAGATAGCACTTACTGACAATGCATTCAAAGTTTGCTTGATGATGGCAAGAAGACAAAGGGAAAATGTTTGTCTCAAATAGTTGGATGTGTTGTCATCGTTCGCTCATCTGAGTTCTTAAAGATAAGCAAGAATGTTTGTAGGTATAGGGTGGCTCACTTAAGGGGTTCAGTTGAACTATAGAATATATTAATTTTGGATGTGTGTGTGTGTGTGTGTATGTGTGTGTGTGTATGTGTGTGTGTGTATGTGTGTGTGTATGTGTGTGTGTGTGTATGTGTGTGTGTGTGTGTATGTGTGTATGTGTGTGTGTGTGTATGGATATTGGGATTCACCCTTCACTTTGCTATTGGGCATGCCCCTAAAAGTATTATTTTTATTATTCTTGACACACCCATCGACAAAGATTAAAAGTACCTATTTTAATTCTGGCCTTCTAGCCTTGTTTGACTGGCCTGTGAGCTGCTCTTGGATGTAATCCCTAGGATAGAGCAATGGAATAGGATTCGAATCTATAAGGCAGAAGAGCCAATCCCAAAACTAACTTAGTCTTAAACAGGTCCCTGCTAATCTTTGACGCTATCCCAACAAGTTTTGGGGATAAACAGATTACGGCGTAGGAGCCCAAGAGATGTGTACAGCAGAACTTCCATTATGATGAAAAATGATGTGAAATCAAACTGTTTCTCTCCCCTCTCACCAGACCATAGGACTGGCCAAATCAACCACGATTTAAAATCTTCCAGGGATTAATTTACTTGTATTTGAAACAATGTGGAATATTTCAAAATATTTACCAAAAAAAAAAAAAAAAGATTGCTTCTAGACCGAAACCTTATATTCTCATCTCAGAGTGAAATCTTGTGACAGGTTACTAACCATTTTAAAATGAGATTGTTTGTGATAAGGATGCAGATGGAAGATGTTGCAGACAGTACTAAACCATTTGTCTATTCTTCTGTCCTGAGTATGATATTTAAATCAAATCTTGCCTTTAAAGCATGCAGGATTTAAAAAAAGAAAAGAAGAAATATGTATTTTTGCACCATTCGTCTTTTTCTCTTTCTTTTTTGTTTTTGTTGTGATTAAGAGAAAAAGACCTTAGCATGAGCCTGCCAGCTCTAACTTGCCAGCTACAACAGCCTTTATGTTCTCAGTAATTTAAAAAATTATTCAAATTGTTTCTCAAACTTATAATTAGGCCTCTTTTATCATTTAATTCTAACTGCACATCTCTTAGCTATACCTGTTATACAGGCATGGAATAGTGACTCTTCCTTATAGCCAATAAATACAGGAACTCTAAGAATCAGCTCTAAGAGTTGATTTAGATGTCTGTCACTTTATATCATAAGTGCTTCTTTCTTTTTTAAAGATTTTATTTATTTATTCAATAGAGAGAGAGCACAAGCAGGGGGAGTGGGAGAGGGAGAAGCAGGCTCATAGCGGAGGAGCCTGATGTGGGGCTCGATCCCAGGACCCTGAGATCATGACCCGAGCCGAAGGCAGATGCTTAACGACTGAGCCACCCAGGCGCCCCCATAAGGGCTTATTTCTAACTCAGATTAAGCACTGGCTTCCTCGGCCACAAGTGGCGTGGTGCTTAAGCATGCGTGATCCAGCTGCCTGATGAAGCAGACAGATACCTACCTCAGAGTGTCAGACTAGACAGTGGCACTGGAACACCTTTCTTAAAACTGATGAGTGTATTTATGGTGGGCAGTCCTTAAAGTAACATGGTGGCAGGGCGCCTGCATGGCTGGGTCCGTTAGGTGTCTGACTCTTGGCTTTGGCTCAGGTCATGATCTCAGGGTTGTGAGATGGAGCAGGGTATCGGGCTCTGACTGGGTGTAAAGCCTACTCAAGATTCTGTCTCCCTCTTCTGCCCCTCTTCCCTCTCTCTCTTCCTCTCTAAAAAAATGAAAATAAAATAAATGAAGTAGCATGGTGGCTTTCTGTAGTGGGGAGAGACTGCTTCTGCCATCATGTGTGGGTGCTGGGCCCTCAGCTCTGCCTAAGAGTGCCCTGAGTCCCTCCTGAGTGTGAGCTCTTCGAGAAAAGGGTGTTTAATAAGTACTTTTCGAATTAAGTCAAGTTTGGCATCTTGATGGGCAGAGGTAGACTTATTCACATTGATAGCACACCGAATCCTAACGGAGATGTTATTTGAAATATTCTATGTTCGGTCTCTTTCTAATCCCAATATGTAACTTCATAAAATTGTTGATGGACCACACTTCTGAGATCGATGAAAAAGAGTTGTTCATACTTAGGTTCCCAAAGATGGTAATAAATTTTAAATATTTAAAAAATACCCAGCAGGATTTTAGGTTTTTATTCTGGTTGTATACATTTTACATTATATACACATAAAATGTACATGTGTGTTTTATTTAAAGTTCCTTAATAATCACTACATTCTACACAGTCTGAAAATTCCTTTAGAATGGAATAGTTATACTTTCTGGTAGAGGCTACCATTGTACCCAATGATTATTTTCCCTTCCAGTAAAAAGATATGCACCCCCTCATTGCCACATGACTATTTGCCTCCTGCTGGCTCCAGAAGTAGGGCTTAGTCACGTGACTTGCTTTGCCAATGACAAGCAAGCAGGTAATTATATGACACTTGTGGTGGAAACTCCATGAGGCATCGTGTGTTTTTACCAATTCTCTTTCTTTTTTTCTCTGCCATGAGAACAGTATGTCCCAAATAAAGAGTGCTCCTTCACTCCAGAATTTTAAGTTGTATGAAGAAGAACCACAAAATCTTCAGCTTCAAACACTTGACACAACTGAAAAATAAACAGTTGTTAAAGGCTACTCACATTTTGAGGTATTTTTTTGTAGCAAAAAGTAACTATTATCCTTATTAGTATTTATTTTCAAAAAGGATAATTGGATTTTCAAGACACAGAGATACAAAGAAGAGATACAAAGAAGAAAAAAATAAACGAAAAGCTTCCTTATTCCAGAGCACAGATAACCTTTGTCAATGTGTATTTATAGTTTAGAAAATTCAAGCTGAAAAGAAGAGTATATTTTTAATATATAATTTAATTATGATATGGTAATATGTGTCTTATTGTATTTCTTTAAATATATTATGTGATGGTTACATATCATTAGCAAATGTGTCCTCATTTTTATATATGGTTTATCTGACATTACTGTATGGTTAATATTTGAAGGAGAAAAATGATGACAAATGGAATTCTTACTGTGTTTATTATTTACTTTTCAAAACTAAGTATACTGCCAATGTTTATAATGTCTATATTAAGGAAACATGTTTCTCTACAAGAAAATTGAGACTTATTATTTTGATATTGTTTAAATTTATTTCCTGTAAACTAAAATACATTTCCATTCTACAGTAATGAGAATGACTTTGCTTGCTTTGTTTATGTTTTGTTTCGGCAAATAATCATCTGAGAATTTGAAATTGGCTTGACACTTTATTCCAAAGATGGGTTTCTTCAGAGAAAGTTCACTACAGTTTCACACCTAACTCTTACATAAAAATCTTTGTGGTGGATTTGCAAAGTAATGCCAGCAGAAACTCTTTCCTTTTACTTCTCAATTTTTTCCACTCTTTATATCTTGCTTGTCAAGAGATATTTACTTGTAAGGGCCCATTTCATTTTCTGCATGCATGTTGCCGTATGCATAGAGTACTGCCATTGTAAACCTTTTGTTTTAGAATCACTGAGGGACCAGTACCTGGTGTTGATGGGCTAGGGTGTTTGAGGATATTCAGAGTGTATATTTCAGAGCTGAACCTGGGATTCAAGCATTCTACATACAAGATATAGATGGATAGATGGGTATATATAGGTATAGAGATATACATGTAAAATAAATAAACAAACAATAAGTTATATGTGTTTACATATGTTATAAATAAATAAAGAGTAAGCTTGAAAAGTACAAGTACCTGTCACATTGTCTTGGACTGTGGTCAATCCAGATCTTGGACTTATTTTAAGCATCATCACAGCTGAGAGAAGACCCCTCCTAGAGCAGATTATTGTACTTAACACGGTATTTAGTGCAGTTTTCACCACTGAAAATCTCCAATTTTGTTTATATATATACCGTGACTCCAAATTCCTGATAACGTCTTTGAGGGCAAGAGCTATGTCTTCTTCATCTCCTTGTGTGCATCTCTTAGCACAGTTCTTGGCTTATAGTGAGGTTTAGTTAATAATACATTATAATTATGGTAATGTGGTGTGTTATTAATACAGTGGGCCAGTCAGAATTACAAAGAAATCCAGAAACTTTCCAAGTAAATTTTCACTGGGCATACCTAAGTGAAGTTAAGATGCTCATTTGATGATTTCAGAAAGTAGACCGCCATACGATGAGGCTGCTTAAACTAAGTGACCTAGTTCCCTCCAACTGTTTCGAGTCGTCTTTTCTGACTCAACAGGTCACACATTTATTGGTAGGAATTGTGTTTTATGTTTCTTGGTATCATTAGTCTCAAACATTTCTCTATGTGGCAACTGCTCGATAAATATTGCGGAATGTAATGATAGAAGGCCCTTCAGATAAGACAAGATCAGGAATAACACAAGGTGGGACTGAGAACTTCAGAAAGAACCATGCAAAGCTGTGCCTTTCAAAGGGGTAGGTGATGGGAGGCAGCTGGGCTCAGGGGTGCAGATCTAGAAAGGAGATTACAGGTTTGATCTTGGACTGTTGAAATTGCTGCTCTGGGAGAAGACAGATAGTAAGTAACTTTGTAATGGGTCTGGAGCTTAGAAGGGAACTCTGGGTTGAGAATCTGTAGGCCTGCGGTCCAGTCTTGGCTCCAACACTGACTAGTTCTGTGGCCTTGGGTAAGTTATTTTACTACCGTAGGTCTCAAGTCCTTATCTGTAAAATTGAAATAAATCATTTTGCCAACATTTAGAGTTGTTAGGAATATTGTTATAGTGCCTCCCACATAGTATCATTTAATCATGGTTTCTTTACTGTTGTAATTGTTTTCATGATTCGTTTTAATTCTAGTGAGAGCTATCCCAGTAAGGTGAGTGCAGAAACCATATTACAGTGGTTAAAGTGACTAAGATTATTGTTGACTAGTCCTTTTAAGAAACTGAGAAATGGAGAGATAAAATAACTAGATGCAAGCAAAACAAAACAAAACAAAACAAAACAAAACAAAACTTTCTTTTTTTTAAAGATAAGAGTAATGAGCATTTTTGTGTGTTGAGGTGAAGGGCCCAGAAGAGAGGAAAAAGTTGAAGAGAAGAAGGAGTTAATGGAGCAATCTACTGTAGGAAGGACTGAGTGAATGAGGAGACAGAGTCCTGTAAATCTACAGGAATGGATTTGGTTTAGCAGGAAAGGTGAAACATTTTGGTGACGGAGGGTCAAGAAAAAGAGGCACAGGGAGGGGGATGAAAGGGTTTCTTAGCTTACACTGTGTTTAAAAATTGGAAGTAATTAAATGGCCTGCCTTATTAGTATTCCAAATTTGGCTTATTTTTATTACTTTACATGGGGAATTCCTCACTCCTTCCTTTTCTGGGAGACTTGATCACACTTGATTCTCTAAATAACTTTGGAGCTAAAGAAAGTGAAGTTGATATATTTGCTCTTTTATTAGCGAAGAAACAGCTCCGGAGAAGGAATGTGACTTACACCAGATGAGGAAGGTCCATGCTAGCCTGTAACTGGACCCAAATTCCACCCACTTCTGTACTACGCACCTGCTATTCTATCCCATTATCATTTGGCTCCAATCTCACTTTTGAACCTTACTTTTTAACTCCAACTTCTAGGTTTAGCATGTAAATTTTGTCTCCCCTCAAAGAACCTTGGTTTTCCCTCGTGGTCTTTTCCTGTCTGGCCTTCTGGATCTCACCTCTTATTTGTCTGGTCTGGTAAAGCAACCATTTATTCAGCCCTACAGTATCAAAATCCAGACCTGTTCCATGGCTAGATCCTTATCAGGCTGCTCTTGAGCCTCTCTCTGTCTGGTAGGGTCAAGATGGTTTTAATTTGCAGCTAATTAAGGTCAGAAACTGAAGAAAGAACTAGGTCTTCTAAACCGACTGGGAGCTGGGACGTATATCACTATAATACACATTTGTAGGTGCTTGTGTCAGCTAGGTTTACGGGAACAAATACCAACAGAATGCTCTGCCACTTAAAGTTTCTACAAGATGAATAGGACTTGATTGCTTCTACATAGAGAGTGATCTGAATGGTTAGCTAATCTTTCCTGAATTCTTTCGTATCAACCTATTTCTGAAGATAAATAGTCTCACAACCTGCTTGGACAATGAGATTGCTTTTATTTTGACTTATTTTCCAACATCATTACCTCCACTCTCTGACATGTTAGGATTTATTCAAACTACCTGTTGCATTGTAAAGTGTGTGAATGGCTTGGTCTAGGGTGTCTCCATCTGACACTCAGGCAACAGTTCCAACCAACTCACATGCCCTGGCATCCAAAATGGTATCATTTGAATTCTGTCTTATATTTTCTCTGTGTGCTTCAGAATAGTCTGCTAAATCAAGTAGTATTGAAATTATTAACACATTTAGATAGTATTTGTCTTTAGCAATGGTTGGTTCATTAGGCATCATGAGAAATACGCAAAGAATAGAAGTAGAAAGACCCTTGAGTCAAATTCACATCATGAGCTATGCCTCACTCCCAGGGGACGGAGCTAGCTGTACCTAAGTCCTGAAGGAATGGAGAGGTTACGTCCAGAAGCTATTCTAAAGACAAACTAAAATGATATGCCCTCGTGGATAAGTAGAATTAGAGCAAGAGGACTTCAGACTTTCAGAAGTATTGCAGCAAAACAAAGAAACTCTAATTTTGTAGTTACATGATATTCTGAAGTTGCAAAACTTTGGTATCTACTTTAGAATAGAAATTTTCTTACGCTTGCAGATGATGGCTAGATGCCAGGACACCTAATTTCTCTTCCCATTGTTTTCTTATATTTCAGATGTAACTTTGTTTAACCAGCTCCCAATTGACTGGTCATCTTGCATTATAGTTACTGTAATAAAGGCTGAAAAAATCCATTACAGCCGTTTTTTTTTTTAATTTATTCCACTAATGCTTGTTTCATACTTTATGTTTCAGATCTGATTCTGTTCCAAATGTTCTTTTCTGTGCTACAGTTAAAGTCACTTCTTGTTCCTTTTCCAGGAAAGAGGGAACAAACATGATTATATTGTTAAGTCTATTTCTTTATTTGACCAAATTTGCAAGATAAGTGTTTATAATATTTTTCTGATTAGAAAAGTGTGTTATAGAAGTTTTAAAAATATAGAACAAATGAAAAATAATTCATAATTCCACTTTTTGGAAATAACATTTTTATTTATACGCTTGCAGATAAATGTGATGTCTTTTCTTATGGTAGAAATAAATCCTTGGGTTAGCTGAGTTTCATATTTGTATACATCACTTTTAATGATGACGTAGTATTTTACCACTGTATGATCTTTAATTTCTTTAACCAATTTTTGATAACCATTTAAAATTTAATTCCTTTATAATAACTGTATAGTGGATATTCTAGTAAATAAATCTCGTAGTTATCTGATTAATTTCTTAGTGCAAATTCCTGATTTGTTGTAAGGATTCTGTTCATAGTATAATGATTAGATTTTGGGTTTTAAAGTCCTACAGACTTAGATTCCATATAAGCTCCACCAAAAAACCAAACCAAACCAGAACAAAAACCTGACATCAAAACATGCCATATTATGGAAAGTCTCCTCAATCTCAAACTCTCTGAGCTTTGGTTTCATCATCTATCAAATGGGGGTACTTCTGGTTACCACCGAGGATTGTTGAAGATAATAGAAGGCAATGTACTTATGTTTATAAATGCATTTTATGGTTGCCCCTTTTCAGGGACTGTTTAATTGTATTTCATGTAATATTTCAGTGAATGTTTATAATGAATCTATGAGGTAGGATAGTTGAGGTTATTAATGGTGAATTAGTCCTCTTTATTTTAAAACATAGAAAATTTAAATTTTATCATGGGCATATCATCCCAAACCTATCACGTTGTAAATCAGAAGCTCCTTGTTAAATTCATCCTTTCCCTTGACACGTTACAGCATTTTCTTGCTTGACTTCCTATTTGTAACTATTTGATCGTATGGCTCTTAAGTAGAGTTGCCATATTTAGTCAGTAAGAATATACAGGCTTCCCAGAAAACTTTTAATTCCAGATACATGACAATTTTGTAAAGTATAAGTATGTCTCATGCCTACTAAAAAAATGTTTTTAATTTGAAATTCAATTTTAACTTGGCATTCTTTATTTTATATGGCAACCCCACTCTTGGGATTTCACACCTTCACTGCAGTGGATCGATTCCAGCTGGGGTTCCTTAGTGTAGCTCCGAAGGTAAGCATGGCCCAGAAGAGCCTTAAAGATGGCAGATTGGGAGCCTCACAGCAGATGGAAGAACAGCTCGGTTCTTCCCTCTATTTTATACCATCTGAGTTTTCTATGACTTGTTTCTTGAACCTCAATTTCCTTATTTTTTTCAGATGAGAGTTGTGCACCACATGCCATCGACTTGCTCTTCCTGCTCTAGAACTCTCCTTCCCCTTTATTTTATCATCCTGGCTAATGAAACTTTTTTGATGAACTTCCTCAACTTATCTTCAAAGAGCAAACCATTAAAAAAAAGAACAAGTAAAATATTTATATCTCTACCTCTACTGCTATCTTTATCTCCTAAACACACCAAATAGTATGAGGAGAGAAGACCCAAACAAAACATCAAGACCTCCCTCCCTGGGAAGTGACGNNGCTCTTCCTGGAAGACCAGAATACTGAGAGAATGGGCCATTTTAAAGGTGTGTGTGTTCAGTTTTTATTCGCCTGTTGCCCTCCCATAATGAAGGAAGGGAGCCATGCAGATCTCACCAGATACTCAGTTTCTCAATGTGGGCTTAATACCATAGATAACCACATCTCTTGGTGGCATGGCAAGACTTTCCTAGTCCCATGGTAACACTGTAGTTCCACTTAAATCTCCACATCCTGCCACAGCATATTCCCTATACGTAGGCTGCACTCTCCCAGAATAGAGGTCAGAAGAACCTCAGGGTTCAGGAATAATGTTGTTGCCCTGGCATTTGTCATAACGTAGAACTGTACCCTACTATTTGAGCCCAGGACATAATTGAAAGATAAATTCTAACTGCTGTTTTTTGGTTGGTTGGTTGGTTTGCTTTGTTTTGTGCTTTTTTTTTTTTTAATTACTCCTTTGTCTTTGTTGTCATGCCATACGTAGCATATATATTTTGCTGAGGAATTAGAAATCCTTCTTTCTATCTTGAAGACTGTTCTTTTACCTAGGACAGTCATCTCATAAACAATCAAGAGAAAGCAGCATTTAGCAGGTGACTCGGTATAACCGAGGTTGAATGATTTAATTTTCTCACTTTTTAATTAGTTCATTTATTAATCAAAAAAAATTAGGCTGGTATCCTGTAAGGTCAACAGGAATTTATTAAATGTATACAATAATGAAGAATTCTGAAGTATTTAATCATAACAGATAAAGAAGAAATAAGATGCATCAATTTATAATTTTAATGACACATTTTTTTCTGATGTTGTATTTCATATATGTACATTTAAAATATCAAGAATATGAATTCCAACTGATAAATGTAGAAGAAATAATGAAATTAGAAAATAGACAGAAAATAAAATTTAGCAATTTAGAAATACTTGATTCAGCGTGGGAAATGTCAATGGATGTAAAAACAAGTGGGTAATTCTGATAAGAAACATGACATTTATGGGTGAAATATTTCAAAATATATCAAAATATGGCTCTGGAAGACACTAAATAAAAAGGAAAAATATTAAATTTACGAAGGGGAAAACTAGCAGACACCTCCTTAACCAAATAATTACAGTTGAAGTCACCAGAAATGGGGCCAATTGACATCACATGACTCTTGAGATACTACACTGAGACAGACACAATATCACAATGATTTTGTATCCTCCTGCTTCTTTTTGTATCCTTCTTGCATCTTTTAACATGCTTTAGTGAAATGTTCCACATAAGGATGCACTGTATACAAATTTTTTCTAGTTTCATAGGTGAAAATGGTGTATCTTATTGACTCAATGTAATGTACTTAATGCAAATAATAATTATTGTCTATTGGTTGTATTTATTATTTGTGAATTGCCTTTTAATGTACTTTGCTTATTGTTCTTTGGAAATGTTAGTGATTTTCCTATTAATCCCTATAAACTATTTTTAGAAATTTGTTGCAAATGAACGAGCTGTATTCTTATGGACTCTACTTGCTTTTAATTCTGTTGTGTGTGGCTAATGATTTGCTGAATGAAGACTCACAAGTTCTTTCTCTTGCATTTGATGCTGAAAATATATATGAATATACAAACAGCAGCTCCTTTATTTGGGATGGGCAAATCCACTGATTATAAGTCCAGAGATCTCTGCAATTATCTGAAAGCCACGGAGGAAGGAGATTGATTATCTTCATCTTAGAAGCTCATTTCCCAAGCAAAGAGAACAAAAAGAAACGAAAAATAAAAATCAAACAACGAAGTACACACAGTAACAATAAACCTCACCGCCACAACTGACAATTGTGTTTCTCTGAGCTTTTTAGGCCTCTGTGTGTGTGCGTGTGCGCGCGTGTCTTCTGTTTTGTATTTCCACCGCATCTTTCAATCTAGCTTGTTGTTTTCTTATGTGTCGGTAGATAGGCGTTTACAAATTGATAAATAGCCTATGGAAGGGAGTATAAGCTCCAGGAAGGCCAGACTCCTCTCCTGTGTTCTCAGTACTCGGTGCCTAGCACATAGTAGGCACTGAATGCTGGTTGAATTCATAATCAAAGGCATCCTGACCCCAGAATGATGAAGAAAGATATCTGGGAGACAAGGCAATCTGAAAAGAAAGAGGAACTAAAGAGAGATGCAGAAAGGTGACGAAGAGAATCTTGACAATTACGCCTCAAGTCAGCTCTACTCTCAAGTTTTAACAAGATTTTCTTTCACTGCCCAAATTCCTAGGATTCTATTTCTAATATTTTTGTTTTGTGCAAATAGTTTCCACTTGGGAGAGGGAGAAAATTCACTTGAATAACAATGAAGAGACTTTAATAGAAGATAGTTTGGCTCAGGCTTTACTCTAATTTATTTATGGCCCCATGGGATCATCTTTATAAATTATTCCATATCTCTCCTCTGTCCTTTTTATAAGGTACCTTTTGTCAAAAATACACAGTTTTACAAACTTCCCAGATTTCCATCTCAATCAATGTATTTTTATAAAACTGTAGCTCATGCACAGATTAAACCAGCAGCTACAGAATGGGCATCTATTGTCAAGCACACGGAAGAAGCCAGGCTCATAGAAATAACCTTGGATGGGGTCACCAAACTTGGTCCTGAGGGAAGGAAGCAAACACTGGTCTAAGAGTCAAACAGCCCAGAATCCTTCTTGGGAAGAGAATGTCCCCATTATCTCAGGAAATACCTTACTGGACTTGATGGTTATGGCAAAAATGGACTCCCTCTTCCACAGCTCCATCCCAGGACGTTCTGGACAAGAGAAGCTAATTTGCTTTAGGTCAGAAAGTGAGAGGAGCTATTGATAGGGGCTGGGAAGTCTGAAGGAAATTACTTTCAAAGGACTAGTGAACACTACTGAGACCTAAGACCAAGCATTCAGAGGAAACAGGGAATAGAAGTGACATGAGAACATCATGGCTAACGTTCACTGTTTACTGTTTGAGATATTTTTCTGAACACTCTGAATGCACCACTAATTTAACCCCTGAATAATCCTATTTGGTAGGTAATATTATTTCCCTTTTATAGATAAGAAAACGAAGGCACACAGAATTCAAGCAACTTATTTAAATTACACAGCTGTAAATGGCATATTATAGATTCAAACACAATCTGACTCTGGAAACTTGCTTTTAAACCACTATGCTATATTGCTCTGAGCCATTGACTATAATCTTGGAGAGAACATTAATTCTCCCACTGTGCATGGGATGGTAACTCTAGATATTTTATTTTATTTTTAAAGGGTTGTGTAACTGCAAATGTCTGGAGGGCTTGGGACTGTCCAAAGAGTATATAATCAGGTTATGCATAGATTTATCTATTTATTTTTGACTATTAATTAACCGGTGCCCTCAACTATTCTGTAAGCTCTGCCCCTGTTCTAAAATACAATCACTGTGAGCCAAACACAGAAGTGTTATTTATTATCCAGTCTTTAATATGGGTAAGGGCTGAAAGAAAATTTCATTATATGATTTCTGTTGTCTTACTAGGTGTCTCTCCTATCCCACCTCTGAAAAAGTGGCTTAGAGGAAACTCAGGGACTCTAGGTCAGTAAGTTGTATCAGAATGAGTAACAGGTGGAATCAAGAGCTCTATGTATAACTTGGCTCCCCCACCGATATATGACTAATATTCACAATGCCAGTTGCCTCTGTGGTGTATTTTTAGAAGTCCTTTACGCATCCAAAATCCATAGGGTATAAATGCTCACCAACACTTTATGCCCTTGCTCTTCCATATGCTTCCTTTCCTCTATTCCTTCTTCAATTCGAGCACCACCGTCTACTTAATCATCCAAATGAAAATCTTGAACCCTACTGACGTTACCTCTCTATCTTCTGTCAATGTGTCATCCGTCTTCATTTCCACTCTCATTGCTCTTATTCTGCACCTCGGTGACTCCACAAGGCTCTGGATTAGGCAGGATGACTTCAGGCAAGCCGTCTTCAAATCCGACCTCTGCTCCATACCACTACACTCTTCTCCTCCATCTACTGAAGGAACAGAAATGGCCTGTCTCCTTCCATGATGACCTATCGAGTGTCTGCCGTTGCAGAGTCTAAGCAACTTAGCATGGTATCTACAACGTTCCATATTCAGGCCCTTGGTGTCTGTGCAGTCATTGTCCTCTTTTTGTTTTATGTTCTAATGCACCAAACTGCTTCCATTCTTCAAGATCTATGCATGTCCTTGTATCCACACCTAAGCTAGTCTCTTTGCTTGGCTATGATATTCATGCTCTTTTCCTGGTTAGCTTCTCAAATCCTCCTTCATTCTGTTCCTACTGCGTGCTGCAAAGTCACCCTAATACCACATCATAGAGCATGTGTCCAAATTGATCTTGTCCCTGTGATAGATGATAAACAGGGACCTTACCCTAGTCACCTCTTCAGCCCCACAGTATAACTTCATGTCTAGGATGTGGTGAGTGCTCAAGAAATTGTCATGACTCATTAAAATGAAATGATCACAAAAGAGTCACTTCTCCTTCCAGTTCTCATCAGACTAAAAATAAATAAAAAATTACCATTATATATGGTAGATAATATACTGCTTAAGATTGTAAATAATATGTCATTTTCAAAAACATCTTTGTGTAAGTTTATGTGTTTGAATGTTCAATTAATGAGGCATATTTGGCACTTTTACCCCATTTTGCTTATAATTTTAAGTTTAACAAATCACAATCTCCAACTCATGTGTGTTTATATTTATTTAGTGGTGTCAAACTCCTCCTTATATTTAGTTTTTGAAAAAGTATATAGAAACTTTCAAATCAAGTGATAGTAATGAAGAGCTTAAATCAATATCTTTGAAGATGCAATACTGGTTGACATTTGAGATTTAAAATGCAATCATATCTATTTGAAAGCAGTGTTAGAAATCTGTTTCACTCATACGTCCTTTAATACCATGAGCTTGTAGAGTTTGGAATCACATTGATTTGGTTAAAATACAGAATCAGCTGTTTATCATCAAGTTGATTTATGCAAGTTACAAAATTAAGAAGACATGCATTATCCTTATTTTTGAGCTGGAAATAGTAGTACCTCTTCTTCAAGATTATGCTGGGCATTAGAGGTGATTTTTATAAAGTGCATAGCATGGCTCCTAGTAACTCTACTGCAATGTTGATAATGATGCTAGTGATGCCAGTGGTGGTGATGCTGCTCCTGGTGGTGATGGTGTGGTGATGGTGGTGATGATGCCGGGGGTGGTGACGGTGATGATGCTGGTGGTGATGCTGCTGCTGGTGGTGATGGTGTGGTGATGGTGGTGATGATGCCGGGGGTGGTGACGGTGATGATGCTGGTGGTGATGGTGATGGTGGTGATGATGCCGGTGGTGGTGACGGTGATGATGCTGGTGGTGGTGGTGATGGTGGTGGTGATGCTGGTGGTGGTGATGGTGATGATGCTGGTGGTGGTGGTGATGGTGGTAGCCTTTCTTACCTCTGTGCCTTTGCATATGGCTTATCTCTTTTAAATGGCGTTCCCCCCCTCCATGGACTATCATTCCCTCCTCCAACTTCCTTCACCTACCCAAGTCCTAGTCTTTAAACATGAGGTTTCAGTCTGACATCATGTCCTCAGAAAAGCAGTCCCTGCCCTCTCAAAGAAATGAAGTACCCCTATTATAATCTCTTTCGCAAGCACCATGTACTTTTCTTTCATAGGGCTTTTCACAAATGTAATCAATTTATTATTTACAAAATATTACTGTAAAAAATCTTTCAATATGGCTGTGGGCCAGTGTGTTTGTCTTATTTCTGTATTCACACAGCTTAGCACTGTGCCTGACCTAATACTAGTTCCTCAGTAAGTATCTGTTGCATGAATAACATGAAGGCAGGTAATGGCAATGACTACCAACTGAAATCATGGAGAAAGGGAAACATGAGTTTTTGAACTTAATTCAGGGAGTGGAAACTAGTGACTATTTTGTCTGTAGTTTAAAGAGCACCCCCAAAGTGAGAACCATGTTAAGTAAGATATGGACATTTTGCAGAATCTATATGAACAGAGTCTCAGGGCGCCTGGGTGGCTCAGTCACTCAAGCATCTGATTCCTGATTTTGGCTCAGGTCATCATCTCAGGGTCCTGGGATCAAGCCCAGAGTTGGACTCCATGAACAGCAGGGAGTCTCCTTGAGGATTTTCTCCCTCTGACCCTCTCCCAACTCCCTCACGTGCTCTCTCAAATAAATAAATAAATCTTTTAAAAAGAAAAAGAGTCTCAAATCAAATACATTACTAAAGGTATATTGTTAAGAAAAAAATAGAAATAGCAGAGAAATGAAGACAAATAATTAAAAAGAGCCTCTCCTGATGGTTCTTTTCTGGTTTTGGTGGGCTTCCACGGGTGGAAGCATCCCCTAGATAATGAAGGTAACTGAGTGACAGTGGGGCACTGTTGGGCATCAACGAATCCCTCGATGCTTTACTGTCTGAGGCCACAGTCGCTGTGCAGGACAAGAAAGGCCCATAAAGATGACATGTTTGCTTGGCGGCTCCCTGTTGGGGCTCCAATGTATTACCTGGATCTAATTATCTCATCTCCAGCTGACAGAGGGGCTTCCAAGGAACCTTTCCATCACGGCTGCCTCAGCCCAGCTTCCAGGGGGCTGTCTAAGAGCTTGATATATTTTTGGATCCCCTGCTCATTGGATGAACAAGCTGAAGCAAATCATGTATTGACCTCAAAGCATTTATAAACTGTAGAACATTATATTCTCATCAGAGCCATAGGGGCAGTAAACTATAGTTTCTCTGCTGTGAAACATGGTTTTGCTTATGCACTGTGTTACTGGGCTCGTACCTAAACAATAATACATCATTTGTGGCACATGTCGCCTTCTTTATTGAAAGGCAAAACAAAGAGTTGAGGACAAAAATCATTACTTCTTTAGCAATTTTTCACAAAATGCTTTTCTTTTGTACTTGACACACAGATGGGACATTGTACTGAGAGGGAAATGATGTATGGCGGCGTGACAAATTTCATTTCCTTTCTAAAACCAGAATCAGAAGGATGCACAAATTTGGAAAAGTTGTGTTTCTTTAAAAAATAATAATAAAATAAGCTTTAAAAAAGGAGTTGGGGGGGGCGGTTCGCAGGTCTCCCTGAGAAAGCATTTGTATGCTTTAATAGACTTGTCGGGTATTGATCAAAGTGCTTAAATGAAAATATTGGTAACAATAAACCGGCTTGTGCAAGGGCTTTTGTATCATCTTGGAAAGTTCACCTAGGACTGAGGCTGGGATGAAAAGCGTGCCTCACCCGGGTAGAACTGGACAGACAAAGGCAAGAGACCCAGAGTCAGCTCCTTTGGGCCCAGGAAAAGTGTTATGCGTGAACTTTCTGAGCAGTAGAAGAAATAAGGCACCTGCTCTAGGTTCTTGCTCTTCCTTCTCTATCCTTCCTTCCTTCCTTCTTTCTTTACTTCCTTCCTTCCTTCCTTCCTTCCTTCCTTCCTTCCTTCCTTCCTTCCCTCCTTCCTTTTTTCTTCTTCTTTTTTTTTAATCTCTACTTCATCCTGGGATGTTTCTCAAAGCTTGTCAACATACCACCTGCTTCTAAGTCCCTGGGGTGCTTCTTTAAATGCAAGGCCCCACAACTGTGTTTCTGAATTGGACCCTGCAGAAGTCGGGATGGGGGTGAGCATATTTGTACATCCACCAGCCCTGTTTCTGCCCTTCCAAATCTCCGTGGGAATCTCTGTCCACAGGTCTCATCCCAGGCTGCTGTGAGAAGTACTCATGATGAATATCTAGCATACAGGACTAAACTTCTTTTTCTGATTTCTTTCCCCTCAGGGTCCCTTCCCCTCAGTGTCTTACTGTGTGACTTTTAAAAAGTATTCATAGCTATGATAATTTATAGTGTCCCTCTTCTGGATAACATGGCTGCATTTTATCAGGATCTTTTTGTTCCTTAATTCATCATTTTTCAAATTATTTTTTTAAGAATTTATTGATTTATTTAATTGAGAGAGAGAGCTTGTGCATGAGTGGGGGGAGGGGTAGAGGGAGAGGGAGAAGCAGACTCCCCACTGAACAGGGAGCTGGTGGTCCAGGGACTCAATCCCAGGGCCCTGAGATCATGACCTGAGCTGAAATCAAGAGTCGGTTGCTTAACTGACTGAGCCACTCAAGTGCCCCTACATTGGGCATTTCTTTAAGAAATAAGTAAATAACAGGTTTAAGAAGGGATGGGTTAAACTTAGTTAAACTTAGCGAAGTATCTTGACCTCAGATCTTGTTTGGGCCTTTAATATAGGTACATATGCTAGGAACCTTCAAATGGGGGTTTCTTAAATGTGCTTGATAGGAAACTTTGTTGTCCTGAAGAATTTCATGAAATTTGTGTTTCAAATAACAAACTGGAAAATACTGCTTAATTCATTAGGAATATTAAAAGGGAAATGGGAATCCTGGAAGCACTGTGGCAAGTGGGCTGTGGCATAAGGGATGTTTGATGGCTCTTAAATGTTATCATCTATGTGACTTTATTATACTCATGGAGCGTTCTGTATTTATGGAGGAAAAATAGTCTAATACCTGAGGAATGAAGAATACATGTGTCTTAGTCTGTTTGGGCTGCTATAACAAAAAATAGTATACACCAGGTTGTTTATAAACAACAGAAATTTATTTCTTATAGTTCTAGAGGCTGGAAGATCAGGATGAACTCACTGGCAGATTTGGTGTCTGATGAAGACACATTTTCTCGTTTACGGATGTCTGTTTTCTGGCTGTGTCTTCACATGGCAGAAGGGTGGGGGAGCTCTCTGGGGTCCCTTTTATAAGATTCCACCATCATGACCTAATCATCTCCCAAAGATGCCCCCCCTTCCAAATACCATCACACCGGGGACTAGGTTTCAAAGTATGACTTTGGGAGAGGCATAAATATTCAGTCTCTAGCAACATGTTTGAGAATTTCATATTTACACCAAATGGATTCACACTACCAGAAAATATTTTCTGGGCAATATTGTATTTGTTAAAAAAAATAAGAGTTGGAACTGCATATCTAAATAATATATCTAACTTTTTAAGGAACCTCCATACTGTTTTCCAGAGTGGTTGTACCAACTTGCATTCCCACCAACAGTGTAAGAGGGTTCCCCTTTCTCCACATCCTCTCCAACATTTGTTGTTTCCTGCCTTGTCCATTTTTGCCATTCTAACTGGTGGAAGGTGGTATCTCAATATGGTTTTGATTTGAATATCCCTGATGGCTAATGATGCTGAACATTTTTTCATGTGTCTTTTAGGCTTTTGAATGACTTCTTTGGAGAAATACCTGTTCATGTTTTGCCCATTTTTTGACTTATTTGTTTTTTGGGTGTTGAGTTTAAGAAGTTCTTTATAGATCTTGGACACCAGCCCTTTATCTGTACTGTCATTTGCAAATATCTTCTCCCATTCTATGGGTTGCCTCTTTGTGTTGACTGTTTCCTTTACTGTGCAGAAGTTTTTATCTTGATGAATCCCAAAAGTTCATTTTTGCTTTTGTTTCCCTTACCCTTGGAGACGTGTCTTGAAAGAAGTTACTGTGGCTGATGTTGAAGAGGTTACTGCCTATGTTCTTCTCTAGGATTTTGATGGATTTCTGTCTCACATTGAAGTCTTTCATCCATTTAGACTTTATCTTTGTGTATGGTGTAAGAGAATGGTCGAATTTCATTTTCTGTATATAGCTAGAGCTACCCTATGACCCAGCAATTGCACTACTGTGTATTTACAACAAAGATACAGATGTAGTGAAAAGAAGGGGCACATGCACCCCAATGTTCATAGCAGCAATGTCCACAATAGCCAAACTGTGGAAGGGGCTGAGATGTCCTTCGACGGATGAATGGATATAGAAGATGTGGTCCATATATACAATGGGATATTACTCAACCATCAGAAAGGATGAATACCCAGCATTTGCATTGACATGGATGGAACTGGTGGGGATTATGCTAAGTGAAATAAGTCAAGCAGAGAAAGACAATTTTCCTATAGTTTCACTTATATGTGGAACATAAGGAATAGCATGGAGGGCATAAAGAGAAGGAAGGGAAAAATGAAGGAGGGGAAATCAGACGGGGAGACAAACTATGAGAGACTACAGACTCTAGGAAGCAAACTGAGGGTTTCAGCGGGGAAGGGGATGGGAGGATGGGTTAGCCTGGTGATGGGTATTAAAGAGGGCACATATTGCAATGAGCACTGGGTGTTATATGCAAACAGTGAATCATGGAACACTATGTCAAAAACTAATGAAGTACTATATGCTGACTAGCATAACATAATAAAAATAAATAAATAAATATGAGAAAAAAAATAATATGTCTATAATATTTAAGCTCCTATTATTCCCCTGTTATTCTTCAAACATTTTATCAGTTACTCAGATTATGAAAAAGACAACAACCTTTTTAAACACCAATATAAACACTGGTGACTTTGAGTGTATTTATCCCGTCTCTAGGATGCTTCTGCAAATTAGAGCGAGCAATGATCTCAGTGGTTCTTAACCATCTTGAGGTCATCATGGACTCCAGGGGACCTCTTGTCCCTAACCTTTACAAATTCAGATGCAAATGAAATTTCCCACTGTAGTTTCTAGTGCTCAATGAATCCTCTAAAGGAAATTCCAAGTGCTGTAAAGACATCTTCAACAGAGAATCCTTGGTCCAGCATCCCTCCCAGAGTCCTTTCTGCAACAATGTTCTGTGATTCTCTAACTTGCCAAAGTCTATGTGCTTCCTCTCAGATGTCTTCCTTTTTTCGTTCCTTTGTGCAGTTTCTGGCAGCAGCAACCCTGAATCTTTATCTATAAAAGTTCAGTTACAACAACTGATTAAAACTTCAAGAAGACTCTATAAGTCCTTTATATTAGAAAGTACAGCACTATTTTTCCACTTTTTCAAAGTTGTTATTGGCCATTTCTTCTGGGTAGTTAGGGTTCATAGTTAGGGACCGACTCATGGTGGACATAAACAATGAAAACATTTTGCAACAATTGGTATAGAGAAACTATTTTTTGGAACTGTCAAAAGTGCATGGAATCAGCTATCCATATTAAGAAATATAAGTCTTCTATTTGTGATGCAACACAATAAAATTGTAAATCTTTCATCAAAATTGAAATGACAAGCTGCTATAACCACATACAATTATCTGTGCATCATTCCCCCTAACATTTTTTTAGTACATTTTATTTTTTAGAGCAGTTTTGGGTTCACAGAAAATTTAAGCTAAAAAATATAGAATTCCCATATACTTCTGACCTTACACACACAGCCTCCCTCACTATCAAAATCCCACGCCAGAGTGCTACATTTATTGTAATCAGTGAAACTCCATTGGCACATCATAACCACCCGAAGTCCATAGTTTATAATAGCGTTCACTCTTGTGTCGTATATTCGATGGGTTTTGGTAAGTGTATAATGACATACATTCACCATTATAGTATCACACGGTATAGTTTCACTGCCCTACGAATCTTCTGTGCTCCATCTCTTCATCCCTCCCTTTCCTCAACTCCTGGCCACCACTGATCTTTTTTGCCCTTCCCCAAGTGTCATATATTTGAAATTATACAATATATAGCCTCTTCAGACTGGTTTTTGCCATTTAGTAAGAGACATTTAAATATCCTCCACGTCCTTCCATTTCCTTTTAGTGCTGACAATATTCCATTGTTTGGATATACTCCAGTTTATTTCTCCATTCACTTACTGAAGGATATCTTTGTTGCTTCCAAGTTTTGAGAATCATGAACAAAGCTGTTGTAAATAACTGTGTGCAGATTTTTGTGTGGACATAAGTTTTCAGCTCATTTGGGTAAATTCCAGAGAGCATGACTGTTACATTATATGGTAAGAGTGTGTTTAGTTTTGTAAGAATCTGCGAAATTGTCTTCCAAAGTGTACCGTACCATTTTGCGTTCTCTCCAGCTGTGAGTGGGAGTTTCTGTTTCTCTGCATCCTGACCAGCATGTGGTTTTGTCCTTTTTTGGATTCGGTCATTCTAATAGACCAAATTAGTGTAGTGATGTCTCATTGCCGTTTTCACTTGCAACCCCCTAACGCCATATGATGTTGAGCATCTTTTCATTTACTTGTTTGCCATCTGCATATCTTCCTTGGTGAGATGTCTTGTGCAGGGCTTTTGCTCATTTTTAATCAGTTTTTTTATTGTTTTCTTATTGTTGAGTTTTAAAAGTTCTTTATATTTTTTTGGGTAACGATCTTTTCTCAGCTATGTCTTTGCAGTTATTTTCTCCCAGTCAGTGGCTAGTCTTCTCATTCCCTTGATCCTCCAACATGTGAATCATGCCATGCTAATAGCAATGGAACATTTGTAGTGTTGTGTTGCAGTTCTTGATAGAGTTTGAGGCACCGAGAAAGTTATGCTTTGTTTTTGTCATTTCAATTTCACTTTGAAAGGAAAGATTTATTTTTTCAATAAATGAAAACAAAAATATAGTGATTATAATTATCTCCAAAGCGTTCCAGAAAAAAAAAGAAAACTAAGATCTTAAATAACTTGGATATATCCAAAATAACTTAAAGAGACTATGTTTCTTTCTTTAAAGAAACTATGTTTCTTCCTTTACTTAAAAAAAAAAAGTGTGTGTGTGTGTGTGTGTGTGTGTGTGTGTAGACACATCTATATATAGTCTGCAAGGCCTTTGAAATATGGCTTTGCTCTGAACATCTCCAAAGCTAGAACTCTGGATCCTACTTTGATATGTGAGAGCATGTTCCCAAGTAAACTATTTACCACAGTTTATTGCTTTGGGATGAATATTACATATAATCTTTCTTTCTCTTCATTTTAAATAAAACATCTACAGTATAGACAAGGCAAATGAAAAGAATTATGTTAGAATCTTATGGATTGCAATTTTTTTTTCATACTCCAAGTAGAAAACTGATAGAATGGAATTATTAAACTAAGATTCATCCTAATTGGTCATTTTGGCATTGATTCTGCTTTAACTATTTGAAATAAGCTACCTTCTATCCAACAAATCTAAAAAACCAGACGTGGTTTCATAGCACATAAAAAAGATGAGAGTCAATGTTACGTTCTTTTCTGATCTGAGTTCAAAAGAACATTTCAAGGTATGTGGCATATGGTTTAGTGTCAGACATTGCAAGTGTATTGATCACATAGGCACTCTGCTGTGGCTCTTGCAGGATTTCTGATTCCAAGTGTGCAAAATTTACCTTCCACATCCATTTATTTTGGTGTCATGCTCCATTGAGGTCAGGTATCTAGCCTCATCGACTCATCAAAGCTTTCGAGCCTATATCAGCTGAAGTAGGAATGCGTTATTTTCTTGGCTCAGTCACTTGGAAATGCCTCTAGCACCTGAATGGTCAACCTTGCCAAATACAGCTTCTCTTTAATCCTTCGTGAAGGTGTGTATTAAAGTCATTGGAGCTTTTCTCTCTCTTTTTTTTCTCTCTCGAGTTCCTACTTTACTTTTATCTTTGTCGCATTTATTTCAGATTTATTGTTTCCAAGTGTTGCCCTTTGGAACGCCATCATTGATTAAAATAGAAGAAATACCCTGCTTAAGAACATATTTAAAGACGAATCTAAAAAACGCATTTAGTATTATTTTTGCCATAAACAGGTTATACTTATGAAGTAAATGAAAATGCCATGAGCTTTGGCCAGAAAACACATGCCATTTCCCCAAGTAGAAAATGTCTCTTCTTTTGCTGCTTTTTTTTTGGAAATATTAAAATGTGAACCTTTCTTGCCTTATTCACGGTCCAGCTATTGAGTTGCGTATGGTTCAGCTAAGATAAAATGTATACTTATTGTTCTTTTATCTATCAGCTAATAAAAAATTAAAGCCATTAAAACTGTAGCGTTTAGACAAGAGAGAACGATATTTTTTTAATGTCACACTCAAAACCACATCTCTTTTAATCAACATCTGTTCTGTGTTAAGCTGCCTATAAAATCTGGTGCCCTGTTGACAGTGGAAGATGAAAACAAACAAACAGGAAAACTACAAAAGGGATGGTATTAACATCAAAGCAGAAAACCCCTGTTCTCTTCCTTTGGCATTTGAAAAACGTCTTTATTTTGACCCTAAACAATTGGATTTTCTCCCCACGGATCTTGATTTTGGAGCTGTGGATTAAGAAGACTTGCATGTGCGCTAAAACCTGAGAATAGAGGGACCTGACAATGAACAGGACCTGTTTGACCACATTCAACCACTTGCGATTGTAAAACCTCCTTCATTGTTTGGGACAATCAGAAAACAGCACCACATTTGTTCGTAGGTTAAACTCATGCTCTTTAGTTGCAGTGACGGGTACCATGCAGAAGGCAAAGCAATCCCAGCCACAGTCTTATAACCCTGCAAATAAAGTAGCTCAAAGGTTTGGGATTATGGAGAATAAAAGAGAGAGCTCTCGGAATTTTTTTTTTTTTTTTTTTTTTTTTTTTTTTTGTGGATGCTGGACCTTCAGAACATCTCCTCTTTTTTCTCATATCATTTAGGAATGGAGATCTAGATTTATCTTAATGCTTTATGACTAACTGTGTCTATACTAAAAACAAAATAAAATTAATGCATGGATTGTCCCACATTAGAGTGTTGCTGCTTATGGATATGCCCGCTGTATAGGGATTGAACTCATGAGTGCCTGACATGGAGTAGTTTGCTATTTGTTTATTAACTCATCAGCATGTACTATTAGCCAGGTCCTGGGTACAGAGGTAAACAAATTTCGGTCTCTGGCCTCATGGAGCTGGTGCGAGAGAATGAACTAGCCGCTAACCACGCCCACTAAGGGCAGAAACCATAAAAGCATTTCTGTCCAGGCTTTGGGAAGGTGTTGAGAAGATCCTTCCTTCTAATCATGATGTTTTTCAGAAAGTGGTACATTTTTGTCTCACCGTATGACTGAGGGATTAGGGATTCACGTAAGGGGTACGGGAGGATAAATTAGCCACTAAAATGAATAATACATAGTGAGCATTGTTTTTTCAAAAATACATATTTTAAGACATGGATTTTCTTTTTTGAAAACTTGCATTTCACTACACATCGATGAGATTGAATCCAACTCTAAATATTTGCAAAACACCCCCCAAACCCCAGTGGAATCACTTATAGGAGGACTCCAAATTTGTTCCTTTGAGCATCACTCAATTCTTTTTTTTTTCTTTTTATTTATTTATTTATTTATTTATTTATTTATTTATTTATTTATTTTTTAATGTGTTTCTCAGAGTCCATAGTCTCTCATGCTTCATTCCCCTTCTGATTACCCCCCCTTTCTTTATCCCTTTCTTCCCCTACCGATCATCCTAGTTCTTATGTTCCATAGATGAGAGAAATCATATGATAGTTGTCTTTCTCTGCTTGACTTATTTCACTTAGCATTATCTCCTCCAGTGCCGTCCATGTTGTAGCAAATGTTGAGAACTCGTTCTTTCTGATAGCTGAGTAATATTCCATTGTATATATGGACCACAACTTCTTAATCCAGTCATCTGTTGAAGGGCATCTCGGCTCCTTCCACAATTTAGCTATTGTGGACATTGCTGCTATGAACATTGGGGTGCATATGGCCCTTCTCTTCACTACGTCTGTATCTTTGGGGTAAATACCCAGTTAGCATCACTCAATTCTAAGGCTATTTTTTTTTTTCCTTTTCTAACTTCTTCCAAGTCTCTTTTGTAAAGACTTCTGTAGATTGCTAATAGGCAGGCTGTGGTGAATTCAGGTGTTTGGTATCTTTTTTGTTCAAAGAAATCCAAGAGAGCTTCCTGGAGGAGAGCTGTGTGTGGCTATTAAACATAAGGGAGGGAGCATGGATTTTAGAGCGCCACTTCCAAGACTCTCTTCTCCTATAGTTTATGTCTTTTCCTTTCTTTTCCTGAGATGAGATTTGTTCTTCTTATCTGTACATATCTATTATCAACATGAATTTGAGAGAGAACCATGGAAGACGAGCATTTTTGAGGCTAGGAGTTGTAGTCAGTAAAATCAGAGAAAGACAGAACACCTCCATGTTCTGTAGGGAAGTTGGAAGGTGGCAACAGAAGGGGAATGAAAGGTCAGAGGCACGGTTTCATTCACACGTTTCTTGGATTTCGTCCTTGAATCAGATCACTAATGGACTAACGGTACAACTGAGCTAGTTTACCCTTGCTGATGCTTGTCCTCCAGCTCCGTGCCAGTAGGTGGGGAGTTTTGGTGCTATGAGGACAGTGACTGGAGGGGAGAAAGGAGAAGTATTTCACAGACCCTTAAGAGTCACTGGTATGGGACCTATAAAAGTCACCTGTTCAAGACCAATAGCTGTAACTGAACTAACTGCACCAATCCGTTGGGATTTTTGAGCTACTTTTTAAAATCACTGACCTCAAAGTTTATTGTCTTCGGGGTGCATTGGAGTCACGCTCCGGCAGCCACATTTACATTGTTCATGGAGGGCGACTCTGAGGAGCCACTCAGCCACCCAAAAAGATGTTTCTTTGTGAGGTGAGTATTTTCAGATCTTTCATGTAAAGCTCCAAGTGTGAAAATAGAAGAGATTATTTTACTGTAGCTTTTTTTTTTAATCATAAAAGGAAAGGAATTTAGTCCTGTTAAGACTATAGATACACGTAAAGATGCAGATAAAAGTAGATATGAAGAGAGTATGTACGCTGAACATAAAAAATATCGAATGTGTGTTCACCTTTTTCACCTGTATATAAAACCCAGAGTCCTTCCCAGCTATTCTGAAAATTATTCAGATTATACAATTCCTCATTAATAAAGGGTCAGGAAAACTTGAAGTCAGCATGAATAGCAAAAATCTCCTAATGAAACAGAAACCACTACCCAGTTATTTCTCACTCATGTAACACATTTAATTTTTAAAACAGCCTATTTCTCCTCACTTGTTTCCCCTGCCTGCTGAATTCCTGTCTCTGCTCCCTATTCTCGATATTTTTCTCACTTCTCTTTTTCTTTGTTCTCATTAATAAAACAATAGCTATTAGGCAGCCACTGGATGTGCAAAGTCCCACTTTAGCTTCATAATCCACATTAAGAAGGTATCAACAATAGTAATTTTTGTAGGTGAATATTGTAAAGGAAAATGCTACGTTGATGTGTCATATGTATAGGGTGACAGACTATATATATTGTAGAAATTCTCATTTCTCTCTCTCTCACTCTCTCCATATATATATATATATTTACCAATATGTGTATTTTATAATATATTGATAAGCTTATGCAAGATTATAGCGCTCAATGGGTGAGAATACCCAAGAGCTTTTCCCCTTTCTGAGGTACTCAGATAAGCCCCTTTCTGAGGTAATCCATTTTCCTCCACGCTATTTAAAAATAAAACAAGGTACATTTTTAAATTATGCACATGAAGGCCATATTCAGCGGGCTGCTTAACGTTCGGAGGGGATTTCTGCGATCCACCCTGTCTCTGCCGTTCCTACCCTGTCTCTGCAGTACAAGAAAACACTGTTATTTACCCTGGGACACAGGTGACTGAACTTATAAAAATCACTACAAGACAAGATGTATTGAGGCCTGGCATGGAATGACAAATTCTGGTGAGGTTCACCAAGAAGAGACATATTGATTCTTAAATGATTAATAAGGAGAATATAATTGTATTTCATTAAGATGGATGGGATTTCATTTAGTCTGTCTTCTCCCTTTCCACTTCAGATGCGAGAGGAAATCAAGTCATCATCAATGGCACCTCGTGTTAGCCTGCCATGGCAACAAGCTCATTGATTGAGTAAAAGAACTTTCAGATACACTAGCTGGTCTTTAATGGGCTGCTGAAGGCACAGATAACAAGGCCAAAGGAGCCGACCGAGTTTCCATGGATATATAAAGAAAGATTGGAAATTCACAGCAAGATTTCTCAATGGTTCCTAACAGAGTGAAGCCCTTTTAGGAATCTGAGAGTGGAGTACTAAATGAGCCGGGCTTCATTCATTTGGTTATAGCGATGAAGTGGGGGGAGGGGGGAGGATTGTCCTGGAGCGTGATAAAGTCTGTGGGTGAGCAGAGCGCTTTGCACTAGCACTTTAATAAATTACACTTGTATCATAATAATAGCTAACATATTTAGTATGTGCTGGATTTTCTTTGTGCATCACCTCCAACTTTTCAAAACAGACTCAGTGCAGGGAACTGTAAATATCACCATTTACTGATGAGAATGTTGAGGTTCAGCGTGACTTCCATGTAAAAGGGGTCAGATTCAGCCTTGAACCCATTATACTTTGATCCTGTTTTTATTTATTTATTTTTATTTTGTGTGTATATATATATATTTAAATTTTATTTTATTTAAATTTGATTAATTAACACGTCATGTATTAGTTTCAGAGGTAGAGTTCAGTGATTCATCAGTTGCATATAACCCCCAGTGCTCATCACATCACGTGCCCTCCTTAATGCCCATCACCCAGTTACCCATCCCCCCACCCACCTCCCCTCCAGTAACCCTCAGCTTGTTTCCTAGCGTTAAGAGTCTCTTATGGTTTGTCTCCCTCTCTTTTCATATTATGTTTTTTCCCCTCCTGTTTTTAAAGTAACTCTTGGTTTTCTTGCAAGGCCTCTTCCCATGTAGAAAAACCGATCTAAAGGCAGCAACGTAGTGATTAAATGTGTATACTCTGGAGCCAGACTCTCTGAGACTAAGGCCAGCTCTGCCACCTAACAGCTACATAAACTAGCGGGTAACCTACGCTCCTATGCCTCCACCTCCTCATCTGTATAATGGGGCTGTTGCCAGGCTGGAATTAGCTGATGTATGTAGAGAGCTATGGATGCACCGTCTCAGTGCATAACACCCAGTAAGCGTGCAGGACATAAGAATCCATGCCTCTTGGGGCCCCTGGGTGGCACAGGGGCGTCTGCCTTCGGCTCAGGTCCCGGCGTTATGGGATCGAGCCCCACATCAGGCTCTTCCGCTATGAGCCTGCTTCTTCCTCTCCTGCTTCCCCTGCTTGTGTTCCCTCTCTCGCTGGCTGTCTCTATCTCTGTCAAATAAATAAATAAAATCTTAAAAAAAAAAAAAAAGAATCCATGCCTCGGTTGGACAGATGCCCAAAAGGACAAGTTCCCCGTGACAGCCACATTTCAAGCGTAGCTACCTCTGTTCCAAAGCAGATCCTGAGGCCAGGCCCAACTTCAACGTGCAGGGGAAATACATCTGTCCATTGCAGGGGGGACTGTGAGAATATTTGCTGAACAATAATCCTAACTATCTGCTGGTTTAACTTTACAGGACTCGTTTTTGCCTGCCATGAAAATTAAAAAGGAGTCCCCATCAGAGAATGTGTGACAGGTACAAGGAGATAAAGCACGTAAATGGCTCAGCTCATTGCCTGGGATGTGGTACCCCACAAAGTTTAGCTCATTAATGTTATTACTGCTGTTATTATGGAGGCGGCAAAGTAACAGCACCAATAGTAAAATAAAAAGATCTACCTAATCCAAAACCATATTTCATGAGAGAATCACCACATAGAACCTCTACAGTTTCAAAGAACTTTCAAAGAATTAGAATATGACAAAATATACTCAGTGACAAAACTGAACGGAATATACTATGATAATTTGTTGATGCGCACAATATTCGGAATTCCTTGGTTATCATTGTACTTCACATATTTGAAAGTGTAACTTGATGGAGATGTTCAGTACATGAGATGTTGATGAGGCCAGCCTGCACTGGAAACGGATAGTTTTACCGATTCTCTTAAAGTACAGGGTAATAATAAATACAGAAGTTTTTTGAAACAAACATTAAAGCAACACAAGAACAGTACTATGATGATTTTAAAAGTGTTATAAAACCATTGAAAATCCGGGGCGCCTGGGTGGCTCAGTCGTTAAGCGTCTGCCTTCGGCTCAGGGCCTGATCCCAGGTCCCTAGGATCGAGCCCCTCATCGGGCTCCATGCTCTGCTGGAAGCCTGCTTTTTCCTCTCCCATTCCACCTGCTTGTGTTCCCTCTCTCACTGGCTGTCTCTCTCTCTGTCAAATAAATAAATAAATAAAAACTTTAAAAAAATGTGACAGGGAGAATAAGAACGCAGTATATGGCTTTTTACTAAGAGGGAAACTGAGGCAGGGAACTGGATGATTCCAGTTAGTGCTGAAGCCAAAGATCCCTTTTCACTTCCTCACCGTAATCCCAGTGGGTCGGTGCTTTGAATGTTACCATATCCAGAGGCAGAATCCGTGGGACTACTGGATACTGCCTTTCCTTGATTTACAGATAACTTTGGAGACCCCAGTCCTGCTCAATGAGCCCCCGGGATGGCGGAGCATTAAGAAGCAGAGTAGCTGGGCATTCTAAAACCAGCGCCCTGAGGACTGGAGGAAGGTGCTTCTGGGTAGAGACCAGGAGTCTTTAGCATTCACAGTGGCTGGACATCCCTGCAGGAGTCCTAAGGAACTCCGGAATAAGTCACTGCACCAGCAACCGTGCGCCTGACCTCCCGAGAGGGAATGAGTGACACCGGGTATTTATCAGAGAATGAGGGATGTGTCTGCGTTCAAGTGTCTGGCAAAACAAAGACAAAAGGAGTTCACAATTAGCTCTAAGTTCCTATGTTTGGAAAAGGCATTCACTTATCAAGTGAGATGAAACTCCTCACCAAGGGAAGTTTGCGCCCGCACGAAATGCAAACTGCGGTCTGGAATCCCCTGAGGAGGGAGCGTTCACACCATCCACCCATTTGGGCAGAATGGGGCTGTATCAGACTTCAGGGTGAATTTATATGAGGAAACAGAGAGTGCAGTTTTTAATAAAAATAAAATAAAACTTAAATGGCACAGGAGTCTCCTTAGATTTAAAATGGTCCCCGTAAAGTAACTTTTGATGATCTAATTGGAAATGAATCAGAACATATAGATTAAATTTCCTTGAAAAACACATTGTCTTTTGTATATTTTTTATTACATTTTCATTTCTAATATCCTGAAGTAGGCTCCAGAAAAAAATTAAAAAGAAAGGAAGGGTAACGGAAACATGTATTCAGCTCTGAGCATGATGTTGTTTCATATTTTCAGTAAAAAAGAGAAATTGAAAAAAAATTAAGCTGGTATGAGTCTTGTTATGCAATACATCCTGGGGACTTTGTCCTTGAAAACAGGATGGATTTGGATTATAACAGCAAAACAAAACAAAAACTGGTTAACGTATAAAATTCATGCACAGTATTTTTAAAACATATAAATGACCCTCTTCATTAAAGGAACATACTTTCAAGAGATTCCTTTATATAATGGCACTTTTGAATACTATTGTATGATAGATTGAGATATAATTTCAACTTGAAACCAGGTTTCAAAAGGTAAAATAATGGTTACTAGAGGAATTTTCCTAATAAAATAATAATCATCAAAGGACTTTAAAAAGAGAGACTTATGAAACAAAAAAGGGGGATGTATCTTCAATATAAACAAAATGTTAACTCAGTTAAGGAACACTATGTATTATCTCAGGTTATCCCATAATGAACATGTTGTGTTATATATCATTATCTCTGTTTTACAGAATGGAAATCTAAGCTTATGGAGGTAAAGAATTTGCCCAGGTTTGCATACTAATTCTCACCTCATGCTATGACCACTCCACCACACGGCTTTTCTTTTTTGATTTAGTCCCTTTCTTTGAGCAGAGTATAAGCTCTAGCAGTTTCTTCAAAAAAGGGGTGTGGAAGGTAAATTCTTGAGCTTTCCATGCATGAAACAATTTTGGATTGCCCTACATGTGATGGATAATTTATTTGGGTATAGAATTCTAGGTTGGAAACTGTTCTTCAGAATTTTGGAAGTGTTGTGCTTTTTTTCTACCTTCTGTCCTGCCACTGAGAGAATTACAAGGATGATCTGATTTCTGATCCTTTTTGTGTGACCTTTTATTTTTTCCTCTCTGGTAGTTTTTGGTAGTTTCTTTTGTTCCATTGTTAGCACTATTTCATGGCAACACATCAAATTGTTCTTTAATGTGAAAATTTGTGCCGTCGACTTCTGAAAAACATTAACTGCCTTGCTAATGATTTTCTCCTTCCTTTTTTTTTTTTTTTTTCTCTGTTCTGCGTGTTAAGAAACTTTATTTCTGGTAATACTGGATTTCCTGAGCTGGTTCTCTATTTTTCTTTTGTTCTTGTATTTTCTATCTCTTTGTCCTTTTTTTCTACTTCATAGAAATTCTTTGTCTTACAGTCTTTTTTTTTTTTGAATTTTTTCTTTTGACTAATTTTGTATAGACACATAAAATTTTTGAGAGTTCTTTTTTGTTTGTTTTCTCATTGTCTTTTCTTAATGGCATTCTATTCTTGTTTCCTTAGATGCCATATCTTTTTGAATTTTTCTGGGAGTGTTAACAATAGCTTTTTGTGGGGGGGGGGGCAGATCTCTTCTGCTTGCACAATTTAATTTTCTCCAAATTGTTGTTGTTGCCTTATTTGTATCAGTCACTACTTTTATGTCAATATTTTTCCTGTAATGTCTGTTAAACTTAATGATTTATTTTTATATCTTTAAAAGTGAGAATTAAATTGGAAGCTGCGATCACACAGGCAGAGCTTGTCAACTTTGAGAACTACTCTCTTTGGGTCTCAGATTCCCCAGTGAGGACTCCAGCCTGGATGATACAGGCCTGGCTGCTCCTCTTGGGGGAGGGGGACACATAGCTGGTATGTTTGTGCTCACTTATGGCTCCATGCTTTCAGCTGTCAACTATCAAATCCACTATCACTGTGTCTTACTCACCCTAACGGAGAACCACTCTAGAGATAAATACCCAGTGTTCAGTGACGCTGAGAGGAGGGAGAGAAGTCTGACAAAATGTGGTGAGAGTGGAATTTGAGGTTGGACTGCTTCTGAAGCAGCATTTAGTCATTTCCCCTTATTTGAAAACAATCTCTGTAAATGTATATAGGTACTTGTTATCCCAAATCCCTGAAACATTCGGGTAGTCCGCTCTGTAAATTTAATTTGTTTTTAGCTTTCCTTGTTGCTGGCTTAGGGTTACCTAAGTCAAATTATTCATCTTCTGCTTTCCAGTTTTTATGTATGTGTGTATGTACCTATTTATCTACTTATTTTTGCTTTTGGTTCTTTCATATTCTTTTTGTCCTTTTAAAAAACAGTCCCTTTACTATAATTTTAGTCGAGTTTCATAAGATAGAAAAATTAAATGTGTATGTTCGTATGTCTTTAACTGTAATCTGCTGGTTTTTTTAAGATATTATTTATTTTTGAGAGAGAGAGAGAGAGCTTGCACACACGAGTGCATGCACATAAGCATGACTGGGGGGAGGGGCAGAGGGAGAAGCAGACTCCCTACTGAGCAGGGATCCTGATGCAGGACTTGATCCTGGGACCCTGGGATCATGACCTGAGCTGAAGGCAGACGTTTAACCGATTGAGCCACCCAAGCACCCTTAACTGTAATCTTGTGAACAGGTTTATATCCTGTTACAGTTAAAAGAACTCTTAAAAATAGAAAGTGGGGCATCTGGGTGGCTCAATAGGTTGGGTGTCTGCCTTTTTCTCAGGTCATGATCCCAGGGTCCTGGGATTGAGCCCCCTTCGGGCTCCCTGCTCAGCGGGGAGCCTGCTTCTTTCTCTCCCTCTGCTGCTCCTCCTGCTTGTTCTCTCTCTCTCTCTCTCAAATGAATAAATAAATCTCTAAAAAAAAAAATAGAGAAGGTCCTTTATCTGTATCAATGTATCTGTCACCGTTTTAAACATAGACTTGTACATGGTAGGTGCCCAAGAAATGCTGAATGTGTTGAGTTACATTCTGTAAATACTCAGGTAGAGCCTTAGTCTGTAATAATTCAAGCTGAGATTTGATAAATGATAAAGGAAAATAAAATCAATGAATTAAATGAAGTAAAATAAAAATTTCAAGATACTACATGTATCTCTCTGATGTGTATTATTTGTATAAATAAAACACCTAAAATACTGCAAAAAGGAAAATTTGATTAGGATAATATATTGCTGAAAATTCTATATCATCAAATAAATTGCTTCAGATTCAATATTACACAGTGAGGTTTTTTTTACAAGCTTGTAGAGCTCCCACACAGATTAACACCTTGCGTAGTAATTATCAATTTACACACTAGTTGCCCACTAATCTTTGCGCTTTTCAGATCAGTGACCATATCTTACTCATATTTGTAATCCTATCACCCATTTGCTGAGTGAACAAATTGGTGCATATGTGTAATCAGTCTTCTGATCAATAGCTCAATACTTTTCTATAGAAATTGGGTGGTCTTTTATAAAGAACTTAAGATATACTTAACTCTGTTACAAAAATCCCACAGAGAGGGACACCAATATAGCACATTGAAAGTGGCTGAATGGCTTTAAAAATCCTCAATTCAAGAATACTGTGGAATAAGTCATAGTAATCTTTCTGTAATAAGACTGTTCCCAGTTGCCTGGGATTAGGAAGGTCCACTCTGATTAGCTCTCATGGTCTACTTTCTCGTTGCTGTTGAAATGTAAGTAGAACAGACAGCAAAGAAATTATTGCTGTTGTCCATTTTTAATGTTCTTGTGTTTTTAGCAATTTTTCTAATGTATATGGAAGAGCAGTTGTACTAACTTTGCATTTTAAGTATTTGAAATATGCAAAACCATACTGTGCGATAACAAATGATTTTCCTCTCCCTAGAAAAACCTTTATTGCTAAATCTATAAGTGAGAAAGGACAGGTAAAAACGTATGATGTATCCTTGAAGGAAGAGGCTCTACATAGTTTTTGTTTGCATTTTCTTTTAATACAGCTTTAAGATGGAACTTATTTACTTTACACATGTTCATAAAATGCTTTAATGATCAGTGAATGATGATGCTTTATCATTGGAGTGGATCCAGTTTTCACCGAGAACAATTAAAATCTTTAAAAATATATTTACTCTTAAAATATATGAGGTTTTCCCCCTTCTGTCGCTTAACAGTGTTAAGAAAGTACAACATATGAGCTTCAAACAGGGTAGCTCTTTGATCTTAGAACTCAGAGACTGGCAAGAGTTAGAGACCAAATCCTCTCCTTTGTTGTTTATCCCTTGCTGAAGATTTTCATCCAAGTTCAAGTGCTGGAGTAACTAGATCATTTTTTCCCTCAGGACTCTCACCACCTCCCCTCCTTGTCTTAGATCATGACTCTGGAGCTACAAAGGTTTTTAATTACGGGCAACTCAGTGTATCAAGTGTTACTGAACTGAGATTTTTGTGTTAACACTACAAAAATGATAGAGAATTATTAACCAGGAACATCTTTGGGGTTAGCTGCTCCTTTGTGCATTTTGTTTCTATAGAACTCGGCATAGCACGTGACACAGTAAGTCTCGGATAAATATTTGTTAAATCAACACGTAGGTTTCTGACTCCAAGGTTCCTACGCCAAGAGCAGGAAGAGAAGCAGAAAGCCTAGAGGAAGTTAGTGGAGTCAGAGCTGCAGGTAGTCTGGAATGTGCTGAGAAGTCTTTGCAGGAGACTCAAAGCTCATGCCAGCCGCTTAATTTAGCAATCCTCACTTCCTTTGGACATCAGAGGCACTGAAAGAAAAAGATATTAGATAAAAATATTAGGTAAGATATTTACCAAGTGCCTGAAGTCTACTCTTCAAGAAACAAACAAAAGAAATCCAAAGTAGCATTTTATTTGTTTATTTATTTATCAAACAGTGGTTATTTTACCGTAATTCCTCAAAGGATGTGTTCAAAGGCATCCCCCTCAGAAATCGCTGACGTACATGATAAAAAACACAAAACAAAGTAAATTAATCAAATAGGATATAGTCAGCCTCATCTCCGGTAAGAATCAAGCCCAACTTGACTATCAACTCCTTGAGGGCAGGGACACTTTCCGTATTTTTCGTTATTTTGTTCCAGCACATAGCCCAGTGACTGTCACGACATGGCGGTCCCTCAGCGATCTGAACTGTGTGAAGGAATGAAACCTCACTGCGTGCCTTGCTGTACTCGGTGTCCTAGTCTGTGCAGGCTGCTATGACAGGATACCATACGTTAGGTGGCTTATAAACAAAAGGCATTTATTTCTCACAGTTCTGAAGGCTGGGAAGTTCAAAATCAGGGCACCAGCAGAGTCCGTCTCCTTTCTAGTGCATGGACAGCCTTCTTTGCAGTGTCCTCACACTGCGGATGGGGCAAGGGAACTTTCTGGGGTCCCTTTTCACTAACCCCATTCATGAAGGCTCTGACTTCAGGGTCAAATCACCTCCAAAGGGCCCCACCTCCTAATAGCATCACATAGGGGATTAGGTTTCAACATAAGAATTTGGAGGGGTACAAAAACATTCCGTCTCTAGCATTAGGTGTTTTTATAGCTACAAAACATTTTTGCACTTAATGGTTGTTCTCTGAGAGTCCAAAAGGAACTGAGGACCCACAAAAAAACCATGAAGGTGGACAGCTCGGAATTTTATAAGCTCAATGCAAAGTGCCCCAATCAGAGTAAACAGTTATTAAAGCTTAACCCTCTCTCTCTTTTAGATAAAAAGAAAATAAATTCCCAGCAAAGAGAGAGGTGAGTCATGTGGCATGGGCCTTTTGTGGATATGTTATTATTGTATCCTTGGACAAATACCTGGGTTGTTTTGTTCCAAATTCCCAGCGCCAGGACCCTTTCAGGTGGATCTTATCCTTAGATGCATTCGTCATCATAGGACGCAGGACATGCATACATGACATCAAAAAGGATCAAATACTGTTCGAACTAGCAAATGCATCCCTAGCTCTAATAGCAAAGGTGAAAAGCTTTAGCATCCCACAAAGGCCCTAGAGAGCTAGGCACAGAGTGTGCCTGCAGGATAAGGATGGATCTGAAGCTGTGGATTAGAATCTTAAGCCATGATCTGGACTTCTCAGCTTTCACTCTAGTGATTTGTGATTTGATAGCCATGTTTTAATTACCTACGAAATTGTGCAGATACTCTGTGCTCTGTCCATGCCTCAGAGGTGCACAATGAAGAGTAATTATGTGCAAACAAAGTTGCCGAATGGGCAGTGGAAATGGGAGTTTCAATTATTTGTTAACAACCTGTTTACCGATTCTCTGGTGTTTAGTATTTTTCGGGCTTATGAGGTTCCTCATTGATGGCTTCAGGCAAGAAACCAACAGAAAATTGATGGAGAGGATCAAGGGTGCCCTGGAACATGGGCAATATTCTCTCACTCACGAGTGTGCTTACAACCTCCGAGTTTTAGTGTTTTTAAACACAGGTGCAGAGCTTTCTGCTTGTTTGAGCGAGGAAAATACCCCATTTGGTAAAAAAAAATGTGATTCTCATTTGAGTGAGAGTTCTTGGCTTGACATGGCCATGAGTCTCGCTCAAAAGGCACAGAAAAAACAACAACAACAACAAAAAACAACAAAAACCATTAAATCACAGTGTAGCCCACTCAGACAGTCATTAGTCATGCAAATGATTCGTCTCTCAGCTTAGACAGGAGTGGATTTTATGCTTAAAGAATGCAAATTTTTTTGAACACTTTAATCAAGACCGAAGAGCACCATTAAAAAAAAAAAACGATGGCTGTTATTTAATATAGAAGAACAGAGTATACATATATTATTATTCCTAGAAACAATACATATGATAATTGAAATGCATATTCGGTTCCTTCTAAGAAATTTAAAATGCTTTCCATAGTTACTTATATTTGTATTTGCCGTCTTGACAAATTTGCCAGGTTATTTAGAGGTATTATTATTTTATTTTACAGATGGCAAAATGGAGGAATTGAGTAAGCTTTTTGGAATGATACTATCCATCAGAAGTCATGGCACACACAGGGAATATAATCCAAGCTACTTGATTCCCAAATGAATGTTCGCGTGAATCAATAAAACACACAAACTAATGTATTTCGGCAGTATCAATAAGAGTATTTTTCTTTGCCAGCAGTGAAATGTGTCAGTAGTCCAAGCTGAGTTCCAAGGAAGCAGATTACTCTGTTTTTAGGTAATCCAGGCTCTTACTTTTCCTCCAGTTTTTCTTTCCCCATCATGTGTAACTTTAGGATATGTCACGAGATCGTGGCACTTCTGGTGGATGGTAGAACGTGTCCAGGCTGAGTTGTGTGTTCGCAAAGCCTCCTTATGCTTATTTTTGATTTCTGGAAGGGCCAGTGTTTTGCACTACTTGTGAGCTCGGAGTCGGAAATTAGCCACATAGCCCTGGTTTCAAACTTCTTTCCAGCGCTGGCTCTTCTCTGTTTCTACTGTCAATCAAGAAGAAAACCATGACACAGTTTCCTAGTACCTTATTGCTTGAGAATAAATGCATCTCTTAATCCTGCTTTGGAGCCCCTCTCTCCATCCACACGCTTTCTCTTTAGTCAGTAATCCCTTTTATTGGTTGCAGCGCCACTACACTATTTCAAGCTTTTCCACAGCCAAGCACAGCTGCTCATGTAGGCTATTGATTCCATATGTTAGCTCAAAATTGTATAATAGTCTGTTCTAATAGTTGCCTTTGGCTTTTCCTCTCTCCACTCAGAAAAGTGCCCTCTGCCCCTGGCCTGGCATGTCAGTAACTAGAAATGGATCCTAATTATATCAACCATTCTTCACCAAAAAGCCCCAATAGCTGTCACGTGTTGGAATAGCTCACTGTGGTTTTGGCTTACGTGGCTTCTTGCTGCTCTACGGAAAACACTTCAAGAAACCCACGCTAAATTTGCTGCTAGGAAGAACATATTGCAGCAGTGGAAGGTTTAGAGACCTCTAACTAGGAGGAAGTGTTCTGATTAAATTAATATGTGAGCATTTAAGCATCCCGTCTTCTCTGGTTATCTCCATCTCCCTCTGTGCTCTTCTCTCTTTCAACCTGGTTACTTTATTTATAACTGTGAACTGCGTATTGAAATTGTACCTTAAGAATAGCATTTACCCCCACGAAGACACCTTGAACAGCACCCCGGAAGTGTTACCTCTGAAGCTTTATGGAAGTTGCAAGCTGCTGCACACAGCTGCACAGCTGAAACATTCCAGAACGCAGGCTTTGCCTCAGAATCTCTGGGCATCTGAGTGCCCTGGAAGCTCACAACCCGGATCACAAAGAGCCTTAATGACATCTCCCTCCGGGGCTCCAGTAGCTTCCTGGGCTCTAGGGAGCAACAAAACAGCTCCCCTCTTGTTCTTGGAGCCAAGGTTGCTGAAAGAACAAGATATGAAATCTCAGTTGGTTCGGGGTGCTCTGCTCATCAGACATAGAAAACAGAGTTCTGGTCTCTCATGGCAGCCTTTCAAAATGTACCTCAATGAAAGAAGCATATACAACTTTCCTAGGCGGACCCCAGAGCCAAAATGAACCAGAAAGAAGCGGAGCATAACTGAATGCAGTTTTGCAGCTTGGGAACCTGGCAGACTTTCAAGAGTTTACCGGGGCTTAAGCAACAAAGCCCCAAATCACAGAACTTTGAACTCTCTTCGGCCCCTGCCTCCAGTATCGGAATCCATGTCCCGTGGGTTCTTCCTCTGCTATACTCACAGCTTCTCATATATAGGTCTGTTTCATCTCATATCCAGATTACTGATAAATTCCCTGCACATTCTCTGTTTCCAGTCTCATGTCCCCAGAGTGAATCATACTGGCGAGTAGTCAGATGAATCTTCCCAAGATATCACATTGACCATGCCACTATTCTGCCAAAAACCCTCACACGTTTCCATCGGTGGCCACAGAAATTAGACTTGTAGAGTGTATGTTTGTGTCTATAAAATGTGTGCTATGGAAATTGGTGGCAGGTTAAACAAATTGCTCCAAAGAGACTGTGTCAAGTGTAAAATGTCGGTAAGTCTCATATTTTCTCTGAATCAGGCTAAGTTGGTTAACCTTTAAATCCCCAATCTTTGGATAAAATCAATGTTCCCAGAAACGGTGTCTTTCTTATCCCATAGCTCCTCACACTCTTTCCTTCCACTCTCTCTTCTCCTTCCCTGCACCAAACGCATAGACTTAGACTTGGAAGCAAATCTACCTCACGTTTTTGATGGTCAAAGCTCTACACACGTCGACCAAGGGCTTCTGTGGTCTAGCCACCTGTCACATTCGCTATCTCTCGACCATCCCATACCAACCCACACTCTTGCCCACTCGTTTTATTTCTTTGACACTGCAGTTTTACTATTACCATCCACTTAAAAATAAAAACTATTCTAATTACTAAATAAGATGCTTTTTGTCCTTTGACGTTTGTTTTCTTTCTTTTTTTTTTTTTTTAAAGATTTTATTTATTTATTTGACAGAGATAGAGACATCCAGCGAGAGAGGGAACACAAGCAGGGGGAGTGGGAGAGGAAGAAGCAGGCTCATAGCGGAGGAGCCTGATGTGGGACTCGATCCCGGAACGCCGGGATCACGCCCTGAGCCGAAGGCAGGCGCTTAACCGCTGTGCCACCCAGGTGCCCCCTGACGTTTGTTTTCTTAAGAATATTGGCCAAACTCAAAATGTTGACCAAACACTCTTAAATGGACCAGATTTCACATCTATAGATTCTCAGCCAGACAAACGTATCCAAATTCTCAAAGATTCTTCAATAATGAAAACACATTCCACTCCACACTCTAATTTCCATAAACAACTCATTACCTTGTTCCTCCCACAGTGCTGCCGTAGTCCATTTTGACACTTACAGCATTCTTTTATATTCCTTTGTCTCCCTCATTGGGGGTAAAGTGATCAACCAGCTCAATGCTTGGCATGCAATAGGTGCTTAATAAAGACATTATGGAATATACCGAATGAGTAATAACTATAATGATAGTCATAGGGATGGATTTTAAGACTATAGAATGTTTCAAAATTTGGATGTGCTCAAGACCCATCTATTTTTAGAATCGTGAAATTAGAAATTCTATGCGCAAGGAAATTTTACAGTTGATGAAAAAGAAGGCTATTGTTGATGGGACCAGCCTAAGTCAGGTAGCTGTCGGGATGCATGACACATGTGTCAGACTTCTAAAATCAAAAAGGCACCAACCAAAGGGCTCTTGAAAGATTTTTGGGTAAATAAACTGTTGGGATACACACTCCTAAATATATGTTCAAGAAGAAAAACACTAATCTTGACCTTTGTAATCCATCATCCTCACTTCCAGAATATAATTTGCTTTGGGTTTCTATAGGTTTTTTCCACCAGTAAGGTAATTAAGAATCCTGCCTTTTCAATTTCAGAGAAATTTGAATTAAGCATTTTATGAGACCATGTGGGTACAGTTTGAATCTACGAAAGAAGGAAATTGAACATTAAGCATTAACACCTTGCTCTTGCTCCACCACACCTTCCAAGGGCTCGCGTACGGAGAACACTTGTGATGGAGTGCCAACTTTTTGTGCCGCTGTGCATAGCCAGCTTACATTTAGGGCTCCTATTAACTTGAAAGAGAGTTCCAGGTGCATTCAAGTTCTGCTGAAGAAATGGAAATTTGGAAGCTTTATTATTAGCTTAGGCCATTTTCAACTCACGTGAGCGAGAGATGGAGAAAAGTTATTAGAATTTATTTTCTTCTTCTTTTTTTTATTTATAACTGCTGCTCTTAGGTCTGATGTAAAACCTCATATAAACGTGGGTGCTTAGACAAAGGTGTAGGCGCTATTTCTTTTGCTGTGACAAAGCAGTATGGGTCGCCCATTTCTTCGTCAGCACAGGCTTCCACGGGACTTTAAATCAATGTTCATATAAGCATAAAATTTTAGCTTTTTGGCTCCCAGATAACAGATATGCTTTGGCAATAAGGAGCAGAAAAATATTCTAACAAGTAGAAATGGAGCATTTGTTGGAATTCTACAAAAAGAGCTCACAGAATCCCAGGATAGGATGTGAAGACGGAAACAGGAAAGTTGCAGGAGCCACACGACTGTTGACCTCTCCGTTCTCTCAACGTGTATTGGGTTCCTTTTTCTCCCTCCACTGGGGAGCTGTTTTGTCTAATAATTTATATGCAACTTTAATGTAACTGCCATGGTATGATATTCACTAGGTCTCTTAGTTCAAGGGAACAGAAAGACCACCTACTATTCCTTTGTCTCCAATCCAACCTTATGCTCTTTTCCATCTTATGCTCTGGGAGATATAACGTGATTGGTCTAGTTTGAGTCAAATATCCAACCCTTGTCAAACCTGGAAGGAGCAGGGCTATGTGGTACAAATATGGCGGCAGGAGCTTTTATTTTTCTTCCTGTCTTTTTCTCTTTTAAGGTTCGTGAATGTCTATCCCACAAGGCAACAGGTGCCACCAAGAAATTTACACTGCCTAAACAGGAATGATATGAATGTGAACCAAAGCCCACTGGGCTTCACTGAGGCACAAGAAAGGTGTCCTTCCTCCACCCAAAGGCCTTTCTTTTCTCCTTTTTGTATCTCCCAGTATCTCTGTGTGCTGATGACTTTGCCTTTCCAGACTGTTATCCTCAATCCTTTTCTCAGCTCCCCACCCTCTTGTCTCTCCTCTTTGCTTGTCAGGGGATATAGCGTTAAACCAGAGCAGAGATTCTCCAACTTGAGCTGCATCAGGATCTTCTGGAAGGCTGGTTAAAACACAGATTGCTGGGCCCCAGTCCCCAGAGTTTCTGATTCAGTAGGTTTGGGTAAGGACCTGAGAATTTGCATTTCTAACAAGTTTCTGGGTGGTGCTTATGCTGATGGTTTAAGGACCACACCTGGAGAACTTTTGGACTAGACAGTAAAGAGGAGTTACTGCAATTCAATCTCCTCACTACAGCATCAGATTCATCATTAACAAGTCCCAGTTGAGAAACTACTGTATTAAAGTCGGTAAAACTAAGACATGTTTCCAGTCCTCGAAGATCTAGCTAGAGAAGTAGGGTGTAGCAGTCTTTAGATGATGGGCAGTTGGGCTATTCTCATCATTGTCTCAGGAATGTACTTCTACTAAATCAGTTCTTTGTTTTCATCTATAAGCAAGAATGATAACCATCATTTCTACTTTGCAGAGCTGTTGGGAGGATTCAAGTAGGCAATACATACGTAAATTTAAAAGTGCTATAAAACATGAGATATTATGGCTTGTTTTTAATGTTCTTGAGTGTCTTAGTGTGTGGGCCCCATGAATCCTCCCCTTAACGGACAGCCCTTAGTTTATCCTCCTGCCTCCCTGGCTTTACTTCCTCAGGGGAATTTTGGACAATCCATTAGATCGTCTTACTCTTTCCATTTCTTTAGTCCTCTGAGATCTTGGTCTTGCATGAGTTGCCAATTTTTCCTTTGGACTACTGTTCTGCTTTCTTCTCTGAGTTGTCTCTACACGTCAGCCAGAACATCTTTCTCTGACACAAGTGAGGCCATATCACCCCCCTGCCCAAACCCTTTCAATAGCTCTCCTTTGCTCTTAGGTCTACAAGGTCTTGAGTAATTTGAGGCTTGCCTTATTTATTCAAACTCATCCTATACAACACGTCTCTTTACTCTTGGTGATATACATAGTCACCGTACTTTTGCCATAGCCAATTCATTCTCTACTTTTGGGACTCAGTTCACTGTCACCTTCTTGGATGCTTCTTTCTAGCATATCTCCATTTTCATTTCCTTTATAGCCTCATATAATTTGTTTTCATCTGCCTTCTCTGTTTTACTTATTTTCTTTCTAACTCTCCTGCTAAACTATAGGCAGCCAGGAAAGCAGTTACCCATTTACAGAATTCTTTCAGTATCCATGGTAGTGCAGAATGAACCAAAGGTTGAGTAATCCTCTCAAGAAGTGACATCTAGATAGCCATCTAGCTGATATCCTTGCTTCTGTTTTGTTTTTTCTTTTTCTTCTTTAGGGAAAACAGCCTAATATGGTCAGATGTGCCATCTTTTTAAAAGATTTTATCCATTTATTTGAGAGAGAGAGAGAGAACAAGTGATGAGAGGGCAGGAGAGACAGAGAGAGAGAGAGAGAGTCAGATTCCCCACTGAGCAGGATGCCCAATGTGGGGCTTGATCCCAGGATCTGGAGATCATGACCTGGGCCGAAGGCAGACACTTAACTGACTGAACACCCAGGAGACCCTGGGCCATTTTTTAAAGTACTGCTTTTATTGTATTACTTTCTGTGAAAAGAGCATCTTGAGCTGTCTCTCTCTTTTAAATAGCATATCAAATCTAAACTCCCATGGATTTTTAGTGTATAAAGGTGAGAGTTAGGAACTGACTTTGAGGTTTTTTTAACTCTTTGACCCCAGGCAGGCCATATAACCTCTGTAAGCCTAGATTCTTTCTCCACAATGGGTAAAGATTCACAGGTGATAGTGAGACTTGAATGGGAGTGATATATGTCTAGTCCTTAGCATGCTGTTGCCAGGCACAGGGTGAGAGCTAAATGGATGTTAGCCACATGCCTAGTATATGTATCTGCTCAAAATCAGGTCTTCTCACTATTCTAGTGTCCATTTAGTTTCCCCATATGGACATCACTTCTGCTCCACTTGCAGTAGTGACCTTCCTCCTCTGTGCTTTTCTAAATTCTACTATCCTTTAACCCTTTAATGTTTCAAATGCTATCTCTATTCTAAAGCCTACTGTGAGCCCACACTGATCACCCACTAACTGAAGGGGGACAACAGTTTTGGTCCATGGAAAGAGGAAAAAGAACATTAGCAGCCACTGAATTTTTACTTGGTGCTAGATTCAAAGCTAGAAGGTATTTCCATTTACGCTAACTTCTGGTGCTTCAATAAACCTTCACAATAATCCTACCTTAGTGGTATTATTTTCCCTGGTTTCTGGATGAGAAAATTATGGCTTGGGAGATGAAAGAATGAGCTAATAAATGGCTCCAGCTGATTTCTAACTTGGTTTTAATGATAAATATAAGGCAATTTATCACCTAATTATAAAGTTATTGTAATTAAAAATGAAAGAAAGAAAAATAAATAAAACCTCATCTACTAGAGAGCCAAAATGCCACCACCAAATGCCCAAGAACAAAGAACAATCTGGAGTCAGGTTAGGTCATTAGGCTAGTTACACACATACACACACACAGATGAGCATATTGGCATCTTGACTGTAGATGCTGATGGAGCTAACCCAAAATGAAGACAAGAGCACAAGTGTTCTCAAAATTATACTTCTAAGCCAAACTTAGGGCAACAACATGTCAGAGGGAGAAAGAAGCAGGAGCGCTCAGGCTCCCACACAAGTGGAAGAGACAGAGGGAGAGAGCAATAGTTTTAAGCAAAACTTAAAAACAAAACAAAATAAAAAACAGCCTTGAGTTATATAAGTGGATCTCATCCCTATCTGTACATTAGAAATCATGTGAAAATGCCATTTTTTGAACCCAACATCAGACAGGGAGGCTCACTGACTTAGTCTCAGTTGGGGACCAGATGTTAGTTTCAAAGTTTCCGTAGTGATTCTAATGGAAAGCCAGTGAAAACCTGTGGGTTATAGGGTACTCCAATGGTTCTCAAAGATGGGTCCTGGAACCAATAGCAGCATTATCACCTGTGGGCTTGTTAGAAATGCAAATTCCCACCCCCCATTCCATGTCTACCAAATCTAGAATCTCTAAAGGGTGGAAGTTTGAGAACTGGTGTTTTAACCAGTGTCCATAGTGTTTCGTTAAGTTGTTAGTGTACTATAATGTATTTTACATTTAATAAAGGTTGGGCATTTTCCTTCTCACCTCAAAATTTCATGAAATTCTTCATTTTTAAAAAGTTCTAGATGACACAAGCCAAAGAGATAAGACATGTCTTAGTGGTTCGATTTTACCACCAACATTTTAGAATGGGATGACTAGCCATTGGGTGAGAATTATTAAATATCAAGAGAAGCCAATGATGACTTCAATTGAAAGTCAATTGTAGAATGTCTCCCTAAAAATCTTTCATTTCTTGGGATCTGCAGTAGCTATGTGTGGCTTTATCTCTCTTCACTTAAGAAGGAGGTTAGAAGGCAACCATGGCTGCTCCTGCATTAGAAATCATCATACTGCTATTTAAGCCCTGTATTCTGTGGGTTCTCAATACATATCAACTTAATTAAGCAACCTGCATGTGTTTGGGTGTTGCTAGAAAACCTCCAGAAGACTTCAATTACTCTACAGCGTAGGGTCAGCTGTTATAGAAGAATACATTTCCTGGAGAGAATTTTGTAAGCTCTGCTGGTGATCAGACATTTTGAGGTGCCACTTAACATGCTGATTTTGATCACCTCAAAGTCTTTTTGTTTTCCGGTTCCTCACGTTATTAAGAAACGTAAACAATATTCAATGTATACCCCTGTTTGAAGTGAGTTGAGCACATATAAATGATCATTTCAGTTGAACATCTCTCGATGGTAGTGTTTTCACACATAACAACCAATGATTTCCTCCAAATGGTAATGTCTGATGTTTTTATCTGTTAGTTCTAGGAGACAAATACATCTGAAGTGATTAACTGGTGTAATGCAAATTCTATTTTTAAAATGGTCTGTATTGTCTTAGGTTCTTCGGTAAATTCACACATATAGGCAATCCTTACTAGTGGTTTCCAATGGTGAATTTCTTTTAAGAAAAGCCCATCTCTCTGGGTGCCTGGGTGGCTCAGTCAGTTAAGTGTCTCACTCTTGGTTTCAGCTAAGGTCATGACCTCGGGTTCATGGGATCTAGCCCTGTGTCCTGCCCTGCACTTAGCAGGGAGTCTGCTTCTCTCCCTCTCCTTTTGCCTCTCCCCCTGCTCGCGTGAGCTCTCTCTCTTTCTCTCAAATAAATAAATCTTTTTAAAAAGAGAGAAAGCCATATCTCTGTATTCTGTGCTCTCTTCACCCCCTACAATACTTAGCTTTATTTTCCCTTAGTGTATGCAGGTAATTTTGCTCTTTAATTTGACTTTCCATTGAGTTAAAAGTGGTAATTCTTTTGAATTCTCAATGTGGAATATTAAGATTTTTTTCCTTGTTATCATTAGAAAGACAATCTTCAAGATTAAAACATACTGAGTAATATAATGTTCTTATGTAAACCACATAAGTGTTGATTTTTTTAATGAAAAGGCAAGATGAAAGAAAAATATTTCATGGAATGCTAATGTGGCAAGGGATAAATTTAGTATCTTACCTATTAACATAAGAAGTGATAAAATGCAAACATAAAATTGGGCCTGGAAATTGATATAAATGTTGGGAGAGATGGTTTGGTGGTAAGTCTGAAGCATGGTTGAGTAGATTGGAAATGTAGTGCATTCAGAACCAGAGAAAAGGTTGCTTAGACTCTTCTTCCTCTTAGATATCTCCATTAATGTTTATTACATTACAGAACTATGCAGGTTGGTCTTTTGGGTAAAAAAAAAAGTGGGATGATGTACATAAAAATACAGAAGCTCTACTGGACACATGTTGGTTAAAGAATACATTTTTGTTAAGCCTGATTTCGATAAACATAATATTTGCCTTTGGGGGAAAAAACTATTATGGAAGAAAGGATCAGTAAGTTACCCCTATGGTGATCTCCCTTTATTCATTTATTAACAAATCTCTATTAAACAGTTTCCCAGTGGCAGGGTCTGTGCTAATTGCTCAGTTTTTGCCCTTCACTAAGGACAGGAATGTAAAGCTCTAATGTTTCTTTACTTACTCTTGAGGCCACACCAGACTTCTCATTTCTGTGTGAAGTTCTTCAAGTAGCCAATCTCTAAGAAGCATATTGAAGCCACATCCTAGCAAAAGATGTCAAGGGCCAATGCTAATTCTCCACCCTATAGTACCACTAACAAGGAAGAGTGGTCAGGCAGTTTCATCTTACCCAAGAGACAATTCTCTCAATTCCTATATTGGTATGGATTAAAAAATATGGCCGCAAAATTATCCCAGTGGTGGATCTTCTTTCCCCACCTCCTGAATTTGTGACTGAATTTTGTGACTCTTTGACAGCTAAGATATGATACAAATGACATGGTACAACTTCCAAGTCTAAACTTAGACTTAACCTTAGGAAACTTGTAGCTTTCACCTCTTTAGTCTCTTGAAATGCTACTATCAGTCTACCATGTTAGGTGGCTACTTTAACCTATTGGAGGACAAGATGCCATGTGGATGGTAACTATGGTGGCACAACCGAAGACCAATACCAATTGCCAAGTATGTTAATAAAGTCTCTTGGACTTCCTAGCCCATCCCCAAGTTGCTACCTATAGCCATAGGAGTGAGCCCAGGCAAAACTATCAGGGAAACTACCAGAAAACCCACAGAATGGTGAGGAAAAACACAAATTCTAGTTGTAAGCCTCTACATTTGGGGATCATTTATGTTACTGCTTTGTAACAATATCTTCTATGGATATCCTCACACTTACTTAAAGTTGTCATTGTGAAATCAGTCTATCCTGGTACAAAACCCCATATCTTTCGGACTACAGCTGGCAGTCACAATTGTTTCTACAGCACCATTTCCGGCAAGAAAAATGACGAAGAGTCAAGGCTTACTGGGTGGTGTGTGTGCACACACATGCACAAGCATGCGTGCATGCACCCATGTGCGTGCGTGTGCATGTGAGTGAGAGTGGGTGATTATGCCGTAAGTGAGAGGGTGTGAGAGGTATGATGGATGTAGAAAGCCCAGCTGGGTTTTGAGTTGTCAATGATTGTGATCTACTCTTCTTCACTCTTGCTTCAGGGTTGAAAGCAGCAAATAATTTCCATATCAAGTTAAATAGACTCTTTGAGAGAAGCATCCAACATTCCAATCTATTTTGTTACTTGCCAAGGGTCTCAGCCCTATTATTAAAGGCAGTAACAGTAGGATAGATGAAGACTTGTAAAGCATGTACCATGGCAGCATTCAGTTTCTGTAAAAGGTGAAGTCCATTTACACTCCTCATTTAGCTGAATGAGAATGAGTCATTTGCTTAATGGATAATTTTAACTTGATTTCCAATAAGTGGATTAAGTAATTGAAGAACTTCAACACCCGGCAGAATATTTGTTGTAGCATTTGGAAAAGAAACCAGAGCCAGGTCTGTCAGCAACTTAAGATGGAAAATTCCTATTAGTCCGCCTATCAATAAGGCTTCATTATGAAGCAACATTCTAATGGCTTTGGCTTCAGTGCTGACATGTTGCAGGCATTTGCAACGTTACACCAAGGTTGTAGGCTATCCTGATAGGCCTCACGCTGTTAGTCCACTTTGTTAAATAGAAGTTGATTTTATATTTAGCTGTGCATGGAGTGTACAGATGAAACAAATCACTTCTATAAGCTCAACAAGATGAATAGTTGCTGTTGAAAACGAGCAAGGAGCTGGATGCAAGATTAATATGCAGTCCCAAGTTCCACTTCCTACAATTTTTATTGATTGTGTGAAAAAAGTACTAGAATTCATGATTTCTTAGGTGAGTTAGATTGAAACTCTTGCATAGCTATAGTAGATGTAATTTCTCTGAAATGTACCATTTGTCTACAAATACAGCTTTTCATTTGGGACCACGTGCAATGAATTCTATGATGAGAGCCAAGCCTTTCTGATGGCGCCCTTTGCCACAAGTATACCCAGTTCTCTGGCTGGTTTCTTTTTGCCCTTTGGTCTTTGCCAAATTGCTTCCTTGGGAGGATTTTCTAAATGTCCCCTACTGCTGTGGTCCAAATACCAGGACTTATTTGGTGCGTGGTTTTTTTTTTTTTTTTTCCATTCCCACAAACCACAAAAGATTGAATGTTGATGTATCTTAGCGTTTAGATCTTTCTGCTAACATCTGAATGGCATTCCAGCTAATTTGACACAGTATTCCATCTTCTTTCAGGAGGCTTGAGGAAGAGAAGACGCTATTAAAGGCTGCCCTTCATTATTTTACTTTTGTAGTTGGGATCTACATTTTGGTGGAACGAGAGCAAGGGTTGGGTCACTTTGGGCTCAGAGCACATATTCCAGTTCTGTTACCATTCAGTAATTTTAGAAAATATATGGATCCATTTTCAAATAGTACACTTAGACATTTTTCTTTCTATTGAAATTTACTATTTCAGTAAATTCTTGAATTCAATTATAATACGTCAAACCTTCACTGCGTCCATAAAGGCTCAAGTCTATTAACATATGTTGAGCCCCTTGATTCTTTAGATGAATCAAGTTTTGCAAGAAATTTGGGATTCGTTTCTCGAAAAATGTCTTTTGCCATGTAGTATGAAACTTGAAGCTCAAACCATCCCTTGGCTCAAAGTCCAGGTGAAGTAGATACTTTTCCTCAAATTTCAACTTTGTGTAACAAGATCTGACTTCTGCAAGTATTGAGATATAAGTGACTGTAGCCATTGTATTTCCTATGCTTCAAGTTCACTTATGTCTTACTTCATATATGACAGTATTTTAAAGCCCTCTAATTATATATCACATTTATGTTTTCTCAGATACCTGGATACCAATGGAAATTTCAAAGCAAATGATAATGAGTTCTGATATTGAGATAATACACTTTGAAATAAGAGGAAAAGAGAGGGCGGTGTTTTTTGTTTTTGTTTTTGTTTTATAATCAGTGTGTGGTGGGGCACCTGGGTGACTCAGTCAGTCGGTTAAGCGTCTGCATTTGGCTCAAGTCATGATCTCAGGGTCTTGGAATTGTGCTGGGGCTCCCTGCTCAGCAGGGAGTCTTCTGCTCCCTCTTCCTCTGCCCCTCCCCACCTTTCCTGCGCTCTCTCTCTCCCTCCTCTCCAGTAAACAGATAAAATATTTTTTAAAAAAATGGTGGGTGTTGCTTTAGCATCTCTTCTCCTCTTGCCCTTGGAGGGTGCTTGCTGCTTCTTCGGGTCTCAGTTGGAGAAGGTATAGATAGGAGAAAGCATCTTCACCCTGCAGGAGAAGTAGCAGCTAAAGAGGTTAGCTCCTTACAGCAGTCTGGCACAGCTACCCAAAAAGTTCAGAGCATGGCTGATCTGTATTGGAGGCTTACTTGCTTTCTTGAATAGAGGATGATTGAATGGAACCCTGAATTTCCTCCAAAAAATGAACATCTTCCTCTACTCTAACCATGAGCAATGCGTATTTGGAACAGAGACTTTTTTGGCAGCATTTTTCATTCCAACCTCTGTTCTCCTCTATTTTTCTGGTCTTGGTGTTACAATTTAAAGAATGCACCTTACGTTTTAGCCCGCTCATTTTCAAAAGTATTAAAGCTGATTTTCTGACTTATGCACAGTAATTAGTCTAAATATTTACTTTATTTGGTTGGGTTAATGGTCCCATAATGTCTTACTACTGAATATCATTATTTAAACAGTAATAATTGAATAGAATTTCTTGTGATGATTTTTGATACTGAATGGGTGAACATATTCTAATACCCTCCCTTAAATGGGACCTTACATAAGACCTAGTTATAGTTCAACTGCATGTTGCTGAAAAACACTGCCTCCCCTCTACCCTCTATATTAAATTTTGCATTAAAATTAAATTGCATTTTGGGGGAATTTCCATTTGTCCACCTAGAAATTTGAAAATCACTGGGCAGAGTACAAATTATTTAAAAGGTTGCTTATTTCCCATATTGTCTCCTATGTGTATTACTGTGTGGAGTTCTAAATGAGTTTTTCAAATGGACCACAGTTTATATGGCCAAAAGACGAATCATGTTAGTTTAGGCACACATTTATAGAAATATAAAAGCACTTGTACCCACATAATAGGTGTGCTTTTGCTGCAGATACAAAACACAAATATAAATGTGCAAAGCAAATCTGCCCAAAGAGAATACTAATTTTCCCCAAATACATTTATGCACTAATATTACATTGAATGCTCTCCACTGGCAACATCATGTTAATGTCTTTATCAAAAACATGTTACTTTGTTAATCCATTAAACTAAGATTACTGCTTTTAGTTGCTTTTATGCTTATATTAATGTTACAGCACAGTAGAGAACACATTTTAGCAGTATGTTGGTTATATAGAATATACTTGCTTAATCCTGGACCTATCATGACATTGAACATATAGTCAAATATAAAGCATCCAGTGGAAAATATTTTGATATGTAAATTCTATGCTATATCCTATTAAATGGAATTGCTTTATATCCCTCTCCTTCCCGCTTTGCTTCTTTCTGCAACATTTGGTATTATGGGAACATCACAGAAAATGAAAAATAAATGTGGCCACCGGTAAATCCAACGATGTTACCTTGTAATTATCATGAGGGTGGATGTTGGGCAAATCTGTGGCACTCTGTCTCAGTCTGGGTTGGAGGACTGTGGCCCTAAGAATGCTGGTTCAAACCCCATGTAGAATTGCCTGGTGACTAATGGCGCACGCACGCGCACACACACACACACACACACACACACACAACACAAGAAAAGGCCAGTGGAGACAGATCAAGCTTGAGCCCTTCTGCTGCATAAAATTGAGCAGCCATTATACAAACATTTGCTCTATTTTAGAAGCTTGTTTTAATTAAATATTAGTCACATACTCTCCCTTGACCTCTGCTTCCTGTGTTAAAAATCACCATCCTAAAAAGCTTACTTTATGCATTCCATAATTGTAAAAAGTTCCCAGAAGAATGCAGTTTTTTTGTTGCTTTTGAAAAGGAAGGAAAAAAACATATACATATATCTATGCGTGTATATATGTAGATATATGCATACATTTATATGTACAAAGAAACATGATTGTATTTCACAAAATTCTTGCAAAAAGCATGAGGAAGATGGGAGAATATGGGTGACGCTGGGGGAAGAGAAGCTGGAGAAAGGAAAACAATAGGTACAAATTTCTACCAGTTTCCTCAGGCATCCATAGCAGCTGCTTAATGATACATGTATCATTATATCCTGGAGTAGTTGGAGGGCAGAAACAGACTTGATTACACTACAGACAATTGTTTCACAATAATTCTGGGCCATTTTTCATTAGCTGTCTCCCCTCACAGCAAAACACGGGGTAATTTTTTTAAGGAACAAAACAAAACAAAACACCCTTATACCACAAGAAGGTTGTCCGGCAGTTAAAGATTTTTAATAATTCATCATGCGAAACATTTTAAGCTAAATGCTAAATTTCTCAACTATGACAACAAACATGAGTGGGAAAAAAACCAGCTTAACTTGATTTTATAAAAACAAGAGGGTAAAAAAAAATTACATGTGCACTTTTCATGATTACACTATACATTTTTTTTATTATTACCTTGCTTTGTCTGACAGGCTTTGTCACTAGCAGGTAGAATAAAAAGGGTTTGTTTTGAGGAAATTGATTAAGATGAGGATTTCTTTTTTAAAGATACATGGAAATCTGTCCCCTGATTATCACTTAAGGATTTTCACATAGCTGACTGGATCCAGTCAAAGCCTCCTTTTAAGTTTTATTTCTAAGGAAGACAGAGACCTTCAGTCAATATTCATGTCTTTCAAAGAGCAGCATAAGGTGTGGTAGGACTTTACTTTTCCTTCAGATGTTAATGATAAGTAACAGCCGTAAGGAGCTGTGTCTCAAGCAACAATTCAGAGTACTTGATATGGCTTAGTTTATCTAATCACCGAAACCACCCTATGAGGAAGGAACCCCTGTCATTTCCATATAATGGACTCAACCCATCTTACATATGGTCTCCTTGGGCAGCCTTGGGGAGGCCCTTGGAACCCTTCTGAGAACCATCCTTTAAATGTATAAAATAAAATACATAGGCTTACCAAAGAAATCAGTTATATTAAAATAGTTAACAAAATATTTTAAAATTATTATATAGTTATATGTATACTTTTTCATTAATGTATTCAATAAGACTATCTATGGGGGAAGTCTGTAACTATAATTCCAAAGCAGTGTGAGCATAAGGAATATTCTAAGGTAACCTCAGTAAGTCTGATGGAATAGACTCTCTGTGATTTTTACTGGTGACACAACCACAATACTGCTAATACGATGGAGATTTGTTGTCTACATTCATAATCGATGGGAACCCTAACTTTCAGTTAAAGATGAGTGAAAGAAGATGTGGCCCATACATACAATGGAATATTACTCATCCATCAGAAAGGATGAATACCCACCATTTGCATCAACATGGACGGAACTGGAGGGGATTATGCTAAGTGAAGTAAGCCAAGCAGAGAAAGACAATTGTCATATGGTTTCACTCATATGTGGAACGTAAGCAATAGCACAGAGGACCATAGGGGAAGGGAGGGAAATCTGAAGGGGGAGAAATAAGAGGGGGAGATGAACCATGAGAGACTGTGGACTCCTGGAAACAAATAGAGGGTTTCAGAGGGGAGGGGGGTGGGGGGTAACAGGGTGATGGGTATTGAGGAGGGCACGTGTTGTGATGAGCACTGGGTGTTATATGCAACTAATGAATCACTGAGCACTACGTCAGAAACTGATGACGTACTGTACACTGGCTAACTGAACATAATAAAAAAAAAAAGATGAGTGAAAATAAAGATGTACTTTTTTTTTTCTATGCAAGGTCACAGACCCCCATATTACAAACTATTGATAGTTTCATTTCATACCCCACTCTGTAACAAACTCAGAGAAAGTAAATCAGACATTAGATTGATTTGAAAAAAAACATGACAAAAAGTGTCAAGTAAACAACTTTAAAGCATTTAGGGCCTATTTTTATAAAAATATAGCAACCAATCTGAGCATTTGCTACTATGGAAGCTTTCAGGTGTTAATATAAAACATGTGGTTTTGTTCCCATACGTTCTTTTATCCTTTATAATTTGGCATTTTTTATGTGATTGTAGAACCACAGCAAAGGTACAAATGCCAAAGGGCCAAGGTTGACTGAAAAAGTTTTCGTCTGGAATTTGGCTGCCCTTTGTGTAAGAGGTTGTAGCTTGCACTGTTCTTTTCTAGCTGGCTGATTCCCTGGTCAGCTTGAATCCTCAAATTCAACATGTCCTTTCTACACGTGGTGTCTCTACCCTTTACATCGGTCTCATCTGCTCCTCAAAGCTTTCTTCGACAATCCCATTTTCCCTTCATCCTCTGCTTCCCCCCCACCCCACCCCCACCCCCCCGCCATTATTCTCACTGGAGCATATGCTTTGTACTTGATGATGTTGTCTTGGACTTTTTGTCCAGTGACTTAGAGTCTTTTTGAAGTTATCAATACATCATGTTACAGATGGTCCCAACTTACAATGAATGGTTCAATTTTATGGTGGTGCGAAAGTTATTCCTATTTAGTAGAAAGTGTACCTCGAATTTTGAATTTTGATCTTTCCCTGGGCTACTGCTATGCAGTCTGACCCTCTCTCTCATTGCTTAAGCAAGCCATAGCTCCCAGTCAACCACGAGATCAGGAGGGTAAACAACAAATACACTTACGACCGTATGTACCCACACAACCATTCTGTTTTTCACTTTCAATATAGTATTCTATAAATCACATGAGATATTCAATACTTTATTATAAAATAGGCTTCGTGTTATATGATTTTGTCCAACTGTTGCCTAATGTAGGTGTTTGGAGCACGTTTAAGTTAGGCTATGCTAAGCTATGAAGTGTCGTAGGCTAGGCATATTAAATGTATTTTTGACTTAGGATATTTTTAATTTAGGATTGCTTTATCAGAACACAAGCCATGGTAAGTCAAAGAAGATCTGTATATATTTTTTATGCATATTTAGCCTAGGAGGCACAGGAAGATCTTTTGCTAAATGTTGTCCTGCCCTCTGCAACCTTGATACACAGAATTGATACAGTGTGTTTGTGTTCGTGTGTGTGTGTGTGTGTGTGCGTGTTATGTATAGTCAATCATTTTTTGGTTTTCAGATTACTCCAGATGTATGTCAGAAGATTCCCAAGTATTCTATTAAAAGTGCAGATTTTGTCTCTCTACTCTTATTTTTGACAATATACTTTGATGTTTTCTGCTTTTTAAAAAAAATTTTATTTTTTTATTTATTTGATACAGTGCACGTGCAAGCAATGGGGAGGGGGAAAAGGAGAGGGAGAAGCAGACTTCCTGCTGAGCAGGGAGCCCGATGTGGGGCTGGATCCCAGGACCGTGGGATCATGACCTGAGCCAAAGGCAGACGCTTAACCAACAGAGCCACCCAAGCACCCCGGTTTTCTGCTTTTTTATCTTTTCAACTTTGTAGAACACATCACTAGCTCCATCCAAAATCCACATCTTGATGACATGTATCTTCATACTTCTGCGATGAATCATGTTAAAGACTTGGGCTGAGGTAGTGGTAGGAACAGGCTCTCTACACTTCAGTTTTCACCAGTATTCATGCCACACTGCAATCACAGTGCTGGGTTTTCACACCGTGTTCAAGAACGAGATGATCCTCTTGAACAGGAGGGACTGGTTCTCTCTAGGAACAAGATCGTTCCCTGAGGTGCATGTACCTAGATATCCAAATGAGAAGATCTGAAGTGTTAAAAACTATTTTGACTATTTCAGATTGAAATTGGATATGGTGTAGTGTTGGCATTCAATATGTATCTGTTAAGTGAATAATAGGTACAAAGCTCTGTTTTGACACATGTTCTCTGGTGTTTGCTGTCAATTTTTCCAGGAAAAAGATATCAGAATCCAAATTAAAAACATGTCAGGGAATGGGTGTGGTGATAAGTTTCTTAGTTGTGGTGATAGCACAATTTCCTTTGGTGTTGGGTGCTGTTGAAAACACCCCGTTCTTGCTCTTAAGAGTAGCCTGCAAGGCTGGGGCACCTGGGTGGCTCAGTTGGTTAAACATTTGCCTTCAACTCAGGTCATGACCCCAGAATCCTGGGATCGAGCCCCGCGTCAGGCTCTCTGCTTAGTGGGGAGGCTGCTTCTCCCTCTACCTCTGCCCTCTGCTCCCCCTGCTTATGCTCTCTCACTCTCCCTGTCAAGTAAATAGATAAAATCTTAAAAAAAAAAAGTAGCCTACAAGAGGCAACAGACATGAAAACAGATTATCACGTCACACACTAATGTCTGTTAATGTGGAAAGTACAGAAAGGAGGCAGTTTAACACTGATATTATATATATAATATCATATACTATCTATAAAAAAACTTTTAAAAATGAGATAACATCTTTAAATATTTAAAAAAAAAAAAGTTGTGGGGACCCACCAACCAAGGCTTAGCTCGGAAGTGGCAACTTCTCTCTGAAAAAAAAATGCCTAGTGGAAAGTGGGAGAACAGGGAGAGGCTGATAGAGGTTCATCTGTAGAAGGGACTCGAGGCTAGACTTTGAAGTGTCTTATTGGTCACACAAAAGAGTTTGGACTTTATTCTACAAAAACAAAGACCTAACAGAGATCTTCAAGCAGGAGACTGAACTAATTGGCTCTGTTTTATGGGATGATTTTAAGCGACTCTGTATTTAAGTATTTAGAAAAGTGTATCTCGGGCATATTTTCCCCAGTTTTTCAAGTCAAATTTATTCCACTTTCCTTTGCCTAACACCAGCATCTTCATTTTCTTCCATTCATTATGGCTGCAGCAAACCGAACGCAACAGAGGCAATGTCCTGATCTTGCCACAGAAGGGCTATTTTCTATTGTCCCCACCTTGAAGACCCCTGTTTTTTTACTCTATGAATTATGGCCCGGGACTGGGTCAGCAGATGTCAGCTGAATAAGCACGTCCATCTATTTTGTGTAGCCTGATATTGTCTGAGAAGCCTCCAAGGTTTGGCTAATAGTTGTGAATGGAATATGGAGAAACTCAGGAGACCAGAGACAATTTCAATGTTTCCAAATAAAGTCCTTGGGAACTCATTCTTCACAAACTCATATCTTCACAAAGATAAGAGGTAAATCTTCATTGCAAGGAATTGAAGAGGAAAAGTATCCCAGAAAAGTGGTTCTTAAAGGCTTTAATATGAAGATCCAATTTGTAAAGATAAAGAAAGTGAAGGCAGAGTATTTGGAATGTAAGAGATGACAGGATAAGAGAAAGAAACATCTTTCCTAACTTTACTCATTAATTGATGACATTTTTGCCCACATGCTTCAGATGCTGAGTCTGATTTCTTTCAAAGCAAAATTTTAAAATATTGAAACCATGTAAACCAAGAAATTGTTCAGAATACTTGTCTAGATATACTACAGATAGTAGAATACAAAGGCCAACAATAATTCGTCTTCAATTTACCTCAAAATATTTGTAAATGATGGACTTTTCTTCCAGCTGGACTCAACAAAACAAAACAAAACAAACAAACAAACAAAAAACAGATGAGCGAGAGGGGGAGGAAGCCAAGGCAGTCAGTCTATTTTCTTTAATGGTAACATAGTCCAGATTTAGAATGACTCTGATGGCCATTCTTTCCCCCTCCAGAGCTTCCCCTCCTTATCCCTGTAAGAGCAGAGTCTTTGCCCTGAGAAGGTAGGTCAGGTGGTCAGAGGACCAAAGGAGCCTGACCTCTCTGAATTCTACCCCTGTGGAACAAATCTTAGAAGCTCTACTACAGGAAATGGGAATCCTAAGAATAGACAAGGAATGAACAGAAGCGGAGTAAAGAGATTAAAGTGTTAACATCTCAGAGTACTTTCTAGCAGGGATCAGAGTAAGAGCCAGTGTCCTTGAGCTAGGAACAAAGTGGGGCAAATTAGGGAGAACTCTGAAGTGAACACCATGTCTTTTAGCCCATAAGCCTATTTTAAAGCCTTAACAGGATGCTACTCTTTGCCCTCTATGACATACCTAATAACACCATCCCATATCTGCTTGAATATGAGTTTCTGGAATAAGATGAGGGGATATCAGGATGTCCACTCAGTGTAGCCAAAGTTTTTAATGAAACTTCTGCAATGAGAGCAGTATGGATTCTTCATACGGTGTCTCGAAAATCTTGAGTTCTCTATAAGAAACGAAATGAATGTTTGGGAGATGGAGGGTGTAGATCACTTTAGGAGGGTATCACTTTTCACTTGACCAAGTCCTGACCCAGCCACCAGGAAGAACTGTTTTAATGGGCAGTCTGGCAAGTTACCACATTCTTCTCAACTTGCAAGCATGCATGTTAACTCTCTAAAGTCAAGGGGAAACGTAAACACGGTTACACTATTCCACAACAGGAAATGAAGCCATCTCACACATGTTGAGCTGAGGTTATTCATGAGCCTCTCTCAAGAAATCGGATCCCTCTTCTCTCATTTCATGGGTGTTGTTCCCCAGCTTCAGACGGTCTGTTTTAGTGTCTTTCAACATTGATCCTCAGTTAGCATCCAAGATGCTCACCCATACCTCTGAGCATCTCACAGAAGAAGGGAGACACAGGCCAGCTGCCTTATGTTCTGTCCCATAACTGAAGCTGGGCACCCAGAGTCCTAGCAAGGAGGAGATGCAGGGAACTCTCTCCCCCTAAGAGTTGTATCTTTTGTAGCCCAATTGACTCTAGAAACACACACACACACACACACACACACACACACACACACACGCCTAGCAAGGTGCCCAGATTTAACAAATACACATATAGGACACCCAGTCTGTTAAATTTAAATTGCAGATAAACAGCAAATAATTGGGTTTTTCTGGCTTCAGTATACCTAAAAATTGCATGGCCAGATTTCAGGGATTTTTTGCTTACACACATAGTGTGCCTCACTAAGCAGAGAACCACACAGAGGAGAACGTCTCAGCATTGTCTCAGAAGGATGGTGGACTAGGAGGCAGAAGAGATTGCATATCCAAAGGGGTGTGGGGTAGTGAGTAATATTAGAAAGAATGGTCTTGTGTTCAGTTCTGTAAGCCTTGCGATCTTTGGCACGTGATTCATCCTTTTTAAGACACGGTGTCCTCAACTATAAAATGAGGATAATTCCAGTAACAGCAGCTAACATATTCTGAGCACGTACTAAGCAGGAGGCATTTTCTCCAATCTTTACATGAGTTGACTTATTTTATCCTTATGCTGGTATTGTGAGGTGGATATAATTATTAGTATTCCCCGCATTTTATGTCTGGGGATCTAGGGCACTGAGAGGCCAGATAAGTTGCCCAAGGACAGAATTACTCAGCAGTGGAGCTGGGATGGATTGGAATTCAGGAAGAAATGTTAGCTCTGTAGTGTCAAGACATAAGTTGTCTATGGCACCAAGCCCAGTAACAGGTGTGTACTTAGCACTTAATCTGTGCTGTTACCAACCTTATCAGAGGCAGTTCTGCCTGGTCCTCGGAGAAGGCAAGCTACCACATATGAGAAGATAGCCCAGAAGAAGAATTAGAGATCTCTCCCAGCAGGAGCAAGTGACTTGAATCCAACAGGGGGTCCCTGTGACCGTCCTCCCTGCATCTTGCCTCATCAGCTATGACAGAACAAAGCCAAAAAGTTGGAGGTTTTGCTGAAATCCTTCTGACCTGAGAAGACCTTACATAATTATAGCTGGCACTAGCCTGGGCCCCTTCCACGGCTGCGAGACTCAAGGGCATGTGCCATCAGCAAGACTGCAAGGACCTGACCTTCGGTGTGTGCACTTTACCTTTTGTCATTATTTGTCCATTCTTTTCTACGAAAGTATTTATTGAGCTCCTTCTACAGTAGACCTGTTGCGTGTCGGGCTAGGTTCTCTGAGTACCAATACAAACACGCGGTCATGCCATCTGGGGGGAGACAAATCAATAAAGATAAGATTTCAGTGCAGGGTGATGCATGCAGCAACAACACAGGTAGCTCAGAGTTCAGAGGCAGCAGTCTCCTGAGGAAGAGAGAGGGCAAAGAGGGGCTGCAGGGAGACCGGAAAAGACTCCACAGAGGCAGATGATGGATTTGGACTTGAAGGAGGATTCTCATCGCTGACAGTTGTTGAGTTCCCACTATGGGCCAGGGACTGCTCTAAGAATCTTACATGTGTTAACTCATTCCATCAGAAGGGGATACTATTATCCTCATTTTACAGATGAAGAGAAACATAAACACAGAAAACCAAGTCAAGTAACTTGCCCCAAATTACACAACGATTTTGCAGCTGAGCTTGGATTTGAACCCAGGCATCTGTCTTTGACTACGATGCTGTCCTAGTCAAAGAAGGGGTTTCCTGGTTAGGAGGAAGAGAGGTATGGCCACGGGCTAGAAGATGCACAGGAGCATCCACTGTGAGGTGTAGGGAGAGAGATGGTGGGGGAGGGACATGAACCTGGAGGGGAACGCTGTGCAAGACCTCCTCTGCTATGATGTCATTTGGATTTTATTTGTAAATTATGAGAAATCCCAGAAGGGCTTGAAACAATGGGTTCAGCCTTGCATTTTAGAAAGATCACTCTGAAATAGGGAGGACACATTGGAGGAGAATTTTGCTGGAGGCTGAAAGACCAATTAGAAGATTCTTGCAGTCATCCAGCTAACTCATGTCTGCCTGTGGAGTGGTGTCTCGTAGTTTTGATTTGTATTTCCCTGATGATGACTAATGTTGAGCATCTTTTCATGTGTCTGTTGGCCATCTGGATGTCTTCTTTGGAAAAACGTCTGTTCATGTCTTCTGCCCATTGTTTAATTGGATTATTCATCTTTTGGGTCTTGAGTGTCATAAGTACTTTATATATTTTGGATACTAACCCTTTATCAAATATGTCATTTGCAAATACCTTCTCCCATTCCACAGGTTGCCCTTTAGTTTTGTTGATTGTTTCTTTTTATGAAGTCCCAAAGTTTATTTTTGCTTTTGTTTCCCTTGCCTCAGGAGACATATTCTAGAAAGAGGTTGCTGATGTCAAAAAGACTTTTGCCTGTGTTCTCCTCTGGGATTTTTATGTATGTTAACTAACTGGAATTCAAATAAAAACTTAAAAAAAAAAGAATCATGTCTGCTGTGTAGTATTCCAGCAGTATACCTAATACGCAGGGGTCTTTTGGGGAATTAATGTTATTTGAAAAGGATATTAAAATTGATGGGAACATATCTGTGTTTGTTGGCACTTTACCCAAGAATTCAATTCCAGGTGCAATAAGGCAATTAATTGTAAGGCAAGATGATCCAATCATTGAAAATGGGTGTTAAAGTTTCATCCCAGCAAACTCTAAACCTTATAATCCTTTCTAAATGTAACTGCAAATCTTCCTTGCTTTTCAATAAATATTTAATAACAGAGGATTGCAGAGGAAGGCTATATTTCAAAAATTGTAATTGCTGTGAAGAAAGCCTCTGTAGACTGAGGTATTAACACACCTAATTGCTGCTAAGATGCATTGATCAACCAAGATGATCAACCAAGATGCAAGCAATGACTCTTCACATCTTTGGGTGGGTGGAGGCAGAAACTTGATAGCTGCATTACCTGTCACTCAGCTAGTTTAGGTCTCTCACTTTTTAGATTCAATTTGTCTATTATCAATAGGCTGTGTAATCCAATCCATTCTCTGTTTCATTAGTCGAGTGTATAATTTTCCTTTTTTTCCCTGTATATTCTATTTAGATGTTCACTCTTCCCTATTCCACATGCACTCAGAGTTTTTAAAGTCAAAGTACCTACTGATACCTTGTCCTCAACTAATTTATTCAACAAGTATGTATTGAGCACCTGTCTGGGGCCAGGCACTATTCTTGTCCCTCAAAAAAGCAGTTAATCAAATAGATAAAGTCACTGCTGCCATCAGACTTAGACTAAAGTGGAGAAGACAGACAGTAAACTAATCAAACACATAAAAATATTGGAGCCGGATCACACAGATGGATTGTGCTAAAGATTTTGGATTATAATTCGAAGTCAAATGAACTCAAAACTGATGAACTAATAACTTAAACTAGGGGCACCTGGGTAGCTCAGCTGTTAAGTGTTTGCCGTAGGCTCAGGTCATGATCCCAGGGTCCTGGGATCGAGCCCCGCATCAGGCTCGCTGCTCTGCGGGAAGCCTGTTTCTCCCTCTCACACTCCCTTTGCTTGTGTTCCCTCTCTCGCTGTCTCTCTCTGTCAAATAAATAAATAAATTCTTCAAAAAGATAAATAACTTAAACTAATATTGATATTTTTCTGGATATCTGATATTACTCTAGATTTTATTCAATTAATAACAACGTGTGAATGGTCTAGAATTGACAACAGGGGCTTGGGGTACAGGCACTGGACAGAAAGTCAAAGGGCTCTCATTCTTGACTTCTCCGCCAACAATTCTAATTTACTGGAAAATAACTATTGTTATTTTATTGGGAAATAAATATATTTTTATAAGTTTTCCACACCCCCTCTAGATGAGAACTACTACAGGAAAACTTGGATTTCTGTAACACCTAAAATAGCAACTAACATGTTCACAGAAACAATCAATTTTTTCCAGAGAAACTATCATGATTCAAAGTTAATCTATTCCAAGGAAAGGAACTAGAATTGGTTACTGACATGCAATCATTCATTTCTTATTTTACCAACAGTAATTAAATTGCCCGGAACTGTTGTCATTTAACAGCCTATTAATTGACTAATGTGCATTACTTGCATTCAGAGTATAGGTAAAATCCAGGGATTAAGCAACAAGGAAAAGAGATTTGCAAAGTCTGCCTGTCATCCATCCCAAAAGGGGTAAATTTACCTCCTATTGCAAGGTAATTTATAAATGCACAAGTCGTGTGCGTTTCCATAGAGGGGACATGTCAGTCTGGAATTACAGGGGCAGCAGGAGCCTGCAGCCTCCGTTAGAGAGCCACCGATATTGATCTCTTGAAACTCTGCTCATGAGCAGAAGGACCCACTACCTCTTACCATCACCAAGATGACTCTTCTGCTCTTCTTTTCTTGTGAATGATTTTATTCCCTTTCGCCAGTTCATCTCCAGATTGCTTTTAAGACTTGTTCTTTTACATTCTTCGTAGGAGTCATTACTATTTTTCTAATACTTGTGTAGCACTTTTCTACATGCCCATGCTTTGTTTTCTTTTCCAATGTTAGCATTATAAACGTAAATGGTCTAAACATAAATGGATCCTTGTAGCATATTCTCAGGGTCCAGACTGTGCATTTGTCACAGTCCGAGGTTTCCTGAGATCTCTGCCTCTTTGAGTTTCCAGTATATCAAATAGGCCTGGAAGATGGAAGATGTCAAATGATGTTCCATGAATTGAATTGGAGTAGGAAATAATTTACTATTAATAAGGTCAAAAAGAAGTGACAAAATTGACATTCGCTAGCATTATTAAAAGTTGCAGTTCTGGGATCTCGTAATTTTAAATTGCTAACAACCCAAAGGCAAGCATCTCTTTCACTCATAAAATTTTCTTCAAAGCATCTTAACCCCAAACAACATTTCTATCAAATTACTCTCAGAGCCACTAAGGTCCATGTCTCTTTCTGAAGTCAGAAAACTACCTTCTCCTCACACTTTTGGCAGAAAGTCTCTGTTAAGATCACCTCACCCTTGCCAGGAAACCTATTTGTCTAGACTCATTATAGTCCCAGTAAGCACTTATACTTCTTTGTGTCTCTGAGTAGTGCTGCTGACCTTGCCCGAGTAAGGTCTCCCCAGAAGCAAATGCTCTTACTGCTCAATGGCTCTTTGGACTGTCTGTGAAATGGAAATGATAGCACGTCCTAACTTCATGACACATAAGTAAGTTGGAGAATGACTTTGACAGGGAACTGCAAGTATGGATGGGCCAGAATAAAGTAAGATGGCAGAGTTCTTCTGGTCACTTGGGATCCTTGATAACCCATTCTCTTTTGCTTCTTAACCATTGTGGTTGACATTAAGTGGTCTCCCACTTCCCCAACAGAACTGACCCACAGATTATTCTATGGACTCTTATTTCTGAACATTGATTATTTGTATAAATAATACAAACGTAAAATAATTGTATAATTAGGCATTTATAAATTATAAATAAAATATAAGGTATAAGATTAAGTTGCACACCCTTAAAAGTGAATTCAGAATTGACTTGTTTACTCTTAGCTAATTGATGACAAAGAGGCCTTCCTTGTAAGTGGGCAATGTGGATGGTTTTGTAGGTATGAATGAATGAATGTAAGAGATTATAAATGTGACTGTGCCCACTTAGGCTGATCTGTGACCTTTGGTAAGCGTGAACCTCTCTTTTTTCAGCCATGAAATGGCAGGTTGAAACAGGGGGCCTCTTGGGTATTCTGCCATGAGTCTTTGTAAATTAAATAGAACTGACTGTATTAACAGAAAGAGGATTCAATTAGGCTTTGTGCATTTGTCTGAAATCAAGACCAGCTCTAATCAGACTTTTCTAAAGAGAATCAAATCTATTTCACCTGTGGATTCTGTGCAAAACATTTTAATACTCCTCACCTCCTCCAAACAAAACCAGCCTTAAGATTAACTTTACCAGGTTCCCCTGTCAATATATTTAACCTGCTAACTTTTCTTTTTAAGGTCAAATTTCTGTTAAGATGTAAAATACATAGTATCTGTTTGTGAAAGGCTTTTAGAAGAGAGAATAATGGCTAAATAGTCCTTCAAATCATATTCTATCAGAAATCAGAACTATGATGTCCGAATATATGTAGATTTCCTGTGATACATCGCTAGAGTTCCCACAGAGTGACATCTTTCCACTTTCCAAGTACAGACCTTCAACCACTATCTATATTCTACTCTTTAATTCTGTAAGAGAACTTGATTCAGTGCTCACTACTATATATACAGAATGCTGTATCTGCACTTCACATATGCTATCTCTGCCCAAAGTCTGGGGTGGTGGTTCCAGGTCCTTTCTCCACATTACTTCCAAGATACCATGAGAGGTTCCAGTCAGTACATTTCTGTCTCAGGGACATGCAATTCTAAGCCTTATTTGTAATTATGGAGTGAAAGTCTCTTTTCATAATAAAGAGATGGTTGTCATCAGGAGAGACTCAGGGAGTTTTGGAAAGCCTGACGGACATTTCTTAATGTGCTGGGTATTAAGCGGAATAGATTCACTCCTTTGCCAAAGGCCAAACAGCATCTAACACAGGAGAGTATTGCCTGCCCAGTGCAACCCCATTAAAAGCAATAAATAAACACATTCAGCTGATTTCTAGATAGTGTCCCCAGATTTGAATTCAAAGAATTACACAGAACACTTTAATAACAAATTGCTAATCCGAGAATTTTCTAGGAGAATCCATTGTGTATCATAAGTTGATGGTTCTACTAATGCCTCTGTAGAAATCTGTAGACTGAGCAGCCAGACTGTCTGGCTTATAAATTGCAACATTATTTTTCCTAAATCCCCAACATTCATGATTTCATTTCAGTAAAACAGTAATTTAAACAATGACTAAATGTGTAAGAAAAAAATACATTGAAGGCTATAGAACAATTTATTAATAATGATAGGACATTTTCTGCAGCACTTTTAATGCATCACTCAGGACTGTATTGATTCAGCATCAAAGTTCTTGGAAACAAGCCTCTTACCAATATCTAAGATCCTGATGTTGTAATTGAACTAGAAAATGTAAGATTTCTACTGTTCCTGCTGNGAATTCTTCCCAATAAATGTGTGTTTTCCACTGGGGCTAAAACCACTGCTACTTGTGTTTTTAATTTCTCCTCCTGTTTCTTTTTCGTATTATTCAGTTTTCTTTTTTTCTCTCCTTTACCAGAAAAACAGACATATGAGACACTATTTATTCCTCTAAGACAACTTGCACTTTAGGGGGCCATTTGAATGATAAACTTTGTTATAACTTATAGTCAGAAAATCACCAGTGTATAGCATGAAAGAAGGGGAAAATGTATTAATGTTTAACTCTATAAAAGGTGGTTGAGTGGAACTTTTGGTGGAAATGAGATTTCATGATTTTTCCCGTTGTTTTACATGTTTTCCAAAAAAAAAAAAAAAGTTTAAGAAATGTCTCCATTTGCAGCCTCACTGAGGAGATAGGACATATACCTCTGAACTTAACGAGTTATGTATTAATGCATTAGCCCCACAGCATCGTTTTCTGGGAGGACAAAGAACACTCAACCAAGGTTATGGTTCTGATTCTAGTGCTTAGTAGCTATGTTACTTGGGGGCAGGTGTTTTATGTCTTTGAGCATCTGAAAGTGAAGGGATTGGGTGAGATCATCTCTTAGGACCTCCCATTCCTATAACATACCTTGGCTGAGTGTTTTCAGAAGCTTGAGGAAAGTGAAAAAGAGCTATTTGAAGGAAGCTGACTAGAACATTCAGTACTAGGAGTCTTGAGTCCTTTCCAGGGGAATGGAATCATTCTAATAAGAGGAGTGCTTAGGAAAAACAGTATGATGAGTTTCATTGGGATGGGAAGGGACTTGGCTCACTCACAGCTGTAGAAGTATTATCTCCTCACGGGGTATTGAAACTGTAGAACCCGGATGTAGTAGATGCTGCAGTGGGCTACTCAGATGGCGCCTTCAGGACTGATTCATTCATCAATGACCTGGGAATATTGGTTTCTGTTATCTCAGTCACATCCCTCTCTAGGAATTACTCTCAGCTGAAGAGAATTGCTTTAATCAAGGTTATCTCTTCCTGGGAATAGTCTGCTTCTAATGATCATTCAGGGTAAGGAGGGTACAGAGGTTTAGTTCCTTTGCTTCAATTTGAGACAACCCTGAAGGTGATCAGGGTGCCGTGTAAGATTATGGGATCCTCTGAGGCTTCCATTGCAAATAAATCATACTTTATGTCCTCTTTCTACCAAATTTTGCTTCCCTCATTTCCTTCTGGATGATGGGCACAAGAGCACTCTTCAGTAAGCTTCCTATCCAAAAGAAGTGAAATAAAGGCTTGTGGTAAAGACCCACAGGGTTGAATCAGGGACAGCAGGGTAACAGACAGAGAAGGATAGGACAAAGGAAAATTGGAAAACTATCGGATCCTACCCACGTTGAGTTAGTACAGATAACATATTCCAATAATGTACTGCCTCTGTGCAAAATAGAAATAACCCACTTAGGCACTTTGGGGAAGTCTCTGTTAGAAGACAGTAAATATTTTAGTACAGGGAGCTTTAGACAGCAAGCTCAAGTGATTTAGACCCCAAGCTTGCACTGATAGAACAAGCATGAAGCCAGTGGGAGGTGGGGATTCAGGGGTACTTCTGGAGAAAGGAGTCCACGGAAGTACATGGTGTTTCTGAGGAATGAAATCCAATCCACCAGGGCTACGAGCAAGGGCACTCCCAAATCTTAATAAGCATCACTTTATGCCAGGAAAATAGTCAGGATTCCATGCCAGATGGTTCTTAGTTCTGACAGATATCGGCAGAGAGAGAGAAACAGAAAGAGGAGGAGGAGGGGGAGAAGGGGAAGGTGAAGGGGAAGAACAGGAGGAAGAGAAGAAGGGGAGAGAGGAGACGGAGGAGAAGGGAGTGGAGGCAGGAGGAGAAGAGGAAGAGGAAGAAGGGGAGGAGGAGGAGGAAGAGAGAGGTGGGCAGAAATTTGTCCTCTTATGAATAGTAGGATAGAAGATTGTGTTTCATAAGGCAAATTCTCAGGAGACAAAAATGGATATATTCTTTTCCACTTTGCTTTCTGGGGAAGTCACTGGAGGAGCTTGTTAAGAAAACAGATATTCAAGTAGCAAGGAACTTGGGAAGGGGAGCAGCATAGTATTGACACAGTACTCAATTTCCATGCCAGATATTTCTTTAAAACAACTATGATGAGCCAAAACCTCCTGCCCCTTCTCTCCCCACAACATTTTATATCTGTGCAGCTGCAGTTTAGTCATATGGTGTTTCATATTCAGATTTACTACATTTGATCCGGTTATATTTGGACCTTGAGTCCAGCCAATTGTGAATCAACTCCATTTTGATTCCACCATTCACTGTATTCTATAAGCCATACTCTACTCCCACTATCTCCCCTACTCTGCCTTGTGCTGTCCAGTATTTGGTTAAGAATACACTACAAATATTCACTAATAATAATGTAATTGGTTATACCTTTAAAGCGTCTTCAAAAAATTTTCACTCTTTATATAATAAAAAACAAAACAAAACAAAAAAAACCCAGAAACACAAGATTTTCACCTTTTCTCCTCCTAACCATAGCATTAGATACTTTTCTTTCTAATACATACTGCTGCAGATGCAAGAATGCTGGACCCCTTCTTAGCATGCCCATGTATTAGTGAGGGTTTTAGAGATGGACTGTAGACACCAACTCTCATTAACTTAAGCAGAACATTAATTTCAAGTAATCCATCAAACTAATGGATGAGTGGGGAATTAGATTCAGAAAATGGGCAGGGATGTAGAGAGCTGAGGTCACCTTGCAGTCACATTCTGGTTAGGGTCCTCCTGCAGGTACTGTCACCTCATGGCTAGAAGGTAATGCTACCATCACTGTCCAGCACCCTTGCTGTCAGGTGCTGTTACCATGAATGGACTCACCCAGTGGGGAAAAATAGGAAGGGGTTTTCTATGCTGGACAGCCAACCTATTTATTTACCCAGTCTCCAAATACTTACATCTTCTCACAGTTATATTAAAACAGTACCTTCTCAAAAATGCAACTAATTGAGGAACCAAATATAATTTAAATATATATATAAAATTTAAATATATATATAAAATTTATATATATATTCCCTCTCCCTTCCTCCAAAAGAGATATCCTAAATTTTCTTTTTTTTTAAGATTTTATTTCCTTATTTGTCAGAGAGAGAGAGAGAGAGCACAAGTAGGGGGAGTGGCAGGCAGAAGAAGAAGCAGGCTCCCCACTGAGCAAGGATCCTGATGTGGGACTCGATCCCAGGATCCTGGGATCAGGATTTGAACTGCAGGCAGACACTTAACTGACTGAGCCACCCAGGCATCCCGAGATATCCCAAATTTTCATCAAGATTCACTTATGGCTCCAAATTGTTACCTTCCCGGTGATGGCCATTCCTTCCCTTATTCTGTCATGACCCTGGTTAGGTATTCTGAAACCTGTGGAACAAGTTGTAAAATCATCAACAGCCAAGGCACCCAACATACAGCTGTGGGCGGGAGAGGTAGAAACAAAAAGGGAAATTGAGATATGGAAAATCACATATTCACAACAAAAAGGAGAAGCAAGGCATAAAAACTCCAGAAATTATGGATAACAGGCAATGAATCATAGCTGGTATTTAGTATATTACCTCTCACATGAATTCCGTTCTCTTTGCCTCTGCCTAGCACCTCATTTGATCAGATTTAACTTGTATGGAAATCCAAATCTTGGTGTTCCTCTCTTTTGGGGATTATAATGATCCATTATCTTTGGCCACAGAGCAAGGTAGTATGAGGAAATACCCTATAGGCTTCTCTGGATTCTATTTACATGTCCCTTGCACTGTACACAGCAATCCTTTGGATTTTGCAAACCTACATTCCTACCCATGGAAAAATAGTACTGCATACACTATTTATGATGTCAGAATATATACTGCATTTTATGAGACTGGACTCCAAGTTGAGAAGCGGCTCTCTCCCTATAGACACTCTAACCGAGTCTTGGATAGATCATGTCACCATTCTAAGGCTATCTGCTTCTGGTTGATGATATGTCTTAAGACCCTGAATTCCATTGGCATCATACCATTGCTTCAGTTCTTCGACTATAAAGTGAGTTCCCAAGTGGAATTCTATGTCTTATGATTGTTACAAGGTAGGCACTCAGTAGGTTCATGGATGATGTTGTTTACAGGGAAATGATGGGAGGGAATTCAAATTTAAGTGCACAAAATCTATACTCTTGTAAGGACAAAGTATTACCCCTTGAAAAGAGAATGCGATCAAATAAAATCAATATGCTGCTGGTAACCTGGAGGTGTGGTATCAAAGAGGGACCTTTGGCTCCAATATTGCTTATTGCAAATTGTACATTGGGAGAGTAACCATGTTGGTGAAGCTTAAAATCCATATCATTGAGCTTGTGGCTGGGCTCTAACAATGCCACCACGTCCCTTTGTTCATGAGATAAACGTGGAGCAGATGGAGAAGGGAGTTGACAAGACCCCATAGGGTAGGTCCACCTGTGTATTTAAGTCCCTCTACTTTAAAGGATTTTTTTAGTACTTGCAGGCGATACAAATATTTTCAAATTTTGGACCCATTCTGAGAGATCCACTAACATAGCTTTACTGTTAGATTCTTGTTGTCAGTTTTCCAATCTTCTAAAACACTAGATGAAACCATCAGTTACTGTCAATGAATCAATTCATGCAGAATCTGATCCCCAAGTAATCTCTCTCTGCAGGTAAAAGAGCTGAGATGTAATTATTGAGGTTCTATTCAATGTATTTCCCTTCTCCACAATCTTGGGTCACTTCTGAATGTGGCTAAAATGCTATAGAAGACATTTTGTCTAGAGACATCACTGCCTATGTGTTAAACTCAAAATATTTTGATGCTCTTAGGAAATTTCCCAAAAGGCCATCAGTCATTTAAGACAGTGCAGAATTATGATAGGAGTAGATGTTCTGGGAGTGTGAACAGCATGCATATGAAGTTTCCTTGTGTCTTCCTGACCTGCTCACCAATACCATATAAATTACTTTAATTTAATGACAGAGTGCTTCTGGGAAGAAATGAATTTGTGAACAAATGAAGCATATGACATCCAGGTCTTACTAGTCAACTCAGATTGCCTGGGTTACTTGGTATCCCAAGATCAGTCATTCAGTTTCCAACAGGACCCAGTTATTTGCAGGTCAGAAGCTATTTACTAAAAGAATTTTTTTTTCTGAAAAAACATAAATCTACTGTAAAATTCTAGGGTCTTTTGTGCCTACTCATCTATTTTTGTTGTATGGATGCTATGATCAATTCACTACTCCCAAAGACCTCTGGGAATGAGGCCATTTTGATTCCCATACTGGTCTTGCTCTGTGGGTGATTAGTATCATTTTGCATTTAGTGATTAAAAGCTGTCCACTTGGCATCCATCATCCTGGACACTTTACACTCTATTAAAATTAGGAAATGCACATGTGAATTTTAGCATTGCAAGACACAGAGAAGTTGGCCATTAAAATGTTGTTCAATAATGCTGGCTTTCTCCTTGATTTACTTCTCCTTATTTGGGAGTAGTGGCAAGAAGGTAGCATGAATTTCTAGTTCCACGTTTCTATCTCCAAAATTACTGAACTCTCTTTTCCTTTTATTTTCCAATGTTATTGAGGAGTAATTGACAAGTATAGTTGTATATATTTAAAGGGTACAATGTAATGATTTGCTATGTGTGTACATTTTGAGATGATTAGCAAGATAGTTAATACATTCATCACCTCCCATAACTTTGTGTGTGCGTGTGTATGAATGCTTAAGATTTACTCTGAGCAAATTTTAAGTATACAATACTGTATTATTAACTATAAGATATTTTACATGCCTTTTTTTTACTGAAGTTTAGTTGACATACAACAATATATAGCTTCATGTATACAACATAGTGATTCGGCGATTACATACATTATGAATTGCTCACCACAGTTCAGTCTAGTTACCATCTGTCACCATACAAAGCTAAAATAATATTGACTATATTCCCTATCATGTAATTTATATCCCAGTGACTTATTTATTTTATAGTTGGAAGTTTGTACCTCTTAATCCCTCCGACTTATTTTGCCTATCCCACTACTCCCCTCCCCTCTGGCAACCACCAGTTCGTTCCCTGTAATTATGAGTCTGTTTCCGTGTTGTTTTATTTGTTCATTTGTCTCTTTAGATTCCACATATAAGTGAAATCATATGGTATTTGTCTTTCTTTTTCTGACTTACTTCGCTTAACATATGCCTGCTAGGTCCATTCACGTTGCCACAAATGGCAAGATTTCCTTCTTTTTTAATGGCTTAGTAGTATGTATTCCATTACATATATAATATACATAAAATATATATGACATTGTATCATCATATATAGTGATCACTATATATTTGTCTGTGTGTGTGTATATATATATACACACACACACACACACATAGTATGTCACCATGCTATATATTAGATCCTCAAAACTTACTCATCTTATAACTGAAAGTTTGTACCCTTTGACCTGTGTCTCCCTATATCTACACTCCCATGTCCACTATGGCATTCTCAATAGCTGAGATATATGGAAAAATCCTAAATGTCAATCAGTGGATGAACGGATAAAGAAAATGTGATATATATTATAATTATAAATTTTATTTTATTATATTATATTAATATGGAATATTATTCAGCAAGAAAAAGAAGAAAATCCTGCAATTTACAAAAATGTGATTAAACCTTGAGGGTTTTATGCTAGTGAGATAAACCACAAGAAAAACAAATACTACATGGTATCACTTGTATGTGAACTCTTTCCTATATTAAGCCAACACATCTTTGGCAGTTTGCCTTTGCTTAGAATGATCTATCACAATATTGCTTAGTGTGGCCCTATCTTACACACTCAAAACTCTGTCCCAGACAGATGACATGTTGGATTTAAGATTTTATTTATTTCTTGTTCTAGCATACTCAGAATATACTCCAACACTCATTAGACAGATTTTCAATAATCTAGTTCAGTCCAGTCCAACAATAATTGGGTGTATATAGGATATCTCCTACTTATTTTTGCTTTTAATTAGCTCTTTGGAGCACACTAGGCTTTGTTTGATTACAGATATGAATGTATTAAAGGATCTGGGCCCTTAGCACTGACTTCCTTCTTCAATGGAGAATCACCATATAAGACAAGGAGATGCTTCTTCAGGCAAATACTTTTCATCACGTTTGTGGTTTCAAGATGTTTTTCAAATTCTAGATATTCTGTTCATCCTTAATCAATGCCCCCCTCTTTTTTTTGAGAGAGAGAGAAAGAGAGGGGGTGGGGAGGGGCAGAGGGAGAGCGATAGAGAGAGCATCTTAGGCAGGTCCTGCCCTCATGCAGGGCTAGACCTCACAACTTTCAGATCATGACCTGAACCGAAATCAAGAGTCAGAGACTTAAATGATTGAGCCACCGAGTCTGGTGGCTCAGTAAAAAAATACTCTCATTTTTACTGAAAAATGCTAAAACTGGGAATTCAATTGTCATTTTAATTGAGAAACCAACAGAGTAAAACTTTGAGTTTGATACCAACAATATCAGGTATGTAGTTACAAAATATAAAATAGTTTGTGAAAATCTATGCCTTTGCATGAAGCATGGGGACTTGAAATTGTTCTTTTCTTTTTTTAAGCTATCAAATGTTGTTAAGAGCAGCCACCTTACATATTGTTCTTAAACTCTTAGACTTTTTTTGTAGCTCTTTGCACTTATTATGTGGTTTCTCAATGTTTTGTCTATAGGAAATTTGATTCCAAGTTATTTATTGATAACCACTGGCTTTCATATTACTATCCTGGAATATTGATAAGACTTTGACTGCCTTTGCCTCAGCTATGACAGATGACCAATGTCTTACTGCTCACATATTTCTGAGGTTCTTTTTTCTACAACTCATGCTGGGTTTCATGAGTGTAAGCAACAGAACGTGACTATACTACCTCTGAAAACTCACTTGTTAGCGTATCAAGTGAGTTACTTGGTAACTCACAGAAATCATTGGAAGGCCTAACAAAGCTAGTAGAAAACAAGAAAGGCTTAGTGCTAAAAACAAAAATGTTATACTAAAAAAACAACCTGGTTAGGGTTCTACTCTTGGCACTTTTTTTTTTTTTTACCACTATTTCTGGACAATTACAGCTACCACCACCCAAAACTGTACCACCACTTTCACTGCTGTATGCTGATACTATTGCAGGATTCTTACTCTCACTTCATCTTAATATCACTTATTCTGGTTTCAAAGTTCTTTCCAGAAGCATCTAATTGTTCTATTCTAAGTGACATGCCTGTACCTTGACTCTCAGGGTGAGGAAATGGAGACTTTTGTCTCATTTTTCATTTATATAGGAAAGTATGACTCCCTTCCACAAAGACTCTCACAATGAAGATTTTTTCAAGATAGAAATGAGCTTATGTGCTGGGAAGACCAAAATGACAGGTATCCACTTCATGCACAAATGCTGTTATAAAGGTGAGGGATATTAGTTACTTTTCTCCCAAATTAACCATAAAAATTACTGCATTTTATTAATTGACCATTGAGTAGCTGGAGGCAATTTATTATTTTGCTATAAGTATGTCCATCAAATCGTGGCAATTAGGCACAACCCGGTCCTGAATCTGCCCTATATTCTGTCTCCATCTACCTATATTAATTGGGTGAGGTTTTTTTGATTTTGTTTTTTTAACTTTCCTGGACAGTACAGAGAGGGCTGCTGGCTTATACTGTTAACTGGACCCCAGTGGGGTGAATAAAAGATCACTTTGTAGGAGCTGCTGACACCCAAGTTTTAGAACCCCAAATTGAAGGTCCGTACCTCAAACATATGGTTTTAACTTGACCTTCCATCATTCTTCCAAGATGCAGAGCTGCGATGGAAACCTAAATGTGACAAGAAAATGGGAATAATTTATTTAGTTGCAAGACCATCAAAATTGGAGGGTAAGGGAGAAGCTTTGAAAGCAAATTCCTATAGTGGGAAAGTGTAGGTACCATAAAAATTCAATTTTACCAAGGGCTAAATGAGTGCTGTGTTTTTTCCACCCTTATTCTGAATTAAGTTTGTTCTGAAATAGAAATCCTTTTCTTTTTCCTTTTACTTCACTTCCATTCTCAGCTCTTGTCTAGGGACCCTATTTAGGATTAAAATAAATGGACCATTTCAGCATAAATGTAGCAGTGCAGGAAAGAGCATAAAACACATCCCTTTCTGATTCATTACACCCCTTTTCTGCTGTGTATAAGTGGACACCTTTCACTAACTCACTGTGGGGTAGCTGTGCACATGCATTTTGAAAGGAGGAGGAATCCTCTCCCAAAATACATAGGCCTAAGCCATAAATCAAATAGACTTATCAAAATCAATCAATTAACAAAAGGAGCCTTTGAAAACTTGTCTCAGCCAAGCCTGAAACCTTATTTTCCTGTTAAGTGAACTCCCAGAAACAGATAGGTTTTCATAGGTGATAAGCGTTCTTCATATCCAAAAGATGTTCTGATTAGAAAATAGGTTAGACAGGAAGAACCAACCTTTGGTAATAATTAGTTCCCCAAAGAGTAAAATTTTTAAAAAAGCAAAGGAGAAGTTGAAGTATAAGGTAGGACTGAATTAAGTGAGGCAATCATTAACATAACAGAATTGTTATCTGCATTTTCAAGCCTGTAGAGTTTTCAAAATATCTTTGGCTGCAGTTAGAAAGAAAGATCTCAGTGGAAGCATTGATGAATTATTAATATTAAATTATTGAAGAATTTTAAGGACACAGTAATACTGGTCCCATCTAATTTTTAGATGGAAGCATATACTAATGTGAAAGCAAGGGACCAAGATAATGCTAATAGAAATATGTATAATGCTCTACCGTTTTCAAATATACATTATCACATGCTATGTTCAGTGCTCTTTCATGGAAACAGTGAGCAAACAGAGAGCAGCGGTGTAACCATGAGTTACAGCAAACCAAATTTGCATTTTTTCCAGGAAGGGAGAGGCAGGAAAACAGGAGTGAACATATTTAACTCTCAACTCGTCAATAGACTACACTTAGAAGTAGATTCATTTAGAGGTAGCTAGCCTACCTGTAACTCATAAGGAAAAAAAGAAGCTAGCACATATGCAGGAATCATTGAAGACTTTCAGTGCTGTGATCTCACACACGAGCAATCTAGGTTTCAAGAACCCAGCATTGATGCTTGCTCTGAAAGTAGGACAAAGATAGTACAGATGTCCTTTTGAATAGGAGTTTGCTCTGTTGCTAGTCCAACAAACTTGGGACAAATGTTCTCAATTTATATGATCCTTAATATTTTTAATGGCTCCCATGGCTAGACAAACTGGCTGTAACAGATTTTGTACCTCTTTTCAAATCACAGACCCCACATGGAAAGCGTAACTCATTCATACATGACAATACCCCCAGCGTCATCTGCAGAGATTTCGAAACTTCGTTTGTAGATCAAACTTCCTCAACCTCACACATCAAAAACTATAATTCCTTCATCAGTAGCGTGCCTCCAACTATCATCAACACTTGAAGAATGGATAAGCACAGGGCATTCAAAATATTTCAAACTTAAATATTTCTACCGTTAGCATTGTTTCTTCATTAGCATAAATTCCACAAAATCTCCACCCTCTAAAACTATACTCCCTTGTGCATCTTTATTTCTGTTGTGGTTAAGTATTTCTTAGTGATAGTAAAATTCCTAGTTGTGCTTTACTTTTAAAAGATCAGTGAATATTTGAACTAAAAAAAGCCTGGAGTAATCAACTAGTTCATCACTCTGTACGCAGACATCTGGACTTTAGACTGATCCTACAATAATAGATTATTCTTGCCTGATATGATGCCAGACTTAGACCAACTATCCTACAAGAGTAGATTACTCTTCCCTGATATGAGTCCTATATGCTGGACTATATGCCGTTACCAATTTTTTCATCATTTTACATGTGCTTTTCTTTTATTGCCCTTCTTACAACTGACATTCATTACTTATGGATAGTTATTTTAAAATGTCTTTTTGTATATTTGTAGATCTGTATATCTCATATTTCTTAACTAAGGAAACATGCTAGTTCTATATTTATAGCTCCATCTTCTAACCCTGTACTGTGGATTGAATTGTGTCTCCTCCCAAAAAATACACCAAAGTCCTAACCCTGGTATCTGTGAATGTTACCTTATTTGGAAATCAGGTTTGGTTTCTGTAAATGTAATTAAGTAAGTGAAGTTATACTTGATTCGGTTGGGCCCTAATCCAATATAACCGGGGTCTCTATAAAAGGAAAATGGCACAGGAAGGCACACGATTATGATGCCATGTATCAACAGACGCAGGTATTGGAGGAATGCAACTGCAAACCTAGCAACACCAAGGATTCATGGTCACCACCAGAAGCTAGGAAAAAGGCAGAGAAGGATTCTATCCAGAGTCTTAGAGAGAGCATGGCCCTGCTGACAGCCTGATTTTGGATTTCTAGCCTCCAGAACCATGACAGAATGAGTTTCTGTTGTCTTAAGGCACCACATTTGTGGTAATTTGTTTCAGCAGCCCTAGGAAACATACACCATGTAAGTCACAGTTCATAATAGGCACTCAATTAAAACTTGTTAAATGAATTCATGAGCGAGTGAATGAGTGGATGAATATAATTATACAACGCACCGTAGGAAAGTCTATAACTACATATATAATGTGAATGAATTCTTGTACAAGATAACATTGAGCTACTTGTATGGGGATTAAGTAGGGCTAAACACAGGCCAACTTTCTATTTGGTGGGTTATAGTAAATGTATTTTGAATTCCAGGGCATATTCCCCTACCAATGAACAACTGGCATCTTTAAGGTACTTTCTCTATATTCAAATAAGACTAATGGATCGTAATCTTTGGCTAAGCAAAATGTAATTACAAAATTATATGATGATTGAAATATTACATAATATTCCCAAACAAAAATATAAATAAATATGAAATATACATAAATATGTACTATCTTCCATTTGGTAATATGAAAATATCAGAGACACAAAACTGGCATCGGAGTGGCAAATGCTTTTTTTTTTTTTTTTTACATTTGCCTGTGATGATTTATAAATGTTTCATTGTATAGGCCACTGAGGAATTCTTTAGAATATTTATTTCCATTTTGTTTTAATAAGATTTATTTATTTATTTTAGAGACAGAGAGCACAAGTGGAATGAGCAGAGGGAGAGAAACTTAAGCAGACTCCACACTGGGCAGGGAGCCGGATGCAGGGCTCATTCTCACAACCCTGAGATCATGACCTAAGATGAAACCAAGAGTCAGATGCTTAACTGACTGTGCCACCCAGCACCCCTATTTCCAATTTATAGGTAATACAACTGAGGCATTTTAATATCTAAGTTAGGAACTAAAAATGTTAAAATGAGTCACATTTTTCTTCTGACTTTAACCCCCATACCACATAGAAAGACCGGCTTGACAAAGAAGAATCATTGTGTTCAGAATCATTGCATTTCCTTAAACCACAATTTTAATGACTCAGTAAGCTTTATGCATCTTATCACACTCTCTCCCAGGAGGAGAGAAAATGAGACATAAAGACAGAAATAGACTTAAATAAATACAGAAATGTAGACATTATTTATGTTTTATATTTTATGTATACATACATGAAGATAATAGTACACGATGGAGTGTGTACATACATATTAGCTTGAGAAAACAAGTTTCTGGGAAGCATGGCCTATGCTGAAATTTTAACTCCTGAAATACATTGTCAGAGGTGTTGAACTTCATGAGTGCCATTTACTGGTGATAACCTGTCTCATGATGTTCCTATCCCCTTATCTCTGTTTGCTGTCTTTGAGCAGCAAATCGTTTACTGGTGATAGGTAAAAACCTACATACTTGGAGGTATTATGTGTCTATTTTTTCCATTATTGTAATAAGCATAAGAAGTCTATTTCTTGTAAATAAATTCTAGAAATTTCCCACTGGGGCAATAGAAACTCTACAGCTTGTTTCCTTGCATGATAGCCTTTGAAACTAAGTTCCCCTAAAAGGGGGTGTTACTTTGGCAATAGGTACAATGGGTAATGAGGGGTTGGTACTGACATTTCCTGAAGAATGGGGACAGTGGTGATCTTTGGTTTGAGGTTATTTGTATGGACTCTATTCTTATTAATGTGCAAATATTTACAGGTACATTTTTACTTGGAAATGTAGTCTCTGTGAATTTTATATGTACCTCTTAAGTAATCACAGCTATCTGATTACTGATAAGAAATGAGCACCTGTTATATCTGTTAGAACATTTAAAAACCTTGTCTAATGTAGGCAGCGAACGGTGATCTCTGATTAGTACCATTTCTCTAAGGAAGGCTCCCTCAGTATAGAACCCCAGGGTGAGGAAAGATCTTAATGTTTGCCTATGTTCATTGCCTAGAGTACCTTAGGTCTCCTTCTCTAAGCATCTCTCCTCTCTGCGAAATACCCTGACATTGTCAATTCATGGCAACTTCCATCTCACTGATTTTTAAATTTTATAACAAATTAGCAGTTTGTACATTACTATAACCAAGTGTTAGGTTTTTTTTTTTTGATTCTGTAGGTAGCTTAGCCTCGCTATGCCTATGACTAATCTTCCATGAAATGAAAATATTAATGGTTGTCCCAATTCTTAATTCTTTCATTCATGTATTCAGCTGTGTTGTGATGACCAAATACTCTTATATAGACTGAAGTGCTCCTAAAAGATGTAAAATATGTCACAGCTGTGAAACAGTGTGTTAGTTCCGAAAATATGAATGCCTTATTAGATCTAGCAATATAACTATCTGCTTGTATCTCTAAGTGCATTAGTACAACCATCTCACTCCGGACATGGATTTATATATATGACTACCTTGTTCTGTTTGTTGCTCCTGGCATATCTACCATTCCCAGCAGATTAAAAACCCCAATGGGCAGTGGTTTCTATTTGTCTCATGTCCCTCTACATACGTAGCACAGTTCTGGTTACACTCTATACATCTTCATTCATGACTGACTTATGACAGCATTCATTTCTATGCCATCAAGGATTTTTCTGGAAAGCCACTGTTGTTTTGTGGTGGCTTTGAGCAACCTGTTCTGGCTGTTCCTGGTCCATGGCCACGTGCAAAGTGATAGAGCACTGTGATCCCAGAATCCAAGAAATCTGAAAACATAGCCAACTCCAACTGGCTTAAAATTTAGTAGCTGCATTGCCCTCATTTATGTTTGATGTGTGGCAAAACCACTAATATTTCTCTTAAGTGTGCTTGAAGGCAACACAGGTTTAAGGAAAACATTCCCTACCATGTTCATCTGCTGCTCTCTATGTAGAAGGAAAAAGCAACAGTTTTCTTATGGAAGGATATGAATGGCTTTGCCCTTTTGCTTGACTGCGCTCAAGTATGGAGCCAACAGTGGCCTTCGATTGCACTGGAGCCCACTCTGCCATGCTCTGCTCGGAGCAGAGGGAGTTAAAAAGCTTTGGTTTTCCCTCAGTAACTGTTTAGAAGTACACAATGCAAGTCAACCATCGTTTAATTAATTTTGCTTTGTCGCCTCGCTTGCCTCTTGATAACATCATTCTTTTTAATAGCAATGGAACCTTGCAAATGTCAAGCAGCCTGCCCCAATCACAACAGGCTGCAACATAAAAACACATTAGTTTGGAGGCACCACAAGTAACTACTTTAGGAAAAAAATGTAATAGCTGTAATTATGTTTGTGCCTGCCAGTGAGCTGCCCTCCTCCTTCCTCTCTTTCTCTTTCCCCATGTCCTTAATGGATTTTTGCTGTACAAAAAATCAGCATCTCTTGTCAAAGCTCAGTAGCCTCTGCCTTTTGGACAGTCAGCTATTCATCCACCTGCCACATTGGCATGTTCTCTGATGTTCTCTGTGCTCCGATGTTACACGTTGGGTCTCTTTGATTGAATTGCTTCTTGCCCTGTTTTGGATGGTCTCCATAATTTCAAAGTTATTTGTTCTTCTTTATTAGATGAAAGCCTGCCTGTATCTCCAAACTACATCTCAGAGCCCAACATCAATAGCAGGGCTAACACGCCGTTCCCCTCCTAGCTAGGGGACTCTCCTAGAGTCTTGTCCTTCTAGCAAAGCTGAATGCTAAGTTTGTCACCAAGAAAAGACCTTAATACCTTAGTCTCCAGAGATTTCAAGCCATTCCTCAGCTTCATGCAATCCGATCTGGCTTTGTAGCCCTAAGGTGTGTAAAAGGTGAAAAGAAACTTAAATCAGTAAAGGGAGTTCCGCATCTCTGAGATATCAGTGTGGTGCTTGCAGAGTGATAGTTCCTATGGGCTTCCCGTTGAGTGTTGGCGAATTAAAACAGTAGCTGTGATAACAAAGAATGGGAAATAAGACTTCCTTTCCATTTTCAAGCATGAAATTAGGTAAGTGAGGATGCGGGGGTAAAAAAAAATGTTTGCGTGCATGTGTGTGTGTATGTGTGTGCACGCACACGTGTTCAGTGTCTATGATCTTGTATAAGGGTCTTGGCTTTAAGAGACCATCTCTGGATTTCACAGACAGACATACAGCATATCAAGTATTAAACTACAGGATTGACTGGAAGGACCTCAAATCTATGACAGTTATTTAACTCTGAGGAGCTGAGACTGAGAAAGGAGAATCCTTCCTCTGAACGCTGCCAGTCCCCTTGGGAAGGTGTAGCCTGGCATGCTGTAGAGAGTATGAGTCCCTTCTGAGTCACATAGACTTGGGGATCCCTTAGTGGATAGCTGAGGGACCTTGGATGAGGCTCTTAAATTCTCTGATGCTCAGTTTCTTTATTTGTAAACTGAGACACTTACTTGATGGGGCCCTTCTGAGGATAAGAAATAATAAACCCTAAAGTAAATTAATTTAGCTATCATAATGCTGGGCAGTTGGTTGTTTATTCATTGTTTATTATATATGATATAATGTGTGCACATATATATATATATATATATATATATATATATATATATATATATATATATATATATATATATATATATATATATATATATATATATATATATATATATATATGGGTGTGCACATCTCTATGTGTATCTATACCTCTATGTCTGATTATGTAACAGGCTAGACGCTAGGACTGCACGAATGGTGACCAACACAAACTTAGCCACTGCCTTTCTGGATCTCCTCGTCTAGTGGGAATGACTTGATAAGTTTCATGAAAGGATTTAATGCATTTAGTATATATATGTCCCTCCGGCATTTGATAGAAATGGCCAGGAATGGAGGAAATGCCTGGGGGTAGAAATGGCACAAGCTAAGATTTACCACTTAGAAAGTCAAGCCCTGTTGGAGCACTGAAATAGAGAGCATACTGGATATAGAGGGAGTGTGTGTCCACAGGGACTGCAGAAAGATGCAATCGATTTGGGGTCTATTTGAGGATCTTAACTTTGATGTGAAGGGATTTTTGTGCTTTCTTCTAGGTAATGAGAAGCAGGAAGCCATTCATAGATTTTGAGTGGTGGACACAGCAATTTAGGAAGAATAATCTGGAATCAGGAGAAATACATAGTGGAGGGAAAACTGTTCAAGACAGTTGTGCAGAACAGTTGTGCTATGAATACAGTGAAGAAGAGGGAGGGAGTGACTCTAAAAGACTGGGCTGTTTGGGGAGTATACTAATAACCACCAGTAGCATTTGAGAGGCCATCTGGTATAACAGACGGGATTGCAGTCTTTAAAATCAGACTAAGTGGAGTCAAATCCCTGCTCTATCCTCCACTTGCTCTGTGAAGCGAGGGGCGATAACTTGCCCTGTTGATCCTCTTCACCCCACTTACCTGGGAGTGCTTTGGGGAGGGCCTGAGATGAACATTCCTAGTCTGCGCAGTGCTCAGCATGAAGCAGTGAACCAGGACTGGCTTTTATTAGTTTACAGGTCTGTACCAGGTTCACACTCTCACTTGCATCTCTGCATTTCATCATCAGGACACTCCTTTTCCTTTCCTCCTAACTGGGAAAAAGGAAACTGAAGCAGAGGAAAGTTGACCTCTCCACCCGAGGTCCTACAATATTTTAAGTACTGATATCCTGATTTACACCTAGGTTTTCACAATTTTCCAAGAGCCAACATCGCCTCTCTGTTTCAGAGAAGAAACAGCCTAAGTGTGGTAGAGGGCTGGTACTCAAAAAACAAAGAGAAAAATTATGCATCGAGAAAAAAAAAGTAAAATCCTGGTTTCATAGACAGTAGAAAGGAATATCAAGCTAAAGGGGGTGCCAGTAGTAGATAATTTGTGGGTGTCAGCATTCCGTATAGGATCTAATCATCCTACCCTCCCTGTCAGAACAAGTCTTGGAAAAAACTGCTTTCATCCCGTCAGCCCTGAACTGGAGACTCTTCGGTGACTCTCCACTGCCTTAGGACAAAACCCCGTCACCTTAATGTGCCTTTTGAAGTCTTCACCTTGGCCCTGACCCTATATTTAGAACTATAACTTCTGATCAATTCCTTGGCACCTGATTTGTACTGGACCATTCATTCCACCTCTGAAATCTTCCTAGCATGTGCATTTAGGCTTCCCCGTGGTCTTTCTGCTTCTCTGAGTCCACACAAGCCCTGTGAGGTGGTTAAGGGGGGGGGGCTTTGGAAGCTGACTTCTGAGGTTTTCATCCTTCCTCCTCACTGCCTGGCTTGGGACTGTAGCCAAGTGACTTAACCACTCTGTAATTCAGTTTTCTCCTCTCCAGAATGAGGATGTAAGCCATGCAATCTCAGAGTGTTGTTTTCAGGATTAACAGACACAACTCATGCACTTAGAAGCATTCCAGAGACAGTGTAGAAGGTCAATAACATTTGCTTCTACTATTATCTTGGGCCTTCTTTCAAAGTCTAGGACAAAAGTCCAGTCATTTGAAAGGCCATCTTTGAGTATTACGGCCCAGTGAATTACCTCCACCTTAACGTCCTCGTATTTTCACAAAAGTCATTTGGCATTTGCATGTCTTATGTTTTTATCTGGTGCACGCACTCTGTGTGTGTGTGTGTGCATGTGCACACGCATGGATATGCATGTATGTGAGTTTTCTTAACTAGACTAAACTACCTGGTGGATGAAATGCTATCAAAATGCTATCAAATCATTTTCTTCAACTCTTAGTGTATCTAATAGAGTCCTTTCCAAATAATGGGTTCTCAATGAGTATTTACTGATTGGAACATTAAAAAGTCTTCTGATAGATGGTCCCAGCAATATTACCAATGATTTTATCAGCTGTAAGCAAAAGTAATAAATAACTAACCAAGAGAATGTGAGAGAAGATATTCACTAGTCAATTAAGAAAGCATTTTCAATTCGGCTCATATTTACATGAGTCTGTCATTTGAATAGCAACCTCAAATGACACAAAGACCATGCTGAGCAGAGCAGAGACAGATCCTGCGTTGGTCTGACAATTGTAATGTCCTGAAAAAACTTTTGAGGTCATCCTACTCCATAGCTTCCCCTACTCACCTTTTTAATATCCTAAAGAAATCTATTCTTAATAATCAATTGGAATTAAAGAAGAGCACAGACATTTCAAATTAAATATCTTAATTAAATGCACATCTGAGAACCTTAATTTAATATATTACCTAAAGCTTCATGCTCTCAAGACATCTTAATTTACACTGAGTATAATCGTACCTTACTCTCACTTCAGGCAGGAAATGGTACAGGTAGCTCTTTATACTCCCTAATGGAGAGTAAAATTTCTATAATAAAACAATACTGCACACGCAAACAGCCTCTATTTATTTTTAAGTATAAACTGTTTATCTAGACAGGTCATTAAGACTTTTTTTTTTCCAAAATTAGAGGCACTCGAGCTAAGCATTTATAAACAAATAGAACCGAGGAAGAGTAGGCATTAAAATTTTTGATTCTGTGATAATTAATAATGACTTAGTTTAATTGAGGTTAGAGTAACCTTAAAACTCCAGTAAAATTTAAAAAAAAAATTGTATTTCCTCTGAGAATTAATGTCTGCCAGAAATACGGTAATAGAAGGATATATCATAGGAAAACATGTACTAAATCCTATATTTTCTGTTTTCTGTAAAGTTAGCTTTGTATTAGCATGCTAGTCTTAAAAAGAAAGAAGCTCTTTATATGTGATATTTTTAAGAGTCATTTATTTATTTTAGAGAGAGCGCGCCAATGGGGGAGGGGCAAAGGGAGAGAATCTTCAGGCAGACTCCCCCCTGAATGCTGAGCCCAATGTGAGACTTGATGTGGGGCTGGATCCCATGGTCCCGAGATTGTAGCCTGAACCTAAACCAAGAGTTGGACACTCAACCTACTGAGCCACCCAGGCATACCCGTGATTTTTTTTCTTAATTGCAAGGTTTTCTTCCTATTGTCTAAACAAAGACTGCCCCCCAATAATAATAAATATAATAATAATAATAATAATAAATAAAATAAGACTTCCACACTTCAAATAAATATACTAAATAGTTTTTCCTATAATAAGTGTTCATTTTCTTCCTACCTTCCTTCCTTCCCTCCTTTCTTTCCAACTCAAGAATTCCTAATTTCAGAAATAATTTGGTACATTTTATCAATACAATTTCATCTGCTTTGGCAATAGGATATTTTACTTTACCGTTTTATTGCAAATAGTTATATAAAATAGAATTAGGAACCAAGGAAATTAAAGATTATGACCAAGTAGAATACAAGAAACTGGAGGATTTGGAAGAACGTAGTGAAAACCAAACATGCCACCTTCATTGGGGCAGTAAGACATTCTTTAATGTCTCGATTTAGAACAGCAGGAAACAAATAACAAACAATGGGAAAACCCTTGGGCATTGTCATAGGAAAATGTGTTAAAATAACAACAAAACACCCAAATTTAAAAAATGTTTAGATGCATGAGTTCTTGCATAATGAATGTCATCTCTGACAGCATTGCAGAAATATTTTATACTTGGTATAAAATGATAAAGCCTGCATAAGATTTGAGAACTTGAAGATATAGGATGGAAACAATAGAGAATAACTGCTTAAATCAAAACATAGAAACTATTTTCACCTATTTTGAATCTTACCTTTTTTTCTTCCAATGTCATGCCATACAATTCATTTAGATAGACAAGTTTACCTGATTGATATGCAGCTGTTGTGTTTATGGGTGATGGGGAATTTTTCCCCAGTGTTACAATGAGCCTTTAAAAAGGATTATATTCTACTGGCAAGGTAAGAATGATGTTTAAACATGGCTTTCTCAGCATTTATCTCTGAGTGATTGAATTTGAGTATCTCCTAGGAGTAAAATATCTGATTATGAAACTTTTGGTTTGCACTTCAAATGCCACTGCAGAAACATTTCTTCCAGCTGATGTGAACAACTAAATTCCCCCCAAAAGGTGCATGGTGACTTTGAGGAGAATATGTATTACTTGTAGCCAAAATATGCCTTCATGTAAAAACCCGGAAATGTTAACTGTTAGGAGGAAGGCATTAGGGACCTCTCCCTGACTGGGCTGGGTAGTTTCTGGGGTCTGTGTTTGAAATCCCTCATTTGGTTTTAGTTTCTGGAATATTCACCACCCTTGCACCCCTCTGCTCAACTTCCTTGAAGAAGAGAACAGCCTAATTCTATCTGAAACAGAAAACTAATACTTCTTGAAAGTGACTGATGAGTTCTAGCTCTAAACAGGCCAAGAATAATCAATGGGGCATGAGATGTGCTGGGCAGGAGTTGGCCAACCACGCGAATGCCAAAATGACCCTACATCAGCCGTCAGGATAAGGAGTACAGCCAAATCAACCAAGTCCTCCTTAGCGACAAGTTAAGTGATATTAGTCCACATTTCTCAAATAAAAATCATTCCCTCTCATCTAACAACAACTCCCATCGTGATTTAGGTTGTTATTTGTCAAGCACAAAGCATCACACAAAACAACTGCCCTTTGTCATACACGATGCCTATTTCCTACATAAAAGAAGATCTAGTTGTCTCTGGAAATTCCAAGACATTTTCCATTTAAGAGGGTATGCCAGATTAATTTGTGCAATGATGAGGTCATTGGTCTTGGGCTTCGGCTCACTTTTTATTTCTCTTCTTTAATCTCATTCTCTTCGTTCTCTTTATTACTGAGAGAGAAGCAAACTCACAAAAACCTGTTATCTATTATCCTTGTTCCAAATTTTGCTGGTTCTCAGTCCCTAGGGTTCAAAGTCAATATGTTTGGTAATGACTTTTTACAAAGAAAAAAGAAAAGGAACAGAGATTGGATTTCAAGTGTTATGATAAATGCATATCTGAATTTTCAGCTGAGTTTGGCTTCAAGAACTCTGCATCAGTTGTGTAGGAAGGCATATCTTCTGAGAAACCAAAAACTGACTGATCACTAAATTAAATGCCATATTCTCTTTCTCTCTGTCTCTCTGTCTGTCTCTCGTCAATACCTCCTTCTACTCTCTTTCCACACACACACACACACACACACACACACACACACGCACTCATCCCTAATTCTGGTAAAAACTCAGGGAACCACTTACTCATGGTGTAAATAGAAAATAACCAATAATTGAGTTTGCTATCAGTTTGAGATGTTAGAGTTTGTATTACCCATGTCTCCCCCCCCCCAAATTGACTTACTAATTGGCTTCAAATTAGCTTTATTGCTTGCATTGTGTTGACTTCTCAGGGTAAAAATATATGGTGAGTGTTCTGTTCTTTTTAAAAAAAATATGCTAAAATGTGTTAAAAAGCCCATGGACAAAAGGTATTCCAAATGCAATGTGTTTCAGAAACTTACAATCCAAGATGAATATTATTTTATGTAAACCCTATGTGATATGGGGGTTCAACTAACAGTATTTCTTTTTTTAAAAGATTTTATTTATTTATTTGGAGAGAGAGAGAGAGAGAGATTTTTTTAAAGATTTTATTTATTTATTTGAGAGAGAGCAAGCACGGGGGTAGGGGGCAGAGGCAGAGGGAAAGGAAGAAGCAAACTCCCCACTGAACAGGGAGTTCGACACGGGGCTCGATCCCAGGACCCTGATATCATGACCTGAGCTCAAAGCAGATGCTTAACCAACTGAGCCACCCAGATGCCCCAACCAACAGTATTTCTTTAAAAAGAAAAATAAAACAAAATTTTATAAAAGTGTCAGTTTCACCAGCTCATATTTATAAATAATGTAGCTTTCTGGCTTACCATGGAGAATTCAGGAAATATTATTGCAATTTTGAAATTAAAATGTAAACCATTTTAATTTTCTCCTGATAATTTTCCTTGTTTTCTTCTTTCTTTTCTCTAGGATTGTATGAATTAAAAAAGGGAGGTGTGTGTGTGTGTGTGTGTGTGTGTGTGTGTGTGTGTGTGTGATTATATGCATCTATGGGATTTTCCTAATTAGAAACTAAGTTTTCTGATAGTTGAAACCAGCTTGGGTCTTGGCATCTTTAGTGCCTGGTCAAACCCAAAAAGTTTAGGTTACAGTGGAAAATTCCCATATTGGTTATGTTACATTTTTTTACCCCCAATCCAAAAAGCACAGTTCTTTCTCGGAATGCAAAGATAAAGGGACACCTAGAGTGGCTGGCCTGGCTCTTAAGGGACATAATCTTTTAACCTGGTTGCCTGCTGCCTCCGATGCTTTGGGGGATTCTCACACCGTGCCGTAGCAGTTGAGGTCACTGAGATTCTGAATGGGGAACGAGAAGAAAGAAAGTGAGGCATGGCTGTTTTTCCATCCAAGTGGCGATGGTTTTTTGCCTTAATAAGTTAGACATTCCATGCTAGAGCAGAAGCTCTGTCCCCAAAGCTGACACCTGACGAGGCTCTGTCCCTAACTGCAATGTGCTTCTCATGCAGGTGTTCAGCAGTGTGGCTGAGCATGTGGCTTCATCATGCAGGTGTTCAGAGTAGGCATCATCCGTTCATCAGATTGTCCCATGGATCTGATTGTTTCTGCTTCACTGGAAATATTGGGGGAGGGTCCAGGCACAGCTGGATGTGTACACTGACAAAGTAGTTCAGATCAGAGAAAAAAAATCATCTTAAACTTCTAGACACACTTGAAAAGGGAAAGCAAAGCACCATTTCAGCCAGATGTCTCTGCTCCAATCTGAAGGCAAACTAGAGCAAAGCAATGACACTGAGGGCCCTTAAGCTCCTGCTGTAGATTTGTTATTAATTAAAAATTCAGCAAGGGAAATCTCATGTTCTTTAAAGGAATGCTTTAACTATTTCCCCATATGAGGACGGACTCTTATAAATTCTATTTTATGATACTTGTATCGATGGTTTGGGAGAACGAATTAATTGTTGGGGGAACAAAGCAGGTGAGTGAACACAGAAAAAAAGTCTTACCAAAGAACAATTAAATGAGATAGGTCATATGATCAGGGTTGAATATACTCCTGATGATTCTCCAGGTTCCTTTCTTTCTGTATGAGGGGACTCAGAGAAAGCGCTACTTTCCCAAGGACTATTATTTAAGTCTACAAGTGTATTGAAAACCTTAAGGTCTGGAAATCAAAATCTGAGTGAATATTAGGGAATTAAGATTTCCTTCAGATAGCCCTCATCATAATTGAAATCACATCATGGATCTAGTACTTGAAATTCCAGTAATATTCTCTTTTTTGCCCCTTAATTCAGTTCACTGGTTTAAGGTGCATTTTTCAATGCTAGAGATTTTGGTGGTATAATGATGGGAATTGAAAGACTCAAACCAATAATAAAATAAATCAGTAATATTTATAATACAGTCACTCCTGTAGTAAAATGATGTTTCCCATTATCCATAAAGCATCAGGTGTTACGGCATTTTTTTCCTTCATCCAACTTTGGTACCCTTTACAATTTTAGTGAACTCTTCTATTGACCTAATCATGACCTCTTAAACTTCAGGCCATCAAGTTACAGGTTTTCAGTAATGAACAAGCTTTCTTTGGTGCCAGCTTAACTTTAGAACATTGGCCTGCCCCTAGCATACACCTAAGGCTTGTCATGCTTACGAAGTGTGTCTACATAGAATTTCACACACGGAAGTTTTTATGAAGGATACGTGAAATAGTAACATGTCTCCATTTGCTCATAGAGACACTCAGAGTAATTAGTTCACACCTCGACTCAAATGGTGACATTCTCTGCATGTGGCCAACACTTGGACATAACTGCTAGAGAGAAAAACACATGTAAAGAAGGTACAGGTATGAAATTATGACACATGTCCTCACGGTGAGAAAGAGAGAGCAAGATCCTAGGATCTTAGAGATGGCTTGGGGGATGGGGCAGAAAGTTGTTACAGGATGTAAAGGAGGAGAGCCTTTTGCAAATTCTAGCCTTGGAGAATGGAGGGAAGCTGATAGCACAGGTAAAGAAGGCATGTTTAGCCAAAGTGATGGATCGTGTTTTGAAGTATTGGTGGTTTGGACCTGAAAGACAGTGGTAAGAAGTGAAATCTCTTTCTCAATTGCTCCATAGTAATCCTGAACACAAAGGCATTGCTAACAGATGAAAATTTTCTACAGTCATTTATAGAAAAGTTGTCAAAATATTATATAACCTAGTTGCACCTTCATGGGCCTGGAATTCAGCTAGTATGTATGGAAACTATGTCTTCTGCCTTTGTGTCCCAGCCACACAGTTTCCTTCTCATTAGGCAAATAGCATCGGGGATTTTTTTGGTGTGTGCTTTTAGACATGATTTATATATGTATAAGTAATTATGTTGTCTCATTTTCCACAACAACTGTAGCATATTCTTTTGTAGCTGGATTTCTTTCTTTATACTCTGTCTCTCTTCTTCTCCTGCTCTTCTCCCTCTTTATGTTTATGGGTATGTGCTATATAGTTCATAAGATACTGCTCATCTTTTCTAAGGTACAATATTAAATTACCTAATCCCTAATGGTAATTTTTTTAGAAATCCTAGCATCAGAAGAGAAAAAAGTACATTTATTCCTCATTCACCTCTTATTGACTGTCTAATCACCCCATCTTGAATGATTACTCATAGGCTTAAGCAGAAAACAGGACAATGGTTAAGAATATGGACTCCAGAGTAGGCAAGCCATAGCAGGGTAGGCTTAGCTTCATGCTGCCCGGACCTCCCTCTGACAGAACTTGCTGTGAGGAGGGCAGTTAGCTGGCAGCCTCCAACAGCAGTGCTTTTGGGATCTGTAGCACATGCAAGCTCAGCCATGCTTTCACTGGGCAGCTGTCAACCATGACCAAACATGGCTGCACACTAGCTCCTGGACATTTCTGCTCCACACAGGATCCCTCCATGAGCCACCTTTTTGGGAGCTCCAGTGGGCGACTAGATCTTTTCTGAGTTATATCATAGTATGAGCCTTTCTTCCTATTCAGTCCTTTTTCTTACCTATTTTCCTTTCACAGATATCAGAACATTTTCTGAAGACTGTCCTTACCTTCTCCTGCTCTCTCTCTACCTTTCATGGGCACCACCCCCAGTAAAGTCTCTTATACTTTTACTCTATACTGACATCAGCTTTCCAAAGGACCCAGACTGACACACATGATTTACATCTGGGTCTTATGTGTTCTAGTTTTATGAATGTGAGTGATTTACTTAATTTTTCTCTCTTCCATTACCTTTTTTTAATTATTATAGAAGTGATGCATGCATGAAAAATAAAATAATCGAAGATTCTTCCCCACTTTGCCAGAGAAACTCCTCAATTAATTTCTCTGAAATGGAACACGAGGAGATAAAATTCTGAGTTGTTACATTTTGGAAAAAGTCTATTTTGATTTTGCATTCAATTATTAGTTCCCCTGGTTACAGAGTTATGAGTACAAACTCATTCTATTTTCCTAGAAATTTGAAGGCCTGACTTTCTAGTAACTGGTGTCATGGCTGAAAAACCTAATGACAATTTGAAATCTAATCCTCTATAGGAAAACTATATTTATATTTAGAAGTTTTAAGAATATTTTTTGTACTCCTGGTGTTTGAAAATTTCACTGGCATATTTTCAGGCACAGATCTGTTTTTGTTTATCATGCTGAGCACTCAGAGAACTTGTTTACTTCTAAGACTGATTCATAGTTGTCTTCAGTTCTGGGAAACTTTCTTCTATTATTTCTTTGATTATTTCCACTACTTCAGTTTCTCTCTACTCTCTTTCTGGTAGCTCTATTATAGAAGTTGAACTTCTTGAGTGCTAATCTATGTATATGTCGCTCACATTTTTTGCAAAAGTATTTTAAAATTATTTCATTTTCAGCATGTCCTCACTTCCTCTATTGACTTTTTTGGCACATATGTATCTAATTTACAAGAATTCTGTTTTATTTTCCTTCTGATTCTTTCTTTTTATTATAAGCTTGCATGGGCTTCATTGATATAATGGTAACAGGAAATTGTGAGTTAGATGAGAGAGTGCATATATCTGGGCTGAAATATCTTTTATTATTATTAATTGGATCACATTTTCTTATCACTTTTGTTAAACTTCTTTCTTAGTTGATCTTAAAAATTCATAGCCTGACAGAGTTTATTTAAAATTAAATATTCTACTCTTTTCCAATGTTCACTGGAAGTATTCATTTAACTTGGATATCATTTGCTGGTTAAGTTTATACTTCTCTCCCCACACCTGTAACTCCTGTGCATACAAATCTACTTACATTTTAATAACCCAAGATAATGTTTCCTCAAAAACTTCACCCACTCAGTGCTCATTTTTCCAGAAATGATTAATGATGATAATTTATATAGAGAGAGTCTTCTACTGAAAATCACATTAAGTAACAACTTTGCCAGTACAGCCTCATATCTCATTACGCTGAAGAGCAATGCTTAGAATAAATGCTGCTACTTTAACCAGTTATAAATCTTCATAGCTGCATCTGTGAAGAAATGCTATAGTTAAAAGAAATTATTCTTTTTTTAAAAAGTTTTTATTTATTTATTTATTTGACAAAGAGAGAGAGCACAAGCAAGGGGAGCAGCAGACAGAGAGAAGGAGAAGCAGGCTCTCTAATGAGCAGGGAGTCTGACGCGAGGCTTGATCCCAGGACTCTGGGATCATGACCTAAACCAAAGGCAGATGCTCAACCCACTGAGCCACCCGGGCACCCCAAAATAAATTATTCTGGTATATGTGCTGACCATAGTATCCCTATTCACAGAGGCAGGATCCAGGAGGCATTAAAACTTCTTATTCTATGGGGCGCCTGGGTGGCTCAGTCAGTTAAGCGTCTGCCTTCAGCTCAGGTCAGGATCCCAGGGTCCTGGGATTGAGCCCCACACCTTTCACTTTGCTCATCAGGGAGCCTGCTTCTCCCTCTTCTGCCTGTCACTCCCCCTGCTTGTGTTCTCTCTCCCTCCCTCTCTCTCTGTCAAATAAATAAATAAAATCTTTTTTAAAGAAGTTCTTATTCTAGACATAGCAGACTGGGTTCAGATCCCAATTCAACTCTTGGACAAACTAACTTTTCTGAGCCTGTTTCTTCATAGTGTTGGTGTGACGATGAACAAATATAATTCATGTGATGTATTTAGTATAGTGCCCAACACACTGCAAGCATTCAAAAACATTAGTCCTTATGATCAATGAGTAAATTGACGATCTCTCAGAGGAAAATTTTTGTAGTCATTTTTTCCAAAAGTGATTGCATCTTTTTATTTCTTATTACTTCATTGCATTTTGTTTTATCTCTAGAATAGCTCTTGTTTACTCTCACCTTGGGTATAGAGTTATTTTTCTGCTTCTCGAACTTTACTTCTAGACCCAGGCAGCCAGAGATCAGCACCTTTTCTCCTTCAGCATGTCTAACAGGCACCTTGCATTTTGTACTTCATCCATGAAAAAGAAAAGGCGATGGCACAGTGGAATGGGGATAATATGGTCCGCATAGTTTGACCCCCAGAGTCTCTATGAAAAAAATGTTTTCAAATTACAAACTCAATCAAACATTTAGGAGGTAGAATCTGACACAACCTCTTATGAGGAAAAGGAAGATACTTAGAAATAAATGAAGAAGAGCTTCAAGAATAGGTAGGCTCCAATCATGAGTGACAAAGTGAAAGGAAAGTTCTTGTAGATTAAGTAAATGAGGTTAGGCATGTCAAGGGTGTGAGCACTCTTAGGTAGATGGTATGTGCTATAAGACGTAATTTCTTTGAACATAAGAAAGGAAGTGAGGGGAAGAAGGTTAGGGAATGGATGTGCACTGTGAAGAGCTTTGAATGTGAAATTAAGGATCTCACCCTGAATCTTTTACTCCTGGCAACTACTGTTTCAGACGGTGAGCCCCATTCGTGAAATAATGTACATCTTCACTAGGAACATGGATCCAACTAGCAGGTGCTTTCTGAGATGGAGCAGGGACGTGGTGGCCACGGATAGCTTCTTCCCAACCCTATGGCTGAGATTCGGGGCTGCCACAAATGAAATTTTGGGAACCATATCCAGGGGAGTCTGGACTAGACTTGGTAGAGGAGCATAGAGGAAGACTCTGGTCTGGCAGTTATATGAATGAAAGTTTACAGACCGCTCTGAATTATTATTGATCTACACCTTCCTTGCTGTGTGTTTGGTCCATTTCTAGATTCTGAGAATCAACCAGCACTATCCCTGGTCTTTAATATGTTTCAGATTCAATGTCTCTCAGATGTCCAGGTTATGGCCCTTCTGACATTAGCACCTTCAACAAAGAAAGAAAATGGAAAACAAAATGGAGTGCAGCCAACAGATTTAACATGTCTTGATGGGTTTGACAGAGGAGAAAGGTAAAACTCTGGATTAATAGTTTTAAAAGTTTAGCATGTGTCTGAAGGCTCTCGCACTGAGAGAAGATCAAAATTAACTTTTAATATTTTATTCTACTTTCAAAGGCTTAATCTTTGTTGTTCTAAATCCGCTCTAACACCTCTCTTGTTTACTGCTTTTGCTAACAGCTCGAGTTCCTTGAGATTTAGAAATAGCCATTTCCCCAATCTGATTCCCACTTCCTACATCAAGGGTAGAATTGGCAGAGTGGGTTGCTGCTGCTCTTGGTGTGTGGAGCCTAAGGATCTCTCTGTGGTGGGCTAGGGAGGGTGTGAAGCTTGGATAGCAGGGGAAGGAGCCTAGTAATGTATCACGAAGCTCCTTCCTTCCTTCTTGGCAGGAGCTGTTGCTTAGAGCCAGCAGGTGCTTAATGCTGTTAAATTTATGAGTAGTGAAAGCTGTTGGATTTCTTAACATCTGGGTAACATAAATTATCAGATCTTTTTTTTTTTTTTTTTTTTTTTTGGCCAGACATAGTTGGAAAGTGATTTTGAAATCCATGGAAAGCCATTAAGTAACCTTTACTGGAATGTGTTTATTTCTGAACATTTACCTCTGTTTCTGCAGGCTGTCCCTAGATGAGCTGACAGACCCTGGCCTGGCAGGAAGTGACAGAGTCAAGAAAAGTTAAGCCACAACACTTTCCTCTTGAGACCCCTGGGTAGGACACGCAGTACTTCTAATGTATTCATTTGTAGTTTTTGTTTTGTATTTTTTTCTGGCTTGAAATTGTCAGTAAGTTAAGTGCAGAACCGAAATATCAATTTGTGAATGACTACTATGGGTTCTGTGGGTTATTTTTCATTTTAAACCAGGTGTGATATTGAGAGCTGTTTCTCAATTCCCCTTTCTTCCTCTTGCTTCTATTCCTTCGTTACAGCAAAGAATAAGCTTATAACCTGTCAAGAGAATTCAAAAAGTAAGGTAAAAGAGGAAGAAAGGAATTGGCTTTTCTTTACTGTAACGGGCTACCCACTTAACAATATCCGTCCATGCTGCTGTTGCCTACCAGGACTGCTGATTACAGAGAAGAGCTTCTTAAACATTTGGCCGTTGTTGATTTTAAGTGGTAGTGTCCTTAGAAAGCTCACACTAGCATTTCCAGGTTATGAAAAAGACCATTCAAGCTCACAGTATTTGGAGAGATTATTTTCCTATCCATATTTTACTTTCCAACAGAAATTGTTGTATATAACATTGGTTTAAAATATTGGTATCTTTTGTGTTCCATATATTGACTGTATAAGTGAATTTACTGGATTTATTTTTTTAAGATTTAGTTTATTTATTCAAAAGAGAGAAAGAGCACATGCAGGTGTGGGGAGAGGGGTAGAGGCAAAGGGAGAGGGAGCAGCAGACCCCCACCCAGGGATGAGCCTGATACAAGACTTGATCCTGGGGCTTGATTCCAGGACCCTGAGATAAGGACCTGAGCCAAAGTCAGATGCTTAACTGACTTGAGCCACCCAGGCACCCCTGAATTTACTGGATTAAAAAAAACCAACCAAATAAACAAAACACAACACAAAATGTGGTAGCATAGTTTCCCATAATGCAATGGAAAGCATAGTGTACTCATGAGAACTACCTAATGGAGACCTGGTCTCCACAGTTTTCTTACTCTGTGACCATGGGCAAAGTATGTCAAAATTCAGAGTCGCTGCTTTTCTTCTGTGGAATAAGATTTGCAATGAACACTGTGGGCAACAGCCCAGAATCCCCTGCATCCTTGCCCTACTGTTTAAGAGTAAAGCAGCTTGGGAAATTCCAGTAAGGGGAGGGGAGCATTTGGTTGTCCTGAGAGTTATCCTATCCCTTTTTGCTGGTGATTTTTTCGGCAAGTGGGTATGTGACCTAATTCTTGTCAAGGTGATAAAATAAAACCTTTTTTGGACACTTCTGAGACAGCTGCTGCAGTTCTTAAGAGAAAGTCACCAGGAACCTCTCTCTACTTGTATGTAGATCTAGAAACATGCTGGTCCAGGGGCTACCCTAGCCATCTGTGACCTTTGAAGGAAGACAGCTAGAAGACAGAGCTGAAATTTAATGAAGATTAGACCTGACCTGAGTGGGTGATAGAGAAAAGATTCAAGAGCTTTAATCAAATCTCCCCTGGGTGCTGCACCCAATTTGTGAACCTGCAATTATGTGAGCCAATGCAAGTGGGCATTGTTCATAGGACAGGTTAGGTGGGCTTACATTACATTCGGCTGAAAGGATCACAACTGGTACAGGAACAATTCCATTGACCCATCAGGATTCTTTTGAGAGCTAAATGAAGAACACATGGGGAATAACCTTACAGGTTTTATTACCCATTAAAGATGGCTCCCATCTTTCATTTGTAGCTCCTGCATCGCTTCCCAAAAGACATTGGAATAAGAGGTTGAAATACTTGAGAAAATAAGTGGAAGAACAGATTAAGTTCCACTGTTACACGGATAAGAGTATTAAAATGTAAGTTATGGAATTGTGAAATAGACTAATGTTTTCAGAGTATTACGTTATATACTATACACTACTATATTAGTATAAGTTATTAGAAATATACTATTATGTATCTATAGTAACAGTCTTAGCACATGAATCTTTTATATACATATGTCATATGTAATATATTTATGTGTGTGTGTATATATGTTTTAAAACATTACAGATCACAGTCAAACAAACCCAATAAAATAGATACACCTGGGCTATTAAATACATAATATTTTGTGGTCTCCAAGAAAGGATGCAATCTTTCCAAAAAATGCGTTTAAGTAATATTTTACCTTACTTTGAAACTTCAGTTCTTTCAGGTTTTTCATATTGACTACTCAGGAAACTATGCTCTTTAAAAAAAAAAAATGTGTGTATTTAGCACAACGCTTGCTCAAAAATGTATAGATGTTTGCTCTGATTGTATTCATTTACAGGAATATTTTAGGATGTTTTCATCAGAGGAAAACAAAACCCAAGGCTTTTGGATAGGATCTATAATAATGCTTCACAACTGAAGACAGTTTTCTTGGGGTTTTTGCTTCTTCTAAAAAAGAAGAACAATAATGCGCCAGAGACCCCAAAGGGAAATATATTGTTAATGGAAAAAATTGCCTTCATTCACTCTTTCTATTTAAGGGAGCTCGTGCCGCCAGGTTATAATGAAAACATAAAGGTCTAATACAAAACTGATCAAGGGAAAGGAGGTAGAAGAAAGGAATCCAGAAAATGCAGCACCTTATCCAGATGTTAGCCTTGGTGGGGTGGTTTTTGTCAAAGATAGCCAGCTAACTTTATCCTCCTCATCCTCGCTGAGATCCCAACTCCGAGATCAAATAAAAAAGCAAACTTTATTTTTCAGAATTCAAGATTTTTTACATAATTTAGTCAAATTGTATTTACTAATAAGAAAATCTTAAGTATGAAACAGGTTATTTATGATGCTTTATCAAAGTGACCTAAAGTCCTAGAAAAAGAGAAACAATAACAACTAAAAATGGTTTTGTTCAAACTGGAAAATCTCCTAAAATTCTGTCCTTTTATTATCTCTTATTAAAATAAATGTTTTCTTGAATTGATGAAATTTAGTTAGGAATAAATCTTTAGAGTTTTTTTAAAAAAAGCTCATGTGTCATTTAGGAGATGATGGCTAACTGGTCCATTTAGAATGAGGGGGAAAAGGGTTTTCAAAAGGAAGAAGCAAATTAATCTGAGAGAAATCCAGACAGTCTTAATAATTAACTAAAATAATGCTTAGTGACGAATACGAAAGGAACACACATCATAGAAGTGAATAATCTTTTGAACCATCTGTCTTCACCTTTTTCATAACCTTTGGGAATACATTTTGGGGAAAGCAGTCATAAAACTTCACAGAATTATAAATTCTTCCTATGGAAATTGCTTTGCATATTCTGTAACTCCACGGCCTTCTGGGAAGTCATACAGCACGATGCGCATGCTCCGTCTTCCGCACGTGGAAAGGAGACAGGTCTAGCAGAGCTATTGTTTATCCTCTGCTATCGATGCCTGGAATGCCTCCCTCCAACCTGGCAGTGTTTATACCAGGATTTTACTACATAATTTGTGAGAGGGCTTTGTTAAACCTAAGTATTTGATTGAAATGCCACATAAAGCAATATTACTAAGTAGTCCTAAGTTTGTAATTTCACAAACATATTAATGTAAATTTACCAAATCTTGAAACTGATCTTTTGGATTATGGCGTGGTAATGCATGCATGGTAATGCATTCCATTTTGGTTTTAGAATTTTGTCTGCATTTGGATTCCCTCTGCAACAGACTCTGAGCCAAGTCTTGGAGTGCAAGTAATTGATTTGAGAACTGCAGGAAACATCAGCACCTGTGGGTGAGGAGCCATGCCGGAGACGGAACACATTCAATGAAGGGTGTGCTGGGAGACTGAGGGTTGTTTGGAGGGGAAAGTCTGGAATTCAAGGTAAAACGCTTGAGAATTATCTCACCTGAGAGGTGTGGAGTTATACACCTACTCCTGACAGTTCTTAGTTGAAAACTGCATTTGGGGGTTGCTAACTCCCCTGTACGTCCAGCCTGCTGAGCAGGGGCAGAGGCGACAAGAAGTCTGCAGTGATAGAGTGGTAATTAACGCAATTGTTATCGAACATTACTAAAATTCTTTTCAAAATTATACTGCAAAACCCAAATAAATGAGCAAAGCACAGAAAATTAACGAATGCTACGACTATAAAAGCAGGATCACCAGTAGTAATAATGAGTTAATGTGTGTAGCCTATATAATATATAGATGAAGGGTTAAGTGATTTTTGTTTTCCTTATATCTCTGTGTTTCGATATTTTAAAAACTGCATTGCGGGGCGCCTGGGTGGTACAGCGGTTAAGCGTCTGCCTTCGGCTCAGGGCGTGATGCAGGTGTTATTGGATGGAGCCCCACATCAGGCTCCTCCGCTATGAGCCTGCTTCTTCCTCTCCCACTCCCCCAGCTTGTGTTCCCTCTCTCGCTGGCTGTCTCTATCTCTGTCAAATAAATAAATAAAAATCTTAATAAAAAAATTAAAAAAACAAAAACTGCATTGCATATTACTTTAGTATGAAAGTCACTTTGAATATTATGAAAATATATTATTTTTTATATTGTTTACTGCATTATTACATTAGCTTTTTACAGAAAATATCTATAATTTTGGTTCAATTTAGACCATGAGAAAATTGGAAAAATTATCTAATGTTCTTGATTTACCAAAAACATAAATTAAAAAAATTAAAAAATTAAAGATAAACCGCACCAAGTCCGAGTTCACCAAAGAATTGAATTAATAGAAGCTTCTTAAGGAAGCAATCTAGGTGAGACAAAACATTTATTTCTATTGGAATCATTTATATATTTTGCTTTTAAAATTCTATAGCAATCACCTCTACCATAAATTTAGTTTTGATATGGATTTTTAATTTCTTTTGCACTAAAAATAAAGAAGAGAAAATATTAACCTGCAATTTAAAAATATACACAGTTCAACTGTAGAGAAAGAGGGTCTCAATCTGCTATCATTATATTTCTGTGGTCTATGATTTACTAAATTTAAAAAGAAAGGTAATAAGAGAAATACTTAAACTGCCCAAAGTGTGAGAATATAGGCTCTGTAACACCATTCAGTAAGTTAATAAATGTGAGAGTCACAAGGACTTTGAACAATGTAGCAATGTTTAACTTCTATTTGGAAAGTTCCTTTTTATTATCAATTTATTACTAATTTATAGACAAATATGAAAACTTATGAGAACAAGATTTTTGCCCACTTAACATTTCTAAACCTTATATTCAAATCTTGCACAGTTCAAAATTAATATCAGCTTGCATTATTACCACCAACTATAAGTCTTTACTAGCCTCAACAAAGCAAATAAACTCTCAAGCTAACTTAGGTGATACACACATAATTTTATTTATTGTCTAAATCACTGCTACTAAAGCAAGGATAAATAAAATGTGTTCATTTTATTTTACATTTATGAAATAAGTCATTAAGAATTACCCAAAAGCAAATGTGACAAAAGCAAAAATCAAAGCAGTATGGCACTATTTTGACACAGAGATCAATGAAACAGAATAGAGAGCTCAGAAATAAATCCATGATCAATTAATTTCTGATGAAAGAGCCAAAAATATACAATGAGGAAAAGACTTTTTTTTTTAAATAAATGATGTTGGGAAAACTGGACAGTCACATGCAAAAGAATAAAACTGAACTGTTATATTAACACCATACACAAAAATTAACTCAAAATGAATTAAAGACTTAGAATATAATACCTGGAATGGAATGGAATATAAGACCTAAAACCTTAAAACTCCTAGAAGAAAATATAGGTGGTAAGTAAGCTTCTTGAGATTGGTCTTGGCGATGACTTTTTTTTTATATGACACCAAAAGCAAAGGCAATGAAAGCAAAAATAAATAAGTGGGGCTACATCAAACTAAAAGGCTTCTGCAGCAAAGGAAACCATCAACAAAATAAAAAGGCAACCTATCTAATGGGAGAAAATAGTTGTAAATCATATATGCAAGAAGGGGTTCATATCCAAAATGTATCAAGAATCCATACAACTCAGTAGAAAACAGGTAATCTGATTAAAAATGGGCAGAGGATCTTAATAGACATTTTTCTGAAGAAGACATCCAGATGGCCAACAGGCACAATAAAGGATACTCTACATCACTCATCATCAGGGAAATGCAAATCAAAGCTACAACAAAATCACCTGACATCTGTTAGAATTGGCTATAAGCAAAAAGACAGCACACAACAAGTGTTGGCAAGGATGTGAATGAGAAGGAACCCTTGTGCACTGTTGGTGAAAACGTTAATTAGGGTAGCCACTTTGGAAAACAGTATGGAGTTTCCTCAGAAAATGAAAAATAGAACTATCCATATGATCCAGCAATTCTACTATGTATTTACCCAAAGAAAATGAAAACACTAATTCAAAAGATATGTGTGCCTCTATGTACTTGGCAGCATGACTTAACAATAGTCGAGACGTGCAAGCAACATAAATATCCTATGAATGGATGAACGGATAAGAAAATGTAGTGTGTGTGTGTGTGTGTGTGTGTGTGTGTGTGTGTGTTTGTGAGTGAATATTATTCAGCCATAAACAAGAATGAAATCTTGCCATTTGTGACAACATGGATGAACCTTGAGGGTGTTATGGTAAGTGAAATAAGTCAGACAGAAAAAGACAAATACCATATGATCTCGCTTATGTGGCAAGGGTTGTGTCTAGGGTAAAGGGCAAAGGGGGCCAAAAGGTACAAACTTCCGGTATAAAATAAATAAGTCCTGGGGATGTAATATACAGCATGGTGACTATAGTTAGTAATACTGTATTGAATATTTGAAAATTGCTAAGAGAGTAAAGCTTAAAAGGTCTCAGGAGAAGAAAAAAAAATGTAACTTTGTACGGCAATGGGTATTAACTCATTGTGATTGGAGATGTTTTACAATATATACAAGCATCAAATCATTGTGTTTTACACCTGAAACTAATGTAATGTCGTATGTCAATTATACTTCAATTTAAATATATATATATATATATATATTAAGGAGAAGGAAAAAAGCCTCTACAAACATCCAGGCAAGAAAAAAGAGCGTATTTCTTAAACAGTGGTTCTTGGCACTGGCTATGAATTAAAATCATTGGGTGAGGTTTTAAAAAATACCAGTGTTTGGGCTCCATCCTTAGAGATTTTGGTTTAATTATTCTGGGATGGAGCCTAGGCATTTCCATCTGGAAAAAAAAAAAAAAGTCTCCCTCAGTGATTTGACTGTGCAGCCAGGGTTGAGAACCACAGCCCAAAGTAAGAAAAACCATAGACTTCTCCAGAGAGCCAAAAAGCAGCAGGAAATGAAGACTGCTTTCCAAGCAGGGGAGGAAAGGAATAATGTACTTAGTCAGGAGGTCATTTGTAGGAAAAACCAATATTCTTCTACAAGGGAGCACTCAGAAAGGATTGCACTCCCAGTTTAGAGACGGATCCATCCATTCTAGGGATGGCTCTGGAGTAAGAACTTGAAAGTGATGGTGTCAGAATAAAGACATCATAGGAGGCAATCGGAACTACTTAAAATCTAGAATTGACGAAGACCTGGAGAATAGGTTCTGTGTATATATATAAAGATCATCTAAAATGCAATTACTATCATCTCTGAAATAAAATTGAAAATAAAGCCTACCTTTCAATTACCTCTTCACTAAGACTACTAGTTGCTACACTGACATCTATTTTCTGATTTTCCCTCATGAGAGGATCCTCATTTTTTTTTCCTTCCCAGAGGAATGACAACTTTTAGGCTGTCTCGCAACCAGGTGTGTTCATGTCATTCCTTACATTCTGGCGAATGACATGCAAGACGATACCTTGTGTTCAAGTTCAGAGCGCATCTGTAAAGGTGGGAAGACACATCCTTTGAGCTCTTCACTCTCTTCTTGAGGGCATGGTTAAAGGTGTGACAACAGAGACCTAAGTAAACATGTCGGACCACGAAGTGGAGGTTTCATGCTGAAGATGGCAGAGATGAAAAGTTTGAGTTTTGCAGGCTTTAGTGCTACCATACCAGTCCTATGCTCTCTATTGGCAGACTTCCTTTCCATGAGAGGGGAAAGAACTCTTCCCTTCCTCCCTCCCCCCTTCCTTCCTTCCTTCCTTCCTTCCTTCCTTCCTTCCTTCCTTCCTTCCTTCCTTCTTTCCTTCCTCTCTTTCCCCATTCTTCTTTAAAAAGGTTGCTGGTCAGAAATCATTTCATGATTCATCTATATAAATATTATGTGTCTTATACTCTTTGCTTTAATTTTCACTGTGCCAATTATGTTAGGACCTTTTTTTTCATCCAAAATTCCTTGGCCGTCTAATACCAATAGTGAGAATGAAAATTTTCCACAGTGAGATAACCATCAAAATCAAAAGATTTTGGACTTATAAACACTCCATCAAACACATTTTGAAAATTGTCAGCTTTTAAAATCCAATATATGAAGATGGTTTTTGAATTTGAAATAATTATACAGTCAAATGTGTACTTACTCTTGCCAATAAAGTTTAAAAGCATGACCATTCTTGTCACAAAATATGTTGTCATTGATCTTTAGTCCTTCATCTCCTAAATAATAAGAATTTGCCCATAAATATTGTCTTTCATCTTTTTTGTAATGAACTTTTCATCCAATAAGAATGTTCTCTCAAAAGACCTGAATAATCCAGGTGTATGTGTGTGACTCCTGTCCTCTACTATTAGTAAAATCAGTTGTATTTTCTACATAATAAATCTTACTTCATTTTCAATCTGAACTAAATGAAATTGCCAAAATCGTCTGCAGCTTTAAATACCAGCTGGTGTTACTCGTCAACATTGTCCTCTACACGGCCCAAAGCCTCCTGGTTTGGAACGATTCAGTAGTCTTCTTGTGGCCAGCACCATTATGGTTATAGGACTGATCAAGAACAGGCTTGCCCACTGGTCTCTGCCCCAACACATCTGGTAATATTTAGGGGATGGTTCTAGCAATCTTTTGTTGTTTTGTTTTGTTTTGTTCTTTGGCTCTTTACTATCCAGTGCTTTTCCTATTAGCTCTGTAATCTCCATCTTGGGGGGATTTTCCATGGAGTATAGGCTTGGAGGAAGGCAATCTTTGGCAACTACCTTCTCTCTGTATATAGTCTTTCTTCTGCCCGACTGTCATGAGATGCTCTTCAAGGTGCTCTATTAGGCGGTGCTAGCATTAAGTCATTCTCCATGGGTGATGCCATGCTACCCCAGCAATGGATGGGCCCAGAACACAGGGGAGCAAGCACAAGCTTGTCCACTCCCCATCGTTCCTTCTTCTCATCTCCTGTAGCAGCTAGGATCCTGGCTCTACTCTAATGCTTTAAAAGTACCTGCATTTCCTCTGGAATCATTTATTTTTTATCCCTTCTCTAAACAGTCACAATACAATTTGAAACTGTGAAGGATTAGAAGAGATCATCTGATCCAGAGGTCTTTAAAGGGAGGAGCCATGGAAGCTGTTGCAGGGGCCAGTGGAGGGTGAGGAGGGAGACTGAGCCTCCATGTCCACTGCCTCGATGGCATCTCATTTCTAACTCACTTATGCTCTGGCCTCTTTTGTAAGATTTTAGTGGAACAAAATGTTCCTTGGCCAACAAAACAGCCCACAAACTTCTAAGTTGTTCCATTTCATTTTCACAAAGGGAATTTTGAGTGAAGTGGCATTTTTCCAAGTTCGTATAATCCAATTGTGGCAGAATTAAGGCCATAACTCTTTGGTTGGGTAATATTTTTACTGTATCATTTGGGCCTTTCTAAATAATGTATATACATTTTAACTTAGCACCCACTGTGATTTAACCTAAAGGAAGAAAAAAAAAACATGATGAGAATATGAGGTAGACTATGATGTTTTGGTGAGAGAAGAAGGATTTGGGGAGTACTGGGGTTCTTTGAACCATACCCACTACGTCTATGAACAGTTCTGCTTTGATCCTGTAAAGATGGCAATAAAGTATGCTAATTTTTCTCTCTATTTCTAAAAATAAACAAAACAAAACAAGGATACGAGTAGGTATTGAAATATCAAACTGCTACATTTTTGATACGTATCTGTCCAACTGATCTTACCAAATTTTAGACTTGATTAAATCAAAGAATTCAGATACAGGCAGAGTAATTTTGAATCAATACTTAAAATGTGTGTATGTCTGTCCTAATAGCAAATTACAATTTCTAGGTTAATTTACCATATTGAAATCCTGATGTCTGATTTTTCCAGCCATGTGACAGCATCCATCTATGCTTTATGACGGTATCTCAGAGCCATCTTGGATTAACTTCTAGTCAGATATTGAATTAGCCAACAAGAGAACACAATTTTACTGAATTTATAATATTTCTGAAGATAAGTGGGAAGAGAAGAGAGGGGAGATCAGCACAATTGGTTTCAAATTGAGTTACAAAAATTGGTAAAGTTCTCAAATAAATAACCTGAAAGTCACTGTGGAATTTACGCTAAGCAAATTAGTAGCACTCTGTGGTATGAATGTGCCACAATTGGTCTAACCATCGTTAACGACCACGTGCATGGTTCCTGGTGTGAGGATGCTGCAAATAAAACTGCTAGAAACATCCACGAACAAGTTTCTGTGTGAAAATGTTTGTTTCTCTGGGATAAAAATCCAAGAGCGCAATTGCTAGTTGTATGCTAAGGCCATTTGTAGCTTTGAAGAAAAACTGTCAAACTGTTTTTTAGAGTAACTACCATTCCGCCAGTTATGTATGAGTGATGAGGTTTCTCTGCCCAGCATTTCGTTATCACAATTTTTTATTTGAGCCATTCCAATTAGGTGTATACTGATCCTTATGCTACAATTTGTCTTTTATTCTCTTAGCAGGGTGTTTAGCAGAGCAAAAGTTTGTAAATCTGACAAATTCCAAATTATCAATTTTTCTTTGTATAAGGTTGTGTTTTGGTATGAAGTGTAAATACTCTGCCCAGTCCAAGGTACCAAAGAGTTTTCCCCCTAAAAGTTGTATATTTTAATGTTTTATATTTAATTTTATAACGTATTTTGAGTTTTGTATAACATGTAAGTTTTAGGCTGAGATTCTTTTCCCTTCCTCCCTCCCTACCTTCCTCCATCCTTTTCTTTCCTTTTTGCTTGCTGACTTTGTGGTCTTTGTCTGGTTTTGGTATCGGTAATATTAGCTTCATAACATGACTAGGAAGCATCCCCTCTTCTTTTATTTTGTGTAAGTGATTGTGTAAAATTGGTATTAATTCTTTGAATTGTTCTAAAAAATCTTCAGTGAAAACATGTGGACCTGTAATTTTTTTCTATGAGGGATTTTTCATTACAAATTCAACTACTTTAGTAGTTTTAGAACTATTCTGGTTGTCTCTTTCGTTTTGACTGAGTTTTGATAATGTATAGTTTTTAAGAAATTACCCAATTTCTTCAAAGTATCCAATTTTTGAACATACATTTGTTTGTGGTATTCTCTTTTTATCTTGGAAATGGCTGCAGGATTTGTTATGATATCCCCTGTTCTGTCTCTGACATCGGGGATTTGAGTCTTCTTTCTTTTTATCTTTTTAATGATAAAGTTTTATCAAGTTATTTTTTTTTAAGATTTTATTTATTTATTTGACAGAGATAGAGACAGCCAGCGAGAGAGGGAACACAAGCAGGGGGAGTGGGAGAGGAAGAAACAGGCTCATAGGGGAGGAGCCTGATGTGGGGCTCGATCCCAGAACGCCGGGATCACGCCCTGAGCCGAAGGCAGACGCTTAACTGCTGTGCCACCCAGGCGCCCCTATGAAGTTATTTTTATCAATTCCTAAAGGTTTATCAAATTTTTGAAGAACAAGTTTTTGTTTTATTATTTTTTGTTTTCCTGTTTTATTTTCATTTATTTATATTCTCATTTTTATTATTTCTATTCTTCTGCTTGCTTTACTCTTCCTTTTCTTGTTTCGTGAGGTAGGGACTTGGGCTATAGATTTGAGATATTTTTTTTTTTAAGGTTTACTTATTTATTTTAGGGAGAGAGAGAGAGTGCACGTGAACAAGCAGGAGGGGCAGAGGGAGAGGGAGAGAGAAACTCAAACAGACTCCGCACTGAGCATGGAGCTCAACAAGGGGCTAAATCCCACAATCCTGAGATTATGACCTGAGCTGAAACCAAGAGTCAGATGCTCAACTCCCTGAGCCACGCAGGTGACCCTGAGATCTTTCTTCTTAATGAAAGCACTTAATGCTGTTTTGCTTTCAGCACTGCACCCCACAGATTTCAATGTATTTTAATTTTCCTGTAGTTATATGTATTTTAAACTTCTCTTTGAGACTTTGTCTTTGACCCATGTATTATTTAGTAATGTGCTATTTAATTTCAGTGTGTTAGAAGAATTTCCTACTAGCTTCCTACTATTGATTCTGATTGGATTCCACTATGGTTAAGGATATCCTCTGTATGACTTTAATCTCTTTAATTAAGGTTGATTTGATGACCCAGGGTATGGTCTGTATTGGTGAGTATTCCATGGACACTTGAAAAGAACATGTATTCTGGTTTTGTCAGATCATGTGTTCCTTAAATGTGAGTTTGATTCTGCTGGCTGATAGTGTTGTTCAGTTCTTCCGTCCTTTATAATTTTTGACTAGTAGTTCTACCAATTGCTAAAAATAAGATGTTGAGATTTTAACTATAACATTGGATTTATCTATTTCTCCTGTCAGTTCTCTCAGTTTTTGCATCATGGGACTTGAAGACCTGTTGCATCTGATGCATACACATATAGGACCACCGCTATCTGCTTGGTGCATTGATTCTTTTATGAATATGCAATGTTCCAATTTGTCCCTATTAGTTTTCTTTGCTCTGAAATCTACCTTGTCTAATATTAATACAGCCACTCCTGCCATTTCTTAAAATTAATATTTGCATGATATTTCTTTTTCTATTCTTTTGCTTTCAATTACCTATGTTGTTAGGTTTGGGGTGAATTACTTTTACACAACAAATAGGCCATAATTTTTGTTTTTCCTTTTTAATCCACAGCGACGCCTGTTTTTTAACTGGTATATTTATATTATACATATTTAGTCATTATTGATATTATAGAGGTAAAGTCTGCTCTTTTAGACTTTTTTCTGCTTGTTCTCTCTGCTTGTCATTCATTTCTCTTTTTTTTCTTTCCTTCTATCTTGATTTTTTGGTAGGATTTTATTTTTATTTAATTGTAATGACTTGAGCATATCTCTTTGTAGAGCTTTTTTTTTTTTTTTTTTTTTTTTGAGATAGAGAGAAAGCAAGTGGGGAGGAGCAGAGGGAGAGGGAGAGAGAGCCTTAAGCAGACTCCACGCCCAGCATGGAGCTCAACATAGGGCTTGATCTCACAACCCTGAGATCATGACCTGAGCTGAAATCAAGAGTCAGACACTTAATTGACTGAGGCACTGAAGCATCCCTCTTTGTAGAGATTTCTTACCATAGTTTCTTGCTTTAGATATCACAGTATGTGTATATAATTTAGACTACTAGTGTCAAAGTTTTACCACTTTGAAGAAACTGTAGAAAACTTACTTTCATTGATGACCCTTTGTCCTTGCCACTTTTTATATATTATCAGCCTAAGTATTTCCTCCACATACCTTGAGCATCCCATGGCATTACAATTTTTCTTCTGAACAAAAACTAGGTTTTAAGAAACTCATGAGGTGAAGACTAAGCTATTATGTTTACCCCTATTTTTACCCATTCTGTTGTTCTTCTGTCTTTTCTGAAAGCTTCAGTCTTCTGTTATTACCTTGTTCTGTTTTGAGAGCTTCCTCTAGCTAATCATTAAGGGTTAATCTGCTGGTGACAAATTCCATTTGTTTCCTTTCGTCTGAGAATGTCTTCAGTTCCCGGCATTTCTGAAGGAGTTTCACTAGATGTTGGATTCTGGGTTGACAATTTTTTTCTTTCACCACTTGAAAGATATTTTGACACTTCATTTTGGCTTCTGTAGTTTCAGACAAGAAATTCACTGTTATTTGAACTGATGTTCCCTGTAAGCAATGTGCCATTTCTATCTGGCTGTTTTTAAATGTTTTCTTTGTTTTTGGTTTTCAATTTAATTAGTTAAAGTTTAATTATGTTGAATCTTGGTATGGCTTTTTTTTTTTTTTTGTACTTATCTTATTTGGGGGTGAACTTGGCTTCTTGAATCTGTAGGATTATGTCTTTCACTAAATTTGAGAAGTTTTAGCCACTGTATCTTTAAATACATTTCAGCCCTCCATGTTTCTACCCTCATTTGGGGACTCTGATGATACAAATATTAGTTCTTTTTTAATTGTCCCAGGATTTGTTGAGACTCTAATCCTTTCATTGTTAGTTTCATTCATTTTTAAGTCTATTTCATTGTTAGTTTCATTCATTTTTAAGTCTATTTTCTTTCTGTTGTTTGAATTGAACAAACTGTTGGGACGCCTGGGTAGCACAGTGGTTAAGCGTCTGCCTTCGGCTCAGGGCGTGATCCTGGCGTTATGGGATCGAGTCCCACATCAGGCTCCTCTGCTGTGAGCCTGCTTCTTCCTCTCCCACTCCCCCTGCTTGTGTTCCCTCTCTCGCTGGCTGTCTCTATCTCTGTCAAATAAATAAATAAAATCTTTAAAAAAAATAAATTGAACAAACTGTTGATTTGTTTTCAATTTTACTGATTCTATCCACTGTCATCTCCACTCAAAACTTGAGTCCATCCAGAAGAATTTTATTACAATTATTCTATTTTCCAGTTATATAATTTCAATTTGGTTAATTTTGTAATGTCTGTTACTTACTTAAGAGTTTCTATTTTTTTCATTTTTTAAAGAGAATTTTAAATTTGTTGAGTATCTATATGATAGCTGCTTTAAAATACTGTCAGATTGGAGCACCTGGGTGGCTTAGTTGGTTAAGCGTCTGCCTTTGGCTCAGGTCAGGATTCCAGAGTCCCGGGATAGAGCCCCATGTCATTGGGCTCCCCGCTCAGCTCAGAGTCTCCTTCTCCCTCTCCCTTTGCCCCTCCCCTTGCCTCCCCCTCTCTCTGTATATATAATAAATAAATAAATAAAATCTTAGAAAAATAAAAATAAAATACTGTCAGATAATTCCAACAACTGATTCATGCTTTGCCTTTTCTCATTCAAGTTGTATTTTTCATGGCTGTTAGTATAATGAGTGATTTTTTTTTTTTGCATATATCCTGGACATTTTGTATATAATATTAGGAGACTCTTCATCTTATTTAAATCTTTTTCAGCCATCAGTAACTCTATGTAGGTTTAGCATGTAGGTCCTGGATTATTTTATGAGCTGTAGTTCTGATGACAATTTAGTTTTGAGACACTTGGCCAAGTTATTCTGATCAGTTTTATTCTTATGCTTCTGCTGAGATTTCTTTTTTTAAGAGAGAGAGAGAGAGCATGGTGTGGGGGAGAAGGAGAGAAAAAGAGAGAGAAAGAATCTTCAGCAGCCTTCATGCTCAGCGTGGAGCCTGATGTGGGGCTTAATCTCTCAAGGCCCTGAGATCATGACCTGAACCTAAATCAAGAGTCTGAGGCTTAACTGCCTGAGCCACCCGGGTGCCCCATCTGCTGAGATTTTTGACTGATCTTAGCAACTACCACCTGCCCTTTCCAGTGCTATTGGGTGAGAGGTTCAGGAAACACTTGGCCTTAGTCACTGTTGCTGTGATAGATTAAGTCCCTACTGCCCTGTGGACAGGATAGGGACGCTGCTGATGCTGACACTGTGGCCCAACAGGCCCACTACTGCCCAGGGCATGGTGCAAACATCACAGATGCTTCTGCCAAGAGGCTACAGGGCAGATTAAGGATGAGTTCCCGGACAGGCCCTGCTGACACTGGTGCTGGGCAACAGTGCACTTCCCTGTTAGGTCTCTACTGGGCTGTCCCTTTCCCAGCACTTTGACCAGAAAAGTCTGTCTTTAATTGTTTGCTTCTTTTCTATGCTTTTTTGCAGTTCCAACTTGTAGGCCTCTCCTCAATCCACTGTGCCATATTTGGGGGGCAAAAAGAAAATCTAGGAACTCAATTTGGTGTCTTTTCTTAAGTCCTGAGATCCCTAGCCAGTCCACCTTCTTCTTATCTTTTGGAGTCCTATTAGGATTGCATGCGGAATTATTTCTGGAGTGTGTGGTTGTATTTGGAAGAGAGAAACAAGAGAAAATGAGTCTAGAACATCTTATCTAGTCACACATTTTCAAGATATTTTATTGATCATTATTCATGTCTAATAGCAAAAGGGTTTGACAAAACCCTTAAAATTATCTTATTCCTGAAATTGGATCTCTACGTAATAAATTTAAACTGTTAACATGCCATGTAGAAATGTTCATTATTATAATACAAGTTATCAGTGCTTTTTTGTCTTTCTCTCAATTCATTCCACACTGTTATTGCTAATTCATTTACTCCTATTTCCTTACCATCCATGAGAAGAGCACACTGATTTCTACATATGAGCCATGATCAGCCTTTCCTACCAATCACACAGCTTTTCGTGTCCCTTCTCCATGCCTTTCCTTTCCACTAATTCATTTCCTGGTGGAGTGCTAAAGTCAAAAGTGTTGTCATTATCTCAGGAGTTTTTATTTTAATACAAGTTAGGATATGTTCATCCAAAATAATGACTACAGTATTTCAGTGACCTGAAAAACAATTGGGAAAATTTTGAATGATAAACCAAATCACAGATAAAAAGCACTCCATAAATGTTAATTGTTATTAAGGCAAAATGACAGGATTCAACTTTACTTTTGCTTTTTTATTCGATTTTTGAGTTATCAGAGCCATAGGAACCATTACAGACTATTATGCCAAATATTAAAAATAATCTTTCAAAGCCCTCCACCATTGTCAGGTTTTCCTTACAGTATCAGAGGGGTTTCTATATTAAATAATAGCAAATGATTTCAGATAAAATGTTCTTGCAACAGTTAATCATAAAAAAAATACTTTTTTTACTACATGATGCATTGGTCATTTAGAAAAAGAAAATTCTTGATTAATTTGTCATTATGAAACTTTTATCTGCTTACTATTGACTACAAATATTACTAATATCCCAAACCTTTTTGTTTTAATTTTAAGAAACTCAATTTCCAATAATGGTGTCTTGTCACATTCATATATCAACCACTCTAACCTTTACATCAAGCTGTATTATATTTTATTATACTAACTTATCTGTGCCACAACATCTGTTGGCTAAATGGATCCTAATAGGTAAATAGTCTTAGCTTCATTTTATTATAGGTGTGATTAGTGAAATATTCAAGGAAAAGAATATCCTGAATTGTCAATATTTTTTGAGTGTATATTTATATCCAAGTTTTGTTTTCCCCAATATATGTGGGAAGATGACTTTTTTTTTTTTATCTTCATCGTGTTCTAGCCAACAGTAACTTGTGAATTGGAAAAAAAAAAAAAAGGTCAGACAAATTGAAGGCAGAGGAAATAACTACCAGCTTCTTAGAACAAGTGGAAGTTAATAATTTGAATTGTTTGAGCCTTACGTTGAGAGATGTATATATTCTCTACCATGGAGAACAATCTTCACATGGCACCATTGTGAGTTCAGTTATTCCTTAAATTCATTGATCAGTAGATACTTTTGAGTGCTGCTCCACATCAGAGAACATGGAAAGAACTATGGATCTTTTGGTGAATAAAATAAAGATGGTCCTTACTCTCAGGGAGGTTAAAATTTCATGTAAGAAAGCAATAAAGGAGGGCACGTATTGCATGGTGCACTGGGTGTTATACAGAACTAATGAATCATCGAACTTTACATCGGAAACCAGGGATGTACTGTATGGTGACTAACATAATATAATAAAAAATATTATTATAATAAAAAGAAGAAAGCAATACCAAACAATGAAATGGGCAAATAAATGTGTAACTGTAGATTTTGATAGGTATAAATGATGGAAACTGGTAAAGGAGAGTGACAGAAAATATTGGACTGGTATTGGGGAATGGAGAAAGGGAGGTTGAGTTTGAGTGGACACTCTCCAGGGCATTACATTTCAGCAGAAATCAAAAAGATGAGAATGAGCTAGACCCATTTACTATCACAAAGTCCTCTAGTTTACCTACAGCTATAGCCCTAGAGATTAATATCTAGTGACATTTTTGCCCATGAATATTGATGACTTTTGATGTAAAATAATCTCCATTATTCATTTACATTGGGGGATGGTAGTTAAGATGGTAAAAGAATCAGTTTGCCAAGATCCATCTCTTTTCAGACTAGTCATAGTTTGTAGAATGGCTTAGTGATCAACATGTATTCCATAAAATAGATGTGAAACCCATTATCTTAAATTACCCCATTAAACAATTCTTTCTAGGTCTCAAGATACATATAATTCCATACAGTGCAGGGCGGAGCCTTAGAACAGCTGGTAGGTGTAGAAATGAAAGTCTCCCTGCACCTCTTCTATTTGAGTAAAATTGAAAAGAAGCAACTTGAGGTCTTTCCCTGGCGAGTGCATAAACTATCCCATAAGAGTATTTTAAAGGACCTCTTTGCTTACTCATTTCTGTCATCCTTTCTTTCCTTAACTGTTGAAATGGGGGGTAAGGTGAGAAAAATCATGGAGAGCACAGGAAACAATGTGGAGAAAATTCTTCTGTATTTAAATCACCACTTTTTAAAATCAGTCTTAATTGGAGGAAGAAAACATGATTTTTTTTTTTTGCTTTATTTCCACAAATACCTAATACAGTACTCCATAACAACACCGCAAGTGCTCTGCAAATGACATTATTTTATGATCTTCACAAGTGATGTCTCTGAGCTTTACTGTTCTATCTTTAAAATCTCTGAAGTCCTTTAGGATCCAAATAGTAGCTACGACAATACACTTATATGCCAGTTACTGATATGCACGTTATTTTATTTAACAATAAGCATAACAATAACCCAATACTAAAGATAGTGCCATCTCAATCTACCAATAAGGAAACAGTCTCATAAATATTAAGCAACTTGCTGAAAGCCACACAGCTAGTGATGGGCAAAACGGAATTCAAATCCAAGACTGCTTTCCTCACCACCTTGCACACAATCAGGTTCTATGGGTTGCATCTGCTCCATGGTTGGCAAATAGATTTTAGTGTTTAGAATAGTTTTAAATTTCAAAAAAATCTGCACAGATGATATAGAGAGCTCCTATAGACTCCCTCTCCCCTGCACCATTTCCTCTATACTTTTTAGCATTTTACATTGATGTAGTCTATTTGTTACAGCTGTTGAACCAATATTGATATATTATTATTAACTGTAGTCCATAGACTACCTTGGGATTTATTCTTTGTGTTATACAGTTTTATAGGTTTTGACAATGCATAACATCATGTATCCACCATTACAGTATCGTACAGAATAATTTCATGGCTCTAAAAATTCTGTGCCTATTTATTCCTGCCTTCCTCCCTCTCTGTGAGTCCCTGACAATGATGGAGCTTTTTCTTGTCTCCATAGTTTTGCCTTTTCCAAAATGTCATGTTGGTGTCATCATACACTATACAGCCTTTTCAGACTAGCTTTTTTCACTTAGCAATATGCAAGTAATTTTCCTCTCTGTCTTTCCGTGCCTTGACGGCTCATTTCCTTTCATTGAAGAATAATATTTCAGTGTATGAATGGGCCACACTTGGTTTTTTCCACTAGCCTGTTGAAAGATTGAGAGCCATCTTGGTGGCTTCCAATTTTTGGTAGAATTAGGAATAAAGCTTATATGAGCATTCATGTGTAGGCTTTGTGTTGAACCTAAGTTTTCAACTCATTTGGGTAATTACCTAATAGTACAATTGCTGAATTATATGTTAAGACAGTGTTTAGCTTGTAAGAAACAGCCAGGCTGTCCTCAAAGTTTCTATACCATTTTTCCTTTTTCAGCAATGAATGAGTATTCTTATCATTCCACATCTTTGGTAGCAGTTTTTTATTATCAGTGTTTTGGACTTTAGCAGTTCCGATAGATACATAGTGGTATGCCATCCTTTGATTTTGCAAATCCTGAATGACATATAATGTTGACCATCTTTTCATGTGCTTATTTGAAGTATATCTTCTTTGGCAAGACATCTGCTGAAATATTTTGCTCACTAATTTTTAATTGGATCATCTGTTTCATTGTCGTTAAGTTCTAAGAACTTTTTATATATGTTTCGGATACAAGTCCTTCATCAAATATGTGTTTTGCAAATATTTCTCCCATTCTTTGTCTTATGTTTTCTTTTTCCTAATGGTGATATTTGTAAAAGAGCATAAGGTTTTCTTTTTAATGAAGTTCGATTTACCAACTTTTCTCTCATAGGTTCTGATTTTGGTATTGCATCTCAAATTTCATCAGCAATTCCAAGGTCACTAAGGTTTTTCCTGTGTCACCTTCTAGAAATTTAAGTATTACATTTTACATGTAGGTGTATGATCCATTTTGATGTAAGATCTGTGTCCATAAGATTGTTATATTTTTGTATGTGGATGTCCAGTTTTTTCAGCAGCAATTTGTTGAAAGGATTATCCTTTCTCCTTTGAATTACCATTACTCCTTTATCAAAGATCTGTTGATTATATTTGTGTGGGTCTATTCCTGGGCTTTCCACTCTGTTCCATTTATTCGTTGGTCTGTTTTTGTAGTTTGTTTTGTTTTGTTTGCATGCTTGTTTGTTTGATTACTATAACCTTACAGTGAGCTTTAAAGAAAGGTAGAATGTCAGTCCTCTGATTTCATCTCCAGAATTGTGTTGGCTTTTCTGTTTTTTCTTTCCATATAAACTTTAAAATCATTTGTTCATACCTCCAAAATAACTAACTGGAGTTTTTATTGGGATCACATTGAATCTATAGATCAAGTTGGGAGGAACTGGTATTTTAATTTTGGATCTTCTTCTCTACGAACCTAAAATACTTCTGTAATTATTGAAATCCTCTTTGATTTTTTTTCATCAGAATTTTGTGGTCATCCTCATATAGATCTGGTATATATTTTGTTAAATTTATTCCAAAGTAGTTAATTTTTCTGGTGTTAAAGTAGATGGTGTTGTACCTTTAATTCCAAAGTCCCCAACTGTTCATTGTTGGTATCTAGAAAATCCATTGACCGACTTTTTATACTAACCTTGCATGATGCAAATCTTGCTAAAATTGCTTATTCATTTCAGGAGGGTTTTTTTCTTGAATCTTTGACATTTTCTACATAGACAATCATGTCATATGTAAACATAGACAGTTTTATATCTTTCTTCCCAATCTGTGTATTTTTATTTCATTTTCTTGTGTTATTGTGGTAACTAGAACTTCTCACACAGTGTTGAATAGGAGTGAGGGGAGGCAACATCCTTTGCCTTGCTCCTGACCTTAGGGAGAGAGCTTCTAGTTTCTAACCATTAAGTATGATATTGTCTGTAGGTGTTTTTATAGATATTCTTTATCAAGTTGGAAGTTCCTGTGTATTCCTACTTTACTGAAGTTTTTGTCATGAATGGATATTGGATTATGTCAAATGTTTTTCCTGCATCTATTATGATCATGTGATTTTTTTTTTTTTTCCTTTTAACTTATCGAGATGATGGATACTTTTCCCTGGGATGCATTTCAAAATGGTTGCTTTTCTCCTTTCCTGCTGAAATCCTACAAAGACATTTTTTTCCCTTCACCATGAAAAATCTGTGGAACTCCTGGAGATAAGACTCAGACAGATTGCATTTTCTGCTATCATTTCCCTAATTTGTAGGTTCAAGATTGAAAACACAATTAATTGATTAGTACCTCAGTGCCCTTTAATTTACTCCTCATTGGCTTACATTCTGTGAATTTTGTTAGCCTGACTCTGATTCTTATGCAAGTTTGACTTGAGGTATTTTATTTTATTTATTTTTTTTAAAGATTTTATTTATTTATGTGACAGAGAGACAGCCAGCGAGAGAGGGAACACAGCAGGCGAGTGAGAGAGGAAGAAGCAGGCTCCCAGCGGAGGAACCCCAGATGTGGGACTCCATCCGGAACGCCGGGATCACGCCCTGAGCCTCAGGCAGAGGCTTTAACGACTGCACTACCCAGGCGCCCCTTGACTTGAGGTATTAACTGTCATTCTGTTTCTGATGCTTGAGAACTATTCCTCACACCTGATGGTGGTACTTGGAACTATTGTTGGCCTGTCACCCATGACCATGATCAAATCTGGCAATGACCTAAGTCTACCGAACTTCTCAATCAAGACTATGAAGTTAAAGGGCCATAATCATCTTTACAATTGACCCTTTCAGATTATGAATATTGAATTCACAGATGACAAAAAGACATAAATATTTAATGGATGATAAAATATAAAATCAAAATTGCCATAGGCAAGAAAAACCATAAAAAATAAGATACAGTGTAACTGAGATATATATGAAATTCTGTGTTTTGTTTATTTTGGATTTTTTTTTTTTAATTGCATCAAACATGGTATAGGGCAGACTTGGTACAAAATTAAAAATTATTAATTGGTTAGTAAATTCAATTTAATCCAGCATGTAACTACTGAAAAAACTACTTGGATAATAATAATATTGGAAGTAAAATGAACTGCCCAAAGAAGAAGACACCCTCTGTGTCTGAAAAGAAATCTTTCCAGAAACACCAACAGCAATCTTCACAAATGTAGAAAGACTCTCATATGGAAGATAATATAGGCCTATTACCTATTGCTAGATGGCAGAACTTGGAAAAACTCACAGAGAAAGGAAGTATTTGGGACAATAAGAATCAGAGTGGATTCCTACCCCTGATGATTTTGAAGATGAGAATAGATACAGATTTCACATTTGCATTGGCTGTACAATTATGCTAGATAGCATCTAACATTTTTGTTACCTTGTAACATTCTACAATTTTAATGATGCTACAAGATGGATGTCTTCACTGTCATTTGCAATCAAGGATTGTTTAAGGAAAAGCTATAACTCGTTGACTGTAAGCTTTAAGGGAAAACTAAAGAAGCACAATACATATCCAGTACCTAGGTGTCAAATGTAAGATGCTTGCTTTCCAAGGTAAGATCTTATTTGTTGCTCACATAATCTTGTACGGTGTTATTATGGTATCCCATTTTACGTCTAAATAAACCGAGGCTTAGCAAGTCTGCATTACATGTCCGAAGACTCATAGTTAGCAACTTGAACTGCTGAGTTATCTGATTTTAAAGCCCAGGCACTTATTAATCATTACAACTGTTATTCCTCTTCTCTTCTGGTTGTATTCTTAATGGTTGGGAGCACAAGATAATACTTGTCTCCCACAGGTTTGATGTGATCTTATAAAGCTGACTTTCCCAGATACAACAAAAATGTGACCACATAATTTCAGGGCAATAAGAAAATTAAATTCAGAACGAGGCTTGACCGGACACTACCACTTTGGAATTGATACTCCTGGAACTAAAGATTGGTTTGGCACTCTAGGGATTCACTTAAGTTATTGTTCTAATTTAAGTTATTACATTTATGGGCCTAAATTTTATCTTGCTTGTTGGAATCTGTTACATGGACTGTAAAGTTAAACCCCTAATGCATCATGGTTCTCCATTTGTAAAGAGAAAATATTTTGGTTATTTCACAATGGGTACATTTCTACACCTCGGGTCAATCATTATGCCTGCTTTCTGCTGGGTACCTGGTGACACATTTGCATATTGGAGACACAAGGGACATGGAACAGTTGGGCTGTAAATCTCAAGTTCTGGTTGCTAACTATCCTCCTCAAACTTCAGGAGTAATTTGCACTCCAATTTCTGACTTGTCCGTCCAGTTTCATTTTTATTTACACTTCTGTTTCCAGCTAAACATAAAGTACACTGAGGTACCAATGCTTAGTGATAAAGGGTACAGAATCTACAGCCAGACTGCCTGGGTTCAGATCCTGACTTTATGCTTTTAATCCCTCTGAGTCTTTGTCATCTCACCTGCAAAAGAGGGATAATAATACCTCCTCAAAGAGTAAGTAAATTAGTGCATAATAGGGAGGTCCTTGCACTTGGTAATAACCCAATAAATAATATATATTATCTTTTTTTGATTCTTATTATTCAAAGTGAGATATGATTACATATGTCAGACCATATGTTTTCTTTTCTTTGAAAAGAACTAGGTTTTCTTTTCTGTTTCTTCTTTTCTCACTTCCTTTCCAGAAATAGGTTTTCTTTTCTTTGTTTCTTCTTTTCTCACTTCCTTTCCTCTAATCTTTTGTTCCTTCCTTCCTCCTTTTCTTCTTTCCTTTTCCCTTTCTCCTTCTTCCCTTCCTTCCTTCTCTGTTTTTGTTTTTTCTTTTACAAATATTGATTTTGTGGTGAAGCCACTGATGAGACATTCCCACATGTATACCTCCACAATTTCCAACTTATCAGTCCAGCTGTGAACACTGTTGCTCTTGGATTTTGTGAGCTATCAGAGGATTTCAAGGGAAATATAGAATGTTTTCTTACTTACCACGTGCAGAAGCATGAGCCTCACCTCAATAGAACCGATAAGAGCAATTCCCAATTGTTAAGCCACAGCAACATCCATCTATTAAGAAGGCACCTATATTGGGATCATGGGAGGGCCAGGGTAAAACATGATCTGCACATCAGCATCTGTTTTCTAATTAGGATGGCTCAGTGGCAATTTCCATCCAATAATTTAGTTAAATTTCATTCCTAAAGTATAAATATGCTCCGAAGGCACATGGGTGAAGTTAAATCAATAACTGCATTATTGTAAATTACTTCATAATTATATATTGATAAACAGAATAAGGTTATATGATATCCATTTGCCATATCACTTCATACCTCAGACAACTTCGTAGAAAATTGCATTCTTACATTGTTTTCAAACAGCTTTGCTTTGTACAAAATGCATTTCAGCTTATATTAAAGCAATACAATTTCAGCATAGCATTCCTTGTTTTGTTTAGATTTTCAAACCATATAAACTCAAGGTGTCTGAATTAAATGTCCTCGGAGAATTAGATGTGAAAAAAAAATTAAGGACTTTTAAGACAAACATTGCATTCTCTTCTGGTTTTAGGCCTGGCTAGAGAATACTGGGAGACTGTAAGATATTCAGATATTACAAGTTAACCTGCTTCCCATCTATCCCAAAACCCCTCAGCTTAGATTGTTTTCCTTATCTACTGATCTCACTTCTATCTGAGGTCTCTTCCCTCCATGTGCTATTTGTCATATACTTATTTATGCTGACTGTGTGCCCTAGAACATTCACAATCATCTAATATAAAATATTGTGTCCTGGGTGGAGTGGGCTCTGAGCGGCTATGCTGGGTAGCTGGTCAGTGCTGGGGGCTGTTGGGGTCTGATGGGCTGAATAGAGTCTTGAGCAGGCAGATGTCTTAGAGGTGGCTGGGAGCAAGGGTCTCCATGTGCCAAAGATCATTCCAGAGCCAGAAACAGTTGGATGAGAATGAGGTCGGCCATCTGGAGACCTCCAGTTGGTCCCCGGGCTCCCTGTGCAGCCAGTTCTAGGGGAGGCTGCCCCTTGAGAGCAGTCAGCCTCAACCTCTGGGTAGGAGTCCCCCAGAAATGCCTGGAAACCCCAGAGCCAGGGCTTCCAGGCTGTGACTCGCTCGGCTAAGAATGCCTTGAGTGGCATGTCCTAGAGAATCTAGCAGTCCTGCCAAAGTGGCACCAAGTGGCTGTTGGCAACCCAGGTGAGAGCCAGGATGAGGAGGAGAGGGGTACAGAAGGGCAATAGCCCCCCGTTCACAACCTGAGCCAGAAGAGCACCCACCTGTCTGAAGCTGCCCCCACCCTCTCAACCCTGGACCTGTGGGTGAGGGAATATCACCGACCCTCTATCCAGACAGGCCCATAAGCATACCCACTGCAACCTTCCTCCAGGAGGGAGATGGCCTTCTGGAGTCCCTATTCCTTGACAAAACCCCTCTGCTCCCCAAGTGAGTCTGACCTAGAGCCTTTGGGAGCTGGAATTCAGCATCTCCAGGAGCTGTCACAAGAACTGGTTGGGGCCATTGTAACTGAAGAGACCAGGGACATGACTGTTTCTTTCACTTGTGACTGAGGACAGTGCCTTCAGGTAATGCCCTTCTCCCAAGCACTTTTCTGGGGTTCTTCGTCTCCCTCCTCTTCCTCATGCATGAACATGTGCAAGAAGGGAGTCTTTTCTGGAAAACCCCACAGAGCTGATGGACCTAGCAGGTAGAAAGCTTGCAAGTCTTACCTGCCTGGAGCCAGAGCCGCTGACCCTACTGACCCCATCATTAACTGAGTATACGAGGCCCCCAAGCAACTGGGCCCACCTTCCAGCTCCACATTTTGGAGGGAAGACTATGGTGTTCCCCATTGCTCTGCTTTGAGCACAGTGAAGGACCAGAAGGGAGCTCTGTATTGCAGCACACAAGCCACATCTGACCACCATGCCGTCACATCAGGATCTGTGCATCCCTGCAAGTCCCGAGGAAGCCCAAGGGTCGGCAGTGCCCTTGGACCACTGCTAACAAGGGCCCAGGTGGAGGCTGCTCGGGGGCACTGCTCTCCTGCTCCAGCCACATCTGTTCCTGCCAGTGACATCCTGACCCAACCTGAGAGTGACGGGGAGAAAAGTGGGGGCAGTTGTTCACTCTGTTCCTCTTTTGGGCTTGGAAATTCATCCCCCACTCCAGCATTGTTGAAATTCATCCCCCACTCCAGCATTGCTGCTGTCTCATTTGCAGCATGAAGCACAGGTGCCAGAAGGAATTGGGCAGCTCTGAGCTGTGTACCCGGGAGTGGGATCTTTCAGAAATCGTCCCCTATGTTGCCAGTGCCTACACTCTAGGGAACCCAGCTGCTGTCCTTGCTCCTCCCACCAGAGTTCTGCAAGAAGGGCTGGGAGAGAATTCCAGGCCCTAAGACCTTGGGCCCATGGGTACCTATTTATACTCAGCACAGGGCACTGTGGGTGTGCAAAGAGGGGTAGCACTATTCAGTAGTGATTTCTGCCCTTGATGACTTATTTAAGAAACCTGCATTGTCATTTTATTAAAGAAACCAGCATGTGACTTCCCTAGATAACACTGCTTTTTCATAGTAAAGACTCTTCTTCCATAAAAATAAAACAAAACAAAATAAAATAAAATAAATAAAATAAAATTCTGTCCTATTTCCAGTGAACGTGGCTCAATTTTTGGTTGAGAAAACGTGATGACTGTAATATACCTACTAATTAATGTGTCGCTTGTCTTTTAATCGGAGCTTATGTTCACGGCTTGGGTATGTCCTTGGTATGACACCGTTCTATGCTGACTTTGTTCCTCTCTGCAAAAAAAGACACTGGGAGAACGTGTGTGTTTTAGGTGCAGTCAAACTTGCCCTTGAATCTATTTTCATCATTTGTTAGATTTTTTACTGTAACCAAGTCATTTAACCTCTTCCTATATGGCAGTATTATCTCCCTCACCAAATAACATTTAAATGAGATTATATGTTTATGACTAGTCTTGGTCCTTAACCCTTAGTGGACACTCAATATATGGTAGGGATTATTGTGGAACAATATTATTATAAGTTCATTATGTAAAAGCAATGATCTTTCTGTTCCTGATCACACTGTTTATCTCACCAGGTCTCCTCTTAAAATATTGGTCATTATTTCTGTGAAATGAATTTATAGTTAGTGGTATTTTGTGTGATCCTAAAACAGTATTTCTCAACCATCTTTGACCATCCATTAGTTCCTTTCCCAAATTCCCTGAGCCAGAAACTTCAGGGATGGCTCTGTTTCTGTACCCCACACAGAAGTCCTGAAGTGAAATATGGTTAAGAACGACCAAGCTAAACATCTGAATAGGATTTGAAAGTAATATCTAAAGAAAATTTGCTTTCCTTCATGGTAATTTGCAGGGATCTTCAAGGAAATTTGCAGTATCAGTGTTTGGAATTGGAAACCTGGCTCATCAGATGTCCTGGGTCAGATCGTTTCTAAGCAGTAGAGAGTAAAAAGATAGTGTTGTACAGATTCTGAGTCCTCCACACATGTCATTTTCGTGCAAGTGACGTCTAGGGACAATGAACAGTAAAAACACCTTCTAAGCGCAAATCCTCATGGTGGTGGAAGTGGGAATTTTGCTTTGACAGACAGGCCCACCAAAGTTCAGAAGCTCATTGCTATTTGTGTGACTTGGCCCTACTCTTTTGCCTGAGCCACCACTTGGGAGAACTCCCTCCTTTATCCTAGCCCTCACTGTCTTAAAGATGGTTCCCTTAGAATCACGGAACCACCCAAGGTTTTCTCCTTAGTTTGCTTCATTGTAAAACATTACCCATTGTGAACTGTTGGTCAGCAGGTTATTCTTCTCACCCTACAGCCCTGTTAAGGAGAAGTGGAAGAAGTGGAAGAAGTGGAAATGAGGGTGATGATGGTGTTTGGATTACATCCACCATTGATTTGGTAATTAGCTCTAGAACCATGCATAGATAGAATCGTAATCTCTGTGTATTCAGCCCATTATATTTTCCAGCTTCCTGTTCTATTCAGACTTCAAATACATGGAAGTATTTTCTGAAATCTAAATTGATATTCTGAATGATTCAGGACATGATGCCTCAAGCCATATCCAAGAAAAGAGAAAAGTTGTGCTTAATGAGCAATTATCCACTTAAATTGAAGAGAGGTGAGAAAGGAGCTCAGTGGATAGAGAAGATGAACCTAACAAGTAGCCTTTGCTCACCTCTGTGATAAATCGAAAATCCTGACATTTTGAATAGTTTTATTTGCACAATTAATTTACAATTACCTGGATAATCTTTTAAAAAATAATTGAGCGCTTGCATGATTTTCATTAATTTCTCTTGATACCTCATAAATGCAAGAGGATTTGCATTTGAGATGCATAAAAAATGCAAATCATATCTCTATCTCTTCTTAACCACCAAAAGGCTTATTTATGATCATAACTTTTTTCAGTATCATTCTAACTGTAATGCACCATTAAGAAGGTCACACAGAACATTTACAATGTACTCTAGAAAGGAAATCTGGCATTAGTGGATTATTGCCTTCTGTATTATGTGGGTAGGAATTCAAAATACGTTACTTGAAAAATGAGGACATGCTTTAAGATTAAGGATTAATTAACCAATTCATTCATTTATTCACCCACATCCATGTAACAAATATTTATTGACCATCTCCCTATGAGCAAGGAGCTGTTCTATCTGGAATTTTATCAAGAAACAGGACAGACAGGGTTTCTCTTCTCATAGGTCTTACATTTTAGTGAAGAAAGTGATCAAAATAAGTAAACAAACAAGAAAAATATCAGGCTTAAGTAATCCAGCAGAAATGACTTTATTTTTAAACCAAAACTCACCATGCCCAAGTCTAAAAAGGAGTCATAAAAACATGTTTTTAAAACTAGTTTTTAAATGTTGCCTCCATGTTAAAATTGTTCATCTCTTCTGTTTTTATAGGAAAGTCACTTAGCCCTGTAGTATTCAAAGGTGAGAAAAGTCGTGAAAAATAAAAAATGTTGGACTAATTGGTATTAAGCAAACTCTGGTGGAAGAAGCTCCTTTAATGGTCTCCTGACATCAGGGTCATCTAGGTCAGGAATCAAACACCTTTTCTCTTGTTTGCTGACTGCTCTCCTTACTCATTTTATCACACGCACTTACTCGGGTCACCTAAGTGGTTACCAATCTCCTTTGTTCTCTTTTTCTAAGAGGGCACTTCTTTGTCCCTGGTGACTCAAGAGAAGTCAATTATTTTTGACAACTGCTGCCCAGACAAAAGCAGAGATGATGGAAATGTTCAACACTTGGAAATACCTAGATTCCAAGTGTTGGGATTTCTAGGAGCTTGAGTCAGTTAAAATCTATCTTATTTATGTATTGATTTTTTTAGTGAGAAACATCAGTCATGTAAATGAATGCCAAACCAATTCTCAGAAGGAAATTGCTTTGATATGGTCCACCCTTAATCAATGAAACTGGTATTATATATTTGCTTTACATATCAAGGAGGTTTGAGGATCATTTTAAGGATAGGTGTTACTCTATTTCAGCCAAAATTCTCTTCCTGTTACTCTGAGTCAAATGTCCTATACATGGGTATACCAGTTCTCAAATTTCTGCAACTGATTTAAAAACTATGCAGACACCTGTGTATTTAGGAGGCAAAATCTGTTTTTGGAACTCATAAGAGCTACTTATATAAAGTAAATAGAATTTTTTAAATGGATAACGTAACATTTAGACACAAAAGTATCTTTAAAAGTAGTAACATCGATATTAGTACAAGCAATGGGCCCAACTCTCTAGAGTCTATATTTTGAAGACCACCTGTGGTAACGTGTGGTAGTCATCTGTAGTCAACAAGCAATGTTGAAAGATGGGAACTGGACAACATGCGGTACTTGTCCATGTCCTGTAATACTGTAATTACCTGATATGGCCCTGTGTAGGTTTTTTTTTTTCCTAGTAGTGAAAGATGTCTTAATAGAACATCAGCAGACTCCTTGATGCAAGGTCAGACACAGGGGCCAGCAAGCAAAGGTGGAGAAATTGAAAGCACAGATTACATATGGTACACTTTACAGGAGAAAGATGCCCTCTATTATTCCCTTTTGAATATATGAAGGGTATGAAAGAGATGATTCCTAGATTCCTTTCATATCACAACCTTGTGTTTTTGTAGATACATATCTGTTCTTTCAGTGCTTAGCCTGACCGACAGTGGCCTCCTCCCTCCTTGAGAGAAAAGGACATAACTGATAACTGATTAATTACCTGTATGTTGTACAGTGCCTGGGAAAAAAAATGCTTGTCAAACTAAGACGATGATGAAATGAGTTAATTATAACAAATATGAAATTCCTATTCATAATGAAGTCACTTTTTCCCAAGGATAAACACTAGTATATTATGCTGGTGTCTTTTGTTTTTATTTAGTCCCTATTCCAGGTATACATTGACACATGTTTGTTCAAATGTGTGAGCCTTGACACCCTGTTGGGCTCTTTGGCCAGGAAAATCAAATATATTTGCCTGTGTGTGGACTTACTTAACAGACATTCCACCATAAACAAAGAGCATTATACTCTTCTGTATATGTACAACTACCAATTTGGAATCTGAAGTTTTGCTTCTGATCGTTTTTGTGGTACCTCTTGTGGTACCCATGAAATTCTAAAAATTTACAAGAGTTACATATAGAAAATTCAAATCCTGAGAAAGTGTGCTGGAAGAGAACAAGGATATTTAACAATGATTTGTATATGAACACCATCATTTTATTTTCTGTAAAAAGAAAAGTACCCTCTAAGATGTCATTTGATAAGTTTCATCTTCTTTAGGAAGTCTTCCCTGATACCTTACCTGCTGCCTCCACACACACACATATCTCTATCACACACTCTTGGCTCAGTTGTGTGTCCTTCTTCCACAATTTTCTACACTGCATATCAGGTGGGTCCTTATCATACTATCTACATCACAGTGTGGTTATCTGTTTATCCATAGGTCTCCCAATTGACCATAAACACCTAAAGTGAAAAGACCAGAGCTTATTCATGTCTGAATCCTTCATTTTTATCACAATGCTTTGCTCTCAGTAAGCTCTCGAGAGATGTGTGTTGCATTGAATTAAAATGACTTTCACTTAGGTTTAACAGTAGACTACTTATTGCTTACCCAACTTACTCAGGGGACAAGTCTCTGGTGTCATTTTCATTTGCATCCTGGCCATGATCTGGACTACTGTCAATATCACGGTATACAGAAAAGCAGACTGAGCTATGATGAGCCAATCTAACTATACATAAGATATCCTTATTAGCAAAGAGTCCAGGCCATCAGACTAGTTAATTGTAGCTTATGGTTATCATGGAAATGTGGTTATGACTTTGACATCAATTTTTCTTACCAAAACTTCCTTTCACTTTAAAAATATTTATGATATAACAATTACAAAAATAACTACATTTAGTGAACATTTCCAGTATTCCAAATACCTAGATACATGAGATTACTATTTCAGTTAACCGTACGAATAATATTATTAGATAAAAGACTTCTACTATTTGTCCGTTTTTAAAGTATTTTGGCTTGTATTTAAAAATAAATGACAGAAATGAGAAAATTGCATAATTCCAGGCAAAATTCTTTTTAACACCAGATTTCTCAACTAAGATTTTGTTGTTGTTAATTCATCTTTCTATCCTCATTGCTGGTGTACAGTGAATGCTCAGAAGTAACTAGAATTCATTTAGAGTGTACAATATGCTAAACCACACTATGATGTGCTGCCTTCCATCAAATCTCTTACCACTAAATTTTTCTCAAAAATCCTCGCAATAGTCCTTTGCAATAGGTGAGTTTATTATTTGAGTCTTGAGTTTAAAGTAACTTGATGAAGGTTAAATTAAGAACAGGAGTTATCTTCTTAATCATCTCTAGCCATAAATATTTGTTGAATAAATCATCATATGCATTTTGATCAAGCATGTGCTTATTTTAAATAATACATCATTTTTTCCTTAGTCCATAGTATTTTTTGATCATTTGAGAAAACGTAAGAAAACAACACAAAAGGGAAAGATGAGGTGTCTGGGTGGCTTAGTTGGTTGAGCAACCGACTCTTGATTTCAGCTCAGGTCATGATCTCAGGGTGTGAGATAGAGACCTCAGTCCAGCTCCAGGCTCAGTGGAAAGTCTGCTTGAGTTTCTCTCTCATTCTCTCCCTTTGCCCCTCCCCCCGCTCCTGTACTCTCTCTCTCTCAAAATAAAATAAACAAGTCCCAACACACACACACACACACACACACACACACACACACACACAGAAGAAAAAGAAGGAAAGCTGAAAAGACAAAGAGGACAGACGGTAAGAGAGAGATGGAAGGAGAAAAAGAAAGGTGGACAAAAAAGAGAATAATCATCATAAGCAAGAAATGATGCCTGTGATGCAACAGATTATAATTTTTTAAGTACCTGAATTTAGAAAAATGAGTGGTGTACTCTACTATTGACGATTTGAAGGAAAACTAGCTAATAGCACGTCTTTATTTTGCAGATGTTTATTTGATGTAAAAAATATGTTCTGAACATTCTTTAGTGATTCTTTCCTTTGGAGGTCTTTGGTTATAGAAACCTGTCTTAAAACTTGTATTACTCTGAATATGTAGAAAGCCCAACTGTTAAAAAAAAAAAAGTGGAATTTTTTGGTTCATAAATAGTGAATAATTATCACCGAGTAAGCCAGTTTACTTCCTGTTGGAATCTGGGGTAAGTTTGCCTATATAACTATATGAAGAGCAAAAATATTCTCAAAATCTTTCTCTCAGCATTCTAGAAAAATCCAAATGGAAAGGAGATCGTCTGTACCAGAAGTAAGAGATAACTATTCCTAAAAATAGTAGACAATAAATATGAGTGAAAGAATAAACAAATGAATCAAAGTTGCCTGTAGTTGGGGAGTGGTCAACCTTGTTGTATGGGGAATAGCACTACACATGGACTACTAGTCCTTGGGTCTTCCTTGAGCTCCTTCTATTAACTTAAGCAAAATATAGGCACCCACTTGCCTCATGGGTAAAACATTGCCGATAGCATCTGCCATGTTTTTCCCATTGGTGTTTTTATGAGTTGCATAGATTAATATACATGGATAAAATTCATGAAAATAGTTATAGACTAGATAGTTAGCATATACTTAATTAGTATGAAAATAAAATAAAAATAGCATAGGAGACTAGGTATTTATTAACAGCTAATAAATTAAGTATTAATTAGAACAGTATTATGTCTCATCTAAAAGTATAGTTTTGGTAAGTAGAAATCCCTCAGGGCTGAACATTTCTCTAATTGATAGCAAGAATTCGGAATGTTAACTATTTAAGTATATGTAGGGTGGCTTTCCTTTTCTTCATGATATTGCCTTGTTTATCCCTCTGATTTATCATCCCATCCCACTTTAAGCAGGCTATGCACTTTAATGCTATCTTGTTTATGGGAACTAATAAAAGAAAATTCTTTGCAATGGGAGATTTGCTTTATTTAAATGCAAATTAAAACTATATTCTTTCAGTTACAGGCCAAAGATTATAAACGCATGCTGTTTAACAATTTCAGGCAAAAGTAAGGATGCTTTTCCTTCCCCATAATCTAATGAAATTGATTTAGTTCTTGTAAAATGGTGTAACTAATTGAGCTGTGACATTTATACTATCTTATGTATGTTTTACGCTGCTTCTTAAAAGAGACAGTAATGTTTATATAAGAAATGGAAAAGACAAAATTGCTAGACTAGTAAAGAAATCGACTAATTTGAAATTTCAGGAGAATCTTTCTGTTTTACTGTTCAACTGCTACAATCAAACAAATATAGTAAAAAGAGGATGTGGTTCATATATACGATGGAATATTATTCAGCCATCAGAAAGGATGAATACCCACCATTTGCATCGACATGGATGGAACTGGAGGAGGTTATGCTAAGTGAAGTAAGTCAAGCAGAGAAAGATAATTATCGTATGGTTTCACTCGTATGAGGAATATAAGGGATAGCCTGGAGGACCATAAGGGAAGGGAGGGAAAACTGAATTAGAAGAAGTCAGAGAGGGAGACAAACCATGAGAGACTCTGGACTCTGGAAACCAAACTGAGGGTTGAAGAAGGGAGGGGTAGGGGAGGGAGGTAACTGGGTGATGGGTATTAAGGATGTACTATATGTTGGCTAATTGAACATAACAACAACAACAACAACAAAATGGTTGTTCTTCTGCCCTCTTTAGTGTATCTGTAAAATCATTAGCCATTAGGAAAATTCAAATCAAAACCACACTGAGATACCACCTTACACCAGTTAGAATGGCAAAAATTGACAAGGCAAGAAACAACAAATGTTGGAGAGGATGTGGAGAAAGGGGATCCCTCTTACACTGTTGGGAATGCAAGTTGGTATAGCCACGTTGGAAAACAGTGTGGAGGTCCCTCAAAAAGTTAAAAATAGAGCTACCCTATGACCCAGCAATTGCGCTACAGGGTATTTACCCCAGAGATACAGTCATAGTGAAGAGAAGGGCCATATGCACCCCAATGTTCATAGTAGCAATGTTCACAATAGCTAAACTCTGGAAGGAGCTGAGATGCCCTTCAACAGACAATGGATAAAGAAGATGTGCTCCGTATATACAATGGAATATTACTCAGCCATCAGAAAGAACGATTACCCAACATTTGCAGCAACATGGACAGGACTGGAGGAGACTATGCCAAGTGAAATAAGACAAGCAGAGAAAGACAATTATCATATGGTTTCACTCATTTGTGGAACATAAGAAATAGCAAGGAGATCAGTAGGAGAAGGAAGAGAAGAATGAAGGGGGAGTAAACAGAAGGGGGAATGAACCACGAGAAACTATGGACTCTGGGAAACAAACTGAGGGTTTCAGAGGGGAGGGTGGTGGGGGGATGGGTTAGCCCGGTGATGGGTAGTAAGGAGGGCACATATTGCATGGAGCACTGGGTGTTACATGTAAACAATGAATCATGGAAAACTGATGATGTACTGTATGATGACTAACATAACATAATAAAAAAAAATTTTAAAAAAAGAATTAGTAATCGTTACCTTGAAAGGACCCTCTAAGAATAAGTACAGTAACTTGCCAAATGGATTTAAGTTTTAGAGAGTCAAAAAAGGAGCCTAGTCAGTCTCTGGAATCAGATAAGGCCAATTTCCTTCCTTTTAAGCTCACATTAGCAATCATCAGATTTTAAGAAAAGGATTCAGAAATCGGGGAGGCAAAGAAACAGAAGTAAATACCTTGCCAAGAAGGATCACAGTTGTGCGTACCTAGGCCATGTGATTAAGAAAATGAAATGGGCCAAGAATTAAGTAAAAAGTGTCTGAGTGTAATTTTTTTTCCTGTTCCCATCTTAGGATTCTAAATAGAACATGGTCGTCAGAGAGAGAGAGAACTGTACTTCTGCTCTCTTAGAGCTTCCGTTCTGGAACTGTGATTATTTCTACTTCCAGTCAAAAACTACTTATTTCAGGTGCTACCATTTCATCCTTTCACATATTGGAAGGCGCATTTTCTCTAATTATGTTCTTAAATGCGATTGCTTGTGATTGACTTTGAGGCCCATGGGAAAAGATCTTCTGGTACTATGAAACAGTAACTCACAATAGTACGATGACCCAGCCACTCCTTACGTTGCTTTACTTTATATCCCCTACGTAGAGGCAAGGTTTTGTTGTTACTTATGTAACAACAGGTAGTGATTAAATAGAATGGATTACTCCTACCTGTGCAATGTGAATAAGATTATTTAACGTTAAATATATAAGTCGATGAAAAACATGGAAGAACATACTCAGAATCCAATTTCACAGAAGAGTAACAAAAAATAGTGTTCCCTACAGTCTATTCAAATTCCATTTTTGCTAGGAGGTCAATTCTATAGAAAGCTGATTGTGCAATAATTAGAGAAAGCAAGGTACTTTATTTCTTTTGCACAAATAACTCGTGAAAATGTTAAAAAGATGGAACAAATTCAGTAAAATAATGCTCTTCCAATTTGCCTGGCCCCCGCCGCAAGCAACGTTTCTTAGCTTTTCTGCTCTATATTTTTATATAGATACGATGTTTAATATAGTGGTATTTCTTTTTATGGCATTTCCCACAAAAGTATTATAGTTAAAAAGTCTGAATTTTTAAAAATTCTGTACCTAAAAATGAAATAAAAATGGCATTTCTAATAACCACATTACACAGTGTAAATAATTAATAAGATCTAGTCCAATCATTCTGAGAACAAATATCTTGAATAAGAATGAGGAATATTTCCCAAGTGTTTTCCATTCTAATGTTTAAAGAGGTTCGTGTTTGTTTTGAAAGTTAATCCATTGATTATCAATTGGGGAAAACATCCTTTTGCAGTCCGTAGTAATTGACAATAGCTAAAGAAGCAATTAAATGCTTCAAGAAGCTCATTTAGGCAAAAGAAAAGAAAAAAACTCCTCGGATTTATTGTAAAGCCACTATTGGGCTAGACACACATATTATTCAACTAACTCACATTGCAACCCTATGAGTTAGGTGTTATTCCCCACCCCCAATATTTATCCCCCCCCAATACATACAACCACCAAGTTTCTTGATGAGGAACTAAAAGTCAGAGAGATTAAGTAACTTGCTCGAATTTCATGAGGTGGACCTGAAAAGAAGATCAGGCTTGAAAGCCCAAGCTCTCTATGCAGTCAGCTGTTGGACAGTTAGGATCAAATGATGTTGAATGTAAAATAGGGAAAATGTTATAGGAAAATGTTATAGGAAAAATGTGAGTTCTTATTTTCACTTTCATGTAGTGGTTCTGTAATTCTTGGTAAGAGGATGTACAGAACCTGAAACAATAGCCTGCGTTAGAGTGTAGATTTTGGATTTTTCAATATATGAGTAACAATTGCATCTTTGGGATGTTCCAATTGAGGAAACATTTCTGAGCAGACTTTTCCATTTCTTTACCTTGTGAGTCAGCTGGGAATTCACTAGAATTTGCCTGTTTAGACACAACTGCTATATGCATGGCAACGCCATTTCTTGCTGCTCTGACTCCTTTTATTATACTGCATGACTGGAATTTTAGGTAGGGAGAAAAAAAAAGAACCATTTCCCTAAATTAGATGAACCTTTGCACCTTTGGCAGCTCAAGTTAATCCCAAAACTGCCCTGAAGATGGAGTGGGATCTGGGGCATAAGGACTCTCCACCAGGTTGAATTAGAAAAAATATATCCGAGTAGAATGACAACCAGAGAGAAAAACATAAGCATGTGCATGAAAAGATATAAGAGCTTGAAGAGATATAAGAGTTGGCTGTAAGATTCAAATGAGCTATAATAAAAGTATCTGGTTGGATCAGATTTGGGGGGAAAAAACGTTGTTATTAATGAGTCCAGTACCCCAACTGATAGTTGCAAAAGAAGTAGATTGGCAGAAGAACTCGATAGCTGCACATTACTCCTTGGGAAAGATAAGGCACAGTGAGAAACTCAAAAAATGCTAATTAAAAATGTACAACATTTTGATTCAACAATTCCGTAAATTACTCAGTGCTCACCATGGTAAATGTAGTTACCATCTGTCACCATACAACATTATTAAAATATTATTGACTATATTCCCTACATTGTACTTTTCATCCCTGTGACTTATTTATCTTATAACTGAAAGTTTGTGCTTCTTAATCCTTTTATCTATTTCACCTATCTCCCCATCCACCTTCCTCCTGGCAATCACCAGTTGGTTCTGTATATTAAAAAAGCAATAATTTTATATATATAAATAATATATGTATGTAATATATATAATATATAATGTATATATTATGCATATAATATATATAATATATTATATAGTGTATATAATATATAAAATATATAATATCACTATATAATATATATGCATATGATATGTGTATATATACATATGAGGTATATGCATATATATGTGATCACATATAATAATATAGTATATGATCATATATAGAGAAATGTTTATGTGTTATATGTAATATATTGTATATTATATATAATGTATATTTAAACCTAAGTTCAGTCACATAGTGTTCTATATCTTATACCACTGGTTAATACTTGATTTTGATATAAAGATTAGTTGAAGTGGCATAGATACCCTAGAATATAGTAAACACGAAGAATTAACAGCAAAATATTAAAACCCAACTAAACAGAAAAGGAGTAGATGACAAGAAGGAATACATATGTCATTAATATTTATGAGTCATAATCATTCAATATAATATAATTGCCCAATAAGGGTGTTCTTAATGAATGTTTGAATTATATATACAGTGAATTAATTTTCAAAATTTGCATTTAGTACACCACAAAGATTCATATGTTTTGAAAATACATGGTAATATTTATTCTATTGAGACATTTGTAAATCGGTTTAGTTGAATGTATACACTCCTAATTTAAGCAAAAGCATAGTTTCTATAGACTTTATGAAAAATAATTTGGGATGTTATTTATTTAAAAGTGAAATATGAAGTTATGAATGCCTTGATTTCATTCTAATTATTTCAAAGGAAAGAAGGAAAAGAATGCAGGGAAAATGTGGGTCTTTTTATGGCTTAATTAGCATTATAGTATTGCAAATCCTTTTTCCATGATTTTCTCAAATTTTGCAATTACAGAATTGTTTTTGGGTAGTCATACAGAAATGATTAAAAGAGTAGAGAAGAGGATCAATAGAAAAAGATTAAAGGGACTGTCATTTTTCAGCCTAAGGAAGAGCGAGAAGGCTGAAAGACTTCAAATATATGGGGTTTTAAACATTGGGTGGTGATTAGTTGCTATTAATTTATGTCAACAAAGGAGGAGAGGAAATACGTGAGACTGCATCATGAAGAATTTAGATTAGACACCAAGGATATCTGACTATGGAAATAAAGAACTACAGAATGCTGTTTGTTTGGGGATTCAACAGTTACATTCAAATGTCCTCAGCACAATGTATGGATCTTCCACCTATGAAACTTTACAGGACATGTGTTCATTACACTAACTTGAAAACACAGAAAAACATAAAGCAAAAAGTCACCTTTATGGTCATCCCTCTAAAAGAATTCATGTTAGCATCACGTATGTATTTTTCTTGCAAATACTTTGTCAAAGTATTGATATATTTGTGTGTTAAAAATTTAAAAATCACAAAACAGAACTGTCAAAAACCATATAAAAAAGAATATAAATAACTTCCATTGTTATATGTATTCCCTTTTCAATTAACATAATGTGATGTAATGAGGAAATTTCTCTCATCACCTACTGCTTTTGAAAACATAACATTTCAGGGGCATCTGGGTGGCTCAGTTGGTTGGGTGTTTGACTCCATTTCAGCTCAGGCCATGATCTGGGATCCTGAGAGGGAGCTCCCCTCTCAGCGGGGAGTCAGCTGGACGTTGTCTCTCTCCCTCTGCCCCCCTCCCCTCCCACTCTCTCTCTCAAATAAATAAATCTTTACAAAAAATGAAAACATAATATTTCATTTTATGGATATGCCATAATTTATTTAATCAATTTATTCTCGAACCTTTAGATTATCCCATTTTGTAATCATCAAAAGAAGCACTCCTGGTGTCCTTTTGAGTATATTTTTAATCCATTCCTGATTATTTCCTTAACCTATATTTCTCCAGTTAGAATTACTGGAGCAGAGGGTCTGAGCAATTTTAAGCCTTTTTACAAATCTTGACAAATTGTTCTGCAGCACAGATATATCTTGTTAATGTCACCATTTTTAAGTAACAAGTGACTGAAGATCAAAGTAACTATGTTTCCTCGTATTTAGTCCTGTACTGGGGAACCATGATAGACTTTAAACATTATTTTCCTGCAGAATTTTTTGTTTCCACTTAGAAAAAAGAACACACGCCTAAAAGGACCTTAAACCCTGACATCAGTGGAGGTTTACTAAACCGTATCAATAAGATCATGTCATTCTCAAGAAAAGCATGTTTCAAATAAAAAGGAAATATCAGCCTTGAGCGTTTTTATTAACAACCCTCTCCCCAGCTTACCTTCGGACTCAGCTTTGGCTGACCACTTCTTCCGTCTGGTTTATTTGTATTAGAAATAAGTGGATTCATTAGCTAGTGCCACTGGTGGGGAGGCCAGGCCTGTGAGTGTCCAGTAACAGATAATCGTTGTACTTATCATGGGGTGACTGATGTTTACTTTGTTGATGGCCGCAGGAGCCGATGTAATCGGAGATAGGTCTTTGTTTACTTCTTGTTTTACTGATAATGCTGACCCATTTGAAACCAGTGAGAAAGAAAAATAAACATTCGGGAATATGGAACTGGTAGTGACTCCTCCCTTGGTGACTATCTTGGAATCTCTTCAAAGGCTTCTTTTAACCCACTCTTGCCCCAACAAAAAACTTTATCTTGTCTTTCTTCTCCCAATTAAACCCAAAGTCATCAACATCCAACCAAATAAAAAAAAAAGCACATTAAAAACATCAAAGACTAAAATGATGACTTAAGGAGAGTTTTTATCTGGCACCGAGTTTTCCGGGTGCTCAAGTGTTTGGGGTCGGCTATTTGCTAATGACGTGTATTTATAACTGAGCCGGTCTACAGCGATTGAAATACTCCTTTAGAATGTTACGTTAGATTTTTCCACACTGGCTTGTTTGTTCCATACTTTGGATAGGTTGAAATGATTTTCTTCTGGACAATATGAAAGAAAGATGAAGTGAGAGAAACATTTTTTATAACTACTAATAACATCTTTCATGGAAATGTATTTTTGTGCCGCACAAAATTTATTTTATTAAGCTATTGGTTACATTATCTTAATAATCTACACAGCAAATATTCATATTTTACATGTGAAGAAAGTGAGATATAAGGAGGTTAAATAATCCCCCAAGGGCAGAGGGCTGGCGATTACTGGCTGCGGACACAGTAGCACTCCTGCCTGAGCCTGGAGTCCATACTCCTAGCTGCAACACTGTGCTGCCTCTGGACTTTATAGTTCCCAATATGCATGAAGCTGATACAAAACAAACGTATTGGAGTCTGTACATTCCAATGAGTAATGTCCATTCGGCTGGACTGGGCGTGTGCCCACCATCTTCCTAGACGTAACACTTACCTCCGGAATGACCAGGCACTTCTGAGTTGTTTAACTGTCCCCCTGAGGAACTCAGGCTGTTTGCCACCGTTCAAACCACTTTTGCTATTCCAATTTTGGAATTATCTTTATTTGCGATTTGAATCACAAGTAAATGAACTTTATCATTTCATCAGTTATACCTTTCAAATTATATATATAGCATATATATATTATATATATTATATGTATAACATATATATAATTTGTTTATGGATATAATGTATATGTATACATAACTTCACTACCAAAAATTAGTTATTATATTTGCCTTTTACATGTGTTTTATTTTTTTATTTAAAAAAATTTTTTTAAGATTTTATTAACTTATTTGACACAGAGAGAGAGACAGCAAGAGAGGTAACTCAAGCAGGGGGAGTGGGAGAGGGAGAAGCTGGCTTCCCGCTGAGCAGGGAGCCCGATGCAGGACTCGATCCCAGGACCCTCGGATCATGACCTGAGCTGAAGTCAGACATTTAATGACTGAGCCACCCAGGCGCCCTTACATGTGTGTTTTTTAAAAAATTACCTAAAATCTCAAAGAATTACCGTGATCTTGCACAGTGGATCCTGAAAGAAATTTCAATAGAACTTGAGGCGTTGCTGCACCGTTAGAAAAAACATAGCCTCTAACAACCACTTTTAGGGACCATTGTTTGTGTTGAGTTTTAATAAACTTGTTAAAAAGCATTCATGTTACCTATACTTGTATATACTACATTCACAGCCTACATATACTTTTTAAAATTGTGTTGCATGCAGTTAAAATGCACGATGTGTTTGGAAAGCTAACAATTATTTCCCAGAAGAAAACTTATTAGTTAAAACATGTAGTGCATAAAAGATAAAAATCAGGGGCACTCCCCCCGGAGCCGCATTGGGCTGTAGCTTCGTAGGGGTGATGACTGTCACATCTCCCACTGCTGCTTTATTTGCTTTCAGTCAATCTGGCAGCTTCAGCAACAACAGCCTGAGAACTCAATCCATACTTCATAAGAAGATACTTGGAATAGCAGACGGTTTGGGAGGGCATTTTAAAAATAAATGAAATAAAGATGTTGCTAAAAGCTATCTTCGGAAAGTCACAAGGCTGACGGGAAAAAAAAAAAGTTTCAACTCGAAATGGGTGTAAACTTGCCAAATGGTTTGCTCTGTCATGGAGGGCGGCGATGCTGGCGTGCAATCCAGGGTGTTCAGACTATCGGCACTGTTAAAGCTTATGCCAGATCTTCAATCCAGATAAAAACCTGGGTTCTTAGAAGAAAAATCCATTTTAACTATTGCATCCGTTTTCCGGGAATACAATTCAAAATAGCAGGGAGCGTTTGGAAACAGTTCTTGGTGGTCGTACTCATTCGAATGAACACCGATAAGGGGATGTTGATGCTGAGAGCAGCCCTACACCAACGATGGCTTACTCAGGCTGGGGCTACACTACGAGATGCTGTCTACTCGGTGTGGATAATTACAAAAGCTATAATGAGAAGGATATTTACGATGATACCAAAGTGGCATGTGGTATGAGTCTCGTATGAATTCCACCTCGCTCATGCAATGGGGAGCCCTGAGATAGCTGTGATGGGGCAAATGATCACTATTTCTTGTTCAGGGTTAATTTTGTTTCTCGAATTAAATTTTGCTTATCCTCTTCTATGCGTTCAAAATAGTTTCTTCCTATGGCAGCATGTATTCGGATATGAACTGGTTCATCCATGAGACACTAAAGGCACTTTCCTTGTGGCCTAGAAGCTTTGTGGGGATGTGTGTTTTGCTTGTAGCTTGGGTAAAATATAATAATAACAATAATAATATTATTAAAAACAACAACAACACTGAATGTTCACTTTGCACCAGGAACTTACTTGATCCTCACGACAACATTTGGGTTAATACTTCATCACCTGTTTATTTATGTTGAACCTGAGGTGTAGAAGGTAAAGTAACTTTCCCAAGGTTAGATCGGTAGTAAGTGACAGAGCTGGGCTTCTAATCCAGGGAGTGTGAGAGCCATGTTTTTCCTTGCACTACGTCTCACACGTCATACAGCATCTGGACAAGGACCTTCAATTTCCATAGTAGACAGTCCAACAACCTGCTCAGACTGTGGCTTGAACTCACACACCTCATCGGAGCAAAGAGCCAAGGTCCTGAAACAGAAGGAAATCAGTTCACTAAAGAAACTGGACACTGGTAAGTGTGGAGGAAAACCAGAGATGAGGCCAAGGTGACATGAGAGAGAAGCCAACCAGCTCAAGCCTTACGGGCCAGGTCCAAGTGTGGTTTTTATCCTTAGAACATGGGAAGCCAATAAAGCATTTAGCCAATTAACATTTATTAAAAGTTCACTCTGGAATCAATTAGAAAATTCACCTGAAATGCAGGAGACTGAGGCAATGCCAGGATCACCTGGAGGCAGATTCAGTTACCGCGGGAGACAGGAGGAGTTTTAGCTTAAGGGGTGGTGGTGCAAGGGTGCTATGAAGCCCAATAGCCCCCACTCTCCCTCTGGCCCAAACTTGGAAGCCAGCTAGCACTGGGTGTTAGTGTGTAGACACCCTGAATACAGTATTCTGGTCTCTGGGTGATTTTTTAAAAATTCTAACTTTTTAATGCCAACTTCTTTTTGTTTTCAATATAATTCATGGTTATTGTTCTTAAACATGAGTCAGGTCATTTGAAATATACAAGAAAGCAACAAAGAAAAAAAGCCCATGTTAAATTTGCAATGATCTCTAATAAAAATAACAGAATTAGCAATTTGTTGTCTTGGGGTCCTCAGTGTAGAGTAAAAAAGACAAACAAAATCTGGCCCAAAACAACAGTGAAAAAGTAAAACCAATACAAAATCATGAGGCCATTTGCTTTTCTTAATTCAGCTTGCTATATGACTTCAATATTTTCACAAGGATTGGGATCATTTTCTATGTAAATCTGTATTGTATTACTAGCTTCAGGTAGGAAAAGCTCTCGTATAACAGGAAATAATTTTTGACTTGATAAATTTTCTATTTTTTTAAATTTGTTAGTTTAATAATATCTGTACAGAGTCCAAATTATGTCTAATTTTTAATAGCAAAAATACTAGTTTGCCAAACCCTTATATATTCAAAATGTGCAGTTTGATTACAAATTATGAGAAATTAAAGTATGGGTTTCATATCCTACATAACCCTGAGTAGCCTTACCCCAGATTCTGACCTACTAGCCTGCCAGATTTCACTTCGAGTGTACGTAAACACTTGTCGAAAGAAAGTTTATTGAGATTTCCATTAGGAATGACGACTACAGGGAAATACAATTTATTAGACTGTCTCTTACAGAAATAAAGCAATCCAGCTTGATCCAGGACTGAAAAGAGCATTGTTTGTACCCCAGGTAAATCAGTAAAATATTTCTGAATGTGCTTATATTTGTACTTCAAATAAGGATTGCTGAAAAGCTCAGTGATATGTGACTTTTCTATATCGCTTTTTAAGAGCAAGATTACTAAAGCTTCTAGTTATCTAAGGCATCTTCTGTTCATAAAGGATGTTAAAATTGTGCCCGGAGGACTAACTAAAATTATAATATTTGTGATAATTGAGGTGACCCAAGTGAAAGGCCTGGACAAAAGAGACAAAGGTAGAGAATTATGGTCTCAAATTCTACACACAAGTTAGGAAGAACCACTCTCCTTTTCTTCGCCAGCTGAGTTCACGGAAAGCCATATGTTTATTTTTGGTCTATAGGGAATCTAGTGTGGCTCATTGTTTGTACAAAGTTACTTCAGTGACTGATTATTATTAATGACCCTCCTGAAAGAATTTCAAGTCACACAGGACTCAAGTTTCAAAATTAACGCGTGTATCAGCCCTGCCCATTTGAATAGGAAGATTCTCATGGTGGCCCTTGCTTGCAGTCAGACAAGACTTAAATAGCCATACTGGGCCCAGGCCTTCATGGGCTTTCCCATGGAAGTCCTAGTTAGGTAGAGACATTTTAGTGACCTGAGGGACATTACCTAGGAACTTGGCTATAAGTACAGTGAGCTTATGATTTATTGTGTAAACAGCTACAGGTTTACAAATTAAAGATGGTATTGTTCATAACAATGGCAGGGCAAAGGGTATAAATTAGAATTGTCCTGGGAAAATGAGAAAACAACCAAGAAATAAAATAAAAAGTCTTATGAACGCCCCAAAATGATGTCAAGAAAAGATGACAAATAAGCCACTCATTATAAGAAACTATTTTGAAACTTTATTCAAAACGGGCTTCTCCTATTTTAGATATGATTTGAGTAAATTTTCCTTAATTGTGCCTTGCCGATTCCTAGAACGGGGTGGATTCCTTAATAAGAGATAACAGTTGACAACCCACTAGGGAGACATGAACAGAAAAACTACTCCTAAAAATACTTAACAGGAAAAAAAAGAAAGAAAGAAGAAAGAAAGAAAGAAAGAAAGAAAGAAAGAAAGAAAGAAAAAAAAGAAAAGAAAAGAAAAGAAAAGAAAAGAAAAGAAAAGAAAAGAAAAGAAAAGAAAAGAAAAGAAAGAAAAAAGAAAATTAGGGGTTGTGGGTTGTTTCATATGTTAAAATTTAGCAAAGCCTCAAAAACATATAGGAGGTCCTTGGGGCTGCACTGCCCCAATGTCGTACCACTGCCTGGCTTTATATCAAAATATGCTCATCTGGATGGATTTTTCTTTTCTGCTAGAGCAATTTCAATCAATCCATAACTAGTTATTGAGTTTCTAACATTGCTGTTAAGTGTCTACAATTTTCCACGTATCCTTGGCATTTGTCCCTTCGTTTCAATAGTCACGTAGTGAGAAAATCAGATCCAGTGTAAACGTGTGGTTTGCTTTGACCAGGAAAACCCACTTGAAGTGTCGAATAGCTCCCTCTCTTCGAGACTTTTGTATGCTTCTCACATACATTTTAAAAGATGTCACAGGTCATCTAGACACTTGTTAAAATTCATTAACGTGATAAATGAGTAAATAGGTAAATGCATTCTAGATTCTTCTTTGTTGTTGTTTTTCCCTCTGAGCCAATTGGATAATTACCTTCATTTCTCTAATTCCTTGTGGGAGAAGGTGATCACACCTCAGTCAACGGTTAGGTCGCCCCTGCAAAAAGAGAGAGTCCATGGAATAATTTTGTCCTGATGATACAGGATGAAATCCTTTTCCTAAAGAAACTATTTAGCAAAAACTGATTTTCCATGCAAGAGGAAGGAATAGCCACAACAATTTAAGATGTTTTTGTCTGTTAAGAATGAAGAGAGAGACACATTCTTCCTAAAAACACACGTAGGTCATCCTCGTTGAATCTCTGCATCTGAGAATCACCGTCATGTGCCAGTTCCTCGTCTGTGTGGATTTCAGTGCTGGTGTTCAGGAATTAGGTCACACGCTCTGGTGACAGAAATAATAGGAGCAGAATATTGGGAAGTAAAAGGGAGGTCATGAGAGGATGTGGTGGAGGAAGAGCATTTCTTCTGTTCAGTCTGTGATGAACACAGAGGAAGGGGGCAGGGGGAAGAAAGTACAGCCAGGATCTCTGTGAAGAGGAGGGGTGAGGCCTGTGTCAGAGGAACTGTTGGGATGGGTTTCCCATGAAGCTGTCACAGGCCTGAGAAGAGATTTGAGGGATACAGACTCCTCTAGAGCTTCCTAAAGCATCTCAAAGATCAGGGTTACTCCTGGTCTCAGGATCAGGGAACAGAAAGTTGGAATCAAAACCTCCAAATTATAAAAATCCACCAGTGATTTTGATAAATCTCCAGACATTGAAAAAGAGTCCCTTAGAAGGCATATTATCTCAATAAAGGAAAGCAAATATGCAAGCAATCTTTTTTGATTTATACGAAAGGGAAGATTTTGGTGAATAAAAATGGGTTTCATTGTAACCTTGACACTAACTTAATAAGTATATCATGAGTAGCATTAACTGTTTTTATAATTTCATTTTAATAAATGTATATATTTAATAAGGAATATGGCTGTCTTCCATCTAAATCTTCCAACTATTTTTAATCCCATTTTTCTTCCTGAGATTTCAAACAATGTGTTTCTTTTACATAGTTTGGACCTGAAACTCCTATAGTTTGCAGGACGTTTCTGGATTACATGTAGCAGGAGAGTTGTTTTACTTATGATCCTGGAAATAAACATTATACATTGACCTGTCATTTGGGAGAACACTCTCTTGCTTTTGATTAGATGACTGGATAAGAAAACCTGGCTACAAATCATTTTACCTTGTTTTGGAGTTATCCTGTGATGTCATAGACTTGGGATATTAATGGGAATTTATGGAATCATCCATGTCTGTTGCCTAAATGTGATTATTCAAATTCATCTAGTAGGTGGATGTATTAGTACCCAAGACTGTAGATATTTCCTCACAGTCCAGGAACCTAGAAGACCGAGATCAAGATTTTGGAAGAATTGGTTTTGTGAGGCCTCTCCCTTTGGCCTACAGCTGCCATCTTCTCCGTGTCCTTCCATGATCTTCCCTGTGTATCCGTGTCCTCATCTCCTCTTTTAATAAGGACACCAGTCATATTGGATGAGGGCCCACCCAAATTACCCCATTAACCTTAATCATTTCTTTAAAGACCCTGTCTCCAAGTACAGCCATATACTCAGGTTAGGACTTCAACGTATGAATTTTGGGGAGATATCATTCAGCCCATAAGAGTCTACCTATAACACTTAGGATGTTAATCTTACAATTAGTGTCTATCAAGGGTTGTGTGGTAGACCGCACCATAGACTTTTGGTAATAATATATTCTTGCCCTGTTTTACCAAATGTTTCCTTCTCAGACCAACTTCGAGGAAATCAAATACAAGCAAATCCCTCTCTTTACTGACGTATGGCCAGGAACAAAACCAGTGTGGATAACTAATCCTGGTGGCATCAGAGGTTAAAACCCTGGTGCCCTGCGTGGCACATTACCATCAATGACAACCATTTAACACATAATCTATTCCTTGCAATGTAGGGCTCTGAGCTGCACACACCAGGAAAACAGAGTCCTGGGGTCCCTGTTGCGTTATTTACCTCTGCTCTGAGCTGTTAAGTCCACCACAGCCATTTAGTAAATTATCAGTTTTCTTATTGGCCCTAAATCGTGCCTAATTAAAAATCTGACCTCCACGAGCTAGTCCTCTTCCTAAAGAGACAGAACATAAACAGGAAAAATCAGCTAATTGCTACAAAAACTGCTTTTGTGGCACTGTAATTGGACCTCAGTGAAACAAATGAACCCACTGGGGATTCCTTAATGAATGTTTAACTGCAAACGGTAGTCGGGCACTTAAGCAGCTAGGCTGATGGTCCCTAATGAAATCAAATAAAATCAAATAAAAGAATCTGGCATTTTTACTAACCAGATTTCTTGGCACTATGACATGAAGAATAATATATTTCCGAGTAAATAAATATAGGAAAAGTTATAAATGGTGCGGTGAAAACTTAGTTGAAACAGCTTAGATTACACTTAGAAAAATACAACCCACAGAAAAACCTCAGCAAAGTGACACATGCTGTTTAATTTCACACATGGCTCTCTCTGTCATGGAAGTCACTTGAGGGAACTACCGGGTTTGAGTTGGACTGTTCTCTTGACACGAAAAGTGCAATTTCTTTTCTTTACCTTCCTTTCAGAAATTCAGTTCAAAGAATATTTTAAAATTGACAAACATTTGCATCACAGTTTACAGTGCTATCATTGTGGCTTCCTTAGTGGCTCTATGACATTTCTAATTCATTATTCCCTTGCCTAATAGATGATAAATGAATTCTAATGACAGGGGAGTAGCTCTATAATTTAGATGTCTTCCCTGATTATATCAATATTGAAGGAAATCTTAATGAATTGTTATTATCATTATCAATAACGTAAAGATGTGTACCTACCAGTTGTGACTAAGACTGCTACCGCTTGGGGCGCCTGGGTGATTCAGTCAGTTGAGTGTCAGACTCTTGATTTTGGCTCAGGGCATGATCTCAGCGTCCTGGGATCGAGCCTGCATCAGGCTCCCCACTCAGTGGAGAATCTGCTTAAGATCCTCTCCCTCTCTCTCTCTGCCCCTCCCCTCCGCTCAAGCACTCTCTCTCGCTCTCTAATCAATAAATAAATCTTAAAAAAAAAAAAATACTGCTACTACTTCCTGGCATTTGCACGCTTCCCTCCTTCCTTACATCCCGTGAGCTTCAGTCCCTTCTGAATCTAGGTTGGGGACATAGGATAACTTCCGAGTTATGAAAGGTAAGAAGAAATGGTGTATGCCACTTCTAGGCCTGGCCCATGAACATACCCAGGACCTTCCATGTTGTCTTGGTCTTTTGTTGTTACTTGGTATATGGATGTAGAAGACTTTGGGGTGCATAAGTGGTGAATGAGGCTAACCACAGAGGATCTCAAATCATTATCCCGAATCTTACAATATCACAGAACCAGCATTTTCCAGGAGCCTATTAAACATGAAAAATCCTTGGACGCCAACCCAAACCTACTGAATGAGAAACTCTGGGAGCAGGTCCAACAACGAGCTTTGGCGAGTCCTCCAGGTGATGCTGATGCATTTTAACATTTGAGTATCGTGGTTCTTGTGATGCTTAAGGAGATGAAGTCCCTGAATGAATGTACACACAGGGAACCAATCCTTCCCTGACCCATGTGATTGGAAAGTAACACAAGCAAGAGGTAGCTCTCCATTATGCTAAAATGCTGAAAGTATTTCATTGGCTGTTACAGAAGGTACAGGATAAGCCCTCACGAATATACTAGTACAGAAATCTTTCAACTGTATCCTGTTAGTTTTCAGCCTCTTTTGAATCCAGATGGGGTCCATAGGCTAGCTCCTGACCAATGCATTCTGGGAAGAAGTGATCTATGCCATTCTAGGCCTGGCCCATAAACATCCCTGAGATCTTCTGTATGGTTTTTATTCTCACTATTGCTCTTTGGATGGATGTAGAGGACCAAGCAATCCCAGAAGATAAGTATTTTTAATATCTACATTTAGAAAATGAGGGAACTGTTATCCAAGTTAAGCAGTTTAGCTGCAATTACATTACTTCTTAGTACTAGTTAAGGCAGTAAACCCATAGATAGCATATAATGTACAGTCAGTATCCTCATGGAAGAGCTTACTATTTAATTCTCAACATGTTACTTCCTTTTCTTTTTCTTTATCAATATCAATTTTCCCTTTACGTACTTACTTTGTTAGGTATTTAGTCATAATAAAATCACTTCTACATAATTTTGGATGCTTCGTTATTTCTAGTCTTTTATGTCATCAATAAAAACTTATTGAGCACTGGTTATTTGCTGGGAGCCCTCTAGAAAATAACCCCTTCCTTGCAGCTAGTTATTATCTTACTATAGTTCAGTAGGCTCCAAAGAGAGTTATATCCCAGTTATAACTTGGACAAATATTTTACAAATGCTTATATGATTTAGCAAATAGTATTTAAAGTACAGTGTTATGGGGGGAAAAAAAACTAGAATAAGTCAACAGTCTAAATTTTTTGTGGGTGTTCCTGTTCTGCCACAACCAACTATGCAAACCTGAACAAGTCATTTTAGACACTAGTTCTAAACATCTTTAAATGCAAAATCAGAGATTGTGCTAAATGACCTCTAAAATCTTTTCCACCTTAGACCTAATGATTCTAATGCAAAAATCCTAAATTTAGAATCCAGGTAGGATCAAGGAGATTGTGTTCAGTGGTTCCCTCCCTCTTTTTGGAAAAGAAAAGAAAAACTATTTCTTAACCTTGGATTGCTGAGAATGGTATAAATGTCCCTGGACATGTCCAGAATAGTAACAGTATTTGCTACAAAAAACAGCAACAGTCTTTGCTGTTACAAATTGCCTTACGTGGGCATACTAAATATTCCAATTGCTTTAAACATGGTCAGCCAATCAGGCCTCATGATGTGAATGGTGACCATCTGGAATTATTCAATGTGGCAGCCCTGCAAACAAGATCATTTAGAGTCATTATGATGATATTCTAAGTCACTGGTTCAAGTTGCAACTCTCCCAGCTGGGGCAAGTTAGTTTAAGTCTTATGCTTCATTGGCCTCATCTTCTAAATAAACAAATTAATATTATATACCTCACTTCTTGACTGTATTGTCATATCCTTATTGTCAGACTCAAATGCGTAGTTATATAAAGGCTCTTCATTAACTGTAATATCTTATTTGCATATTTGTGTCTAAGACATTTTCATTTTCCCTTCAGAATCTTAAATTCGGGTTAAAAAAAAAGATATCGTCTGCGATAGATTTTCTGATTCAGATTAATTACAGAGATCTGTTGGAATTGGTAACCCAAGTTACTAAATTAATTTAAAACACAGTTTATTATTTTCTGAGTGCGTCTAGTACTTGCAATAACTGCTAGCAAATTGTTTTCAAGTAGAGATCCTTTGGGACTACTTAAATAAATAGTTAAGACTCATTTGAAATTAGCAGCCCTCATTTGCATACAAACAAAATAATGTGTTAAAGCCTTTAAAAACTGTTCAGTGGTATGAATTTAAATTCTGGGCCCTACGGAACAGTGTGTACACCTGTAATTCATGAAGCCTAGCTGTTTACCTGTAGCTCGGAGCCACAAACTCATTTCTTTAAGCAGTGAACTAGTCCAGGAAAATGTATCTTGTCGGCTTTTAGAACCCAATGTACTTTATCTTAGTTTCTTAGTGTCTTGGTTCTCACTTTCAGAGTTTTCCCTTGGTTTTCTATCCTTCTTATAAGGTATGGGTGTAGTCTGGGGCTTTTGGCAAAAGACAAGCCACAGGATTTTCAAAACAGATGAGATGCTAGCTGAGGCAGCAGACATTCCATTCATACAACCCCCATCACCCCCTCCAACCCCCAACCCCACACTTCTGATTGACTTTGGACATTTCTGAGCCCCTAGCCTTTATCATATCCCATAGCCTTAGAGGCTGAAAATTAGTGGTTGAAATTGGGATTTAAAATGGAATCTAATATCTAGCTAGCAGCTCTCCCATCCATTCAATTAATTCCTATTTATTGAACCTAGATTTTGGCTATTAGTAGTGCAATGCCAGTTAAGGCACTTTCACTGAATTCAGGAATGACAAGTACGGAGGAATTTTCAATGAAGTGTGCTAAGGACTACAATAAGAACAATCACCAGTTACTATGGTAACAAATCAGGAGCTCTTAATTTGATATAGGGATTTAAAAAATATTGCCTGCAGGAGGTTATGGTGAGATCTAAGCAAAGATCTGAAAGACATTTTAGTTCAATGTAATGGTGGACAGAGATTTTCCCAAAACCTCAGAGGCAAGAGAAATTATGAAGCAAATATTCAGTGACCTACAACCTCTCCCATTTTTAGGTAAAAATCATTGTGAGGACAGCAAAAGGATTTATTTTTTAGATGTGAGTACCACTTCCTGATAGGAAGAGCATGGCTACCCATCCCACTTCATTTTTACATATGATCATAGAGAAATGCTTTTAGAATTTTTATTTAAAAAAAGGAGTGGTTCTTTGGGGCACCTGGGTGGCTCAATCAGTTAAGCATCCAACTCTTGTTTCAGCTCAGGTCATGATCTCAGGGTCCTGGGATGGAGTCAGGCTCCGTGCTCCATGGGGAGTCTGCTTCATGATTCTCTCTCTCCCTCTGCCCCTCCCCCTGCTTTCTCTCTCTCTCTCTCTCTCTTTCTCTCATGAATAAACAAATCCTTAAAAAAAAGAGAAAAAAAAGAAGAAAAGAAAAGAAAAGAAAAGAAAAGAAAAGAAAAGAAAAGAAAAGAAAAGGAGTAGTACTTAAAGAAGCAAGATTACCCCCAGGGAGTTTTAGTCTCCATGATGGAAATATTGACCAAATGAAGATTTAGAGATGAGTGGTCTGATTTCTGTATATGATGTGGATGGTAGGTTAGGTGCTGTTTGTTTCTTTATCCACTGATTCAGGGTTCCAGGGAGCCTGACAGTGTTTTGAAAGGTCTCAGGTTAAAACTAGATACTTTTACTAAGATTTACTCACATGAATCACATCTTTAGTGGAAGATCCATGACTAACCACCATGGGTCTACAATAAGGCCAAGAAAAAGACATAATAGAGTGTAAATGGGAAATAATGTGTTCAAATGGATTTTTTCCTCATGAAGGATACATGTTGGGGAAAAAAACTTAGAGTAATGAAAATTACAAAAAAGAAACAAGCATTTTAAAGTTTCAAAGAACAAGATAAAATTTAGGAAACTATTTTCAACACTGGTTCAACCAGATACAATTTCGGAAGCTACTTATTTTCAGTATCTAAAATCAGCCTGGAGCACATAGTGCTAAAGACAGAAAAGAGTAAGGTAAAAAGAGAAGTGGTCAAGGGGCTCCCACAGGAAGGGGCATGCCAAAAAGGAGCCACAATTACAGTAGTGGAAATGAGATAGGCATTGGAGGCACCAAAGAAAAGAAATGATGAGAAAGAAACAAACAATATTAGATGCAAACCTGAGAAAATCTCCCGAAGGAAAAAGAAAAGGACAAATATTAAAGTGATAAGATAAAAGATTTCAGTTTTGGGTGACACATGCTAACCTAGGAAGTAGGAAATTTACAAGATCAGCAGAGCTTAAAATAGTAACTGCAGATACAAATTGACAGATTCACAATGTTTATCTACATACATGTGACAGATACTGTCAGGCAAATGGTGAATTGTAAGATTAAAGAGCAAATGCTAAAGGTTTTAAGGTAGGTAAAACAAAAACAAAATGAAACAAATGAGATGAGAAAACTGCTCATATGCAAAGCAACAACTGGAATTATAATTCTTTTGCATAGGGTGTGGGTACCAAATAAATAATAAAGACTTATTTCAGAATTTTGAGGAGAAGAGGCAATGTTCCAATAATTTTAAGTTCAAAAATGATTTCTTTCATTTCTTAAAATATCATAAAGAAATACTTCAACACATAGAAAGACAGAAAATATGCCAACACACATATCATTTTGAGAATAAACATATACCTGCATGGAGATCAGCTAAACAAGAGAGCAATACAATTGAGATTCTTAGAAATTCTAGGGCTTCTTCTTAAAGTGCTAATGGAAAGCACTCATATAATTAAAATTTAACTCTAATAATTAGAAAAGGAAATGTCCAAAATAAATCTCAAGGAGAAGAGACATAATATTAAATAAGTTATTCACAGTAATCTCATTTTCTGTTAACAAAGGTAAGATAGAGGAAAGGATGAGACTTAAGCATAATATACTAACTTTAATACATTTAATAACATTAAGGGAAAATCACAAATTTAAACAGTACAAAGCAAATAATATTAGAAAATATAAGAAGTTAGAGGAGACTGTCACATATCTACTGGAGCCTTCAAGAAATCAAGTAGATGATAAAGTAATAAGAAAGTAATTTGAATACCATAATGGACATATATGCATATTTATATATGTATATATCTAAACATATCTTCTATCTATATCTCCTATCTTGTTTAGTAATTAATATAATTTCCTTATTAGGTAATAAAGTTAATAGTTGTTAAATAAATAAGTAAGTAAATAAATAATATTCTATCTAATAGAAAGTACCCATTTTTAAATTATACCAAGGGAGAAATAAAATCTCTGTAAATTCTGGAAAAAAGAACGTTTATGAGCTCTCATTCCTCAAAATTATAATCACTACTTGTAAATAAGAAATATGAAAATACTCTCTATGAAATCTAATGAAATGAGACCAAAGCTACATTTAGGGGAACATTTAGTGCTTTATTTTTTTTAATATAATAAGAATATTACAAAACGCATCACAAAACCAGCTATAAGCTAATAAAAGTAACATGTATAAAAAATACTGATAAAATGGAAAACACAAACAAGTAGAGGTAAAATATGTAAGAGAAAATACTTGGAAATAGATTGTAAAAACAGACTCTTATAAATATAACTTAAAAGAACGATAAACAAGTTCAAAATAAGGAACAGAAATGTTTGTTTACGTCTTTTTTTTTTTTTCATGTGGATGCATGTTTCCATTAGCTCATAGCTATAGATGGGATTTCTGCATCAGAAGGTATGCATCTGAACTAAAACAGGCAAACTGATCTATAATGATTAAAGTCAAGATAACAACCATGTAAGGAGATGAGGGAGAGAATAGTGCCTACTAGGGGAGAAAGGGACCCTATAAGATGCAGCTAGTATTCTGTTCTGTGACCTTATTGACAGCATCATGCTTAGGGACACTTCTGATACTTCACTGAGATGCACAGTTAAGATTTGTGCCTTTGTTTAAATGTACATTATACGTCAATCCAAAATTATTTTTAAAAAGGAGAAGAAGTATACCATAGAGTATAGAAAAATCCCTAGAGAATCTAATATTCATTATTATGTTGGTAAATTTGTAATCTCAGTAGAACGGCTAGGAAAATATGACAATAAAATTGATACTAAAAGTTGGATACCTTAATAGATTAAAAATTAGGAAGAAAGAAAGCATCACCAATGATTTTAGCTAGAATCGCTTCAGAATAATAAACTATGTTAAGTATTCTAGAGAGTTATAAAAATCCAAATGCTACCTAACTCATAATTCGTAGTAACCTAATCTTGACATATTGCAAATAAAAAATTCCATGTCCAAGAATGACTATAGAAGTAAACATTCTTAAAAAAAGAAAGAAAGAAAGAAAGAAAGAAAGAAAGAGAAAGAGAAGAAAAAAAAAAGAAGTAAACATCCTAATAAAATATTACCAAATCAGTTATACTGTACTCAGAAAGCATACTCAACTAAGGACTAAGGAGAAGAAAGTGTAGAAATTTTATTCAGTATAACTATCATTTTAATGTAAAGGCAAAATTAAGGTATTCATACTTACAGTTAGAAACTTTACCACCCACAGATCTCTGAGGATTTACGATAATAGATTCTCAAGAAAAAGCAAGTAAATCCAGGCAAAGATAAGAAGATAGAGAATGCAGTGCTGAATAGTAATTAGTAAGACTTTTAAAAATTATCTAAATGGTTATCAGTCCAGAACCAACATTCCTGACTTAGGACAGGAAGAGAAGGTAACAAGAAGAAGGCAGTGAAAGCATGTTGAAATTTTTTTTATTTTAATTCTGGGAATCATATGGATACTAACTATGGGTGTTAGAAGATAAATTTTATAAAAATCTACCGGTAACCCTGGAAAAAATTAACACACAAGATGTAAGTCTCAAATTAGTAGAGGAAAAATGAAATCAGACAAACCAAATTCAATCAAACTGGAGAGGGTAAGGATGGGAAGTGAGAGGAGAAGGATTGCAAGTGGGGAAATGGAAAGAGATTGGAATAGCACAAAAACTTAAACAACAGCAATCACAATAAATATAAAGTAAAACAGCAATTAGAACACCGAGACTCGCGAATGAAAGTGAAAATACACTTGTCAGAGCTATAACTAAAATAAAATGACACAATAAATTGAAGTGAAGATATGAGAAAGCTATGGCAATAAAATACGAATCAAAGGAAAATCAGTATAGCCATATTAACATGACAAATAGAATTAAAAAAAAAATCAAAGGAAGTGTTGAAATGTTCACCAAAAGACACCCAGGATCTATGAGTGTTATCTTAAATGATAAAACAGACTTCACAGGTGTGATTAAGTTATTGATCTTGAGCTGGGGAGTTATCCCAGATTAACCAGATGAGCCCTTAGTGCCATCATGAGTGTCTTTATAAGAGAGATGTAGAGGGGATTCCACATAGACAGGAAAGGAGGAAAGGTGGCCACAGAGACAGAGATTGGAGTGGAGTGATAAGGCTGCAAGCCAAGGGGTGCTGGCAGCTACTAGACGCGCCAAGGAGTATATACTCTTCTAGAATCTCTGAAAGGAGTGGGACCTGGCCAACACCTTAATTTTGACCCAGCGATACTGATTTTGGACAGCCGGCTTTCAGAATTATAAAGGAATAAATTAATTGTGTCAAGCCACCAAGAGTATAGATAGTAATTCGCTACAACAGTGATAGGAAAACAATACAGAAGCCAATGAAAAAAAATTTTTTCCCTCATAAAATGAAAAATGCAGACCCAAATGACATCAGTACAGGAATTAACAAGAATCTAACAACATAGCCTCAAAGATATACAAAGTAAAAAATTAACAAAAATGTAGGAGAAAATTGAAAAAGTCATGCTCAAAATGAGAAATTTTAGTACATCTGTTTCAGAAAGTTAAGTAAACTTCAGTGAGTTATAAGGTCAATTCTCATGATGAAAAAGCCTGTTCTAATAGGTCTGTGTAGATTCATATCCAGAAAAAAAAAATCATTCTTTTCAACTACACATGGAGTCATTTACCAAAAAATGTCATGTAACTGGCCACAGAGGAAGTCTCAACCAGATTTGTATTTTGTAGAACACATTTGTGGTTACAATACAATTAAATCAGGAACCAATTTTAAAAAGGTATTTGAAATATAACCTTATATTCGAAAACTAGAGAACACTATTCTAAATGATTTATATAATTAGGAATAAAAATGCAGAAATTATAAAATATTTAAGATTAAATGACAACAAAAACATGGAACTCAAAACATGGAAAGCAAGCAAAAAAGTAACTTATATGGAAATTTGTATCCCCAATGCATTTAATTTGAAAAAAGACTGAAAATTACTATGCCAGAATCTCTAACAAGAAACAATAAAAGCACAATATAAGAAATTAATTCAAATAAGTTGGAAGTAATATTAAAGTAGAACAATAATTAAACAGGGAATATAAAGTGTATATTAAAACTTACCAAGAACGTAAAGGATAAACCTTTGAAAGGACGTGAAATAGACAAATTGGACACACTGATCAAGAAAAGATATATGAAACGAATATATTACAGATAAGAATAGAGTTAGCTTATAACTACAATAGAAAGTGAAAAAATATATAATACTATGAAATACTGTATGTCCATATATTTTAAAGCAAAAATGAAATGGCAATTTGTAGAAAAATAAAATTTCCCCAAATGATAAAAGAACAAACAAACAAACAAACAAAAAAATGCTGAATATCCAAGCATATATTTAAGGAATGAAAATGACTATCAAAAACTACCTTACCTGTAAACTTCTAAAAGTGACCCAATGATTTTTCAGGAAAATTTTGCAAACTTTTCAAGACCTAAACAATCCTTAATACAGACTATTTGAGCATATAGACTAAAAAATGAATCTTCGTGCCTCATTTTATGAGATTAGTGGATATTCAAGCGGTGATTTCAAATAATAAAACTGACTTAAAAGAAACAATATAAAGAAAGCTAAAATAGTTCAACGCGCAACCACATTAAAGGTTAAAAAGACAACAAACGAGCAATAATATTTGCAATAGATGCAGAAAATAAGTAACCCATGAAATGTAAGGCTAATTCATAAAAAGTTTCCCAATAAAGTGATAAAATGAGAGAACATTCATAATCTGAATAAAATGTATTTACTAAGCACCAGTATCATTGCACTTAATGGCAGAATCTGAGAAATATCTATATTAAAAGCAAGCACAATATGAATCCTTCCTGTCATTTATCATTCTACTGGAAATGCAGCTGGTGAAACCAAAGAAGGAAAAAAAAATGAAAGTATAATGATTGAAATGGGAAATGAAGAATCATTGTTTGTCAACAGATATTTCTACATAGGTAATCAAAGAAAAATCAATGATAAATATAGAATCAGTATAAGTTCATCAACATTGCTAGATATAAGCTCGACCAACAAAAATCAGTTAAGAAAATAGAATAAATGGAAGTATTTTTATTACCTCCCTGGTTTCTGGATACTAATGGACTAGTCCAAACAATGCCAACAAAGTTTTGTTACTTTTTGGAATTTGAAAAGGATAAAAAAAGTTCAATGCTTTGTTGAGGCCTTGCAACATTCTTAAAGAATACAACTAGAGAAATTTAAAGGAATTCATTTTAAAAATGATCGATTTTTTAAATTCTACTTCATTCTTAAGACCTATTTTTGGAAAGAGAGCAATAAGTACCATTTAAATTTCATTGCTTATTTCCTTCCTTTCTAGAACTCAGTAATTTGTCTGCAACTCTAATGCTCATTTCACACAGCTGGAGAAAAGTTTACATTGTGGTCAACTGAATACCATGACTGCCTTCAGAGCAGTAAATACCAGTTCATTTTTAGATGCCTCTTTGATCTATTTTAGAGGCTGAACTAATGACTCATGCATATCTGGCCTTTCTTCTTTAGCAATGGTCCTTCAAATATTTCTGATTTTCTATGATTAAAATCATCAAAGACTATTGTTTGCAATATTTGAAAGTGCAGAAATATCAACTCACGGAAAATCAAGTGTATTTAATGTGGTGTGTTCTTAAGATGCCCTAGTAATGACTTTCCAAGATACTTCCTGATGTATAACTTCATTATCAGTAAACAATTACTAAGTAGTGAAAATACTCAGATGGTTGTATGTTGCCAAAAAAAAGCAGACTTCATTCTACAATTATTGTGTGCTCTTTTCATGGTCATATTTATTTTTAAGACAAGATTGAAGGTGAGTTTTTTGTAGCTTTCACCTATAATCACCCCATCTTTATAAAGTCTTTGTGACTATCTCAAGTTTTAAAACGTAAGTTTCATGCAAGATAGGCAAAATCTCTAAATGAAACTTACTGGCACATCATTTGTGGTTTTCAAAATTATAATTATAAACTTTTGTAACAGTAATGTTAAATAATAAAACTTTAAAATGCATATTTTTCCTTTCCTTTCCTTTCCTTTCCTTTCCTTTCCTTTCCTTTCCTTTCCTTTCCTTTCCTTTCCTTTCCTTTCCTTTCCTTTCCTTTCCTTTCCTTTCCTCTTTCCTTTGTTTCCTTGTTTGGTTACTGACTCTTAACAGAAAAGTGCATAAGGGAAGGGCAAGAACCTAGACTCTTTGTCACTTGCTGTGACACTCATTCCCTATCCAGCTGGGTCCAAGTTGTCTCTATAAAATTCTAGGACCCTAACTGGGAAACCACTGATTTTAATGACTAATGATTATAAATTTCATCTCCCTCTCTTTCTAGATAGATAATGGAAAGAAAGAAAGATAGATAGATGATAGATAGATAGATGGATAGATAGATAGATAGATAGATAGATAGATAGATAGATAGATGATAAAAAGATAAATGATAGGTAAACAGACATACATTTCATAGCATTTTGAAAAATCCTGTTCATTATACTACATTCCGTACTTTAATACACACACACACACACACACACACACACTTTCTTATCTACTATTTCAGGTATGACTATTGTATGATCTTTTTATTGCTATGACATATTACTACATACCTAGGAGCTTAAAACAACAGATAGATTTATAATGCCAGGAGTCTTGTGCTTGCTTTAGCACGTATGCTAAAATAGGAGTCTAAGCATGGTTTAGGGGGTCTTTGCAAGACTGCAGCAAAGTGTTGGCCAGGGTTGTCAGAGGCCTCACAGGAGAATGGTCTGTTTCCACCCTCCCTCAGGATTTTGGTAGAATTCATTTCCTTGTGACTGTAAGTCTGAGGATTCTAGCCTTTTTTGACTGGAAGCTGGAAGTACCCGTTAACAACTAGTGGCAGCTCTTGGCTTCTTGCCATATGGGCCTCCTAACATTACAACTAACTTTTTCAAAGCCAGCAAGAGAGACAATCTCTAGAACCAGTCTGCTGGCAAGATGGACCCTCACAAGGCAATCACAGGGCTAACATCCTACCACCTTGGCTGTATTCTACTTTTAGAAGTATGTCACGGGTTCAGCCCACATTCAGGGGAACAGGGGATTATACAAAGAAATGCATACCAGAAGATGGGATCATGAGGTCCCCCTTATTGTCTGTCCATCCAATTGTTTGAAATAAGAGTGAAACACTTGCCTCCATTTGAAAACCTGGCTGTCTAGGTATTAATCAGCAAACAACTTTGGTACTTCACGTGCAAATTGAGTAAAGGATACTATGTGACACATGCATTTTTGTTTCTCACAGAATGAATTGGTAAGTCAAACATCAATGAGTGAGAATGTATTATCCAATTACATAGAACAAAACCCAAATCATTGAGCAAAACAATCCAATATACTATAGTTCATATATATGTCTATTTATATATATAGTTAATATATATACTTTAGGTATATATACTTAAGGAAGTTTGACAGTGTGTTCTTTCTAAGTAAATGATTGATATAGAAATACATTTTTATATATAAATTACACATAGTATCTTTATTTTTTAATGTTGTATTTAGGTTGTTAAATACTTTTTCTTAATAACTGTTGGAGTTTCCTAAAATATTTTGAGCAGCATCCTGAACAGAATTTTTTTTTTCAACTTAGGATACAAATGATTTCATGTTATCTATAGCCTCCTGTTTTAAAATTTTAAAATTTAAAATTTTATGGAGATATAATTGACATATAACATTGTGTGAGTTCAAGGTGTACAATGTGCTGTTTTGATACATTTATATATTGCAATATGATTGCCAAACAGAGTTAGCTAACACTTCTATCTCATCACATAATCATTTCTTTTTTTTTTTTTTTTTTTGTAGTGGAAACAAGTAAGATCTAGTCTCTTAGAACTTTGAAGTTTATAATACAATATTGTTCTCTATAACCACTATGCTGTGTGTTAGATCTCCAGTAATTATTTTTCTACTGGTTGCAAGTTCATACCCTTAAACAACATCTACCCAATCCCTTACCCCCAACCCCTGGTAAACACCATTCTACTCTGTTTTTATGAGTTAGGCTTTTTTAGATTCCACATATAGGTGATACCATAGGGTAGTTGTCCTTCTCTTTTTTATTTATTTCGCCAAGCATGATGCCCTCAAGGTCAATCCATGTTATCAAAAATGGCAGGATTTCCTTCTTCCTCATGGCTGAATATATTCTGTAGCATATATATACCACCTCTTCTTTTCCATTCACCTGTGGATGGATACTTAAGTTGTTTCCTTATCTTTGCTAATATGAATAATGCTGCAATAAACATGGGAGTGTGATATTTCTTCTCTATCTTGTCCTCATTTCCTTTGGATATATACCTAGAAGGAGAATTGCTGGATAATGAGCCTTAAGAAGGATAGTCTTCTTTATTTTGTATTCTTTGGCCTACACTTCTTGATAGGCATACAAGTATACAATACCAAAAGTATTATGTTTATAGTTGTTCTAAACTTTCTTTGGCTATAATATCTTAGGATATCTCAAAATAACACATATAGATGAATGTTATATGAATGACATATATGAACGATTCATATATATATGAATAACTCTCTGTTACTAATTGTGTATAAAATGAACTCTATATAAAAATATTCCAGACTATTGAATGACTAATACCTACAATAATACATTGGGGTTTTATTTTACGTGCATATTTTCAATCACTTCCTTGATAGCAAGGACCCTTTCTCCTTTGGTAACATCTTTGCAACCGTTCAGTGAATGTAGCTATACAGCTTGACTGATGAGGATTAGACTACAGGCCTAAAACAATGTCTAGTTTTAAAGAAATAACCAGAAATAGAAACAAATACTTCTCCACTGCAAAAGTAGCCATAATTTAATTATTTACAAAGAAATTCAAAAGCAAAATAGATTAATAAATAGTTAGGCTTTCTATTCAAGATGACATAGAAACTTTTTGATAAAAAAATATTCACAGTCTCAAAATTGCTTAAAATGCAACATTCAAAATAATCCTTTATCTTCACCATGGAATCAGACAGCTTTTGGAATTGTTACTGGCTCTATGATTTCAAGTCAAATAAGTTTCTACATTCTCCATAAGAGATAACATATTTCACAAGCTTTGACCCTGAGAGCTAATGAGAGAGATGATACCAGATGACTTTATCAGTTAGTGTATCAGTGGGCTGTTTCTTTGACCCCTTCCCTTCTTATGCTACATTCCTACCTGGCTTAGAACAAAAACAAGCAAACAAATAAACAAACAAACAGTGTGTCTGTGCGGGTTAGAGAAATGAGACAAGCATTGACCTCTGTGTTCAGCATAACCATTTTATAAACTAACAGTATTCTCTAGTCTTAGATGACTTCTCAATTGTTGTGCTGTCTGTTTAAAAAAACAAAAACAAAAAGAAAAACAAAACAAAACAAAAACACTTGTTTTTGTTCTATGATAACAGATGAAATACATGATTGGTGAATACATTCTTTTCAACAGAGAAACATTATCCCAAATTCCACTTTCAGTGATAAGTACTCTCTTTCCTTGTGTAGATATAATAAAAAGTCTTTATTACTTTCTGCCTGACATAATTTATCCTCTCTCTGGTAATGGTGCAGTTGTTTTCTTTGGAGAAATTAACCCAATACATGGATGTGCTGGTTTTTTAGCTCACTTGTCAACACAAGATATTTTACATATAAAAAGTCTTTTGAAAAGTATTTATTATTATTTCTATATTTGCATTTGCATTTCTATATTTGCTGGTAGGGATAAACATATCCTCATGTGTGTATTTTCTTTTGTGGCAATTCAGTTCATGTAATTCGGCCAATTTTCTGTTTGATATTGAATATTAATTAATTTATTAGCACTTTTAAAAACATATTAATCTTCAGCCTGTGTCCTTTTAATTTTTTTAACACAGACTGCAGTAATTTTTTAGTCAAAACTATTACTTTTTTTCTCAATGACATCTTATTCTGCAAATATTTTAAAGAACTTCCTAAATAGTTCCTTACTTATTAGTTATGTTTTTTTACTGTTTGTTCTTTAATATTGGTTCTTCTTGGCTTTCATAAAAATTTGTTTTTGAAGAAACTTTTCACATTTTCTTAAAAGTGATCCATATTTTCTGCAAAAAATTCGAACAATGTAAAAAACAAAAGAAGCAGACAACATAAAGTGTACCTCAGCACCAGTTACAACACCAAGAAAAATGCAGTGTTGGTACTGTATGAGCATTATAAGCAAACACCTCAGATGGAAGTTTGGATGGATTCATAGATGGACAGATGGATGATAGAAAAGTAGTATTACTTTTAAAGAATGGAATTTTTTAGGATTTTATTTATTTATTTATTTACATATTTATTTACAGCACACAAACGGGGGGAGGGTCAGAGGGAGAGGGAGAGAGAGGACCTCAAGCAGACTCCATTCTGAGCCCAGTGTCGGGCTTGATCTCACCACCCTGAGATCACAACCTGAGCTGAAATCAAGAGTCAGACACTTAACTGACTGAGCCACCCAGGTGCCCCAAGAATGGGAATTTTGGATGGTCTATCTGTTTCCATCCTATCCTATGTATCTTTATATTTAACGTGCATATTCTATAGAAAGCATATGATTAAGTCTTTTTTATTTTCATCTTTTTTAACAATCTGTGGTTTTAATAGAAGTGTTAAAATCTTTAAAGAGTTGTTTCATGCTTTTCTAGCTTCTGTGTTTTATTATAAGAAATACGTCATTTACATTGATATGGATGGAACTGGAGGGTATTATGCTGATTGAAATAAGTCAATCAGAGAAAGACAATTACATGGTTTCACTCATATGTGGAATATAAGAAATAGCACAGAGGATCATAGGAGAAGGGAGGGAAAACTGAAAGGGAAGAAATCAGAGAGGGAGACAAACCATGACAGACTCTTGACTCTGGGAAACAAACTGAGGGTTGCGGAAGGGGAGGTGGGTGGGGGGATGGGGTAACTGGGTGATGGGAATTAAGGAGGGCAGATGATGTGATGATCAATGGGTATTATACACAACTAATGAATCATTGAACACTACAATAAGAAATAATGATGTACTGTATGTTGGCTAATTCAATTTAAATAAATAAATAAATAAAAGTGAGCTTTTAATTAGATTGCTATTTCCTTGTAGGCGATTTGTTGTCTTTTACTTGTTGATTTCAATACTCTGTGTTTGTCTTTGACTTTTGACAGTTTTATTCAATGTGTCTCTGTGTAGGCTTCTTTGGTCTTTATTTTGCTCTTTGATTGTTTAGCATCTTATATCTGCAAATTTCAGATATTTTCAGCTATTGTTTCTTCAAGAATTTCTTCATTCACTCCATTCATTCTCTTTTCTCCTGGATTTTTCATTACATATATATTTGATTATCTGATATTATCTAGCAAGTCCCTGAGTTGTTGCCTTCCTTCCTTCTTTTCTTTTTTTCTTTTCTTTCTTTTCTTTTCCTTTCTTTTTCTTTTTTCTTTTCTTTTCTTTTCTTTTCTTTTCTTTTCTTCTCTTTTCTTTCTTTTCTTTTCTTTCTTTCCTCTGTTTTTCACCTTGGATAATTTTTCTTTGCTACCTTTAACCTCACTTACTCTTTTCTCGCCTTATTCTTTAAACTAAATTAATCCAGTAAAATTTATGTCAAAAATTGTCTTTGTTACTACTAGAATTTCCACTTGGTTCTGTATCACTATTCCTATTTCTCTACTGAGACTTCTCATATCACTAGTGAGATTTTCATGCATTGAAAACAAGCTTTATTTCGCCTCATTAAGGATAGTTTATAATTGCTGCTTTTAAATTTTTGTTGCAACTCTAGTTTATCTTGTGTTGGACTTGACTGACTTTCTTACCTCTTTGGAATGTGTTCAATTTTCTTAGTTCTTCATGTAGTGGGTAATTTTAGATTGTATCATAGACATTATTGAGTGTTAAAAGGATACTGGATTCTGTTATTTTTCTGTGATAAGTATTTTTTTCTTTTGTTTTAGCAAATAGTTTTTATATCTGAGATTGGGCTGCACTAGGGATTTTTCCTCTGACTCTTTCCCTACCAGGAATGCCCATCCTCTTGAGCATCCATGGTTTCCTGACTTCTCTTTTCTTGTTCCGCAGACAGGAAGACTACAATATTTCCATGTACGTTCTTGCCTCTACTGTGTGTTCCGTGGACTGCAGTTAGCTCAAGCTGACACAGATAGAAAAACGAAATTTCTCATCAGCCCACCTTCAAGAAATTTCTACTCTACCCAAACCTATCTACTTATGTTAAATATTAGGATAGCAACATTCAGAATAACAACACTCATCCCCTTTCAATTTTCTTTTCTTCCTTGTTTGAGCTGCTGTGATTCTAGTCCATGCAGGCATAGTTTAGATATGAGTCAGTGAAAGTTTGGAAATTCTGGCTCCAGCTCCTTCCTCCTGGGATTTCCCCCACTCTCTTCAATGTTCATGGTGTCCAGGTTTGGTTTTCCTGGTTCCTCAGCCAGAAAGATCTTGAGATTTCTCATGTGCATTCCCTGCTGCAAGCCCAAAGGACGAATCTAGCTCCTCAAAGGCAATAATTATTTGCACAGCTGTCTTTCTCCTCCTAGTAAGCATGGATTTTCTGCCAGAATATATCTGCTCTGTTCACTGTGTAGTATCTGTAGGTAGCTTTTTGTCCAGGTTTTATAGTTACTATCCGCAAGGTGGTTTATCCAGTTGGGTCTAAATCCAGCATACCCAGATGTGAAAAAATTCCAGTGGATTTCAATAAATTCTGCCTATTACTCAGTCTAATTTTTTTGTGCTATTATTTCTCTGATGATTTCTTACTCCATTTTTTCTTTGTTTCTACACTTGTTTATCAGAAACTGTCTATTCCTGGTTAAATTTTCTATGGCTCATCTTTTCTCTCAGAATGTCTTCATTAGACTTTGCAGTATATTCTGGGGATTTTCTCAATTTTATTTTGAAACACTTTAATTCAATTTTTTAAGTTTGGATCCTTATTATTTTTAAAATTCTTGTTCTTCTATTTCTTTTTTCATAGCATCCTGTTTTTACTGATGAATGAAATGTCTTCTTGACTCTCTTTGGTCATACTAATTAGTATATTTAAACGCCTTTATTTTTCTAAATTATCTGGTTTACTTTTTGGTTAGATGTTATATTTCTTTTGGTCATTCTCTTTCTTGCTATATGACATCTTTCCTGATTTTCCACTCATGTTTTAAATTGAGGCAGTAAAAGAGCTGATTGTGATCTCTGTAAACATGGACAGTAATTGACCAGTGGTTGGCTTTTATTTACTGAGCATATGGGGAACCAGTGACAAATATATCTACCACCCACACTAACTTCTACAGTTTCCTTTGGTTTGTTAAACAACTTGAGAGATGAGTCTTCTAATTTTTTTGTCTGAGAGTAAATTTTGATCTTTTTGTATTCTGTACACCAGCGTTGGTGACTGGGTGAGGGTTGTTTTGCTTAGACAGACTTAATTATTTTCTTTCTTCCATCCTTATTTCTTATGCTTGTTCATTTATTCTTTCTGCTGATTTCAAGACTGGAGCTTCCCAGGATTCTTTCCATTGTTACCTATTATTTGGTACAGCCCTGCCCATGTTGTGGCTTCTTATCTATCATTCATACTTGTATTCATCTTCTAGAAATGTGTTGCAATTTCTCTTAGATTCATAACCACCATCCTTATTGCTTTTTCTATTTATTTATACAATTTTTATTCCTTCAGCTATTATTTTTAAAGTTTTCTTTCTTTTCTTTTCCCTTTCTATTTTTCTTCCTCTCCTACTCCCTCCCTCCCTTCCTTGGTCCCACCCTTCCTCCTTTCCTTCCTTCCTTCCTTCCTTCCTTCCTTCCTTCCTTCCTTCCTTCCCTTATTTGTGACAGTAAGGGGAGGCAAATGTCATTCTCAGTTGGTCATTTTGAACTTCACTCTTTTTTAATGTTAAGCAATATATTCATTTCCTCAGTGTTTTCTTCTTTCTATAAACTGATGAGTATAGCTTCGATTAAATAGAGTAATTCTCATTAAAAAGTTCTCTCATTAAATATGTTCTAGCAAAAAAGGCTTATATGGTTATTATAATAAATATTTAAAAATTCAAATTTTAATAGTATTTATGATATTTACTTATGAAAGTGATTTATGATTATTTTAGAATATATAAAAAATTAACAATGACAATATAGTTACTCAAAATCATATCTTTCAAAGACTAGTAGTGTGCACATAAGTAAAATGGTATTACAGTGCACATGTACTGTTGGTGAATTAACATAGAAATAAATATACATGACTTTCTAAAAGTAATCAATGTGCAATATAACTAATTACAGGGGAAGAGAGTATCTAACATGATGTGTTTATTTACAGATTCAGCAGAATAAATATCTTTGCCCTACAAAGAAGTATATCAGAGAGCCAAATGGGAGAGAGAGAACACACGGGAATTTGTGGGATAATTTCTCTAAAAGTTATCTCTCTGGGATGTGTTTCCTCATCCTTTTTCCTTTCTAGGAAAGGAAATATCTTTATTTATAAGCATATAATGTAAATATTCTTGAATGTAGATCAGAAAATAGCCTTTAAGAAAATTTGGGAAAGTTGTTAACAATCTTCTCATATAATGGAGGAAATCTGATTTTGAAAGTATACACAGAGAAAACTTGGATTTATAAGTTATTACAAATGCCTATAATTTTTGCTTCAGGAAAATCTTTATTCATACATCTTTAATTACAGTGAATGTCTAAACAATTGGCAAGGTAACTAAAAGCACTGTATCTCAATTTTGTTAAGCTCATGATATTATTAATCTTGGTGCTGTTACTAGAATAAGACAATGTCCAAAATTACCATTCTTTTGAAAGTGGACACTATATTGTTATTTTAATAAAAAATTGCTGAGTTCAGAGCTGGGTCTAAAGTTACAAACTATAATGCCATAGGGTCATATGAGATGTAATTTAAAAATTCATTTCTTATCTTGCTTTTTAATTTTTTTGTATGTTCATACTTTATTTCTAATCAGACCAATGAAATACCAACTGATAAATTAATTGTCTTTTTTCCAGTAATTTTTCACTTTTCTTTATGCAGCCTATAAGCTACTAACCAAGACTTCTTTCAAAGAAACATTCCTCTTGCTTCCATAACATTATGTACAGTTGGGGCTCCCCTTAGTCTCTGACCTCTTGTTTCTCTTTGGTTCTTCCTTTGACCAGATCGTTTCTACAATCCATCATTTCTTGTTTTTTTTTCCTCCTTATTTGGCAAGTGACAATCGCGAGATTCACGGACATAGATTCAACTGCCACTGACGTGCACACGGTTTATGAATAGTATTTTCAGCCTTGACCCTACTTTGCGATCTAGGAAAGTATTTTAAAATATTACTCTGCTTCCAAACACATCTCAAATTCAGCATGGCTGTAATTGAACTCAATATTGATTCTTCTCTTTTTGTCTTCTATTTTGGACGATAGTATCACTATTCATTCTCACCTAAATTAGAAATAATTGTATTATCCATTAACTTCCTCCTGGCCTGCCCCTTTATAATCTAATCAGAATTCAAGACCTGTTGGTTTTACCACTGAAAGGTCTCTTTAATTAGTTGCCAAAGTGCCCATTTCCATAGCAACCCCCTTTATTCAAGTGTCCTCTTTGTTTTCTCTAACTTCCCTTGTATTTTTTTTGTTGCGATTTATCCTTTATCTTTTCTGAGAATACGGATTTGATCACGTTCAGCATGCCTATGCCCCTCTAAAATCTTCATGACTTTGTTTCCTACAAAAAATTTCTGAAGTTCTAATAACTGATTCTGCTTATTTGGGGGTTTTACACTATCTTCCTATACTTACTCATTTTCTCCTTCTCTGCTTTACTCACACCAAACAAAACATCATCACGTGGATAAATAATGTGAAATAAACATTTGGGATTTTCTCACCATGCTTTCCCTAACTGGAATGATCCTCCTTGGCTAGCTAAAACATCACCAGCACTTCTAGACCCAATTAAAATTCAAACTTTGTCGATTCATCCCTTCAGTCGTAAGTTGGCTACTATCTTGGTTAAATTAGTATTTACTATTATACACTATAATACATCAGTAGCTGCATACCTATTTGTTTGCCAGCATTAAATTGTTAGATCATTTGGGCAAGATCTCTGTTATTTAATACTTGTATTCCTTACAATGTCCGTCACATTATCTTGCCAATACATCACTTATGTTGGCTACCGCTATTAAAAGCTATAAATATCTTGACCTTTGAGATATGAGTCAGTTAAGTATGGAAACTAGAATAAATTGATAGAGTTTCTTTTCTTTTTTGACACTAGTTCTCGAAACATGAAGAGAATATGTGGTGCTCCAGGGGTGCCTGGGTGGCTCAGTTGGTTAAGTGACTGACTCTAGGTTTTGGCTCAGGTTAGGATCTTGGCCGTAAGATTGAGCCCCTTGTGGGGCTCCACACACAGCAGGGAGTCTGCTTGAGATTCTCTCTCTCCCTCTTCCCCTCCCCCCTGCCGCTCACACACTCATACTTTCTCTCTTTCAGATAAATAAATCTTTTTTAAAAAACAGAGCATATGTGGTGCTGTAAGCATTACAACACAATGACAGAGATGTCTGTCATCAATTAGACCGTCTGCTACTATTTCACATAGAAGGCAAACACAATGACCTGGGGAGATACTTATGTGAGAGGTTATGTAGTTTATATTTCTTTTATTTATTTTTATTAATGCATTATTTACATATGTATTAAAATTCAACAATATTAGGTATACATTTTGATGAGTTTTGGTAATCTGTACGACAGCTTAACTGCTTCCATGATCAAGATATAGAACAGTTTCCTCACCCTACAAAACTTCCCCTGCCCCTTAGCACTTGATACCCTTTTTCCACTCTTTTTTTTTTTAAAGATTTTATTTATTTATTTGACAGAGAGAGAGACCACAAGCAGGGGGAGTGGGAGAGGAAGAAGCAGGCTCATAGCGGAGGAGCCTGATGTGGGGCTCGATCCCACAACGCCGGGATCACTCCCTGAACCGAAGGCAGATGCTTAACGACTGCGCCACCCAGGCGCCCCCCTTTTTCCACTCTTAATTCCAGGTGAGAGCATAGCTTCTTTCTCTCTAAATAGTTTTGTCTTTTCTAGAATTTCATATCAATGTAATTACATAGTATTTAATGCTTTATGTTTGACTTATTTAGTATCAAGTTTGTGAAATTCAATCATGTTTTTACATGTATTAATATTATATTCGTTTTGTTTCTTTTCTTTAAAAGATTTGATTTACTTACTTGAGACAGAAAGAGAGAGAGAGAGAGGAGCAGAGGGAGAGGGACAAGCAGACTCCAGGCTGAGCTGGGAGCCCGATGCATGACTTAGTCCCAGGACTCTGAGATCATGACCTGAGCCAAAATCAAGAGTCAGTCACTTAACCGACTGAGCCACCCAGGAGCCCCCTTATTTCTTTTTGTTTCTTAGTAGTATTCCATGTTATGGACATATCACAGTTTGTTCATTCATCAGTTGGCGATCATTTGGGTTGTTGCCAATTTCTAGCTATTATGAATAATGATGCTTTGACTTCACATACATGCTTTTATGTGACCATATGCTTTCCTTTCTCTTGGATAAATATCCAGAAGATAAGTTTCTGGGTTATGTGGGAAATACATACTAACTTTACAAGGTACCGTCACACTATTTTCCAAGGTGGCTATATTATTTTACACTCTAGTTAAAAACATGCATGAGAGTCAATTACTTTACATTCTCTTCAACAACTTCATTTTTAGCTAATCTAGAAGGTGTGTATTGTTATTTCATTGTGGTTTTAATTTTAATATTCAGCTCTTTGATGATTGATGGTGTTAAGAATCTTTTCCTCCTTGGCTATTTTTAATGATTCATTGAAATATAATTCATATACTATGTAATGCACTTATTTAAAGAATATACTGTGATTTTTAGTAATTTTTCAGGATTATGTCTCATTTTAGAATACTATCGTCCTCTCCAAAAGAACACCATACCAATTAGTATTCACTAAATGTTTAGTCTTCCTAAACACACACACACACACACACACACACACACACACACACACACACACACACACTCCTGGCCTCAAGCAAGCAATACTCGCCAGCTCTGGACATTTTATTTAGGTAAAATCATACAATATGTGATTCTTTGTGACTGGCTTCTTTCGTTTCGCATTATTTTCAGAGGTACATCTGTGTTGCATCATTGATCAACAATTTATTTCTTTTTATCACAGAATAATATTCCAATATTAGAATATACCACATTATATTTATTTATTCCTTAGTTGACAGACATTTTAATTTTATCCTTTGACCAATAAACCCGTTATGAATATTTTTGTACAAGGTTTTCTATGGATAGATGTCTTCATCTTTTGGCTATACGCTGAGGGGTGAAATTGCTGTATCACATGATTTCTATGTTTAAGATTTTGAGGAACTAACTAATCATTTTCTAAAGTCGCAACACCATTGTACATTTCCAACAGCAAAATACCAAAGTTTCAATTTCTCTAGACGCTCACCAGTGCCTATTGTTTTATCCCTGCCTTTGCTTACAGTCAATCTAATGAGTGTGAAGTAGTTTTGTGGTTTTGATTTGCATTTCCCTGATGATTAATGGTATTCGATATCTTTTCATGAGCATATTGACCTTTTGTATGCTTTCTTCAGGGAAAGTTTTATTCAAACATTTTGCCCATTTTTTAATTGAGATGTTTGCTTTTTGTTATTGAATTGTAAAAGTACTTCATAAATTCTAGGTACAAATCCCTTAGTAGATATATGACTTGCAAGAATTTTCTTCCAATCTGTGGGTTGTCTTTGATATTCTTTAAAAAATTTTTTCAGGGGGCGCCTGGGTGGCACAGCGGTTAGGCGTCTGCCTTCAGCTCAGGGCATGATCCCAGCATTGTGGGATCGAGACCCATGTCAGGCTCCTCCACTATGAGCCTGCTTCTTCCTCTCCCACTCCCCCTGCTTGTGTTCCCTCTCTCGCTGGCTGTCTCTATCTCTGTCGAATAAATAAATAAATAAAATCTTTAACAAAAAAAATTTTTTTCAAACTTTATTAAGATATAATTATCATATAACATTGTATAATTTTAAGGTGTAAAATGTAGGAATTTTATATACATATATATTGTAAAATGATTACCATGGTAAGATTTGTTAATACATCTATCACCTGGCATAATTAATTTTTTGTGGTGAGAATTTTAAAAAATCTACTCTCCTAACAACTTTCAAATATACGATACAGTATTGTTAGCTATAGTCACCATGATGTACATTTTATTCCCAGAACTTACTCATCTTATAACTAGAAGTTTGTAACTTCCGACCATCGTCACTCCTTTATTCCATCCCCCCAGTCTCTTCCTATGAGTTTGGTTTTCTTTGATTCCACATGTAAATGAGATCACACAATATTGGTCTTTCTCCATCTGACCCATTTCATTTAGTGTAATACTCTCAAGGTTTATCCACATTGTCACAATTGGCAGGATTTTACCTCTTTTATGGCTGAATAATCATTCCATCATAAATGTGTGTGTGTGTGTGTGTGTGTGTGTGTGTGCGTGTGTACACACCTCATTTTCTTTATCCATGCATCCATTGTCGAATACTTAAGGTTGTTTCCATGTCTTGGCTATTGTAACTAATGCCCAATGAACATAGGAGTGCATATGGTTCTTTGAGATATTGATTTCATTTCCTTAGGAAAAATACTCAGAAGCAGAATTGGGGGATCATATGGTAATTCTATTTTTAATTTTTTGAAGAACCTCTATACTGTTTTTAATAGTGGCTATACTAATTTGAATTCCCATCAACAATGCAAAAGTATTCCTTTTCTCCAGGTCCTCACCAACATTTATTATCTCTTGTGTTTTTGTTTGTTTGTTTTGTTTTTGTTTTTTTTTAATAGCCATTCTAAAAGATGTGAGCTTCATGTCATCATGGTTTTGATTTTCATTTTCCTGTTGATAAGTGATGTTGAATGTTTTTTCATGTACTGTTGGCCAATCAATATCTTCTTTGGAGAAAAAAATGTCTATTCAGGTCCTTTGCTCATTTTTTTTTTCAATTGTATTATTATTATTTTGCTATTGATTTTTATTAGTTTCTTATATATTTTGGATATTAACCCTTACCAGATGTGTGCTTTGCAAGTATTTTCCCCATTCTGTAGGTTGTCTTTTCATTTTATTAATCATTTCTTTTGCTGTGAGGAAGCTTTCAGTTTTATATAGTCCCACTTGTTTATTTTCGCTTTTGTTTCTTGTTCTTTGGGCATCCTGTCCATGTAATTATCATCAAGGCCAATACCAAGGAGCTTTTCCTATGTTTTCTTCTAAGAGTTTTATGCCTTGATTGCTCACATTTAAGTCTTAAATAATTTAAGGTTCATTTTGTGATAGTGTAAGATAGGGGTTCAGTTTCATTCTTTGCTTGTGAATAACCATTTATTGAAGAAACTGTCTTTCTTCCTTTGGGTATGTTTGGCTCCCTTGTCAAATATTAGTTGACAGTAAATTCATGGGCTTATTTCTGGACTCTTGATTCTGTTCCATTGGTCTATGTATCAGTTTTTTTGTAACAATACTATCCCATTTTGGTTACTATAGGTTTATCATAAGTTTGGAATCAGAAAGTGTGATGTGCAAACTTTTTTCTCAGGATCGCTTTGACTCTTTGCGGTCTTTTGTGGTTCCATACACATCTTAGGATTTTTTTTCTATTTCTTTAAAAAGTTCTATTATAAACTATTAAGGATTGCATTGAATCTATAAATTACTTTGGGTAGTACACCTAATATGTGGCTTTGGTATCAAGGTAATACTAGCCTTGGGAAATGGTTTTGAGAGTGTTCCCTCCTCTTCAATTTTGGAAGAGTTTAGGGAAGATTGGAGTTAATTCTTCTTCAACTGTTTTGTAGAATTTGCCAATGAAACTGCCTGGTCCTAGGGTTTTCTTTTTTGGGAGGTTTTGGATTACTGATTTAAACTTAATGCTCCTCATTGATATGTTCAGATTTTCTATTTCTTCATGGTTCAGTCCTTGTAAGTTGTATGTTTCTGGGAATTTATCCATTTTACTCAGTTTGCCCAGTTGTTCACAGGTAACTGTTAATAAGAGTCTCTTATGATCCTTTTTTATTTCTGTGGTATCAGTTATTATGTCTTTACTTCTTTTATAACTTTATTTATTTAGATCTTCAATTTTTTAATTTTTTTATTATTATTTTTTGGTTAGTATAGTTAAAGACACATCCATTTTGTTTATCTTTTCAAAATACCAACTCTTGATTCTGTTAATGTTTTCTATTGTTTTTGTATCATCTGTCTCATTCATTGCTGCTCTAATCTTCATTATTTCCTTTCTTCTGCTGACTTTGGACTTAGTTCTTTTTCTAGTTTCTTGCAGTATAAAGTTAGGTTGTTTATTGGCTATCATTCTTTTTTCTTGATGTATGCATTTATCACTAAAAACTTCACTTTCATATTGCTTTTGCAGCATTCCATACGTTTTGATATGTTGTGCTTTTTTCTTTCATCTCAAGATAATTTTTTATTTTCCTTATGATTTCTTCTTTGATTCATTGGTTGTTCAGGAGTGTGTTACTTAATTTTTATGTATTTGTGAATTTTCCAGCTTTCCTCCTGTTATGGATTTTGTTTCAATCTACTGTGGTGAGATAAGATACTTGATACACTTTCTAACATTTTTAATTTCTTGAGACTTGTTTTGTGGCCTCACATATGATCTGCCCTTGAAAATGTTTTCTGTGCTCTTGAGAAGACTGTGTACTCTGCTGCTGTTGGATGGAATGTTCTGTATATTTCTGTTAGATCCGTTTGGTCTACAGTATTGCTTAAATCTGGTGTTTCCTCATTGAGTTTCTGACTGGATGATCTGTCCATTGTTGAGAGTGGAGTATTAAACTTCTTTTTTTTTTTTAAGATTTTATTTATTTATTTATTTGACAGAGAGAGAGAGAGAGACAGCCAGTGAGAGAGGGAACACAAGCAGGGGGAGTGGGAGAGGAAGAAGCAGGCTCATAGCGGAGGAGCCTGATGTGGGGCTTGATCCCATAACACTAGGATCAAGCCCTGAGCTGAAGGCAGATGCTTAATGACTGAGCCACCCAGGCGCCCCTGGAGTATTGAACTTCTGAACAGTTATTGTATTGCTGTTTATTTCTCCTTTTAGTTCTGTTGGTATTTGCTTTATACACTTAGGTGCCACAATGTTGGGTTCATAAGCATTTACAATTGTGATATAAGGATTGACTCCTTTATTACTATATAATGACCTTCTGTGTTTCTTTTGACTATTTTTTAACTTAACATCCATTTGTCTGACGTAAGTATAGCTATCCTGGCTTTCTTTTGTTTACCACTTGCTTGAAATATACTTTTTGATCCCTTCATTCTCCCTCTGTGTGTCCTTAAGCCTAAAATGAGTCTCTTGTAGGCAGCATTCCATTGGATCTTATTTTTCATTCAGTTAGTCATTTTATGTCTTTTAATTGGAGAATTAATCATTTTATTTAAAATTATTATTTGTAAGTAAATACCTATAAAGTTCTCTGATTGTTTTGGATATCGTTTGTTGTTTGTTTCTTATCCTGCTGTCTTCCTTTGTGACTGAATTAATTTCTGTGGTGGTGTCCTTTGACTCCTTTATTGTAATCTTTATGTATCTACTACAGGTTTTTCCTTTGTGGTTACCATGGTGCTTACATAAAATGTCTTATCTTTATAACATCTTATTTTAAGTTAATAACAATAGTATACAGAAACTTTATACTTTCCTTTGTCTCCCCCTCATATTTAGGGTTATTGATAATTATAATTTATATCTTTTTATATTATGTTTTCAATAATATATTAATACAATTACAGTCTTTTTTTTTTTAGATTTTTATTTATTTATTTGACAGAGAGAGAAAGAGAGAAAGCACAAGCAGAGGGAGGAGAAAGGAGCCCGATGCAGGGCTCAATCCCAGGACCCTGGAATCATGACCTGAGCCAAAGGCAGACACTTAATGGACTGAGCCACCCAGGTGCCCTAAGGTTATTTTTAATGCATTTGTTTTTGACTGCTAATCTAGAGTTTTAAATCAATTATGCACCACCATCACAATACTAAAGAATCTGTTTTGACTATATGTTTACCATTACTGGTGATTTTTATACTTTCTTATGTTTTTGTAATGGTACTTAGTATACCTTTATTTCTGCTGAAGAACACCCTTTAGCATTTCCTGTAAGGCCAGTCTAATGATTGTGACCTCCCTCAGCTTTTGTTTTTTCAGGAAAGTATCTGTTTTTCATTTCTAAGAGACAGTCTTGCTAGGTATAGTATTCTTGGTTGACAGTTTTTTCTTTCAATATTCTGAATATGCAGTACTCTCCCTTTATCCAGTTTTGCTTTTTGCACTTCCAGTTACTTTCAGTCAAACAGATTCTGGAAGTGGATGATTCTTCTGACATATCAGAAGGTCAGTAGTAGCCTAACGCTACATCACAATGCCTATCTTCACCTCCCTTCATCTCATGTAGGCATTTTATCATCTCACATCATACAAAAAAAAAAAAAAAAAAGGTACATAATGTACAAGATAATTTGAGAGAGAGAGATCACATTCACATAACTTTTATTATAGATTACTGTTATAGTTCTTCTATTTTATTATTGTTTGTTGTTAATCTCTTACTGTGCCTAATTTGTAAATTAAATTTTATCGTAGCTATGAATGTGTAGGAAAAAAAAAACCCATAATGCATATAAGGTATGGTATTATCAGCTATTTCAGGTATCCAGTGGGTAGTCTACTGTACCATCTTGGCCTCTCCTGGCCTGTGAAATTTCTGTTGAGAAATTAGCCTATAGTCTTATGGGTGTTCTTTTGCATGTGATGAGTCACTTTTCTCATGCCACTTTCAAATTCTCTATCTTTCCCTTTTAGCCATTAATTATTATGTGTCTTGGTGTATGCCTTTTCAATTTCAACCTATTTGGTGTTTGGGGGTCTCATGAATCTGGATGTTCATTTCTGTCATCATGTATTATAAATTTTTAGCTAACATTGCTTTAAATAGACTTTCTGTTTCTTTCTCTTTCTCTTCTCCTTTCAAGATTACCGTAATGTGTATATTGTTTTCTGTTGATGGTGTCCTATTATTTCTGTTGGCTTTCTTAACTTTTTTTCATTCTTTTTCTCTTTTGTTTCTCTGACTGGCTAATTTCATATGACCTATCTTCTACACTATTTCTGTCTTGTGATTGGTCGAGTTTGTTATTGAAGCTCTCTGTGGAAATTTTCATTTCAGTCACTGCATTCTTCAGCTCTAGGATTTTTGTTTGTTTGTTTGTTTAGCATACTGTCTTTCTTTGTTGAACTTCTTATTCTGCTTATGGATTGCTTTCCTAATTTTGTTTAGCTGTCTGTCTACATGTTCTTATCGTTCACTGAACTCTTTTAAGAATTCTGAATTATTTGTCAGACAGTTCATAAATCTCCATTTCTTTAGGGTCAGTTATTGGAACTTTGTCAGTTTCTTTCAGTGGTGTGATGTTTGCCTAATTCTTTGTGAGCCTGGATGTTTTGCATTTTTATCTGTGCTTTGAGTTAGTATTGTCATCTTACAGATTTTACAGATTTATTTCAGTAAGGATTTTTCTTCACTAGTCAGCTCAGCTTGGAGTTCTAGATGGGTTAGCTTGTAGTGCCCTTGGGCAGATGGGTCTTGCTCTCAGGGTCTTTATTTGGGTAAGACCACCCTTCATTTTCTGAGGGCTGGGGGCGTGTTGTTCCTGGCTGGTCTTTGCTTTTGGGTGGGCTTGCTGACAGGGCTCCATATTTAAGTGGGGCTTCTGAGTGGGCTCCTTGATTGAGTGAGGCTTATGGCTATTCTTTCTTGTTAGGTGGAGCCACTTACCGGGCTCTATAGGCTCCTTTGTTTGATTGAGGTTGCTGGCTGTATTTCTTAGCAGAGTGGTGTCATTGCTTGGCCTCCTCAGTCGAGCAGGGCTATGGGCATAGCTCTGCAATTGCTCCTCACATACACCTCAGGCTGTGATTCCCAACTGGATGGTACTGCTGGCTGGACTCTGTGCTGAGGTGGGTCTGCAGGCAGTGTTTTTGGTTAAACAGGGTCTCCCACTGAACTCTTCAATCAGGCAGTCATGCAGACTACCTCAAAGTTGAGTGGGGCCACAGACTAGACTTCACAGTCAGGTAAGCTGTTGACGATACTCTACTGTTGAGCAAGGTCACTGGCCATGCCAGATGGACAACTGGAGCCCCCAGCTTTAACATGCAGTTGGGTGGAGCTAGAGTATGTGCTCTGTAGTTAGATGGGTTTGCTGTCTGATTCCATTGTTGAGTTGGGCTACAAACTATGCTCCTCAGTTAGATTGGGTCATTGGCTGGACTCCTTGCCTAGATAAGGCTGAAAGCTGCATTATCCAATTAGGCAAAATTATATGCTGTGCTTTGCTATGGAGCAGGCTGTAGGCTGGGCTGTGGGGTCTGGGATGTACCCTAGGCTGGCTTCTGATGCTTTCCAGGGTCACTGTTAAGGCTCCTTGGTTGTGCACGACCAGAGGCTTTACTTCACTTTTTAGCGGGACTGCTGGTTTGGTTCCCTGTCCTACCTCAACTGTAAGATGGGCTCTATAGTTGCTTAAAATCTCTGGTCATGTTTCCTGGTCAAGTGGAACTGGAAGCTATACTTAGCAGTTTAGTGGGACTTCAGTTTTGCTTCCCTGATTGTGCAGGGCTGTAGAGTGAGCTTCATGGCCAGGATGTCTTGTTGGCTGGGGACTCAAATTAGATAAAACCACCCTCCAAGCTTTCTGGCCAGACAGGGTCACTGTCTTAGTTCTACAGATAGGCAGAGTTGTTGGCTGGGCTCCCTGCCAGAGTGTCACTGTAAGCTTAACATCTGGGTTCTGTGGTTAGGCTTTCTGGTCAGATGGGACTGTGTGCTATATTCAGCATGAGTAGGGCTTTGAATGTGCTTCCTTTCCAGGCTGGGCTGTATAATAGACTCCAAGGCTCTTATGGGTCATTGTCTGTTGACCAAATCAGGGAGAACTACCTGCTACTCTCTCCACCAGACAGAACTGCTGGCTCAGTTCTGTAAATGGACAAAGTACTGGCTGGGCTCTCTTCTCTGGTGCAGTTGTAAGGAGACATAAGTTTTATCAAGATCTGACTGCTGGCTACTATAAGCCCAGTACCCTTTCTCAGTTTCTGTACGTTCCCTGTTTGGTCAAGCTCCCCAGATGCCCTCTGTGATTTATGTGAGGTAAGACTTAAATGGGCCTCCAGGGAAGTGCCCACAACACTGAGGGTCTTGGATGTCCACTTTGGCCTCTCCTCCGCCACACACACACTAAAGAAACCATTTGCCTAGCAGAAGACCTCTGGGTGTCATTCTTTGCTGGACTGGGGAAGAGGCAATATGGCCAGAGTGTGGCTGCTCTTTTACCATTCTAATGCAGTCATTCTCAATCTCTGTGGTCCAAGGAGAAGTCTCTGCCTCACTAGTAGGTCCTGGGATTTTTGTAATGATGTCTTATCTGTGGATTTCTAGTTGGTCTTCTTATGAGAAGGACTGAAGTGTCCCCATCTTGATGACAGCACTTCTTCCTTTCACTTTCTTGGCAGTATCATTTTCAGAAAAAAAGTTTTACTTTTGATGTAATCCAAATTATCTATTTTTTCCTTTTGTCACTAATGCTTTGATACTATATTTAAGAAATTATTTCCTGCCACCAACTCACAAAAATTTAAGTTTATGTGTAAGAGTTTTATGGAATTAGATCTTTCATTTAAGTCTCTGATCCATTCTACATTACTTTTTTGTATAATGTGAGGTAGTTATCCAACATCAATCTTTTGCATGTGAATTTTCAAATATGGTTTATTGAAAATAATATTCTTTCTTTTTTGTATCTTCTTGGCATCCTTGTGAAATTTACCATAAGTGTATGGGTTCATTTCTGTACTCTCAGTTCTTTTTTTTTTTTTAAAGATTTTATTTATTTATTTGATAGAGAGAGACAGCCAGCGAGAGAGGGAACACAAGCAGGGGGAGTGGGAGAGGAAGAAGCAGTCTCCCAGAGGAGGAGCTTGATGCAGGGCTCGATCCCAGGCCCCTGGGATCAGGCCCTGAGCTGAAGGCAGATGCTGTACAACTGAGCCACCCAGGTGCCCCATTTCTGTACTCTCAGTTCTATACTGTAACTTTGTAGTAAGTTTTGAAATCATAAAGTGTTAGTCCACCAAACTTCCCTTTATGAAGATAATTTTGGCTTTTGTAGGCCATGCATGAAGTTTGAGATCTCCTCATCAATTATTTAAAAAAAAAAAAAAAAGCTGGGATTTTGGTAGGGATTCTATTTAATCTGTACATGAATTTGGGGAAAATGGCTTCTTAATGTTATCACATCTTCTGATTCATGAACATGGGATATCTTTCCATTAATTAGGTATTTTTAAATTTATTTCAATAATATTTTGTAGTTTTTAGTGTTCAAGTCTTTCACTAAGCTAATTTATTCATTTTTTTATGCTATTACAGATGAAGCTATTTTCTTAATTTCATTTTTGGATTGTTTTATTTTTGTCATTTATTACTACTGCATAAAAATGTAAGTGATTTTGTATATTGATTGTGTGTCCACCCATTTTGTTGTATTCATTTATTGTTTCCAATAAGCTTTTAGTTGGGTTTTTTAGGATTAAAAATAATTTTATTTTCTTTCAAAATCTGGATGCCTTTTATTTCTCTTTATTGCTGAATTGTCCTGGCTATAGCCTCTAGCCAATGTTGGATTGAAATGATTGGAGCAGACAACTTTATGTTGTTCCTGATCTTAATAGGAAAGGATTTAGTCTTTTACTACTCAGTATGATGTTAGCTCTAAGTTTGTATAGATGTCTTTTTATCAGGCTGAAGATAATTTCTATTTCTAGTTTATTGAATATTTTTATCATGAAATGCTTTTAGAGTCTGTCAAATTATTTTTTTGAATAAATTTTGATCACCATGTAGATTTGCCTTTGACTCTATTACTGTGGTACATCACATTAATCAATTGTTGGTGTTAATCCAACTTTGCATTCCTGGGATAAATCCTACTTGATCAAAGTGTATCACTTTTAATACATTGCTAAATTTATTTGCTAATATTTTGTTGAAGTTTTTTTTTTTTCTTCTTCTTTTGGCATCTGTGTTCATGGGAAATACCAATTTGTAGTTTTCCTTTCTTGTGATATCTTTATCTGTTTTTATTGTTTGGACGTTATCGGCCTCATAAAATGAGTTAAAAAGTGTTCCTTCTGCTTGTAGTTTGTCAAAGAAATTGTAGAGAATTAGTACCATTCCTTTCTGAAATGTTCAGTAGAATTTACCACTGAAACCAATAGGGCCTGGGGCTTTCTTTTTTGGAAAGTTATTAATTATTGATTCAATTTCTTTAATATGTATAATCCTATTTAGGTAATCTATTTCACTTTGTGTCTTGGTAGCTTTAATACTTCAAGGTATTGGACCATTTCACCTGAGTTATCAAATACTGGGGTGCCTGGGTGGCTCAGTTGGTTGGGTGTCTGCCTTTGGCTCAGGTCATGATCCCAGAGGCTTGGTATTGAGCCCTGCATTGGGTTCCCTGCTCAGCAGAGAGCCTGCTTCTCCTTCTCCCTTGGCCTACTGCTCCCCCTGCATGTGTGCTGTCTCTCTGTCAAATAAATAAATAAAGTCTTTTAGAAAATAAATAAATAAATAAATAAATAAATAAATAAATAAATAATCCAATATTGAGGTAAGAGTTGTTCACAGTATTCCTTTGTTATCTTTTTTATGTCCCTGGGATCAGCAATGTTGGCCTTTTTCATACTGATAACTAGTGTCTTCTCTCTTTTTTTGTGCTAGGCTCTCTTTTTCTTGGCTAGAGGTCTATGCAATTCATTGATCTTTAAAAAAAAAAAAGGAAAAAAAAAGAAAAGTTTCCATTTTCATTGATTTTCTTTATAGTTTTCCTGATCTCAATTTCACTGATTTCTCCTCTATTTTTTACTATTTATTTTCTTTTGCATGCTTAGGTTTAAATTGTTTTTCTTTCTCCTATTCTCTAAGTAAGAACCTTAGGTTATTGATTTTTAGATCTTTTGATTTTATTCTAACATATGTGTTCAATGTTATAAATTTCCCTCTAAGAACTCCTTTTGTTGCATCCTATACATTTTGATAAGTTGTATTTTTATTTTCATTTACTTCAAAATATTTTTAAATTTTTCTTGAGACTTCTTCTTTGCCCCATGTGTTATTTACAAGGGTGTTGTAAAGTCTCCAAATATTGGGGGATTGTCCAACTACCTTTCTGTTACTGATTTCTACTTTAATTTCTTTGTGGTCTGAAAAATAATACTCTGTATGTTTTCTATTCTTTTAATTTTGTGAAGGTTTGTTTTATAGCTTAGGATGTTATCTTGGTGAATGTTCCATGAAAACTTGAGATGATTGGTGTATTCTGCTGTTGTTTTATGGATTATTCTATAAATGTCATTTAGATTACATTGCTTGATAGGGTATTCAGGTCAATTATCCTTAATGATTTTTTGCCTGCTTAATTTTTTTTAGCTGCTGAAAGAAGGGTCTCCAAGTATAACAGCAGATTTGTCTATCCCTTTTTTCAGTTCTATCAGCCTTTGCTTCATATATTTTAATGCTCTGTTGTTAGGCACATATGCATTAGAGATTATTGTGGGTCTCTCTCTCTCTCTCTCTTTTTTTTTTTTTTTTTGAGAATTGACCTTTTTATCATTATGTAATGCACTTACATACCTCTCCTAACTTTTCTCACTCTGAAATCTGTTCTGTATAAAATTAAAGTCTTTTTTAAACTTCCTTTTATTTAGTATTAGTGTGCAATATCTTTCATTCCCTTTCTTTTTAGTCTGTGTTATTATATTTAATATGGGTTTTTTTGTGCACAAAATACAGTGGCTCTTGGTTTTTTTCATTCATTCTGACGATCTCTGTCTTTTAATATATTTAGATCATCCACATGCAAATTTGGTATAGTTAAGTTAATATCTACCATATTCATAACTCTTTATTCATTGCATCTCTGTTCTGTTTCTCCATCTCTCATTTTACTACTGGTTAAGGTTTTATTTTATTTCTTCTAAGGTTTTAATTGAACATTTCATATGGTTCCATTTTATCTCCTATCCTAGCATATCATTATATTTCCTTAAAAAAACTTCAGTGACTGCCCTAGAATTTTTCAATATACATTTTTAAAATAACCTAATTATAACTTCAAATCACACTATATTTTTTCATGTGTAGTAAAGGTACATTATAAAAATGTTCCCAATTCATCCCTCTTAGCCCTCATGATATTTGTGTCATTCATTTCACATTCATCAAGAGCTCAGCTGAGCTGGGAAGGAACTGAGATGCCAGATGTTGGAGTAACCGATTAAAGCAACAAGCTAAAGATAAATGAGTTAAGCCTTTAATAACTTACTAAGATGGTACAAGCAAGACTCTAAAACCAGAGAAATCTCCAGCACCCTCTGTTCCATTTTCCCCCATGGAAGTGCAAGCAGTCAAAGGTCAGGTAGATCAGCACATCTCACTCTTGAGGGAGTATGAAGGGAAAACAGCCATTTTGAGTTGCTTATTAGCCATTTTACAGCATGGCCACCCTGTTACACCCAGAGTCTGGACGTTTAGATAAAGACCTGAACTTAGGATTCCTGCGACAAATCCCTGCTTTAATTTTCCCAGAACATCTTTTAAAATAACCACTTAGATTTGAGCCTCCGGAAAGTTAATGGCCACGACCCTAAGCGATTTATGACTAGTAAGTGCTTCTACCCTGTTTCCTGCTCACTCATGACCTGGGACAGAGGACTGCTTTTCTCATGGCTCATTGCACACCTCCATCCCATTTCTAGGATTCATAAGTAATAAATCTTATGACTTTACTTTCTTTGTGTAAGTTTATTGAAACTGGGCCTTCAATCCCAACTGCCTTGGGGTTTTCACTTCCTCAAAATGGGAACTCAGATGCTGAGGGAGCCATGCTAACCCCCTGCCAGTGATTTGTGCCTCCTTATAAAGCAGGTTATAATCTGTACACTCTTAATTTATCATACCAGCTTTGGAGGTGGGGGGTATGGGTGAGGGGGCAACACAAGAAGACTTGAACAAAAGTCTGTGGTCGTTTTATAGATCCAGAGGGGGAGGAAGAATGAGGGGAATGTCTAGAGTGGTAAAATACTGAGTCAGAGTAGGGAAAATTGTCTTCAAGTTTTTCCCTCCTTCCCAGTCTCATAAGGATGCCTCAATAGGGGTGCCTGAAGAAATCTCTGTCCCAAGCCTCAGATAAAAAAATATCTGTGCGAAAACTTCAGGACTAAGAAAGCAAATATGCAAAAACATGACCAGCCGGCGAGACCTGAGCTCCTGACTCTAGCTGCCCTCAGAGACTGTGATGCATTGGCAGAGCACCAAGTCNNNGGTGTAGGGAAGACCACTTTCCCCTGTGAGGCCTGCCAGGTAAAGCCTCTGTGATTTTATGGTCAAGCCTGAGGAATTACATGTAAGTTTTTAAACAAACCCAGATTCCTCAATACCAATTTGCTATAATCACCCACTACATTGCAGTGTTATTACTGTAAACAGTTATCTTGCATATCAAGTAAGAATAACACATATTTAATTTTAGCTTTACTCACTCATTTTCCAACACTTCTTTTCTTTATATAGCACTGAGTTTTTGACCTATATCATTTTTGTTTTCCCTGAATAACTTCTTGCAACATTTCTTGCTGAGAATTTCTCCTGCAGACAAATTCCGCCAAGTTTTGTTTCTCTGAGAAAGGATTTATTTATTCATTTTGAAGGGAAATTTGGCTGGATATAGAAATCTAAGTTTATGTGGTTTTTTTTTTTTTCGTTTTAACATCTTAAATATCTCACCCCACTTCCTTCTTCCTTGCATGATGAGAAGTCTGCTTTTACTTGTTCCTCTACAGGCAAGGTGCATTCTTCCCTTGGCTGCTTTCAAAATTTTCTCTTTGTCCTTTGTTCTCTCTAATTTGCATATGAGATGTCTAAGTGTAGTTTTTGACATTTATTCTGCTGGTTGCCCTTGGATCTTTTTGGATCTGTACTTTGGTGTCTGTCAGTAATTATGGACATTTCTTGGCCATTATTGCATAAAATATTTCTCCTGTCTCCCATTTTTCTTCTGTTTGTAGCACTTCCTTTTGATTTTCAAAGTTTAGATATTTCTGACTGCATTACACATCTGTTTATGCACCTTGTCCACTTTTTCCATTAACTCCCTTAATACCATAATCATAATTATTTTAAATCCCTTGTATGATAATTTCAAAATGTGTGTCAAATCTGGATCTGGTTCTGATGCTTACTTTGTCTCCTCAATGTGTGTGTGTGTTTTCCCCCTTGCCTTTAATATACCTTGTAATTCTTTTTTATTTTTTTTATTTTTTTATTTTTTTTTGTCAGAAATGATGCATCAAGTAATAGGAAAGAAGGTAAATAGGGCTTTAGTGTGAGGTTGTATGTTCATCTGGCTAGGAGCTGGGCTATCTTTAATGTTTCTATAGGTAACTGTAGAGGGCAGAGGCTCCAAATTTTTCTAGTAACCTTGTTCTTGTCACTGCTCTTGCCTTTGGCTTCTCTAAATATTCCCACTCAGGTCAAGTCTGTGTCTTCTAGCTCTTTCCCCTGCAGTGCACTGTTATCATACTGAAGTGCTATTGATATGATGGGAAGGTGTGGGGAAGCGAAGGCATTGTATAATCTGATGACCAAATCTCAGTCTTTTCATGGGCCCGTGTTCCTGACTGTACCCTGTATTCGTTCCACCATTAGCTATTCTTCCTTTAGTTGACACAGGAAGAATAGAGGGGACTGGAGTCACAGAGATATCTTTCCTCCATGTGGAGCGTGGCTCAGGTAAAGATGTTTTCTCTGGCAAGTAGGTCTTTGTTATAGGCAATACTTTGGGCATATTTCACAAAGTTTACTTTCCCTCCTCCTTCCAGAGCTATCAGAATGTTTTTTCTTGGCTCTTCAGTGTAAGATTTCGGTGGGGTTCCTCGAGGTCAAACCACAAGAGTTTAGGTACCCCTAAGACTGCAGTCTTCAGGAATTTCTCACTCCCCAATGAATCCAAATTTGGTCCCCAGCAATTCATAAAAATTACCATGTTACTGTTTCCACCTGCTTATAGCCCCAGTGATTTCCAGGTAAGCCCATATTGACTGTGATGTTTGTGCTTCACCAACATGTCTCTCTCGATTTTGAAGGTGGCAGTTACCCCTGTGTCTTAGTTCTCATGTGGATCTAACAGAAGTTGGTGATTTTCACTGATTATAGTTTTTTCTTCTTGTAAGGACAGGAATAATGACTTCCAGGCTTTTTTATATGTTAGAACTGAAGCCAGAATACGATTCATGCTTTTTTTTACTCCTCTAATTCTGGAACTCCAATTATTTGCATGTTAGACTCCTTGCTGTTATCTCACAGAACTTGGGGAAATGTGTTTTCATTTCACTTTTATGTTTATATTTTCATTTCACTTCCATCTTTATAATTTTATTTCACTTTTTCCCCCTCTTCTTACATCAATTTGGTTATTTTCTATTGACCTGCTTTTAAGTTCACTAATTCTTGCTAATAGAAATTGGGAAGTCTGTAAGAGGAATTCTTTATATTTAATGTTTTATTTTTCATTTCTTGAATTTCCATGTGGGTCTTTTGTTATATAATTTTCAGGTCCCTGTGAAATTTCCTATCTTGTCAAAAGCATTCTCATATATTAGGTTTAGTGTGAAAGTTACCTGAAGCTAAGTGTATTGCCAAAAAGAATAATTAACATTTGTTAAAGAGTTCATACTATGTGTAGCTTATTTCTCACAAAATAGTATAATTTAATATTTAGTCTTTTAATTGTTAATTTACCAGTAAATTTTTAAAAACTAAGTAATAATCATAAAGAAAATCAACATTAGATTTAACTTGTAGAAGTGGGTAGAAGATATTTTATAAAACCTATGGATAAGCAAAAACTATTAATGTACCTGCCTTAACATTTTTTCAAAGATAACTGCTTATTTCTGTTCAGTAGAGACAGATTTTTATAGCCAAAGGAATGGTGAAAATTTTCTGCCTTAGAGGCAATTGTAAAAATGTTTTAATGTACCTCAGCTGGAAATTTCTATGGTTTGCCAAATTAAATAATCACTTTCTCCCTGCAAAAATGTCTTTCATCTTAGAAAGGGTTTGAGAGTAGTGTATATTTGAAAACTATGCAAATACTTAAAATTTTTTAGTGTTTGGCATGAAAATGCCAATTTTTAATCTCTGCCTTAATTACCAATATGAGAATTCATGTAAATGAAGACAAATGAAAAAAAAAAAAAAAGTAGTTACCAGAGTTTATAAGAGGGACCTTTCAAGATAACGTACTTTAACTTGTAATAGAGAATGGTTGGTTGATTATGCTTTATTCCTGAAAACTTTTAAAGCAAGTTTTATTTCCCTTCATTTTCCAGTGAAATAAAAATAAAAGATTTCTAGGATACTATTTGTTGAGGATTTAATGTAGCCAAATTTTAATTATGGTTTATTTTTTATTTAAACAAATAATAGCAAACTCACTACTAAATGTCAGGTGTATTTGTTTATGGTTGCATTTGTTTCCAGATATTTTTCTGATTTATTCTAAAATTAATAATCTCATATTTGAAAAGTAATTACCAAACTCATAGTTATTTGGGGGGGTGCTATTATAATCTAATAATAGGTATTAGAAAAAACTTTGCAAAATTGTATCCTGACCACACCATACGTGTTAAAATGGCCGAAATTTGAAACACCGACACCACCGAATGATGGCAAGGAAGTGGAGCAACAGGAATTCACACCCATTGATGGGAATGCAAGATAGTGCAGCCACCTTGGCAGGCAGTTTGGTACTTTCTTATAAAACCAAACATACTCTTACTACACAATCCAGAAATCATATTCCTTGGTATCTCCCCAAAGGAGTTGAAAATATATCCATACCCAAAGCTGCACAAATGAACTATAGAGCCATGAAAAGACATGGAGGAAACTGAAATGTATATTACTAAGAAGAAATTAATCTGCAAATGTTACATATTGGTGATTCCAACCAAATGACATTTTGGAAAAGGCAAAACTATGGATTCATAAAAGAAGAAGAAGAAGAAGAAGAAGAAGAAGAAGAAGAAGAAAGAAAAGAAAAGAAAAGAAAAGAAAAGAAAAGAAAAGAAAAGAAAAGAAAAGAAGAAAAGAAAAGAAAAAGAAAGAAAGGGAACAGTAGTTGCCAGGGGTTGGGGGTAGGGTGGGGTGAAGGAGATGAGAAGGTTGAGCACAGAAAATTTTTAGGTGTGAAAATCCTCTTCATAACACCATAATGATGGTTACATGTCATTATATTTGTATTCAAACCCATAGAATGTGCAACACTAATTGTGAATCATAATGACTTTGAGTGATTTTGATGTATCAATGTAGGCTCACTGATTGTAAGAAATGTACCAATCTGGTGGAGGATGTTAATGAGAAGTCTGAATGTTTAAGTGCAGGGGGCAGGGAGAGGTTTACAAAAATCTCTGTAATTTCTGTTCAATATCTCTGTGAACCTAAAACTGCTGTAAAAAAAAAAAAGTCTGAAATAAAAGATTGTATCTTGCTCTTTTTTTTTTTAAAGATTTTATTTATTTATTCGACAGAGACAGAGACAGCCAGCGAGAGAGGGAACACAAGCAGGGGGAATGGGAGAGGAAGAAGCAGGCTCATAGTGGAGGAGCCTGATGTGGGGCTCGATCCTGGAACGCCGGGATCACGCCCTGAGCCGAAGGCAGACGCTTAACCGCTGTGCCACCCAGGGGCCCCGTATCTTGCTCTTATATAAATAGTTTTCAGTGGCATATCTAGTGTTTTTAAAGGTGGTCATTTCCATTCAATAGAGACGGATTTACAGTTTAAAAAAATGAAAAAAAAAATGCTGACTTCAATAAGGGAAATCACTACATTGCCCATCTTAATAATGTCTCTTAGGGAGAAAGGCAAAGGCAGAAATGTCATGGGTTTTGGGCCTCGTAAAGGTGGGCTGTTTGATGGGTAAGCCTATGATTGAATGAGGTTGATGACATAAAAAATGAGGGTGGTGGACATACAGACTAGAGGATACCAAGGTGAGAGGATAAAACCAGTCTTGGACAGTAAACAGTGGCTTATTTTTCTCTTTCTTTCTTTCTTTCTTTCTTTCTTTCTTTCTTTCTTTCTTTCTGTTTTTTTTTTTTAAAGATTCATTTATTTATTTTAGAGAGAAAGAGAAGGGGGGAGAGGTGGAGGGAAAGAATCTCAAGCAGCCTCCTCACTGAGCAGGGAGCCTGACATGGGACTCCATCCCAGGACCTAGAAATCATGACCTGAACTGAAACCAAGAGTCAGGCACTCAATAGACTGAGCCACCCAGGCACTTCTTATTTTTCCTTTTGTTTTAAAAAACACTTCCTCTTATCCCTATCAGAAAAGAAGATGCAAATAAATTAAGAAGCTTTTTAGACATTATATTAGGATCTCTCATTAATCATATTTTAAACAAATGGACTCTACCATCATGAAGAGACTCAAAAAAAAGTCTATTAGTGAGCTAAAATTGTAATTTACATCTTACACCTTTTAATTCTTTTATTATTTTTATTCTTGAGGTGTATTTAATTATTTAATCAATCCCTATACCCAAAGTGAGGCTCCAATTCACAACCCTGAGATCAAGAGTCACATGCTCCCCAGACTGGAGTCCCTATATCTTACACTTTTTAAAATACCACATATATGTCTTTATGTATCATGCAGTTAAGGACCTCATAATAATAAAAACAAAATATCAAAAAATTTCGAGCAGTAATGAGATACCTATTCATGGCTCTTAAAGAAAGAGACAAAACACCTCTCTGCCCCTGGATAACTCTATTTTGTACCTTGATTTAATACCAAAACCCATTATCTTGAGTACCTGACTAGGTAAATTGTCTTTATTTCATTATTGGCTTTATTTTCCTGGATAGAAAAAGAAAGCACAAAACTCAAAGTGGGCAAAAAATAACAGAGCTTCTTAGCCTTTAGGAGGAAATTCTTTATTATACCACTTTAAATGTCCTTCTGATATTCCTCTTTCACAAAGAAGAAGTCCATATATGACATAGGCATATTCATTAACAGCCTTTATCATAGCATTCCTATTACTAACCTAAAAGAACACCTTCAGCCTTTACTTTTAAGGGATTCATTTTAGGCTTCTGATATTAATAAGGAATGGGGACACTGATAGCTCAAATTTTTCATATTAAAGGGCTCATTTACAAAAAAACCCCACAAAAACAAAGTAAATGGAAGAAAAATAATTTATGCAAAGGCTGCTAATCCAGCTGTTTTGCTTCTGGGCTTAATTGGATTTACCTAGAATCCATATTTGGAGTCAGCATGTGTTATATCATCAACATAAGCAATAGTTATCCAACATAAAAGAGACTATGCAGAGTAGTAAACTCCCAGATTAAAAACCTCAAACCAAAGACAAAATATTAATTTATTTGACTCATCTCAGCATAAACACTTTTCTTAGTCATGTACGTTATCGACTTCATATACCAGCTTGATGCTGTGTCTCTACATTTCTATCCTTTGCATGTATCTGCTAGACAGAGACAGTGAAAGGAACTAGAGTCCAATAAAATGAATTTGAAAATGATTACGCATCTCCTCTTCTGTCTGGCAGGCAGCCAGTTGACTATTGTCTGTTCAGAAAGGGGTATAGCATTTCAGTTTCAAAGTCAGGTACAAATTATCAATTATGAGTCTTTCCCATGTGAGGCCTTTTCCCAAGGAAAAATAAATTTATTCCTTAAAACTTAGCCATACAAGCTATATTCAGGGAAGAATTTGCACATGTATTTACTTACGTATATTTTAATCCATTTGTTATGGGAAGTTAATATTAGATGTTTTCAAGTGAATGCCAGAAATATTTTATTTATTCAAAATATTAAAGAGATTACCAGTGCTTAAAGGAAAAACATTTTTCGCTACAAATGTTGATGAATATATGTATATATGCCAACCTGGCATGCAAATATATTTTATATATAAATTCATATCCATATCACATAAAATGGCAACACATTCAATATTTTTAGCTGCATAACTCATACTCTGAAATCCTTCACTACCCTCTCCACCCTGTTTGCAAGTGTCCCTCTTATTCATATCGGCACACCCGATCTTCCTTTTCTGTTCGACTTTTGCTTTTTCTATTGCAGTTATCACCTAAAATGACAAATAATGTATTTGCTTATTATGTCTCTTGATTGCTGTCTATTTCCCCCTGCTCTAATGTAAGCTGCATGAGAACAAGGATTGTTTTGTTCCCCAATACATCCCAACTGTCTATAACAGCATGTCATGAGTCGGGTAGGAGCTTGGTAAATAAATGAAGGAGCATGTTGCAAATATTATGTATGTGTACATATTTATATGTACTGGTATATGTGGAGCTGGATAGATAGATATGTTCTCAGACTTTTAAATTCTACTTTCCACATTTTTTGTCTAAGCCATTTTCTCTCTGTCATTTAAATAGACGATGAAATGCATAATGTCTAAAAGTTTAAATTAAAAAGGTCCAGCCTTATTTTTCTAATATTCTGACTTCAGAGTTCTGAGATATATACTTCCCCAACAAAATGCTTGACAAAATACTCTTTTTCATTTTCTTAACTAAATGAATTGCTATCATAATGTTCTGAGCTTCATTGACCAATATTTCTTCCAAATCAAATGAAATGAAAAGCCACTCCTGAACTAAATGAAACAGTCTGGGTTGCATCCAAATCTTCCAATGAAATGGGCACTGGAGCTCAGCAGCACCATCAGAGCCAACTTAGCTCAGATGAGTTTGAGTTAAGTTGCAAAATAGAAAATCATTCTGCACAGTCATGTCATAAGCTGGCAAATTTAAGGTCTGGAAGCTTCATACTAGAATATTTCCATCATTAATGGCGACCCAACTGGGTTGTCACAACTTATTAAAGAAACCATGAAGGTGGATTCAACAGTATTATGAATTGTCTTATGAGAAAAATAGATTTAATTTCTGCTCAAATATTCAGGTCTCTGCTCAAAGTGTCCCTTCTTAGTGATATCTATATAGTACCCTCTTCACAACATCTTTACTGCCTATGACAATTTTTATTCATTTTTCTCGCTTGGTTGTTGTCTGTCTTCCACACTAGAAGTTCTATGAAGGCAAGCACTTTGTATGCTTTGTTCATTCCTGCCTCCCCAGTGTCAAGAAAAATATACCTTATAAAGTCTAGGTGCTCAAATAATAGCTGTGAAGTCAACAAATGAATGAAAATGAGCAGCGCAAGTAGGGGATGTTTCTTCTCCTGTGCATTTGGTTGCTTCTAAAGCCTCTGTATTGAGCATTTAAAATAATAAATATCTTTTTGTGAAAAGTATTTTTATCTTTCCTAGAAGCACCTCTATGATGTGAGTTAGGATTGTATTTTTACATGTTTATTACAAGTCACATTAAGAGGATTCAATAACTATGATCTCATAAGTACATGCTAAATCCTTAGAAATTACCGATTTTTAAGTTATTTTGCTTTTGATTCACTAGGTTGTGTGCTGATATGAAAAACAAACAAACAAACAAAAGTAAATAAATATGTTACTTGAGAAAACAGACAAATGGAGAAGACTTCAAAAGATCCAGCACTGTGATGGTGGAACAGGAGAAAGTTAACGTTTGAACTGCAGGCATCTTTGTTAAGTCCAGGGTGTCTTTCCTGGATTCAAGATCTGATGAGTACACGATTGAATAGATAGCCTGGATTTAGGGGAGAGGTCTTAGCTGAATTTGGGATTTATTTTCAAATACATATTTAAAGCCATAAGAAAGGAAGTGAATGTACGTGGAAAGAAGCAGCCTTCTGCAGATTGTTCTCTGAGATACTCCAACATTAAGCAATTGCAATGATCAAGTAAGGCCTTTGAGAAGTGATCAGACAGATAGAAGGAAGAAACAAGTAGGCACTATGGTGTCCTTACTATCCAATAAAGAAAAAAAAATTTCTGAAATGTGGGATTGAAAGGCTGGAATCAAAATATATTGCTCTTCATGGTTTTTGAAATCGTTTTCAGTTCTATTTGCTTTTCATTGTAAAAGTGACAGGCATATGATAGAAGTATTAGAAAAGAGAAGAAAAATTAATTCATATTCAAGTTTGGTAAAACATGAACAGATATTTGTTGGAAGACCTCAAAGCCACTATTACTAAATTTAATTCCTATTAATCTTTTTCATTTTGTGCATATTCTTAAATACTGAACTAATATTATATGTATAGATTTTTATCAAATGTTCATTTTACTTAAACTGTAAGCATTTAGGGACATCTGCGTAGCTCAGTTTGTTAAGCGTCTGCCTTCTTCTCAGGTCAAGATCCTAGGGTCCTGGGATCCAGTCCTGAATCAGGCTCCTCGCTCAGCAGGGAGCCTGCTTCTCCCTCTACCTGCTGCTCCCCCTGCTTGTGCCCTCTCTCTCCAGCAAATAAATAAATAAATAAATAAGTAAATAAATAAATAAATAAAATACACTGTAAGCATTTAAAACCCTAATGTTGACTGATTACTATTTTCTTTTACAGTTTTTATTGAGATATAATTGACATATAACATTATATTAGTTCCAGGTGTAGACTACTATTTTTTTTTAAATAAATAATAGTCCATAAGGGGTTAAACTGTATTTCTTAATCTCTTGTTAATAAATATTCAGATGTTCTCTCTCACTCAACAAATATTTTTGAGAGCTAATTTGTGACAGGTACAATATAGAGATGAACAATATTCTAGAGAAAAATATATGCAGGCTAATAAACAATTACAAAATAATACAAAAATTTAGCAATTCATATTTATTACACACCAGGTACTGAGTGTTTTACATAATTATCATAATTATCATATTTAATCTTTACCAAATCTTATAAAATATACATTATTATGAGGGATGAGTATGTACACAAGAGTGGAAGAGCTTGGAGTTATTAGAAAATGTCAACTCGTTTGTGTAAATATGATGGGGGGCTAGCTTATGGCGAGACAATGGTTCCCAGGAGATTGCCTTGAGGGGACAGCCAGGGTTGCCTGGAGAAAAAGGCTTGAGCTCAGTCTACAAAGTACGCATGTGATGTCTGAAAGAGATCTTGGAGATCGTGGAAACCGTGTAAAGCCTTTAGAAACTGAAATGGCGTAAAGAGATTTATGGTTTAAGAAAACCATTCCATAAATGAGACTAGAACCATATAAGCCTCTAAAGAGGTGATTGTGGTGATAGATGTACAGCATGAAGCAGTTCTGATTAGAGCATTCTTTTCCGTGTTTGGGAATATTTCTCAGAAGTGTAGCAACTGGGTTAATATATATATATATGTATATATATATAAAATCAATATATCGATTTATATATTGATATAATATCTAATATATATATTGACTTATACATTATCAAATATATATTATCAAATAATAATATATATATATTGATATAATATATCAATTATCAATTTATATATAGATAAATAGATATAGATATATATAGATATATGAGTTTGGGAAAGGAATATAATTATTTGGGAAGTTTTCCCCCAAAAGATTTCATAAGCTTAGAGTATTTATACATGATTCTATTTTGGTAGCTTTTACCTTATTTTTTTTCCATCATTATTATCAGCTGGCCAGGTTCACAGTGATTGCCAATTGTCATTCCTGTTTTCTCTTTGTCTTTGATTTGAGCATTTTGACTATAAGGTGTCTACATATATGGATATTTGTGTTCTAGCTTCCCATTCTAAATATCTTCCCGAGATTTCAGATTTTTATTACTATTTTCATTATTATCATCATCATCATCATGTTTACTTATATGGTAATAATGTGACTATGGTGGTCATCTCATATACCAATGATTTCAATATAAATTTATAAATACTACAGATTTTTTAAGAACATTTTTCATTTCCCATTGCCAACTATCTATACTACAGCATTAAAGTGGTCATCGAACCTTGATTTTTTGACATTTCCAGGGGTCTTCATTTCTTTGTGAGGTTCAAGTTTCCATCTGATATATGCCGGCTGCCTGAAGAACCTTCCAATAATATTACTTGAGAAACAGGTCTAATAACAATGAATTCTCTCAGCTCTTGTCAGCAAAAGTCTTTATCTACCTCCATTTTTGAAAGCTGTCTTCCCTATAGAATTCCAGCAACAAGGTTTTTGTTTTTTTGTTTTTTTTTCTTAGTCTTTTAAAATTGTCGCTACATTGTCTTCCTGGCTTGCATTATTTCTGAGGAAATGTGTGCTGAAATTCTTATCTTTATTCTCTTATGTGTAATATTTCTTTTTTTCTCTTGCTGCCTTCAAGATGTTCTCTTCATCTTTATATTTCAGTTTGAGTATGATGTGTCTTATTTCTGCTTAGTTTGAAGTCTTCTGAGTTTCTTTAATATGTGATTTGATGTTTTTCATTATTTTTATAAAATTTTCAACTACTCTTTCTTCAAATTTTTTTTTCTGCCTTGTTAGATCTCCTGTCTCCTTGTGGGACTACAATTTCATGTATATACCATTTGCTGTTGTGCTCGGGATCTTGGATGTTCTGTTATTCATTATTTAGCACTTTTTAAAACTCTTTGTGTTTCAGTTTTAATAATCTTGTTAATCTAACTTCAAACTCACTGAGTCTTTCTACGCTTGTGTCCCTTCTACTCATGATCCTGCTGAGGATTTACTTCTTTACCTATGATATGACTTTTATTTATTTATTTTTTAATTTATAGCATTTCAATGTTGCTATTTCTGGCTGCTGAAATTTCCCATTTTTTTTCACTCATTGTGCACCTTTCTCACTAGACTCTTTAATATCTAGTGATAATTGCTTTAAAACTTCTTCCAGTGAGCTTCAATATCTGAGTCATCTCTGCTTCTTGTTATGTTAATTGTTTTATCTCTTGAAAATGGGTTGTTTTTTTTTTCTGAATTCTTTTTTGTGTGTGTATTTCATAATTTTTCATTGAATGTCAGATAGCACATACAGAACAGTATAAGTAGATAAAAATAGTATTTAAGCCTAATAAGGTTTCCTCATTTTCTTTTCTGAGGTAGTCAGTGTGGGGTTGAGCCAGTGTGGGCTGAGCCTGTTTTTGCTATGGTTAGTTTCAGTGCACTAAAGACTGTAAATTCCTTCAACTGCTTAGAAGGGAGTCTGTGGTCCCCAAAGATTTTCCCAGTGCCCATTTTCCACCATCAGCTTTTGATCATCCCTGCACACCTGTACCACAGAGAAGAGTCTCTCTCCATGTTCTTGCCACTCTCCCAGTCATAGAATGCTGTGCTGGGTACTCAGTGCTTGGTGCATGGTGGAGTTGAAAGAGTTCTTTGTTGTCCTGGTCCAGCATTAATCTTAGGCAGGACCTACATTATGTGTCCTGGTCTCCAGGATGGGACATGTTTAGTGTTTTTGTCTCTTCTCCTCATGGCAGCAATCTTCATCTTCTTATCTGTGTCTGGTGTTTTTTAACAGACAATTGCCCATCAGCCTCTTGTGCTTCTGAACATTAAACCAGCAGAGACACTGACTACTTTTTTTTTTTTAACTATCTTTTCAACAATTTTGCATAGTGAACAACTTTGTCAGAAAAATATATTGACTCTTTGGAGCACAGGGCAAGATTTGTTTGCTATTCACTGAAATAAAGATCAAGTCTCCTTCCGGGGCACAAGGTATATAGGCTTGTTTGCAGTCCATTATAAAAGATTGAAACACCCTCAACTGGAGCTCTTCTTCTGTAGGGCAACCCACCACATGTACAGGCATCATCTAACCGTCATCATGTCACCTATGGAAAATAGGGCTCAGGGTTCTGGATAAGAAAATGATAATATGCTGACTACCACTATTGCTGTTAGTGTTAAACTATTCTTTGTCTATGCCCTAGGAGCCTCATGCTATTTTGCCAGCATCTATGAAGTTGTGTCAAGTTAACTTGTTAGCTTATAAGTAGGGTAAAATCTCAGACCCTTCACAGTTCTTGACAGTCTTCGGTGGGATTTTCTGGTCATTGGCTAGCAATATGAGACATTCACTTTGCTCAGTCAGTTAAGTGGCTGACTCTTGACTTTGGCTCAGGTCATGATCTTGGGGTCCTGGGATCGAGTTCCACATCAGGCTTGTGCTCAGTGGGGAGTCTGCTTGGGATTCTCTCCCTCCCTCTCCTTCTGCTCCATACCCCACTCGCACTCTCTCTCTCTCCTTCTAAAAAATTCTTTTGTACCCACTTCTATGGCTCTTTCTCTCCTGTCCCAACTAAGGTGAGACCGTTTGTGTGTCCTGTCTTTCCTTGGATGGGTTTATTCATCTTTGGATTTGGTTTACTTATTGCTTTGAGGAATCAGCTCTCCAATGAATTCAAGAAAAGTTATGATATTGTAAATAATCTAGCCTTTTCTCCTTATTAGGTTTGAAGCAATGTTCTTTGCAGCTGTCCATTCTTAGACAGAAATGGAATAGTGTCTCATTTACTTAAAAACTATTTTTCAAGCTCTACTAACAACAAAGCCGTTATACTAAGCCATGTCAGGGGCATCCAAAGATATATAAATAATGATGAAAAAGTAATATTCTCCTCACTATCAGCGTAGTAGTTTTCTGCTCGTTTATCTCATTGGCAAACTTGTTATCCCATTTGAGGTCCAGCTTCCCGGACTCCAAGCTTTATCAAGTCTACAAGTCAGAATACCTCATAATTCCACAAATGCCTTGTTCCTTCCTACGTTATATCAGATGAGTAACCACTAACATATTACCATTTTTACCTGTGGAAGTCACTCAAGGATCCCTTTTTGTTCTCTGTTTTTTCACTTAGCTGCCTAAGTGAGAACCAGAGGGCCTAGAATAAACTGAATTGAGTCCCTTAAGGGTATTGGTGCATAGAAAGTTAATTCTTCCAAGGATAGTGCCTCTTAGCGATTTTTTTTCACGAGCTTAGCTCCTTTTTGTTTATGAGAGAATTGAGTTAAAGAACTTCCAGAATTCTATCCATATGACAGTCTGTGACTCTTTAATTTTGTCTTCAACAAGGAAGATGAATTATATGATTTCGAGTTGGAAAGGAACATAGAAATATATACCCTAAACTTTTTGTCATAAAAATAAGAAAACTGAGACAAAGGAAAGTTAAATGATTTGCCTAAGGCCATATAGATGTAAAATGGAAGCAGAAAACAAAAAACAAGTTTTAAATCATTATTCTTTGACCACGAGGAGGGCCTAGGGAAGACGAACTGTGTTCAAATCCTGGGTCTGTTGCTTACTTATCTGTAAAACAGAAGCAAAGTGACTCAACCTTTCTAACTTTCTGGGGAAGTTCACCCTTTTGGGAAATAGGGGCAATAATGACAATATTGGCTTCCTAGGGTAGAAGTGAGTAAGAAATGATATTATTGTTGAAAGTGCTTCTCCAATGTTTTTAATAAACACACAAGGGCCTTTCAAACAGTAAAATGTGTTTTATGATATTAATGTATAAACTTTAAAAGAATGAGCAGGAAGAGAAACTGTCAAATCAGTATTTCTTTGCAGTGTTTTTAATAGAAATGTGTCACATTGTCCCATAGGCCTCAGTTGCATACAGGAAGGTCAGGAGCAGGTTGCAAATTTGGTTTCTGTTACAATTCAGATTGAGCAGGGTTTTTGTTTTTGTTTTGTTTTGTTTTTTAATGTTTAGTTAACCTAATTAGCGTATCTGTTTGCAAGTGTGAGGAAGGTGATAGTCTTCTAATAACACTGCAACTCTTCAAAGTATAGATGTGGGTGTGCAGGGGTTTGGGGGAACAAATGGAGAAACAGATTTGGATGAAAGCTAGAAGAGTAACTGCCAGAGAACTCATCCTCCCGCCCTTCCCAGGGAATAGCTGTGGCAGCGAGTGGTGCCGGCTTGGAGTGTCTAAAATTTATTTTCTAGCCAACGCTATAATTTTTATTCCTGTTTATTGACCAAGAACTGCTTCATTTACTGAACTAACCACCTTGTAGAGCAGCGGTCCAGCCCTGTGGTTTCTCCGCATTGGCCCTACAGGTAATGCCCACTGCTCTCCCATAGATGGCAGCATTTCACAAACAACGCCAGCACCAGGACTGGGGGCTCTCCACACTCTCCTCTCAGAGAAAACAGCTCCTTAATCTGTTGACAGGATTAAGGACCCCTGTTGTTTTACAGGAAGTAAATAAATCCTTATGGTATTCTGGAAACCTCAGAAGTATATGAGAGTGGTAAGTAATTGTTTATTCTATGGTAGAGGTATCAAATGAATATTTACAGCATTTAAAACAATTACCTTAGATTCATGTGGACTGGTGTTAAAGCCCAGCCTTTTTGCATTATCTAGTTTAGAATATCTGTTGAACTCTAGCCCAGTGGGTTTACTTTCTGAGTACAGAATTTCTTGCTAGCACGATTTGATAGTGAATACTAAAGCTGAGAAGACAGTGACTTTTTCTTTCTCGATTCAGATGAGGCATTTAGGAATTAAAATATTATCTATTGTGTATGCAAAGCATTGCATAAAACATATGCCACATGATACTACAAACTAGAGGAACACAAGCAAAATAAAAGAGACAGTAATAGAAGAAAACTAGTATCATAGTGAGTGTGTTTCAGCAAAAGATTGTCTTAGACTTTAAAATCCATTGAAATTCTCAATGTTCAGTAACATTGTTTCAAGTGGACAGAAAAGTACTCTCGCCTAAAATCTGGAACACCAATGCTACATTAAAAGGTTTTAGTTGGGGATTCTTATGTATGTTTCTTAAATAATTCAAAAATGACAAAAGGCAATAATCTAAGTCCATCAGTGAGATTTACCCAGGGGTCAATTAAATGTTCCTATGATTTAGGATTTCCACTACTTAGGGTGCACTGTTTTTCTTTTTCTTTTTTTTTAACTCCTATTTTTTTCTGAAACTTCCTTTTCTCTGTATGTTTTAAGAAGCTGATGCCTTTTTAAAAAGTACATTTGATCCGTGGTCATGATATGTTCCTAACCAAATAAATGATTGCCATTTTGAGCTAGAAACACGTTTTCATATATTTAAGATCCAGATTTCCAATAAAAAAATAAAAAATGGTTTTTTGTAAGTGATAATCTCTAATACAATGTCTAGTCTTCAACGGTACAACTACTCTGTAAAGACTTAACCAGGCACTAAATACACTTTTTCTTTTAAATTCAAGTGTTAAATTGGAATATTGACTCTCATTGTCACTCTTATTTTATTTTTATGAAGAATTCATTAGATAATTGGCTTTAATAATCCGTGAAACTCATGCCTGAGTACTAGATATGGTATTGACTCTGCCTCAGTTGAACTTCTTAACCATTCTGGTCTTCAGTTGCCATATTGATAAATGTGAAAAAATAATTGTTTTATGTAAAACACATAGTGTTAATTTAGTAAGTGGTAGAAAGTAGTACTGTTTTTGTAAATCAGATACTGAATATTTGTTTGAATAATGGTGCAGGAAAGGCTCTAGAAACTGGATACAAATGGCAGATTCCTGTTGCTTAGCCCCCCTCACACTGTATTCCATCACATGATGGTGAGTTTCACGGTGCAACTGACGTTATCAATAACCAGTCAGTGCATATGGGCCAATCTAGTTGTTGCCCGTCAAGTGTAGTAAGCTTGACAGAATTCATTTAGCAGCCAAGCGTGGTGAGAACACTGCACACTTACATAGCATTGGTAACATGATTCAATAATACGCAATAAGAGTGATAAAAAGGTGATGAAAACCTGACCAGTAATTGCTCTTTTTTTTTTTTTTAGCTTCTGATAAATACTTTTTTGATGTTTTAAATTCTGCTCAAGGAAATTATAGAAAATCTTCAAATGCCAGTCTGAAACAAAACAGCCTGCCATGCTTTTTTTTTTTTTTTTACTGTGGTCAGAACACATATCATTAGATCTATCTACTTGCTTAACACATTTTTAAGTGTACAGAACAGTTTTGTTAGATAGAGTCCCCATGTTGTACAACAGATCTCTAAAACTTTTTCATCTTGCCGTAACTGAAACTTTATACCCATTGAACAGCAACTCCTCATTACCCTCTCCCCACCACCCTACCCGCTGGCGACCCTCATTCTACTTTCTTCTTCTGTGAGTTTGACTATTTTCGATATCTCAAATAATTAGAGTCATGCAACATTTGTTCTTCTGGGACCGGCCAGTTAGCTTAATGTCCTCAGGATTCGTCCATAAGGTGGCATATTGCAGGATTTCCTTTTTTTTTTTTTTTTTTAAGACTAACTGATACTCCATTTGTATGTACAGACCACATTTTCCTTATCCATTCATCCATCAATGGACCTTTAGGTTGTTTCCACATCTTGGCTATTGTGAATAATGCTGCAGTGAATATGGGAGTGCAAGTATCTTTTTGAGATCCTGACTTCGATTATTTTGGATAAAAGCCTAGAAGTGGGATTGCTGGATTGTAGAGTAGTTCTATTTTTAGCATTTCGAGGAACGTCTATACTGTTTTCCAGAGTGTCTGCACCATTTTACATTCCCACCCACAGTGTGCAAAGATTCCACTTTCTCTGCAGCCTTACCAATACTTGTTTGTTGTTATTTATAAGTGGCCATCCTAACAGGTAGAAAGTGATATCTTACTGAGGTTTTGATTTGCATTTCTCTGATGATGAGTGATTTAGAGCATTTTTTTCATATCCCTGTTGGCCATCTGTATATTTTCTTGGAAAGACATGCTTGTTCAAGTCTTTCGAAATTTTGAATTAAGTATTTGGGGTTCTTTTTGCTATCAAATGTAAGAGTTTTTTTGAGACATTCTGGATATTATATATATGTACCTAAATATAATACAAATAATATGTAAATATATAGGTACATATAACATATGAAAATATATGTAAACATAAATATAATACAGAATATAAATATATATAAATATTGTAACCTCTTTTCAGATATATGGTTGGCAAACATTTTCTCCTATTCATTCTGTTGATTATTTTCTTTGCTGTGCAGAAGCTTTTTAGTTTGTTACCGTCCCACTTGTCTATATTTACTTTTTTTGCCATGCTTTCGGGGTCATAGCAAAAAAAAAAAAAAAAGAAGAAGAAGAAGAAGAAATTATTGCCAAGGCCAGTGTCATGAAGCTCTTTCTTTGTTTCCTTCTAAGAGTTTTACAGTTTCAGGTCTTATGTTGAAGTCCTATATCCATTTGGAGTTGATTTTTGTGTGTACAACGCATTTTCTAAAGTCACTGTTCTGTAAAAAAAACTAAAGTCACCATTTTATTTTAAACTGTATGTAGTAATCATTCTTATATGTGCAATAAATATATACCCTAATATGCCCTCTTTTTAAAATTATCTCTCTTGATTTTGAAATATAATTGAAAATTTGTTTCAATAGCTATAAATAATCTTGATTGTTTTTAAAGCCATTTCATAGGTGTTTTGAATTAATTGCCTCTTTGAAATCATGTGATTACATATAAATATGAGATATAGGCCAATAGTTTTGAAGGAGTAGCAAATTTTTGCAAAAGCATGAAACAAAAACACTTGTCAAAAATCTGATAAGATACCAAAGGTACACTTTCCATGTATCATGTAATTTCTAGAACAAACTGAATTAAATAAAATATTATAATAATAACACAGACATATGACAAATATTTGCCTAAATGTGATTTAGTTTTTCACCTTTGCATGGGTCTTTGTGTAAATGTATTAAAAATAAAAAGACAAAATCTCCCTGCAGCTCTGGAAATAAGGTCATCATAGCCAATTGTCTGTATTTCTGAATTCCTATCTTGGGTTAGACTCTCTGACCTTTGGGCTGGAGCAGGCATTGTTCTCCACATGCTCTCCAGCAGGCTTCCAGGCCAGCCTGCTGCTTAGAAACAGTGCTGGTCCTGTCCTCCTTTCTAGATTAAATTAGATACTTAGTCTGCTTCATTACTTAAGGCACATAGGTAGATTTTCCCTTTGGTATTAAACACAGTGCGACATCATCTATTTTCTTGTTTAACATTCGTGGCATCTATCCCTTCCTTTGGTTCCCCCTCATCACCTCACATTAGGGTACACCTTGAAACAAACCAGGCTATGTTTCTGGTCCTGCTGCCTTTTTATGTCACCAGAAAATTCTTCCTAAAAACTCATCTTAGAAACCATCAGTAGCCCATCCCATCAAAATCCTCTGCCTGATTTTCAAGATGGTAAGATAACCATGTCTTGTCAGATGTTCCACTCCTTCCCCACAGGAGTTCTGCAGATCAGCCTGACTCCTCACAACCCCAGATTATGTCATTCTTAACTCGGTAACTAGTCTTCCTTCCTCCACATCTTTCCCGCCAATTCTCTACCCTCTCTGCTGACTGTATCCAGATCCTATCCCTCCTCTAAGTGCCCATTTTGACTTATTCACTGTTGTATCTCTGGTGGGGACATTGCTTGGAACGTGGTAGAGACTCAGTAACTTCAGAGACTGAGAGAACCCAAGACCACTTTGCCTGTGATGTTGTCTCTGACTAGTCCTGGTCACAGAAGCCCCTCCTTTCCCTGAAATCTTATCATACATATGGTCTGGAATTACCCTTCCATTTATTGGCTTATTTTTATTCGGAGAGATTGATCAACCAGTATTCTTTCTCGTAGGACGATTTGCTCGTAAATTGCTTAATAAACATTATGAGTAATAGTAACTTGTTGGTCCATGCTTGCTTGCTTCTACATTTGGGCAACTGTCACATGACTTAGGACTTGTCCCGCAAAGTGAGTTCCCCAGAGAAGCTGTGTAGTGTGGTAAGTAAGCACACCCATACTAAATTCAGAGCAATGTGAATTTAAATTCTATCTCTATCAAAAACTAGTTCTGTGACTTTAACTTTTCTAAGTCAGAGCTTCATTTATGATATGGGGGGTGGGGTGGTCTGTCTCATATTTAGAAGAAAGATTAAATAAAACCAGATACATAAAAATGTGGAATATTACTTGCCACCTCGTAAGCGCTCAAACATAACGATTGTTACTATTTTTGTTGGTGGTGGTATTTCAGTGAACTCTAGCCTGGGATCACCCATTTTACTACAACCTAGTGACAATGTGAGTTTTAATATTTCTTATGTATTTTGAGACATGCCTCAACCATTCGGAGAATAGGACTAGGGAATAGTAATTTCAAAATTATTTAAGTCTATTGTCTTTGAGGGTAGTGTTTTTTCTCTTTTGATTTTAGTTTCATATCCACCCAATAAAAATCAAAAGGCTTACATCATAGAGATATTGCAGAATCTAATGAATTTTGATGTTTGACAATGCAGAACGCTATAAGTGCATATGAAATATTTTAATAAAAGTCACGACCATAGCTTTACTTAAAACATGAGACTTAGTTAGGGTCTCCGAGCTGAGGCTGTTCACAACTTTGGCATCAGACTGACCTATGTTTGAATCTAGGCTCTGTACTTGAGTGGGGGCAACGTACCTACTAAATTCTGTGTTCATTTTCTCACCTATACAATTGGAAAATCAACTCCATCCAGTAAGTTCGTTTTCAGGATGAAATGGGAGTGTGCCTGAACATATTAATACTCAAGAAATAATGACACATAAGACAGAGTCAAGTCAACACGTTGAGTCAACAATGACTTATAGATCACATGAACTTTGCCGTGAGTTTGGCTCAGATTTAGGCACCGTGAGAAGAAGGTTTGTGAAAGATTATGAATTTTATTGAATTTACCGATTAGGATGTGTCTACGACCTGTCAGGCATTCTTCAGGCATCCTGGCAGAGTGAACAGAACACAACTCCCTCTGTCACCGACCTTTTATACCATTGGTTGCAAAAATATGTGTAAGAAATGCATAAAAGATGTTCCAATTTCCTTCAAGAGTCAGGTTACAAAAACTTGAAACTGGAAAAAAAAAAAAAAAGCAACGAACAGAAAATTTAAATAAAGGTCCAAGGTAGCAATTCCAAAGATATCCTAAGGGAGCAGATGATTAATTATCCCAAGTGAATGTTATAAACATGTATCCAAGAAGTTCTAAGGCAGAGAAATCACTTTATATAAACTATATAAATAATAAACATGTTTATGAGAAGTTTTCCCCAAACTAACTTCACTCTGAATTCAGTGGGGGTGGTGAATGAGCACCGGCTGGTTTAGGTCATTTGCGTGCAAAGGAGGGGGTCTGCCCAGAGTACAATGTCAGCAAGATGTCTGTTTTGGACACCTAATAAAATATCAATGATTTGTTCTGCTTTATTCCGATAACTAATTTTTTTATTTTAAACACACTGACACGACAATCTCCAAAGCCCTAAGAAGTATGACTCTCAGACTTTGAGATCAAACTGAAGGTCTCTAAGGTAAAACAAAAAGTTTTGGCGGCTCTCCTTACTCCTTTTCCGTACAGGACTTTGATCACTTATCTCACAATGGTGAGCTTGGAGTGAATGTTGCTGTGCTGACATCAGCAGACAGGGTTTCTGCTTGTCACTAAGTGAAAGCGTATGATCAGGGAGGATATATATATATTTTTTCTAGGTGTCTTTTTTGAAGCTTCCTATCTTCGCCTTTCATCTATAATGAAACAGCATTGAAAAGAAGGTGACGTGTGAGATGAGACCGGGAGAATAGATTCTTTATTCCACAGGAATAGAGAGCTGCTGTTCTAGTTAACTGTTGCCTTTTATTCTGTTTTGACACAATTGTCAAAACGTTTAACTCTTCCTTTCCCAGAAGTTGTCATTTTCGGAAAGAGTAGTGGCCGGCAAAGGAATTGCACGGCTGTTATTGAAGGCAGATCCGATGAAGCAAAGTCAGTGTTATTTTGAGATAAGAAGGTCTTGCAGAAATAAACAACTTGACATCTTACTTCCTTTTTACAGTGTAGCTCAGACACAAACCACATGAGTTCGGCCTATCGATTTGGAAATATGAAACATGACAAATCGCCGTTTTTCTAAACTTGAAACTGAAGAAATTGTACACTTCCTCAAGAATTACACACTTGAGCTCTTCTAGGTAACCTCTGGATTTTCAGGACCCATTTTATGGCTTTGAAGGGTGTTAAAACAGGGCTTGGCAAGTGTTTATTGGGCCAAGGTATATGGTTCAAAGGAAACAGAACCACACGGGCTTGCTTGTATAACAGTGTGAAGCGACTACATTAAACTAAGCCAGATTACTCCGAAGGGGAAAAGGGTGTTAGGAAAACCATCTGTGAGAGCAGACAGATTGCCATGGAGTAAAAGAAAAGTGTCTTAGAAACCGAATAATAGGGAGACACCCAATAATTTTTCTGCTTCCTTTTAAATATACGACACAAGCAAAAGGAATAGCTGGTGTGGGAAGAGGAAATCACAAAGCACACAGAGTGCCAATGCATTTCTTTTGTGCTTAGGTGAGTCCAGAGAAAGAGGAAGTTAATTCTCCGCGGAGAATCTGGGGGAGAAAACCAGGAATGCTCTATGGGAAGGAAACCTAAAAGAGCAGGTAGAAAAGGCCTGAAGATTCCTGCTTCAAGACACCGCTGAGTGTAGAACATTCCACGGATTAGAGCTATTATGACAGCCTTCTGGGCTGCTACCTATCCTCTATTAGCTTCTGATTGTTGGAAGACAGGTGTGTGAAAGGGGAAAGAGTAGGCAGTGCTCCTCTTGGTGACTGAGTGGAGCTAAGGAGGGCCAGAGGGTGACCATGTCCAGCGAAGGCCGTATTTCTTGTCACGAGTACCTGGATCGGCGTCAGATGGCAATGACACAAATGTTTCATGGCATCCTTGGTCTTTCCATTTTTGCCACCTCTTTTGGTAGCACAGGGTTGCTGCATGTTTTCTGTTTCTTACTACTCTTTCCTTTACACACTTCTGACATTCCAAATGCTTTCTCTGGTGCAGGATCTCTCAGCCTCAGCCCTATTGATATGTTGGGCCAGAAAATTCTTTGTCGTGGGAGAGTTGCTTGTCAATCGTAGGGTGATCAGCAGTACCCTTGGCCTCCGCCGGCTGGATGCAAGTAGCGTTCCCTCACCCAGTGCAGACAATCAGAATCGTCTCCAGATAATGCTAATGATGTCCCCAGGGGAGAAAATTGTCCCAGGTGAGAATAACTGGTCTGGTTTGTGCTTATTGTGTAGTCTGAAAAGGTTTATGCTAAAAATAAATGTGACTCCCTAGAAATATTGTGCCGGTGGTTGCAAGTGGGATGAGAATTTAAGCTGCCAATTTATTAAACATTAGTTAATTGTTCTGAACTGGCCCTTGTTGTTACATTTCAGAGCATTTTGTCTCAGTGGTTGGTGGATGCACTTATGTGTTTTTGGAAGTCAAATTCTATTTTTATCTATCTGTCATCTATCTATCTATCATCTATTATCATCTCTACTTATTTATATGTTTGTTGCTTTATAAATTTCATTCATTTGGGTTAAAGCATTTGGGAAATATGATTTTCCCAACCAGGACAGGTTACCAGTATTTCACAGAAGATGACTCGGAAAGAGTTCAGGTTCCAAACATGTTGTGTGGGGGGAAGACAGCTCTGCATCAACGCTAATGGTTACTGGCTTGAATTCAGAAGTGGAATAAACTTGGTACATCAGTACGGGGGTGATGACAAATAAGCACACTGAACAATTTCGAAGAGATGGTTATAGACATTCTTGACTTACCTCGGATGTAATTTCTAGGTTTTTGTTTTTTGTTGTTTGTTTGTTTGTTTAACTCCAAGTGTTAATGACACAAAGCAACTGTAGTGGAATAGAAAGTGCACTGGGCTAGGAGTCCAATGACCGGGTTCAAGTCTTCACCCTTCCACGGAGTCACGTGGAGTGGAGAGCCCAAGATCCTTATCCCCAAAATGGGGAGAAAAATTCCACAGAGGGCTGCTGTACCAATGAGGTAGTATAAATGAGAGGCTAAAAAGTCTGATCCGTGGAAAGGTGCGATGAAGCTGGATTCAGTTACTTCTTCTTTAAATATCATTAACAGTATAGAGCATAAAGATATTTTAAAGTTGCCCTAAGGAGTTCCTGCGACACAGTTTTCCTGGACAAGCAGCTGAACCAAACTTCAGGTCTGTCACGCCCGGGGGGGGATTTGTGGACCACTGTGATATTGCACATACGTGGGGTTTTACAAATCAAATCGCACTCTGTATACATTAGGGAGATAGGATATAGAAAAGAGTGCGAGGGATAACTATTTTGTAAAGTGAAAAATTCCCACTGCTTTTCTTGGCAGTAGAGGTAATCATTCCATTTTTGCCTGTTTTAGGAATTTATTTATTTTTTTTAAAGATTTTATTTATTTATTCGACAGAGGGACAGCCAGCGAGAGAGGGAACACAAGTAGGGGAAGTGGGAGAGGAAGAAGCAGGCTCATAGTGGAGGAGCCTGACGTGGGGCTCGATCCCATAACACCGGGATCACGCCCTGAGCCGAAGGCAGACGCTTAACCGCTGTGCCACCCATGCGCCCCCTAGGAATTTATTTTTAATATTGGGAATTTATGGTGGCTATGTGTACTACAAGTACCTCTAGATACTATATTTTCTTGACTTAAGATCTCAGCTCTTTTTATCCATCACTCTCATCTGCACGCTGCTACCGAGGTCAATATCTTGATTAAACTCACAGGAAAAAAAGTACTGACAACCCAGAGTTGATAATTCACCCCATTATAGTTCAGGAAAAGAGATTTTAAAAAGGAAAAACAGAGCAACACAAAAACATATCATTCCCAAAATGGAATAGGTTTAAGTGGTATTATTATAGCAAGGAGGAAAAATATAAGTGACATATTTAATATAAATTACGGCCTTCAAACAACCTGTTTTTTCATCTTCTAAAAAGTTTCTAAAATGTCTAGCTGATGGGAATTAAATGGTGCAAGAGAACAGAATAGGAGATTCTGCTGGAGGATACCTGACTCACGTTTCCTAGGAGATGAAGGAAAATGAAGAATGGCACATAGTCACCAAAATATTTCCTCAAGAAAAACCTATATCCAATGACAAGTGAAGAAAAGAGCCCATTTGTATTAAGAAAATAATGACTTACTTTTTCAGTTTTCCTTTTTTCTAATCTTATATGGAAAATAGTCATTTTGCAATATAGTTTATACTACCTTAGCGGTTATAGAGTACGTTCTTTATTAGTTATTAATACACGTGACCAAGAACTTTATTTACTTATTTTTTTTGAGAGAGAGAGTGAGCACGGGGAGGGCAAAGGGGCAGAGGGAGAGAGAATCTCAAGCAAACTCCCCACGGAGCGTGGACCTTGATGTGGGTCTCGATCTCACGACCCCCGAGATCATGACCTGAGCCGAAATCAAGAGTCAGATGCTTAAGGGACTGTGGCACCCAGGCACCCCAAGAACTTTAACCATATATTCAAACAGCAACTTTGAGACGAGAACTGTCAAGTGCTAACACAGCTTAAGTGCTCATGTTAAAATTAACCCATTTCCATTGTGCACTTCAGACCTCTGGTGGATGAATTTGTTCACTTTAACTGTAATCCATTCATCGTTGCAGAAATATGCTCTCCACCCCCATGATTCTACTAAAAAAGTTGTGATCTAATTGGACAGGAGCACAGAGAATTTATCCTCTTCTGTGGTATTGCTGCTGAAAGGAGGAGAGGGAAAGGAGAAAGAACTGGAGATGTTTCCTTTAGAATGTGGACCTCCTGGGGTGCCTGGGTTGGCTCAGTCAGTGAAGCATGTGACTCTTAATCTCAAGGTCGTGAGTTCGAGCCCCACAATGGGTGTAGAGATCGCTTAAAATGAAAATAAAATAAAATGTGGACCTCCTATGGCCTGTGTACTTGCTGCACTTTCTGGATGAACTGTGTCTCCGGGCAGTCTCTGTCTAGGACTTTGAGGTCTCAAGTTCTCCAGGCAAGTTTCCTCATACGGGGCAACAAAGGCAAAAAAGGGCACCCTTCTCAGGTCACAGATGACCTCACTAACAGATACCAAATGCCTTATCGGTACAAGATCAGCCCCTTATCATTTTACAATGACATTTTACGATGTCTAATTTCAAAGTTGCAGTTTGAATACCCATTTAAAGTTCTCGGTTGTATGTATTAATAACTAACATGGAATCTACTCTATGATTGATAAGCTAGTTTAAGCTTTATTACAAAAGGTGTCATTCTCTGCGTTTACAGTATCGTGGATGAACTACTACTGATGGACATGCTCTAGAATGCAGTTTTAAATCTTTCATTTGAACATCATTATGTCTGATACCCAGGAATTCCAAAATTTTAAACAAAATGAGAAACCAGTAGAGTGAAGACTGAATTTGAGAGCTGGCAAAGAGGTTCTTTTCTTCATTCTGTCTCTTGTTCTTTGTGTGATGGAAATGAAAGTTACTTTTAATGAGCTAGGTGTAAGAAATTTAGATTTCTGCCAAACTGGTCTTTCCTTCCTTCTCCCTTCCTTCCTTCCTTCCTTCCTTCCTTCCTTCCTTCCTTCCTTCCTTCCTTCTTTCTGTCTTTTCTTCTGTCTGTCCTTCCTTCCTTTTATTTATTCCACTCAACACTACAGTGGATCATTATGTGACCAGACACGGTACAAGGCAAATGTGACAGAGAAAGGAACAAGTTAAACCAAGCCCGCACGATGAAGGAGCCAGTCAAGTAAACCAGCTGAGGAAGATCAGAGGAAAATGCTGGAATAATAAAGATCATATAGGAGAAACATCCAGTCTGGGCTGCCGTGAGCTCTCTCTCCCTCTCCCAACCCTCAGCCCCCTTCTTACTCTTTGGGGGTTTCCAGGAGCTATATGGCATATATGGAAAAAGAAGGAACAGAATATAAGAATGTTAAATAGGACTGAAGCTATTTCTAGATTATTCTGCAAAGTTGATCATTCCTTTCTGCATAGAATATTGGTTATATATGGTTTTACTTTTCTAATGGCAATATTTTGACAAGTGACTTCTTAGCCTTTTGCTTTCTTCATCTGCAAAAATGATATAAAAGTTTCTGTGGTCCTACCTTTTCAAGCAAATGATGCACTTCCCAGCCATTTCTTGCTACAATTCATCCATACATTCTTGATAGAGACCTGTAAAACATCCTGAAAACTACTAATATTTATTTATATCCTCTCTTAAAGAAATAATTAATATTGATTAATCTGGGGCTTGATAATAATTGAACCCAGTTCACAACAAAAGCAAGTCATTTGTGGTGCTTAGAAATTTTGAATAGTGGTTGCCTTTTTCTTTTTTCCTATGTCTAGATGAGACTTAACCTTGGATAAAATTATTTGACAAATTCAAGTTAGACAAAGCCAAAATACTGATATGAGTGGGTAGGTTTGAAATCAATTGAAGCCTCTAAAAATAATGTTGGGAAAGTTGGCATAAGAGAAAATTATTAAATATGACACATTCTTCAAAACTGATTTGAAAATGGTACAATTTGTGATATAATACACTAAATAACTTTAAATGAATAAATACAATGATTTATGCATATCTAATGCATGAATATATGAATTAATCAAGGAAATGTAAGGATTCTTTTCTATTAAAGAAAAAATATTTATCCTGTACCCCCCATAGTGAATGTAAATGATCATATATTTAATTTAAGAAACATTTCTTTATAGATGCCAGAGATATTTAAAAATGGCAAACAAGAATTAAGATTTTTGGGGGCACCTGGGTGGCACAGCGGTTAAGCGTCTGCCTTCGGCTCAGGGCGTGATCCCGGCGTTATGGGATCCAGCCCCACATCAGGCTCCTCCGCTATGAGCCTGCTTCTTCCTCTCCCACTTCCTCTGCTTGTGTTCCCTCTCTCGCTGGCTGTCTCTCTCTCTCTGTTGAATAAATAAATAAAATCTTAAAAAAAAAAAAAAGAATTAAGATTTTTGTATCTTGTTCTACAAAGCTTAGAATTCATTTTTGGATGAGAAAAAAGTCATACCCTTATTTATAATATATAGAATCTAGAAACGAGATAAATGCCTACTAAAAGAATATGATTAAATAGAAAACATTTATTAAATGGGATAGTAGGGGAAATACTCATAATAAAATGTTGAGTAATAAAACAGTACACAAAAACAGTCATAGAGCCAAAGCCAAATGTTTAAAATTGATTGCTTATATTTTCATAATGCAATATAGCAATGTAATGACAATTCAGTGATTATTTGTCCTACCAAAAATCACATAGAACATTTTCTAGTTGCACAACGCACCATGCTAAGCTCTGTGGAGGATATAGAAATGAATAATTTTCTTCATTTATGTTTCTTGTGCTCTTGTTTTTACAATGATGTTGTGAATATTTTATGGAGGTTTATTAGGTGAAGCTTAATAGAAGATGACTCCCCGCTTTGGGCCAGAAAGTGATCCTCTCCACTGAGTACGTACCTTTCATTGCTAAGTTTGATGCAGGGGTGGATTTTTATAAGCTGGTTCCTTGAATCATTCTCTGTAAATCATACCCAAAGAAGACTCAGTCCTCTTCTCTAGTCTCCTAGACATGAACAATATTTTATAATTGCTTTCAGCTCTTTTGACACAGGACTTTTGAGAAAACTTGTAAAATGAAGCTCCAAACTTGGGGCGTACACTCACTGCTCCTTTTGAAAGTGGTTTCAAAGTCAATAGGCCTGGAAACTGTTTCTTTCTTACAGTAAACTGGTAAACAGACAAAGGGCAAGTTGCTCCTTCTTTTCCTATGCGGGCAGCACATATTCTTTTTCTTTTTTCTTTTCTTTCTTTCTTTTTTTTTTTTTGAAGATTTATTTAGTTGAGAAAAAGAGAGAAGGGGGGAGGGACAGAAGGAGAGAATCTCAAGCAGTCTCCCCACTGAGCACAGAGGCTGATGCAGGGCTGGATCCCACAATCTTGAGATCATGACCTGAGCCGAAATCAAAAGTTGGGTGCTTAGCTGACTAAGCCACCCAGGCGCCCCAGAACATAGCCTTAACATGAATGGACTTGTGCCCTGAGATAGCAATAAACATTTAGACAAGTGAGAAACCATAACGCAATAGAAAATGCCTAAATATTATTATTGTTTTAAAGAAAAAATATATAGGTATTTCTCCTATCTAAATGTGTTTCATTATTATCTCTTATTCCCTTGTATCCACTTTCGATTAATGTACATACTACATTTCTTCAGGTGTGCCTTTAATACTTTTAAAGCATTTTGTCAATATTAGAGTTAAAATTTTTGAAAGTTAATTTTGTTGTTATTAAGAAAATAAATTATGCTTAATTTTATTTTGTTGTACAAGGTACAATTCCATTTCAGCTGAGGCCATGTGAGTAATACATAATAATAGAAAGCATGAGGGTACTTTCCAGATACATAATAAAACTAAATGAAAAATTTTAGATAATTAAACATCTAGAAGAAAATTTTGGAAACGCTTATCTAATCTCACGTAGAAATCATAAAATAAGTGGAGAACTTCAAATAAAATTTTCCGTATATTTGGTTACATATAAGTAATAGGCTTCCAAATGCAATAAATGCATGAGTAAAATTGTGAAGAAAACCAAAAAGTGGGGAAAGTATTTTCAAGTTATAAAAATCAAAGGATTTAGGCAAAATAATAAAGAATAAAATAAATCTGATCACAGTGGGCAAAGAACAGACACAATTCATGAAATAAAATAAGCAAATTGACAGACATGTGAAAAATTTAATACCAGAAATAAAATGTTTGTAAATTAATGTAATTAGAATATTTTTCACTTACTAAACTATAGGGGCTTATAAAATGCAGTAGCTCCCAGAGATGTGAATAAAAGGAAATATGAGTTTGTTTCTCCTTACCTTTCTGGAAGGAATTTACATTAAAAATTTAGAAGAATGTACATCATTTGATCCAGTAATTTCAATTCTTTACTATCTGTCAAATATGTGTGAAAGCATAGGCAAACATTTCACTATAACCTTATTTACAATATACAGAAATTAGAAACAACCTAAATGCCCAAAATAGAACATGATTAGATCAATATTATTTATTTAATAGGATGGTAGGGAAATGCTCCTGATAAAATGTTAAATAATATATCTTTTTTACAAACTTTAAAATTGGTTATATATATATATATATATATACACACATATATATGTATGTGTATATATAATTATATTTTCATGGTTCAACTGAGGGTGAGTTTTAATTTTCTCTTTGCACTATTTGATATTTTTCTACTTCTCTAAATAAATATCTATTTTTAAATACTCAGCTATTAATAATCAATGCTATTAGGCGCGAGCGGCTCAGTCAGTTAAGCGGCTGACTCTTGGTTTTGGCTCAGGGCATGATCTCAGGGTCCTGGGATCAAGCCCCTGCTTGGGCTCCACACTCAATGCAAAGTCTGCTTGTCCCTCTGCTCCTCTCCTCACTCATACTCTCTCTCTCTCAAGTAAATTAATAAAATCTTTTAAAAAAATAATGCTATTTCAAGAGGGAGATCTATGAAGAAGAAGGTATTGTGACAAAGGTTAAGTGTTTCGAAGATTGGATTCAATTTCAGACTTGCTTAATTCCCGTGTTTCTAACCACTGCAAATCATAACTGTCAAAGTAATTGCCTATTTACCACAACAGAGTCATAAAAGCATTAAAGTATAAGGCAGCTGTGTGGAGATGAGACCCCACAATACTTTAATGGTCAGAGTAGCTGAAGTTGATTTTCTCAACCATCAACATATAAAGGAGTCTTGCAGTAATCTCCTCATTCACGGGATGTTTTGTTCAGAAACCATTGTGATTTGTTGCTATGGTAGCTGGAAGATCTTCATGGGTTCAGTTCCACACTGTAGCGCGTTTGGGCATGTTTCAGGCATTGACAAATCAAGGAATGGCGTTTCTGGGTATACCTACAATGTTTTGTGGAGTTCTTTCAGTTATAGAAATAAAATAAATAAATAAATTAATTAATTAATTAAACAGGCAAATGATCCCCCCTGTAAGCGTGGGCCTATGTTTATGCTGCATCGTAGGTACCAGAATCCAATTTTCATGGGGAGAAACTTAAGGGATACTCACAGGGTTGGGGGTGGTGGTGACGGATAATCCCTTTAAAAGAAGAGAAAAAGGAAGAAACAAAATGAAAAGAAACACAGCTACCCTCACAACCTCTTGCATTTCCACACAGCCTCAGTCTTGCTGATCCTGGGAAATCAATGATGGGTGGGGGAGAGGGAGGGACAGGCTTTCACTATAAAACTGCAACAAAGACTAATTCTGGAATTTAAAGGAGAAATGTCTATTCTCCTAGTTAATGAATAGAGGGCAGATTCTTGGGTTTGCATTCTAACTTGGGGAAATCCATGTACCTTTCTATGCCTTTTATTTCTTCATCTGAGAAGAAGAGCTAAAAATTTGTCATATATCAACTGTCAGGACTGCCTCTAAAAATCTACTAAGTTTACAAAAATTTCACCTATTTTGAACAAACAAACTCTGTTATTGGCTTTCTCTGGGTTTGCCAGTTTCTTCTTCTTTTATAGTCATGTTCATCACTTGACTAATGAATCACAAAAACTATCAGCCTTTCAAAGATGGCTGGGAATTTTTTACATGGAGTCAAACACATGGCAAATACTATGACGATAGGAAGAAAAAGAAGATTATTAATCGTACAAAAACTGTGACACTTATGCTCTTTGTACTATAGTAATTCATTCCCTCTTTTCCCCCCAAACTCCCTCTCCCCTGTCTGTAGTATATACGTGGACCAGTTGCTTTTCCTTAAATGATTATTACAGCATTTCTGTGAATATTCTTTCATAGGGGTGGTGGGCTTATAAAAATTATCTGAATCATTAATTACCCAATACTCTAGTTTTGGAGTCCCTTGAGAACATAATTTTAATGACCTTAACCTTTCCTAAACTCCAACACCCCCCACTAATGACCACACCTCAGATTTTTTTTTCTTAAAAATTTTGTTTATTTATTTGTCAGAGAGAGAGAGAGAGAGCATGCGTGCACAAGCAGGGGGAATGGCAGGCAGAGGGAGAACCAGGCTCCATGCTGAGCAAGGAGCATGATGTGGGACTCGATCCCAGATCATGACCTGAGCAGAAGGCAGACACTTAACTGAATGAGCCACCCAGGTGTCCCCACACCTTGGATTTTTGTCATCATGTGAAAGTGTTTCCACTCTATTATGGCAAAGTTGAGATTCTAATTTCTAATCATAAACTGTTATGTCTCTAACTTTTCCACCTCTTCATTTTTACTTCAGCTTCCTACCCTCATTTGTTGGTCCCCTTTCAAAATAACTTATTTCTCCCCTACATAATCTGGATGATTGATATACACCACCAATTATCTCAGTGCTGTCTCTCCTTACTTTAAATTTGCCTAGAGAGGAGAGGTACACGCTATTGGTCAGATGATGAGAATTATGGTAGAAGTTTTAAATAATGAGAACAGGTGTAGAAACTGAGTGTGAAGAGGAACCAGATGAATGGGTCAAGATTGAGGCTGGGGCCAGACAGGAAGTACCAGAACCTTATTCCGTGGGTCGCCTACCTTTGGAGTGGTGGAGGCTGAGTGGTTGAAGGTATTAAGCTAGGTCCGACATCCAATGACTACGAAGAAGAAAACTCATTACTTGGCTTATCGGTTTCCCCATTATTCCAAACTCCCTACATTTAGGTACACCACCAGGTTTTTTTCTTTTTCCTTTTTTTCCATCCTGTTAATTCACATTTATTTATCCTTCTTGAATATTTCCTACCAGATCTCTTTAAAAGGTTAACTGAAGCTTCCACTTTATTCTTTCCAGCCACCATTGCCTCCTACTTCAATGAGAAGATAAAAGTCAAAAACAGAGGGATGCCTGGGTGGCTCAGTTCCTTAAGCATCTGCCTTCGGCTCAGGTCATGATCCCAGGGTCCTAGGATTGAGTCCCACATCATGCTCCTTGTTCAGCAGGGAGTCTGCTTCTCCCTCTGCCTGCCACTCCCCATTTGTGCTCTCTCTCTCTCTCTGACAAATAAATAAAATCTTAAAAAAAAAAAAAAGCCAAAAACAGAAACCACTATTACATTCCTCCTTAATAAATTGATGAATAGCTTTTTCCAAACCCTTTCTGTCTCTGAAGATTCTTTTGGGCTGCTGATCTCATTCTCACCCCTCATCTTCTGAAAGATCTTGCTGCCTCCTCTACTTTTCTATACTCCCACAGTGGTTCCCTTTCTAATGGAAACTTTCTCACTATGGATAATGAATGGGCTTACTTTTGCTCACTTGGTATCTCCAGAGTCTCTCCCAGAGCAGAGGTTCAGTAAGTAACTGCTCGCTAATCTTCTAGGGCTTGGTTTGCAAGATAGGAACAGTGTCCAAAGACCCAGTGTTGACTTCTAACTCTCTTCTTCTCTCTTCAAAAAGGCTCGATCCCCATCCTCCACAAGGACCTTTTTCTTAAACTGAAGGGAATAAGAAAAAATATTGGTTCAAGATGTTCACCTTGTCTTTAAAATACTTTCTATCTCACAAGTAGATAGTATCTTTAGAACTTATAAGTCAAGAAGTCATCATCTTAATTCTTAGGTTCTGTTGTAACCACTTCCCACAGAATGAACTACATGTTTTTATTAAATGTGGTTTAGGATAGATGGAAAGTCTCTGTGGTATCTTTGTGACATTTTTGTAAATCTAAAACTATTCTAAAATTAAACATTTCTTTAAAAATAATAGGATATCATGAAAAATGTTTAAAAAATTATGATTTAAATGAAATGGATAAATGTGGGGAAAAAGACTACTTAATAGAAACAGCAAGGTATTATTCGAAATTCGCAAAACTAAAAAAGTATAAAGGAAATTTAAATAATCAGTTATTCAAAAATATTTTAATTGCAGTACTATACTTCTGAGGTTATTAAAACTTAAAATTCCATTAAGATGCTTGGGACAATCTATATTTACGTATACATTAACGTATTTATAATATAAAAATAAATATGGTTGTAATAGCTATATAAAAATGCATTTCTTTTTTTTTTTAAGATTTTTTTATTTATTAATTTGACAGAGAGAGACAGCCAGCGAGAGAGGGAACACAAGCAGGGGGAGTGGGAGAGGAAGAAGCAGGCTCATAGTGGAGGAGCCTGATGTGGGGCTCGATCCCAGAATGCTGGGATCACGCCCTGAGCCGAAGGCAGACGCTTACATGACTGCGCTATCCAGGCGCCCCATAAAATGCATTTCTTGAGATAGAAATACCTAACTCTTTTTTTCTTTAATATTTTCTTATGAATTCTACATGATTATATATATTTTCACAACATAATCTTAACATTTATTTATTTAAATATTTTTATACTTTTATTCATTGTTAAATATTTAGATTCTCCATTTAAAACAATTTTAATAAATTTGTAAAAAATACAATTTCTCATCAGTGATTTTTTTATTTCCTTAGTAGTGGAACTATAGGGTCCTGTTATTTCAGATTTGTGATGCACATTACCCACTTGTTTTCCTGAGTTCATCCCAGTCTATGTTTCCACTGGCAGAATGAGCAAGCCTGTGGAAGGACCAAAAATGCCTTACCTTGGGGGCACCTGGGTGGCTAGTCAGCTAAACATCGGACTCTTGATTTTGGCTTGGTTCATGATCTCAGGATTGTGAGATCAAGCCCCTCGTCAGACTCCATTCTCTGCTCAAGATTCTCTCTCCCTCTCCCTCTGCCCCTCCCCACCATCTCTCTCTGCCTCTTAAAAAAAAAAAAATGCCCTCCCTTAAATAGATTCACATTTCTATTCCCCAGAATTTGTCAATATTACCTTATGAGGAAAGTTGTCTTTAGAGATGTGTTTAAGTTGTGATCTTGAGATGGGAAGATTATTCTGCCTTATTCATGTGAGCCCTAAAAGTAATCACAAGCAGACAGAAGGAGGGAGATTTGACTTCAAAGGAAGAGAAGACCCCGTGCTCAAGGAGGCAGAGATTGAAGTGGCGCAGGAACAAACGAAGGAACGTCAGCTGACAGCAACTGGAAGAGAAGAATGGATTCTCCTCTAGAAGCTCTGGAGGGAGCGTGGCCCAGCTGACACTTGGATTTCAGCCTCATGAAACTGATGGAGACATCTGTTCTCCAGAATTTTAATAGAATAGATTTCTATTGTTTTAAGACACTAAGTTTGTGGCAATTTGTTACAGAGGCAATGGGAGTCTAACACAGAGGTTTATCGCTATAGCCAATTTATACATTATAAATACTTCTAGATGTTGAAGGCAAACATATCTTAATTATTTGCATTCACTTGATTTCTAGATTGCAAAAAAAATATAATTTTATTGTATTTTTATTATAAATTATCTCTTCAAGGTATTTTGCCATTTTTACTCTATTAGATTATTAGTGTCCTATTTATTTTAACTTATGGCACGTTAAGACCATGAACACTTTATCAAGTTTGTCTGAAGTAAATTTCCTCGATCTGAAATTTAATTTCATTTGTCAAATATTCAGCCATCTGGAAGTTTTGACTTAATTATTTTGTGGTTTAATCTCTCTCTCCCTCACTGTGAATTTTTCTCACTTCTCATTTGCTTAGAAAGAATCTCTTTATCATTTGTCTACGTTCCCCTCTAATGTTTTTATGTTTTACACTTTTACACTTTTCATTCCATATACTTTAAGTTAGTGTAAGATAAGAGTTGAGGACCTAATTTTATTTTTCCAAAGATATTATCAATTGTCCCAGCACCACTTAACACTTCTCTTATTTGTGTGACTGTATTTACTGAATGCTATTTTATGCATTTAAGGGTTTGTTTAACTACTCTCCTCTGTTCTGATTTTCTAACTTTTTGTAATATATTAATATGTATAAAAACCAACCTCCTCTCATCACTTTTCTTTTAAAAAGGGCTTGAGTCTTCTTACCAAGACCCAATCTGATATTTTCAGGTCAACTTAGATTCTCAAGTCCTTTAAAAATTATTTTTAAAAAATTTAATTGGACTGATATCAAATTTATCAATAAATTTGTGAGACAGTGACAACTTGACAACATTTATCCTCTACATTCAGGGAACATGATTTGTCTCTCAACTTACTCAAATCTTTCTTCTGTGTGTATTTATAATATGGTTATGCAGATGGACTAGGTCCAGGGAGAGCCAAAATATGAAGAAGTAATTAAAAATAAGCAGGTTTGAGACTTTGACTTTCTGATTTGGGATGGATAACCAAGGCACAGGGAGATAAGAGAAATTGGGTAAAGATAAAGGTCCCTGAGTAAGTAATTATGAAGTGTTGATTAAGCTTCAGAACTGAATTGTTGAAAAAAATGCCTGATTCTCTAGAGCCTTGTGGTCACTGATATTAACAGTGTCTCTCTGCAACATTGCAAACATTTATTATAATAAATTAACTAAAGAAAATACATCTAGTTCAGGTGGAAATATTGGAATAAGGAAAAAAAAATGGTTGCATTGTTTCTCACATCTAAGTTTGTGGGCACCTCAGTGTCTCAAGTTTGGGAGAATTGCAAGAGGGTGATGTAGTTTTAGTTCCCAGATGCTCAATAACAGGGATTATAGCTCTTATCATTTGGTACCCTGGTGGAAGAAAACCCTAATTATAAGCATGAATTAACTACGTGGTATACCTGCTGGCTCTGTTACTAGTCTTGAGGGGAGAGAAGAAGTCAGGGCAGTCCAAAGAAATAATGTCAGCAGAAGACAGTTAATCTAATTTGTGAACTTTTTGGACCAAAATGGAAACGGAACAAAATGATTTTGCAAGAATGGTTACAAAATTTATTTTAAAAGTAGATAATTGATCTATAATAATTAAAACAGCTAAAACACCATGCATCTTTTTTTAGAAGAGGAAATATGAGTACAGAGGCTTGGGAATAAGTCATTTCACTAAACCCATCCTACAATGAATATCTACATGATCCAGAGTTACACATCATTTTCTTCTTCTAGTCTAAGAGAAGGAAGGGGAGCTGAGGCTCAGTTGAAGCTGATGGAGCCAGTGCATGTTGTAGACCATTAAGTGCCATCTCTAAGTGTGCGGGACCCCTCTGATGTGATGGCACTGCCCAAGCTGTGCCCAGGAATGCAGCTCTTATTGTTTTTTTCAGCCTAATGATGGAGCTACCCGGCCCATGCAGTGCCATAACATAATGGGTAATAAACTCCCCAAGGATCCCGACACAAGTACAGTGCAACAAGTCATAGAAACTAATGAAAACCTGGGAGGCGCCATAAAAATAGTCCTCAAAAGCCAGTCTCTAAGGTAATGGGGAGGGGATGCATTCTATGATGTGTATTCTCCAAAGCAGTGATTCTCAAGGAGGTAGGAATACAGGACTGACATTCCGTAAGCGACAAGACTACTGAATTACTTGCACTGCAGGAACGTACAAGGAAGTAACTTAATCCATTAAGGAATACGTTTTGGTTCAGGTAGAAAGATACAGATATTCAGAGCAGGGTAGGACACAAAATTGACATTCAGCAAGAGTCTTCCATTTGCACTGTCACTCAGAGACTAGATAAGGAACTTCCTTACTCTTCAGAGTGTTAGGCCTAATCAAACCCTCAATTCCAAAGCCAATGTCCAAGGTTTCTCCAGGAATTCACATGGTTTCCTCTGCTGCTTGGATACCGGAGTGTGAAACCGTGGTCAAGGTGTCACAGCACATCCAGCCAGCATAAAACACAGCACTACTTATTTTCAAAGGTACACCAAAGATTCTTCCATTTTCTCTATCTCTGTGTCTATCTCTGTCTATATCTACCTCTCAATCTCCATCTCTAGCTCTGTATTTCTCTGTCTCCTTTCTTTCTCTCTCACACACACAATCACACACACATACACACGCATACACACACACATATGCATACATCTGCACACACACACATTTGTGATTTATAGTAATCCTGATGCAAGGGCTGGGGAGCATTAGCATGTGATCACAAAGAACAGAACTCCACAGAAAACAACTAAAAATTGTCTCCTCTGAACCACCTCCTTCACCCGTCCTGATTCTGAAGGCTCCTATCTTGGCCTTTCTCTCACTCAGCACCCAGTCCCCACCTAAATTCCTAGCTCATCCCACCCTTTCTCTTTAGCTCTGGATTGTCATTGCTAAACATTGACCATTTATTGCTCTTATGACCCAAATACACAGCTACACCATCAGGTGCTCATTAGACTAAAGGTCATTCCATTTATGATTCATACTTTGTTTGTTATACATATCGACCTAGTGGCCACTATGTGTCAATCACAATTCTAAGCCCTAGAGAAATACAATGATCAAGAGGTAATGATCTGGGAATGTGCTAGGAAGAAATAGAAGAGATAATTGCAATACGATAGATGATTATTACAAGGTGTGGAGAGATCTTGAGGAGGACCCCACCCCCACCCTCTTAGTTCACCCAATGAGTTGCAGAAAGCCTTGCACATGAGGGAACATCTAAACTGAGACTCAGAATGAACAGCAATTTCCCAGGTGGCCAGAGGGGGAGGGCTCTCCAGATACGGGGAAGAGCAGAGGCAACGGCAAGCATAATTGCAAAGACAGGGGAGAGTTATGGTGAGGGGGAGAATTTGATGTGGAATATGAGGCTGTAGAAGACAGAGGAGAAGTTGGAATTTTATGCTGTAAGACCTGCCTGAATATTGGAAGATAGTGAGCCTCCAGGTTGCATGATCAGATATGGTTCTCAGAGACACCACTCTGCTGGCCATATGGACAAAATTGGCTGGGTAGGATTGAAGAGAGGGCATGAGTCTAGAGATAGGGGCACACTGAGGTGTTGGTTCTAGAAATTTAAGCAAGAAACAGAAAGGATGGAACTAAGACAGAGGGAATCAGGATGAACCTGGGGGATATAGGAAATATTTTTAGGAAGCTATTTTTTTAAATGCTACTATTAATTAAACAAAAAGATACCTCTTAGATACCTAATGTGGGTAAGAGGATCAAGAGTAGTCCTGGCCACCCATATGGGAAATATAAGTGTGGGGTTAGATCTGACGGGCTGGGAGGACATAATTGTGGTTTTGCAAACTTGAGTTTGAGGCATCTGTGCAGGTGATCAGGAACCAAGTGACATTTGTTACTTCTTAAGATTCAGAGAGTTTCACTAATTCCAAGTATTTTATGTAACCCAAGGTTACACAATCAGCTAATTGTGGGACTCAACCTCGGCTTTATCTTACCCTTAAATTTGTGTTTGGTGAACTATTACCAAGTCACATGACTTCTAGCTTAGTATCATCTGCCGATAGGTGTGACGAATGTCCATATTCACATCTGCAATAGAGAATCCCCCTTCAAGTTTTGTGAAAGAACTAACCAAATTGTGGGTTCAGACATCAGCAATGAAGCAGAGTGGGGCCATCTGGCCCTTGATGGAAGTGAACCTATGACTTTGTCTTCAAGAGCCCCACATCTAACTAGCTGAACCTGGAGACCATGGCCAGTTGTCACGATATATGGGAAGGATGTGATCTAATCAGAGAAAGAAATTGACCTGGATTCTGTATTTCAATCAATTTTTAAGAGGTGAAAAACAGCAAGCAGGCCACTCCCTCAAATTCCTTTGTTTTCTGAAGCTGAAAATTTCAAAGAAGAGCAAAGCAACTTATATTATCTCCAATCAGAAAAAAATGGTTGTTAGTATAAACCTTATTAGTATCTTTTTATGGGTGTGTGTTTGTGTGTGTGTATGCGTGTGTATTTTCTTTAGGGATACAGGATATTTCCAATGCCAAAGATAAGTAATTGTGGCGCTGGTAAAGGACCAAGTATTTCTGAATGTTACCAGAGCTCTCTCAGTTTGTTGCTGGAGCTGGATTTAGAGCACAAGGACTTGCATGTGTAGAATAGTAACATTCCTTCTCAAAGCATATACAAAATTGACTGAGTTGAGGGAGCTAATAACCAGAGGACAGAGTGGATAGCAGGAGCATTTCAAGCTGCAATGGGATGTTCCCCCTGTTCTCCACATGCCCAGCTTAACCACCCAGGAGTACAAACCAAGAATCAGATCTGAGAACTTCCATGCAGTTAGCTCTTTGTCTCTGGTCTATCACTTACTAAATACCCTCATCTGCTTCTCTGAGTTTTCTCATGAGACCAAATGGGGTGCTTGGACAAAAAGACATTATCTTTTGTACTTTTTAATTATTATTAAAGAAAACAATATGACTTGAAGATCTAATTCAAATATATCTTTTTATGAGCCTTTCAAACACCAGATTTTGCTCTACTCCAAGCTATAGTTTTCATATAGCTTTCTGTCAATTTATTTACCCTGCCTCCCCTTCTAGATTGTAAGGTCTGAAACCAGAAAATGGGTTTTATTCATTTCTACATATACTGCAGTAGTCAATTCACTATTGTATACAAAATAAATAATATTATTTGCTGTTTTAAAGCATACAAATTTTCTATGAAATAGGGGAAAGGAACAGAAGCATAAGTATTTATTTCGTTTTAGTTATCTCATTGGCAGAATAGAAACAATTTCCCCTTGTGCAAAGCTACATGAGAAAGGCAAAGTGAATATGTATAAAAGGACCACAGATGTAAATAATTATTATTTAATTGTTTGGCTTTTCTAGTGGTATTATCATATAGAAAAGGAGCTACAAAGGGAAATTCACTTTATCCTTAGTTCTTAATGCATTTATTTTTATATATTTTAAAACTTCAAATAATTTCCACAATATGCTTTTAAGAATCAAGAACTTTATGTGAGAGAATAATAAATTGAATCAAAAGACTGTGTGGCCAATTATTTAAAGAGTAGAATATGTCAGTGACCTATAATTAGAAAAACATGGACAAAGATACATCTTCTTTATTCCTTTAAAACCAACACTGATAAATGATTTTGTTAATAATCTTTTATTTTTTAATTAAGTGTTAGCCTTCCCCAGATGGTTATAAATATTACTATTTATAATTTGACCTATTTAAACACAAGTTGGGTAACCATTTCAATGTTTCATCTTTGATGGGTTCAACATCCTTTCTATCTAGTTTTGCCAATGTTCTTTCTCAGGTTTGTAGAATTATTTTAGCACAATATGACAAAGGACTCTCCTAGAACTTCTGAATTCTCACTACCTCTTCAAACATCATAAATAGGAAATGTCTTAGGGAATTATTTAACAAGAAACATTTTATTTTATTTTTTTAAAGATTTTGTTTATTTGAGAGAGAGAGAAATAAGAAACATTTTATAGTAGCTTTAAAACTTATGATGCTATCTTGCATAATAAAAATACATAATCTTGGGATGCCTGGGTGGCTCAGTCAGTTAAGCATCTGCCTTCAGCTCAGGTTCTGATCCCAGGGTCTGGGATCAAGTCTTGTGTCAGGATCCCTGCTCAGCAGGGAGTATGCTTTTCCCTCTCCATCTGTCCCTCTCCCTGCTTGTGCTCTCTCTCTCTCTCTCAAATAAATAAACAAAAATCTTAAAAAAAATACATAATCTCAAGCAAATATTTCGTTACATGAGTCCTTTCCAATTATATTACCGTTATGTTTGAAAGAAAAGTATATATTTACATTACATAAAGAGCCGTTTTACATTAAATAAGTCAGATGGAGAAAGAAGAATTGCTTCTGAATGTCAATACCTGCTGTTTTATTGATTATATCTTTTCAAGAAGTAGAGCTGGATTATTTCAAAGAAATGAAATAAGATGCATTATCATGAAGTAGTAACACGTCATCCTCTACTAATGAAGTCAACTGCATAGCTGAAATGTAGCCCATCAAAGAGCAAAAATTTGATTTATTTTAACTATCTTTGATCACAATATTCTAAAATAGATTATATACACATTTAAATCCAATCATGGGAGTTCTTAAAGGACAGATGCTAAGGGGGGGCCTGTGCTATACAATGATGACTAAAACAGCAATTTCCTTTTAGTAACACAGGCAGGGTATGTGTCTATTGCCTTAGAAGGCTATTTTTACTGTTATTTTGAGGTCCAGATTCATCATTAAGAACACAGTTGAACTCAGAAGCAATATGATGAATCCCCCCAGTAAGCACTACTTTTGAGAAAATTTGGGCCCTTTCTCAGCCCTAACTCACTTTCTGCAATAAGCATTTGAAGTTGCAGGCTTTTTGTTGTTGTTGGAAGTGATTTAAGAAATTTAAAGCAGCCCAAAGAAAAAGGAAAAATGCATTTTGTTGGATCAATATCTGGGAAGACGGAAGCTAGTTCTTCAAGAGGGCTGGCTCAAGGGGCTCAAGCAAAGCCATCTGGCCACTATCCCCATTCTTTGACTTTACTTGACCCCATTCCCCGTGCACACTCTCTCTGCATGGAAAGCAGAACATCCATCAACAAACCCAAACTCACATCCTACGAGCTTGGTAACTCTCCAGAAAATGGAGGTTTGACTCTCTGTTTCTATTAATCAATCCATGAGAATTGTCCCTATCTGGATTACTTGTCTATCTATGAAGAAGCAGTCAAGGCAGCAGGGGGCTGCCTTATGGCAGTAAGGTGGAAATTAATCTGGGCAGCTCCCTCAGAGCCATGTGGAACTGGAGAAGACTTTTTGAAAGGAGCAAGAAGAAAGAGGTTAAGAAAGCATGCTGGGCAACACACCATCCAAAACTTGCCTACACTCTTTGGAAGCAAAGAAGTTAACCTGATGGAATGGGAGTAACTCTTGCTATACTAAGCCAAGAAACTTGGAAACAGACTTACACTTCTATATATCTTGCATTTAAAGTAGGAAACCACTTAACAAAATTGTTGCAGATCACCGATGCAGAGGCCCAGCTCATTTGGAAACAGCTCTTTCTCCATTACTCCCTCCCTCCTAACTCTCTGGGAGTGCCTAGCCCCAGACCTCAGACTGTGGGGTGGACCTTCTCACCTCACTGGGTTTCTGCTAGCACTTCTGATTCACATCTGATTTCCATTGTCTGACATTGTCCTGATGCTGTTGGTCCATCACCTGGCCTCAGCAGGACAACACTGAGAAAGAGGACTTTCACAACTCGATAATTCCCTGGAATAAAACCTGAGAGTGACTTCACTTCCTTGAACTCATCTGAAAAGGATTGTAATCCCCATCTCTTATGCTGAGGGAAGGATTCAGCTTTGGTCCTGAGTTACCCTCATGTTTCCATTTCTCTCCCAAATTCAGTTCTGATTTTGTTCTCAGGATAATTTATGAGCAGTGCCAGATATGAGCAGAAACATTAAAGTCTGCTTCTACCCATTATATTGTCAACTATATTGTCAAAGTTCAGTGTTTACTTTTTACTCTCTTTATTTCTTTATGTTTTTATCCTATCCTATCTCTTTTGTATCTCCTGCTATAAGTGTGTTTTCCTCTAGAATTTTCTGCTGTCCATTGTCACTTATTACTTGTAACACATGGTGGACTTAGACACCAAAAATCAGAATTACTATGGTGGTAACAGATTTCAGCTTCCTAGATGACGATTTGTGAGTTGACATTGCAGTCAAGGAGATAAGCCAGAATTCTGACCTTCAGACCTTGGAGAATTATGATATCAAGCAGGATGAGAAAAGCCCTATTATTGGGGTTGTTTCAGGTAGTCTCTCAGGTCTGAGTGATATGTGAATTCACACCATTGTATTTTCTTTATGGGGTGGTGATTATTAGGGTCACTCTTCTACTGTGTCTACCTTCTATCCTAGCACTGATCTTCCAGGATTCTGAGGAACTGGCTGTTCATCACTAAACTTGGGGAGCAACTCCTGGTATGTCTGATGAATACAGGTCACAAAGTTTGTCCTGGGTCTTTGACTTCTCAAAGTCTTTGACTTCTGGGTCTTTGCCTCCCTCTATCTCTGTAGAGATCTGCTTGGAATCAAGAATATTTCTCCTCAGACTGTTGTGTTATATACCAGATTTTTCTTTGGGTCACAGCCCAGAAACATATTGTTAGGAGAGTAAGGCTGTAGTTTTTCTTCATTTCTGATTGCTACAAAATAATAGCAACAGAAGGAACCCAAATTACCCAAAGGATGATACGCCATATCCTTTTTTTGGAAATAAAAAATGTAAAAATGAATTCTAAAATATCTCTCTCTTTTCCAAAAAAAAATGCATTTCTGGAATTGTAGAACATTATATCATTGATGTATGGTATTTTTATTTCTCCTGAAATCATATTTTTGTGTGTACATAAGTGGAGGTGTAGTGGTTAAAAATGAAAATATTAAGTATTATTTAATCTTAAAAGAATAATTAACTTTATAGTTTATAATACATTATCTTTAATTACTCTTTAAAATGAAGGCTCCAATTTTCTATTTCTTTTTAACAAATCATCTAAAAACTTCGTGGTCTAGGGGCAGTTTGGGTGGCTCAGTGGGTTAAGCCTCTGACTCTTGGTTTCAGCTCAGATCATGATCTGATCTCAGGGTCATGAGTTGGAGGCCCACATCAGGCTCTGCACTCAGTGGGAAGTTTGCTGGAGATTCTCTCTGCTTCTCCCTCTGCTCCCCCCATCTCTCTTTCTCCCTCTCTCAATAAGTAAATTAATTAATTAATTAGTTAATTAATTAAAGTAAATACCTAGTAGCCTAAAACATCAGGGATCATTTTCGTCTCTCATGATCTCCATAGGTCAGAAAATTTGGAAGGGTTTTTGGAGGGATCAGCGAGGCAGCTGTGGCTCAGGGTCTCCAACTGCATTACTACAATCTTTGGAAGCAAAGAAGTTAACCTGATGGAATGTGAGTAACTCTTGGAGTTGGAGTTGGAGACAGAACAGTTGGAGACAGAACAGCTGTAGCTGAAACAGAGGTGGCTGGGGTAGGGTTTGATGGTTGGAGGCTGTCTGGGTATCTCTTCCTCTCTCTTGATGTCATCTCAGAGCCCATCCATGTGGTCTCCACATGGGCTAGATTCAGCTTCCCAATAACATGGTAGCCTCAGGGCTGTCAAACTGCTTACTTGGCCAATGAAGACCTTAAGAACAAGTATGCAAGTAAGCAAGGAGAAGCTGGGTCTTTACTTCCCTAGCATTTCAAGTCACAGAGCATCACTTCTGCTATACCCTTTTGGTTGAAACAGTGACAAAATCCTGCCAGGTTTCAAGAAGAGGAAACATAGACCACATCTCTCTGCAAGGACTTTCAAAGAATTTGCGGATTTATTTTTAAACTGACATAATGAAAATAATATGGCTATTATCACAGGCACTTGTCTAAGCAAGAAAAATCCTGGGTCCTATAAATTCAAATATTTAACCAAAAGTTCTTGAGTGCTCACTGTGTGTCAGGCACTGAGCTAACTGCTGTGGCTAAAAAAGATGCATACAGAGCTTTGGCCCATGAAAGTGTTTGCCTTCTAATAAGGGAGAAAGATATAAACTGATAATTATAGTTCATGGTAGATATGATGGATGATGATTGATTATTTATTCCAGGGAATGGGGTCAAAACAAAGGTTCAGACACAAAGTCAAAAAAATATAATAAATTGTGTTTGTGTGTGTGTGTGTGTGTGTGTGTGTGTGTGTAGACATAAGCAGTATGTGTTTCTGGAACACATGCTTTGGTCAAGGAGGTGAAGCTGGAAACAAAGACAGAGGCCAGATCATGCAGGGCCTTGTGGGCCAAGGAAACTGGCTAGAGTTTCTCCTGCAGATCTTGGGGAAACTGAAGACTTTTAAGCAAAAGAGTGACAGCCCATTTATTCAGACAACTGTGTTGAGGTTGGAGTTAACAATAACAACAAAAAGAACCAGCCAGAAAAATGTTGCAATAACTTTGGTGACAAATAATCAGGTAAATAGTAGTAGCAATGGAGGAGATGACACCCCTAATACATAAATTCATAAATGCAACCTGATGACCGATTGGATAAAGGATCTAAAAGAAAAGGAAGTGAGAAGTTTGCTAGTGTGGGCAGCGGGATGACCAGTAGGGTCACTAACTTACCGAAGAGGAATTCTGGGAAAGGCGAGTTAAGTTTTTCTCGTGTGGAGTTTGATGGTCCTTGGAGACACCTAAACCATATATGATGGCAAATATAAGTCATAAGGACTGGGGTTTGTGCCTTGTTTATACATCACTGTTCTTAGCAGCGTCAACTGTGACACTCAGCAACCCTTCAGGTCTTGGGCAGGCCTACATCCTAGATATTCATTCCAAGATACCCAGGGATTCCCCACATGAGGTCAAATGCATAGCTTAATTAAGTGCCAATCAATAGTCCTAAAGATTAAAGACACTGAAAAATAGGATAATATCAATAGATACAGATAAATATAAGGTACTCACTCTAATGGCTACTATTAATATTTTTCTCTACATTAGGAAAATACTAGTGGCTTCTTATAGGGTGAAAATGTTTGTGTTCATGTACTTCTTATGCCATGGGACAGTTTACCTTCTGAAATCCCCAAATCTTTGGGATTTCAAGGACTTATTTTTGACTAATGAAGGTGTGTAAACTAAACCCTGTTTGGGTTCTCTTACTTTGAAGTCTGAAGGGAGTTATTTTTCCCATTGATTATATAAGTAAAGGATGCTTGACAAATCTAATTTGATGTTTGAAATGATAACTTGATTAAGTGTAAAATCTTATTATTTTATTTAATAATCTCAAAACATCATAGATTATTGGTTGGAAAACATGAATAATAGAACCATTTTACTTTAACGTTGCTGGTAGATTTTTAGTAGATAAGAGGATTAGTGATAACTGTTAGTAAATATTATTTTACCATCTTTTAAATTTTTATCATATCTATGAGTTTACAATATATGTTTAAAATAACAGCTCATAGTTGGCTCTTGCTTTTACACAATCTGACAATTTTTGCCTTTAACTAAAATGCCTAGATCATACACATTTAATGCAATTATTGATATGGTTTAATTTCACCATCTTGCTATTTTGTGTGTGTGTCTAATCTGTTTGATACTATTTGTTTCTTTGCTTCTTTCAGAATGTTAGAATATCTTTATGATTCTATTTTTATCACTACTATTGGTTCCTCTTTATAGTTTCTTATTTTATTTTATTTTATTTTTCATGATTGCTCTGGAGTTTACAATATACAACTTTAACATACCTGAGGCTTCCATCATATTATAGTAAACTCTGTTACAAGGTAAGAATCTTACAACAATGTACTTCCATCTTCCCCTATTTTATTATTATTTTGCTATCATTATATATTTTAATTATGTTTTAAACCTCAGAGTACATTTCTTGTTTATTTTATTTATTTATGTTAGACATTAATATTTTAAAAGGATTAAAAATAACCAAAAAATGACTTTTATATTTACCCACAATTTTAGTTTCTAGAGATCTTCTTTCCTTTCTGTAGATCCAGTTCTTACTGGATAATCATATTCCTTCTATCCAAATAACTTCTGTTAAACTTTCTTGCATTGCAAACTTGCTGACAATAAGTTCTTTCAGCTTTCGATTGTCCAAAATTTTATTTAGCCTTCATTTTTGCAAGATAATTTCAAAGAATAGGATTTCTGGGTGATAATTTTCTTTGAGTGCTTTAAAGATGTCTCTCTGTGGTCTTCTGGCTTGCACAGTTTCTGTCAAGAAGTTTCCTCTCATTTTTGTCTTTCTTCCTCTTCATGTAATGTATCTTCTCCTCTGACTGACCAAGATTTTATCTTGGGTTGTCAACAGGTTGCCTATTAGATGTACTTAGCTGGGGTTTTCTTTGTGTTCCTCCTGTCTGTTTCTCTAAGCCTCTTGGTTCTGTGATGCATTGTTTTTCATTGCATTTGGTTAATTCTTTTTAAAAAAATTAGTTGTTTCTCTTAGGTTTAAAATGTACATTTTTACAGGGCTCTTAGGTGGCTTAGCTGGTTAAGATGGACTCTTGATTTCAGCTCAGATCATGATCTCGGGATGGTGAAATCAAGCCCAGCACCGGGCTCCGTGCTCAGCATGGAGTCTGCTTGAGATTTTTCCCCTTTCTCTCCATCCCTACCCCCTCTCGTGTTCATTTTCTGGAAAGAAAGAAAGAAAAAGAGACAAACAAACAAAGAAACAAAGAAAGAAAGAAAAAGGAAGAAGCTAGGAAGGAAGGAAGGAAGGAAGGAAGGAAGGAAGGAAGGAAGGAAGAAGGGAGGAAGGAAGAAGGGAGGAAGGAAGAACAAAAGAAAGAAAGGAAGGGGGGAGGGAAGAATGAAGGAAAGAAAAAAAGATATTTTTTAAAGATAAAAATATATATACACTTTAAATAATCGGAGTCTACTTTCAAAACCACTGTACTGTTTCAGGTGTGGTGGGGGTACCTTATAATAGTATCCCTAAATCCTTCCTCTCATCCCTGTGACAAAGCTGCTATTCACTTCACTTACACATGTGGTAGAATCACGCAATACAGTGTTGCTATATTCTTTTAACTTTTATTTTTGTATCAATTAAGAGTAAGAAAAAAGAAAAGTTACATTTTATTTTCATTTAGTCCTTTTCAGACATTCTTTTTTGTGGAGATCTGAGTTTATGATCTCCAACATTTTTCTTTTACCTAAAGAGGGTCTCTAAACATTTCTTTCAGGGCATGTCTGCTGAAAATGATCACCTATAGTTCTGGTTTGTCTGAGAAAAATCTTCATTTCTCCTTAATTTTTGAAGGTTAATTTCACCAGATGCGGAATTCTAGCTTGGCAATTCATTTCTCACACAATTTAAAGATTTCATCTAGTTTCTCACATGGTTTCTGATGAGAAATCAGTTGTATCCCTATTTTTGTTTCTTTAGGTAAGAGTAGGGTTTAGTCCCTCTGATTCTCTTCAGGATTTTCTCTTTGTCTTTGATTTTCTTCAGTTTTATAACTTGGTGTTGTCTGAGCTTTCTGCCTCTGTAGTTTGGTGTCTGTCTTCATTTTGGATATTTCTCAGCCATTATTACTTCAAATATTTCTTATTTGAAATATTCACTCTCTTCTCCTTCTATTATTCTAATTATGTGTATTATTTTGCATTTTGATATTGTCCCACACTTTTAGGATGTTCTGTTCTTTATTGTCATACTCTTTTTTCGCTTTGCATTTCAATTTGGGAAGTCTTTCTTAACTCCTTTTCAGTCTCCCTGATTCTCTCCTGAGTCGTGTCAAATCTTCAGATGAGCCATCAATGGCATTCTTCATTTCTGTCACGATGCTTTTATTTCTAGTTTTACCTTTGGATTTTTCTTTTTTTCTCGGAGTTTCCATCTTATTGCTGACATTGCCCATTTGGTCTTGCACGTGGTCTACTTTTTCCATTAGATCCCTTAATGTGTTAATTATAGTTGTTTTAAATTCCTTGTCTGATAATTTCAACATCTGTGTCATGTATGAGTGTAGTTCTGATTGCTCTGACCCTTCAAACTGCACTTTTCCTTGAATGTTTTGTTGAAACACATTGTGTGAGTACAGTTTCTGAAGTTAGCAGTCCTTTCGTGGGAGGATTTATGTTAATCCAGCTAGGAGTAGGGCTGTGGCTAATGTTTTTATTGTAAAGTACCTGAGGCTTCAGACTCCTCCAGTGTCCTTGTTTTTTCTTTGCCTTCTTACCTTTGGAGCTTCTTGCTGTACTGTTCATCCAAGAGTCTCTGTTGTGAAGCTCTCTCCACTGTATTCCACTGTTGTTATACTGGAGTTTTGATGTGGTGGGAGAGAGAGAGTGGGAGGGGACAAGAGTTCCATCATCTTCTGCTTAACTCTGGACTTGTGTCTCAGAGGTGTGGCTTTCACAAGTTTTATTCCTCCTCTAGGGATGGAGATTTTTGTTTTTGTTTTAAACCGCCTCTGTCTTCTACTCTTTTCCTTGTCTGCAACAGTCCCAATCCATTTCTTTGAAACCCAGTCCACTGTTAACTATGGTTTTGGAGTTTGTTTTTTTCTTTGTTTGTTTGTTTTTATCGCCCCCTTCACACCTGCCATGCACATGCCTACCCTTAGATGAGACAGGAAGGACGGTATGGGCTGGGGTGGGGAGATATTCTCCTCCCACAGATGCGTAAGTTTTCAGTATTGCCCTCTAGTGAAGCGTTTTTCATGGAGAGTAGGGAGAAGGTTTTGGGAGAGTTTCATAATGGCTACTTTTCAATCCCACTTGTCAAGGCCATGAGAGAATCTTACAGGGATTCTCACAATAAAAAAAAATGGTTCAGTTCCTGGAGTGAAAGCCCAAGAAAGTATGGAGACCCCCTTTGACTGCAGCCCCAGAACTTTCTTATTTTCATTCTAGTCCATACTCATCTTTTAACAATTAATCACATTTATTTGCTGTGATATTTAAGTTTATGTATCAATTCAACTAGGTATCCAGTTGTTTGGTCAAACACTAGTCTAGCTGTTGCTGTGAAAGTATTTTTAGATGTGATTAGCATGTAAATCAGTAGGCATCGAGTAAAGTAGATTATCCTCCATAGCATGGGTGGGCCTTATCCAATCAGTTGAAGGCCTTAAGAGAAAAGATTGAGGTCTCCGGAAGAGGAAGGAATCCTGCCTCCACACTGCCTTTGGACTCAAGACTGCAACTTTGACTGCTGCCAGAATTTCCAGCCTGCCAGTCTTCCCTGCAGATTTTGAATTTGCCAGCTCCCATAGTTGTATGAGCCAATTCCTTAAAATCTCTCCACACACACACACACACACACACACACACACACACACCCTATTGTTCCTGTTTCTCTGGAGAACCCTTACTAATACAGTGCTATTCACATTTTACTAAGGATCTTTAACACAGTAATAGAGTTATTTCTAAATCCTTATCTGATATTCTCCACCTCTGAATCTGGTTTGGTTAATGATTTTGTCTTTCGTCGATGGGTCAGTCGTTCTGCTATTCTCACCTTCTTTTGAGTACATCATAGTTGGTGACTGAATGCCAGGCATTTTGGTAGAAGAGCAGGGCAGAGATGGTGGTAGAGTATTTACACCCTGAAATCGGCATGCCTATTCCTTTGAAATAGGAGACCTTCACTGTGTAAAATTGAGTCAATATGTTCAACAATTGGGCTGAGTTTGGGTTTTGTTATGTTCTAGTTACCTTGAGTGTACCACAGATCCCTGTGGAGACTTGTCACTACCTTGTGCTTATTTTAAGGGCTGGCCTGTCAAAGAGCTTTTCTCAAAAGTCCTGCTCTACATTTAGCTTTCAGTAGGTCCTACACACCTGAGCCACAGAGGATTCTCTTATCCCTCCATGGTTGGTGAATTACTGTTATCTGTTACACATGGAAGTCTCATAGTGGGACAGGGGTGGTTCTTGAGTTTTCCTAATGCAGTCTCAGTCATAGGTAAGCTTTTGCACCTCAGCCTCAAGAATGATGCTTCCTCAGCATTCCTCCCCTTTGTATTTCTGTGTCAGTGGATTCTGGACAAAAAACAGTTTCCCTGACTTTGGCTGAATGACACTGTAGGTTATGAATGACAAGGAGACATGGCTGTTTACTAAGTGGGAGTAGAACTGTCATGAGCAAAAACAAAATAAAAAGTTTCAATTTATTGCCGGTTGTGGAATTCTAAAACTTCTCTATGTTAGGAGAAAATGAATGTGGTTTGAAGTGGTAGGTTCAGAGTTGGTGACCAAGAAAGAATTCTTGAGATGTCTTCAGGGCAAAAAAGTGGTTTTATTAAAGCACAGGGACAGGACCTGTGGGCAGAAAGAGCTGCACTGGGGTTCTGAGGAGTGGCTGATTATATACCTTCAAGTTGGGAGGGGGTTAGGGATGCAGTAAGTCTCTAAGGAATTTGGAAGCAAGGTTTCCAGGACCTTGAGGGGTCTAACTATTGTTAGGAAAAGGTCATTTCCTACTGTCTAGTAAAACCTTAGTCATGAGACCCCTCAGATGTATATATGTGGGCCACATGTTTGGGGGATGATTGCCAACATATATCTTGGGGGGTTTAGAGATACAGGAAATTTTCAAAGGAATTTTTGTATGTTAAAGTAGACTTATAAGATCCTGGGGGTTTGGGATAATGTTAAGCTAAGGTTGTTTTTTGCCCTTAGCAATGTGTCAACATCGAGGCGGCTGAATTCCTAGAGGAATGTCACTCTGCTTGTTTCAAGGACTTGTCAGTGGACTGTAAGTAGTTATGAAATTTATAATTTTTTATCTTTTGCCTTTGTTTCCCACATCAAAACTGATATGGTCTCTGAAGAAAATAGATACCAACAATTCTTCACCAAATGGCCAATGAACTAAACTAATTAGTTAAGAAATACCAAACCACTTACTTTGTTTATATGGTGTTGAGTCTAGACCTGTAAGATATCAAGTTCTGACTTCATTCAGGCCATTGCAAATGTTTTAGAATCATGTTCATCACCTTGCTCAAAGTTCCCTTATTCTTCAGTGTACTGAGTTGCTATAGAAACGGTAAGTAAATATATATATATAGTGTTCTCATGCAACATATTTAGATACAAAAACTGGGCATGATATTAGACCCATGACAATGGTGTTTTATCAGGTGTGAAGGGCTGAGTCTGTTTGACAGCTTGTTTATTTTATTTGGATTTTATCATTTCATAAAAACCATCTTCCATACCAATATCTGATTATCCATATCCCTTCTTCTTTCCACACACTTGGTTTACAATGCTACTGCCAATGGTCTAAACCAAAGTTATTTTCTTAGTGTGAATTATTTCTTGAAGGAACTGACTGTATGTCAGCTCGCAAATTGTGGACATCCTTATGCATTTTCAGATCTTTGTTACTCAGGTTTAATTACTGAATCCAAGTACAACGTGGATTTTTGTTCTGTGCTGCTGCTTCTCCCTTTGGTCATATATTTCACTCTGTCTGAGGATAATGTGACACAAAGAAAAAAAGCACATTTACATCGGTATCGTTTTCAAAGCAATTCTTAACTGTGCTGCCTTGGGAAGAGTCTTAAAATTAAAATTCTATTTATTTTGCTGGAAAATGTTGAAACAACTGTCAAATGTTACTATTTTTATACTCATCTATGAATTTTTTTCTATGACCATATTCTCATGTTTTCTTATTCAAGTAGAAAACTGATAATAATTGGTAACAACTGATAAAAATAATGACTGATAGCAGTAGTAGACTTACAGTATAAGAGATGGTAGTTTTATCTAGAATGCACAGTAAGTAACAGTAGATCTTAATAGTTCTGCAATATACTTTCATGAGAAATACACTGGACTTGAAGTCAGGATATCTTGGTTTCCTCCCATCTCTGCCACTTTCTATATGCTTTGTTGGGTAATTACTTTTCATCTCTGGTTCCCAGTTTCCTTACTTAAAATTGTATTAATACCCTGTGTATATCACAGGACACCTGAGAAGAACAAATGGATTATGCATTTGTACCTAATAAAATTAAAAATTAATTCTATGATTATGGCTTGCCTAAGTTAGCATTGCGTTTGTGAAGACACTGCTGTGCAAGAGTTCAAAGGATTTTTTTTTTAAGATTTTACTTTATTTATTTATGTAACAGAGAGACAGCCAGCGAGAGAGGGAACACAGCAGGGGGAGTGGGAGAGGAAGAAGCAGGCTCCTACCCAAGGAGCCCGATGTGGGACTCGATCCCGGAACGCCGGGATCGCGCCCTGAGCCGAAGGCAGACGCTTAACGACTGCGCTACCCAGGGGCCCCTAGAGGTCAAGGGATTTGAAGAAAAGCTCATTGTGGATTCCATACAACTTCACGGTAGAATTCACAAACCCAAAATTTCAATCAGTTTCATTTTAGGGATTGGTCTTTCTTTAATTCTAGCACGTTTTCTCCATTTACAAGTTTCTTTTCAATATTTTTTAACAATTTCAATTGTTTTCCCACTTGCATTTGGGAAAAAAGGGTTCATTGTTATTTTGATTGTGTCATCTAGGCAATAAATAGCTTCATTCTAGTTGTGTTGGCTTGTGAATTTGAAAATAAATGAGCTTTTCTAAGAAACTGAGACATAAAATTTTGAATTGGCAATCTTCTGGCTTTTAAAAATTTTAATTCAGGAAATAATTTCCATGTGAATATAGACGCTTCTAATTAAAATGTTCTTCTTTAAAAGCTTTTTATGTATCAACACATTCCTCTAATGGACCACACAACAATGCCATTCTTTAAACAATCTGCACAGAGGACCATATCATTAGTAGGAATAGGAAAAATAATTCTGGTAAAAATCAAAATTTCCCACAAGTCTTCCCATAAGTCAAAGTAACTTTGAAGACATCTGATGATTTTTCCCTCAGTGCTTGTACTTTTTTTGAACAAGAGGACAGTTGAAAGGAAACATAGTGGTACCCATAAATACAAACCAAGTCAGAAATTAATGGTCTGCTAAACTATTCTTCGCCAACCCTAGGGGAGATATTTCCTTGGCACTTTGGTGAACATAACCCTTGGAATTAGTACGTCTGCTTAATTTGAAGTCATTTCCTTTGGAAATTTACTGATATTCCTCCAAAATAAAGATCCACTGATTCTGATCTTCAATTCTCTCACCTCATCTGGTGGTCATTTTAAATTTGATAGATACAAAAGCTCTTCCTGGGGGGCATAGTCTGGCATGAATAAAGGCCAATATTAATGTGATTAAGGGAGTATAAATTCTTTCTTTTGTTAGCGTGAATCCCATGATTCTCCGTAGACATGAGATATATGGTGATAGAAAGAGTATAGAGTCTTGTTGCACATCTTATAAATCCAGTCACTGAGGGTACAATCCCCAGGCTTCAGTTTGAGATCAGGGTTTTCTAACCAGGCATTTCTCAGAAGTATGGCTTCTGAACAAAATACCTTGTGTTTTAAAAGTTCTTTTAAAGGGTAAGTGTGATTTAAGAGTCAGAAAGGAGGGGAGTTTCCACTCTGCCATCTAATTAAGGACGATGACTGATTCCTTCTCCTCTGTTATTGTCTGTTTATTTGAATATAACCTCCCTTTTATATCTCCATTATGTTTCTTATTTTATAGACAGTAGAAAATATTGTGTAAAATACTCACATATTTTCTATCTCTTCTAAGTAATGTATTTACCATGTTACCCAAAATCTACTGAATGGCTTTTAAGCAATAAGATTTTTAGAACCAGGATGAAAAGAAAACTGAGAACCACCATGGGTAATTCCTACCTAGACCTAATTGCCATCATCAAAGGTTAAGAATCCCTGTTTTTATCATGTGCTTCTAGGATGCATGATCTCATATGTTTGCAAAAGAGATAAAATTATAAAACTGGCCCATCCTATTCTCTTGTTAAGTGTTGTAAAGTTTTTTTAATAACAGCATTACTGAAGATAATTGAAATGCAGCTTCTGTCTTCTTGTTCCTCCATTGGCATAAAAGTTGTTTCTTGTCAGTGAATATTTTCTTTTGTGTGAATATTAATTCATAAAGCAAATTGTAAATATAGTGGTCTATTTAGTGTGCCATAGTATTAAAAATGGGCTTAGAATTTGATCTACATTCTAAATCCAACATTTTCTGAGTATTTACTTAGCTATTTTGGGTTACAATTTTCTCAACTGTGGTACAAGGATTAAGGGGGATAACATATAGAACAGCACTTATTAAGATGTTTAGCTGATGTAGAATAATCTCTCAATGTACATATATGTACATGTCACTCATACATGATGCATGCATGCACACATGCATACACACATATGTGTATAGCGTAACAATGATGTTAGGCATGTGATTAAGAGAGTACAAGAGCTATGTGTATGCACTGTCAAGAATTAGCACTTGGAGAATGGTGAAGAGACTCGATAATTGATGGAAGAGCAAAGTACTTAATTTTGTTTCATTTTTGAATATCCCTGCCAGTTCTAGCCATTCGATCTTCATAATATAACAATGATTCTTTATTTTATATTTTGTTTGACTCATATGAATATATATAGCTGAGTACCTCTCTAAAATAAATTAGTTAAATGGATACATATTTGTTGCTGGAAAGAAAAAGCTATTTCATTTGTACTATGTCAGCTAAATAGTTTTTTAAAGAAAACTATTGTAACAAAGGTAATGGAAAGAAATGAGCTCTATATGAATGTGTTCATTTGTTTATGCAGAGATGAAAAAAATAAATGAAGTTTGAGACTGGATATTTTTTTCCTTTAAGAAACTCTCATTTACCCTCAGTATTTGTTTTATGGTATAAAACAAAGCCAGATTCTTTCCTGAACAGACTTTGTGTTTCTTTTTTAATTTTTCATGATTATGGTTATAAGAAATTTGGTTGAAAACAGAATAATAAAATTTTTGAAGTGATAGATAGAACTGTAAATATATTAAAGCATGTTGTCAAGTATTATATAGCAAAGATATTACTAACCTTCTGTTTACTAATTAAAGATTCATTTAAAAAGTACATACAAAAGCTTCCTTAACAACAGGTGGTATGAAAAATGTCTGTAGCCCTCTTGAGCTGCTCCCATTGTATTCATTCATGAATTAATTCTCTCAACAAACACTGTGGAATGCCCATTGGATTCAAAGCACTTGACTAGCTCTGAGTCGAGAAACTGAAAATAAAGCCAGCTTTTATGGATCTTACAAACCATGACCATAAAAATGAGTCAAGGAGTGGTGCAACTATACCAATATTCAAAATATTATTTAACTGGGAATTATAATTTATGTCTGAACAAAGCCCATGAAGTCAAGTTTTAAGGCACTGTCCCATTAGTAATTTAACACATGGTGATAGAAATGATGACCACTTAACTGGCAAATCTTTTTGGCTCATCTCTCTTTCTTTCCAGATAATTCCCACTCTGAGAGCAGCCTTATTAGTCCACAGCTTATTTCAGCATGATCATTTACACACAAGCAATGAGGCAAATGTCCATCACTCAGATAAAGGTTTCACGTAAAATCTAAAATGTTCTTCATTTGCACCAAAATAAATTTAGATATATTGTCAGAAATGATAAAATCTAACAGGTCATAATTGGTTTTGAGCTGTGTTGACTCTTTCCTGACTTGCTTTCTCTCCAGCGATCTACAGCCAAAGAGTGTGTCTGCTATAAGCCCCAAATCATTAGTAATGAATCTCATTCTCCCAGACGGAACGTTTCCCGGTCATCACACATAGAGTTGGCCATCTTCCCTAGGAACAAGCCAGGATTAACGTGGAAAGAGCTATTTTCATCCAGCCTCTTCACTGAACACTTCCTTCAGCTTCTGTTTGAACCCATACTTCTCCCACAAATGTGCACAGAATGGTTCACATAAGCGCTCCGATGGAAACCTACCTCTTGGTGTGGGACTTTTCTGGCCACTAGAAGCCTGACGCTCTGGCCTTTTCCTTCTCTAAATTCTTGCTACCTCCTGCAAATATTCCATGTCCATATAGCTGACTTATTGAACAGCCTGACTCCTTGGTTTTCAGTGGCCTCCCCATGGTCAATCAACTGCACCCAGCTTCCTTTCAGCCACACACTGCCTTGTTCACCCTGTCTTCATTAGTTCCACTGCTAGAATCACTAGTTTGGACACTTCACATTGGCCACACCTGCCTATCCTTCACGCTCTTAATGTCATTGTTTTTTTACTCATTTCTCGACTAATTAACTAATTCCCTTTTCCTTCTGCCTGGCTTTCCCAATATATTAGTTTATCTATTGTTACAAATTACCACCAATATATCAGGTTAAAACATCAAACATAGACTCTCACCATTTCTGAAGGGCAAGAATCCAAGAGTGGCCTAGCTGTGTGGTTCTGGCTCTGGGTCTTTCATGAGATTGTTTTAAGCCAATGTTGGCTACTATGGTCTATTCAAGTAGGAAGGGTCTGTTTTTAAGTTCGCTCTTGTGGTTGTGGGAAGACCTCAGTTCCTTGCCATATGCATCTTTCCAGAGGTGCCTGAACTCCCCAGAAACTTCGTTTCCCCCAGAAAGAGAGCAAAAAAGAGCAGCCAAGACAGAGGTATAGTATCTTTCAAACTCTAATCTCAGAAGTGACATATCATCACTTTTGTCAAATTCTATTTGTTACACAGAACCAACCCTAGTAAAATGGAGACAATTACTCCGTTGGAGGGGTGGAGCTCTTTGGAGGCCATTTTGGAGACTGGCCACTAAACTAAGGTACTTCAAATTCTTGATTTTCCCCCTTTTTCTTATATTGTTATTATAGGACTATTGTTACTATATGCTTAAGCTCTCATCTTTGGGCTTTTAATATTGAAATATGTTAAATTTCTCTCACTGGAGAAAATCTCACATGTCTTTCTATTGCAACCTGACTTTCGTCCACACTGCTTTGCTGAGATTATGATTGCTAAGGTCACCAGGGGCATGATTGTGGTCTGACCTTATGGACAATGTTCAGTCTTTAGATGTCACTTGAGGACGGAGAAACAGCTCATATTGAGAACCACTTTCTCTCTTTCTTTTAATATACTTTATTGTTCAGAGCAGTGTTAACCTCACAGCAATATTGAGGAGAAGGTACCAAGATGTCCTCCTGCCCCCATACATGCATAGCACCTGCCCCCACTACCACCGTCCCCTACCAGAGTGTTACGTTTGTCACAATCAATGAATCTACACTGACACGCCATTATCACCGAGTCCATAGTTTACATCAGGGTTTACTCTCGAGGTTGTACAATGGGTTTGACAAACATATAATGACATTTATCCACTATTACAGTTTGGTACAAAGTATTTTCATTGCCCTAAAAATCCTCTGGGCCTCACCTATTCACTTCTCCCTCCACACCTCAAGTCCTGGCAACCATGGATCTTTTTACTGTCTCCATACTTTTATCTTTTCCAGAATGTCATAGAATTAGAATCCTACAGTATTAGCCTTTTCACTCAGGTATATACATTTAAGTTCCCTACATGTCATTTCACTGCTTAATAGTGCATTTCTTTTTAGCATGAACAATGTATGTCTATGCCACAGTTTATTTAGCTGTTCACCCACAGTAGGACATCTTGTTTGCGTCTATGTTTTAGCAATTACCAATAAAGCTGGAATAAATCTCCATGATCCCATGTTATCTAGGCTTTACATAACACCTTTGTCCTCTGTGTCTTGTTAGTGTTACTTAAAGTCCTGTTTTGGTCTTACTTTCTTCTCATTAAGTTTCCTTCTTAGGAAACCTCACTTATTTTCATGTTTTTAGTTACATCTACCTACTGAGAATGGTGCAGGAACATCAAGTCCTTGAGTGTTACTGATGATAAAATGTTGAAAACAAGTTTCATATGAATAATGGGCTATAAGATACATTGTTTTGTAGTACTTAAGCTAGTTCTCCCATTAGAGGCATTTCTAAATATTCAAAAAAAATTGGGACAAAATGTGACACAGATAAGATAATACTAATTGCTATTTATAAGTTTGCACTTTCAAAAAATTATCTTGAAAAATATGCCGGGTAATTTTTTTTTGTATTTAGAGCATTACAATGGCATGACGTTTTTGAAAATTGACTTCATAAAGTATGAATTATTTCCTTCAGAAAAGGTTTTCATGTTGTCTTCTTTCACGTGTGGTTCTTGTATGTGAGAAAACTATGCTTGTACATTCATATTGCATTTGGTATATGTTTCCTTCCAAAAAATATTGTATCAAATTCTACCAACACAGCCAGTGTTTGGTAACGTCTGTACTTTTTCAGACGTAATAAAAACTTGTACTATTCATGTAAATGAACTAGTATATCTATATTTATCTATATACCTAAGATGTGTATAAAAATACTCGACAGGGATTCTGATTTAATTTCTTTTTGGTTGTTTAAGTAGGCTCCACACCCAGTGTCCCAATGCAGGGCTTGAACTCACAACCTTAAGGTGACGACCTGAGCTGAGATCAAGAGTCAGATACTTTACCCACTGAGCCACCCAGGTGCCCCCTGATTTAATTTCTGAAGCTAAAATGTTAGTGATATAAATGTTAAGTAAGATGTATTTAAATCCACATTACATTTAAAAAGTTATTTCTGCAAGAAATAGGTCTTACTAATTTGTATTCTTAAGCCTCAAACATTTTAAGACACTTCTGTTTAGACCTTTTTCAATGTGAGCTCCAAGAAAGAATGAAATCTTTCAGTGTATAAATTCCAGGAAGGAGACTGACTGAAAGTTTTACACATAATTTAATGTAGCCATTGTTTGAAGTTGCATGGGGAACCTAAATGTAACTGCTAATGGTTAGGACGAAAATTTGGGTTTACACTGTCTGAAACTGTTAATTTTAATTTCAAATATGTAGTAGGATTTTTTTTTTCTTTTTTACGTTCTCTTTTAGAGGCTCCTATCATTATCAATTCATGTGTTGGTATGGCAATAAACAGAGGATGGCCAGATGTTTAGAAGAAGGGACAAAAATGTGGAAAATTCTTTTCAATAACCCTTCCCCCCCATATACATGCATGTGTGTCCACACTCACTCATTCACCCATTCCCTGTGTGTGTCACAAGATCTGAAGTCTATATTGCTCATTAGAGCTTTATGGTATGTATTTATTCTTTTTTTTTTTTTTGATAAGTTTTTTTTTTTTTTAAGATTTTATTTATTTATTCATGAGCGACAGAGAATGGCAGAGCCAGAGGGAGAAGTAGGCTCCCCGAGGAGCAGGGAGCCTGATGTGGGACTCGATCCCAGTATCCCGGGATCATGACCTGAGCCACCCAGGCACCCGGTATGTATTTATGCTTTATAGATTTGGCTATTTTGCTGTTTGCAGACAGAGGCTGCCAAAAGTACAGTCACATTGGATTAAAATGTGTGCACAAACACAACATTGTCACTCTCTTCTATGGATTCATGCAGGAGGAGATGAATATATTCAACCAGGATTTTATAAACAGAATGTGGCAGAGCTCTGCCTTGACCAGGTGTATTCCCTGTGATTAAATAAGGGTATGCTGGAACTGTCAGAATTCTAGGGCAATTGTAGACACTTCAATTATCTGATAGTCACTGGACCCAAAGTTAGCACAGAAAACCATGATATTTATATCTACACCGATATATAGTGGCAACCTTCTTACAGCTGTTGCTAAATTCATAGATAATGTCATTATTGCCCAAATTTGGCTACTAAGGATCTGTGTGATTGGGCAGGTTTGGGGGTTTTTGTTTTGTTTTGTTTTGTTTGCTCTGTGTGGCGAGCTGCCATTCTCTTTTCCCAGAAAGTGTGTCGCAAATAAAGAAACTAGTTTGTGCCAGTTTGACATTCTGGAAGCTAATGAACTCTTTCAGCCCCGTAGGGTGTCATTTGGTGCACGGGATAAACTTAGTGCTGTACAGCTGTATACATTATTTGTTTAGGATACTAAATGATATCCTTTTGGCCCAGAAGAATGAATGCACTTCCTAATGTGTCAAGCTTATATTCAGGGCTATTTTATGAGAGACTTTATGCCAATGTAAGTTCGTATTCACTGAAAACCCAGTTCATGATTGATGTCTGCTATGTGTATGCATCACTGTTTTCTTGGACAAAATGATGGCCAGGCATTGAATGATCAAAATGAAACGAGAGTCACATATGATCCTTAAATCATAGCTTGCATCCATAAACAACTAGCACATTGAACAAAGGACATGATTAGATGGAAGTCATTGGCTGTGTCAAAATTTTCAGATTTCAGATTGGGTACAAGCTGAATAAAAGAATAGTCTATGAGAAGCTTGGTAGGTTTCCCCTTCTATCAGTCCATTGGAACCATTTAGTTAATCCAAAAAGTACTGAAGGTAGAAAACCATGGAAAATGAACATAATATAATAAAAAATATTATTATTAAAAAAAAGAAAACAAAAACTTATATACATTAACTTAAAGCATATAAATGCACACTTTGTTTTTCAAAACTTTTGAAAAGCTCTTTCTCTGCGTATCAGTCAGTTGATTGAAGTTCCTTCTTACCCTGTGGCCTGGCAAACAAAAACCACACGCGTGCTGTATTCTGCATAATTCCCAGTTTTTATATTAATTGAAGCAATGAAGAGCATGAAGACACTTGTAAAGTGCAAAGTGTTTCTTGGATTTGATGATGTTTTTCCTAAATTTTAAAAAACCCTCTGCCCAAACCCATTCTGACATCTTTTTAGCAGCTCGCAATCATTGCATTTTTAAAACAGTTAACTTTGTTTTATATAACAAAAACTAAAACTCTTTTGACACAAGTTTCATTGTTTTATGTAGCATGCAATTAAATAGCATAACTCCAATACCAAGTACCTCTGACAGTAGGCTTAGCAGGAGGCATAACTGACAATAAGCAAGCAGCCACACCTGTGGGAACAGCCGGGTGCAGCCACATGATGCAGGGGTACAATTGAGAATACAACAGTATGAATTATCGAAGGTGTGGATAGGTGCGTGAGTCACCCAGTGGAAGCTGGCTAAGAGTTGCTGTTGATTTGACATACTAGCTGGAAACAAGATTTTGAGCAGTAATTCCACCCGCTGCTGCTGCTCAGATGAATTATTAAATCGCAATTGCTAGAAGATAAGTCAAGAAATGCTTTGATTGTGATCGGCCATGATTTGTCATGTGACCTGGCTCTTTATGGTCACAAGATGGCTGTTGTGACCACACATTGCATCTCTATTCCAGGTAGGAAGAAAAAGTATGTGATGGAAATAAAAGTGTAGCCCTTATATTAGAAAAAGAATGTTATCCAAGAATCACTAGCAGCGTTCTGATTACTTTTCGTATACAAGAAATTGTGTCACGTGGGGACTCCTAGTTGTAACAAAGTCTGAAGTGAGTTATTCAGAACAGCATACTGGAAGCTAGAAAAAAAGGAAAAAGAAACAGGATTCTTTTGGTAAGAAAGAAGGGGGACTTATGTGGTACAGGAAACCAGCAAGGTTTGTGCTTCTTTCAAACAGCTCAAAGAATACTTCCTCAGGGAAGCCTTCCCAGACTTCTTATCCTAGGTTCCCCATGAAGAGTTCTCGGAGCCCCACACACATTTTCTTGAAGAAATTTTGATTTTATGTTTCTGCTATCTGATTACCATGTTCTCTTCTATGTGAGGATGATGGCAAGGGTCTGTTTCCATTTTTGCTCACTAATTTACACCTAGCACCCCACATACTGCCTAACACAGTGAGTACTTGATATGTTAATTTTTTCAAAAATGAGGGGCGCCTGGGTGACTCAGTCAGTGATGCATCTGCCTTTGGCTCAGGTCATGATCCCAGAATCCTAGGATAGAGTCCCGCATCGGGCTCCCTGCTCAGTAGAGAGCCTGCTTCTCCCTCTCCTTCTGCTGTTCCCCCTGCTTGTGTGCTCGCACCCTCTGTGTGTGTGTGTGTGTGTGTCAAATAAATAAATAAAATCTTTTAAAAAATGAATAATTGATTATTATTACTTTAAAACATATCCAAAGAAGAAATCATTTAGTGTTGCTTTATAGTCTATTTAGTGTTTAAACACCATCAAAATTGGGTCTCTTTTTTCCCTCCAAATTATTGTTTTCTCACTGAAACCCATTTTTACTCTTTACATAGGAAATGAAAGAATCATTGGTCAGGGTCCTCATCATAACAATTTTTTTTATTTCTCTGCTTTAGAATGAGTTCTTGAGTGAGCTGCTTATATTATATTTTCCAGGGAAACTGTCCACATTTTTTTTTTCTTCAAGAAATTCTATTTTTACCGTTGCTGCTTTGTTTGGTCATAGATATAAAACACTAATGCGAGGAGGGACCCCAGGTCTCATCAGTTCAACTCCCTCACTCTGGAGGTAGAGAAACTGAGGCCCAAAGAGGTTAACCGAATTTCTCAAATGATGTAGAAAGGTTACTGGCAGAGGCAAAATATGGGCCTGATTTTCCAGTTAATTCCCCGTTTTGTGCTCTATTTTTTAATATACACGACTTTCACAACCCAAACAAGATACAGTAATGAACAAAGGCCTCATCACCACATGTGTCCAAAACAATTGTCTCCTATCCTTGGTTGTTCCGTCTCTACTGGAACTGGCAGAAGCCGAATTTGCTCTCATGTTTATAAACAAGAAATGAATGTTTGAAGAGGTATTCATTAAGCTTACGTTTATATTTGAAATCCTTTAAAAATGGTCTTTCTGTTTCATTTATCATCTCTAAATTACATTACATCCTTATTAGTGTATCAGTAAGAGTTTGTATATTTGAATTTCATAAATATGGGCTTAAAATACTGTATTAGCTTGAAAGAGCTGCCATAGCAAAGCACATAGACTGGGCAGCAGAAGACACCACCATTGACTTTCTCATGGTTCTGGAGGCTGGAAGTCCAAGACCAAGGGTTGGTTTCTGCCAAAGTGTCTCTCCTTGGCTTGCAGATGGTTGTTCTCTTCCTGTGTCCTCACGTGGTTCTTCCTCTGTGTGGTCTGTGTCCTAATCTCATCTTCTTATAAGGGAGCCAGTCAGATTGGGTTGGAGTCCACCCACATGGCCTTATTGTAAAGTAATAGCATCTTTAAAGCCCCTGTTTCCCAAAATAGTGACATTCTGGTGCTGGGGTTAAGACCTCAAAATAAGAATTCTGGGGGACAAAGTTCAGCCGGTAAGAAACCCATCAGGGAATTCCTGGAAGTCTGCAGAAGGACCCAACATCCTAAGAGAATATATTTTTATTCATTACTAAGGAAATGTTTTTAGAAGCTTAACTAATCAATAGGCTTGTAACAGCACCATTTTTTAACTTCAGTATCAGGCTAAAACTGTTAACGAAAAATTGGAAAAATTCTGTTGTAGATTAAGATCCATCCATTGACTGACTTCTCAATTGTTTTCTAAAGATACTGGTCCCCCAGCTGATTGCAATTTAGCCCCCCATAAGAACCAGGACTGTATTGAGATGTACCTAGACCCTAGACCCAAACATCACTTCTAGCTTTGGGGCCTTTGAAAAAAGTTCTCAATCTCTTTAAGGCTCCTCATCTGCAAAATAGAGAGAGTGCCCACATCAAGGACTGTTAAACAGCTTAAGCTAAATTAAGGTACAAAATATGTGAGCATTATTATCATCTTTTCGTATCACTTTTCACATCTCATTTTGTCAATTTATTAGCGTATCACAGTTTTATTAACAAATTCCATGTCCCAAGAAGTTTTGAAATTTGAATACTTAATTATTTTTATAATCCTAACTTTAACTTTAATTTAATATATAGTGTGTGATGGGCAATATTCTGGAAGGTAACCAGCCCAATCAGATATGATTGGTAAATTTTACGCTCGGTTAAAAGAACAAAGTTAAATTTTGATTGTTTCATATGAGACTGGACAGTGGAGTGGAAGTTCTTTGTTCCCGATGCCATATAGTAAGGTTTGTCTGTGGAGCATGGCATTATCCCAGCTCCCTTGGAAATGGCTAAGGGACTGAAAAATTGTCAATGTGTTGCTTAATTACCTGCACCTGTCTACATAAGAACATCTTATGTGGTAATTATGGATCTGGTGCAAACCATCATGCATGGGGCTTTATTGTGCTTCAATTTCCCTTCATATCTCAATCCAGTCCCAGGACTACCTTTTGGCTTATGAGCACCCCCATTCAACACAAAATAAATTGGTTCCACTCAAGAAGATTAGAAATGGTGGGAAATATAATTCCCCCTTATTCTTGGCAACAGTGTACATGCTATTCTAAACCAGCAGAAAATACGCAGAAGGAAGAAGAAAATAGATTTTTTTTTTTCTTCAACAAAGTTGAAGCTCTACCAGGTAACGGGCCAGACACTGACTTCAAAAACACACTGATGTTTCTCTCTGATTCTGCTCTTCCAGGGCTTGAGAGATAAGGTTGGAAGGGTTACCCAGGTTAAGACTTGGGTTCCACTCTTGGCGATAAGTATGCTTTCACTGCAGGAAAGAGCAAGCAAACTCAGAATCTCAAGGGCTGTGTGACAAAGGAGAAATAAGGATGGTTCCAAGTAGAGTTGAGCTTCTGCTTCCTAGCTTCCTCACGTTGCTCCATCTGCCTCTTCTGAGAGCTCCCATCTCCCACTGTGTGCAGCTGAGTTTCAAGCACTCCTGGTGGCATAATGACTGAAACAAAGATATTTCCTCTAGTCGTCAATGGCACTCCAATCCTGAAACTGTCCCAGGAACCTCATCCAAGTCTCCCTCCTCCCTGTCCTTGGTCTCTATGAACAAGAGAGGAGGCTTCATCACACTTCTCATTGATGATCATCTCAGTTTCAAGGCCATGTGTATCTAGATATGAAATACTATTTTTATTTTCAAATGTAGGTTCTTTGGAAGATCTTGTCTATTGGAGCATGTAACTATTCCTGTAGCCAGAAGAGGAGATCACTACCCAGAGGAAGAGCCAGACTGCTGTGACTGGATACTTAAAAAGACATTTGGAGGGGGAGAGCATCTGCAAATGTTGATGAAAATGGGTTTGGAACTTCTCCTTTGATCAGGAAATAGGTGGACCATAAAATGTCTGATACATGATGCTGCCTGCAGCAAACCCACATTCTGAGACCCAGTCATCTTATTACTCTAGAAACACCAATAGAGAAAGGAAGAAGGCTTAAAAGATCCAACACTTTCCAGTTGCAACTGATGTGCAATGTTGAGTTAACCAAAAGTGGTCATATTTTTGCTTCTGCAAAATGAGTGATCATTTATATTTCATATCTAAAAGCAGAGACTTTTTGACCAGTGTTCAAAAACACATACTGCTATTAAAAGATACAAGTTTGCTTATGACCTGTTTTGTTTTCTATAATATTTGTGAGTCTCCAAAAGGCAGGGACCATGTATCATACGTCTTTGCTCATCAGGTATGTCCTTATTCATAAGGACACCCAACAAGTTTAATATTCAGTGATGAAGGTGATCTGAATGAATGATCAGTAACAGAAGCTCAGAGCTAGAAGAGATATTTTATCATCTACTTTTTGTTTTATTTTTGCACTGTCTACTTTAAGACCTATACATTACAAATGAGAAGATTTAAAAGTGCTTAGTTTCAAGACATGAGCTATGAGTTAGGTCTCCTGAATTCTTCCATTAAGATACAGTGATGATGACATTAACAGCAACAACAAAAACCTTATAATAAAACAATGTAACTCAATGGAGCAAACTTTTTTTAAGGAGTAAGAATGCAGTTTAGTGGACAGACATGGGCTTGGAGTCAAAACCTTAATACAGCTGCCTTATCTCAGCCATGTGTAGATCTGAGTGGCAAAGGGATTTTATAGGGAGTCAGCTAACTGTGAATTGTACCCACATGCCACAAAATTCACTGAGGCCTCAGTAAGCACAGTCATTAAGGATAAGGATAGAGATCTTTTCCTGAGGAAATCTAGGGTTCTGCTCAAACTTGGAAGATTAAAATGAGTTTCCTTTTCTTTTGTATTTATAGAGAAGCCAGAAAAATACATCTCCCCATCCTAAGATGCCTATTGAGTACATTACAAAATCTACTAAGCTTTCCAGAGTGGGAAACAAGTAGACCCCTCCTGAGGGCTTGTTTTGATAGAGAATGACACAGTATTCACACAAGAGATGGACTAATTTATAGAGATTTTAAAAAAAATCTCTAGGATCATTTTCCAAAAAAAAATGTAGTGCAAAAATCAGAAATGCTTATTTACCAAATCTATATCTAAATGTTTACGCAGAAGATCATCCCGTTAATGGTGACACTATTCTATTTCCTTCATTTGTTAGAATAGTTTGGTCTCCACTGAAAACTTTTTGGCTATGTCTAAGAACTTTAAATCTCAATTTTTTTTTCTAAAGGAAATGAGGTTTTTGAAACAAAACAGACTAACTTGCTAAAATATACAATACTACATGAGGGCAGTCTTGGTATTATCCTGGATGAACTGGGAGCTGGAAACAGAGACATTTGGTGCATCACTAATACCTTGAATCCGTAGTTGTCATTTCTTATACCATACACACAAATTAACTTGGAAGAGATTGCAGACTCAAATGTAAGATCTGGAACCATGAAACTCCTAGAAGGAGACACAGGGGGAGAAAACAAACAAACAAACAAACAAAAACAAAACCTTTACATTGGTTCGGGCAATGATTTTTTGGATATGACACCAAAAGCAAAAGCAAAAAACCAAAAAACTTAAAAAGATGAGACTACTTCAAATTAAAAAGCTTTTGTACAGCAGAAGAAACCATCACCAAGATAAAAAGACAAACTATGGGATGCAGAAAATATTTGCAAATCATGTATCTGGAAGGAGGTTAATACTCAAAATATATTAGGAACCCATACAACAAAATAGCAAAAAAAAAAAAAAAAAAAAAAAAAAAAAAAAAAAAAATCAAATGAACAGAAGTCCTGAATAGACACTTTTCCAAAGACATACAGTGGCCAAATGGTGCTCTAAGTCATTAGAGAAATGCAAATCAAAACCACAATGAGATATCACTTCACCCCTGTTAGAATGGCTACCATGAGAAAGACAGGAGATAACAAGTGTTGGTGAAGGTGTAGAGAAAAAGAAATCCTTGTACCTGCTGGTGGGAATGTAAACTGGTGCAGCCACTTTGGAAACCAGTATGGAGGTTCTTTAAAGAATTAAAAATAAAGCTACCATATGATCCAGCAATTCCACTTGTGAGTACATATCTACAGTAAATAAAATCTGCATTTCAAAAGATAATTGCACCCCCATGTTCATTGCAGCATTATTTACCATATCCAAGATATGGAAAGAACCTAAGAATCTATTGAAGCATGAATAGATAAAAAAAAATATGTGTGTCTATGTGTGTGTTGTGTGTGTGTATATATATATATGTATATATATATACATATATATGTGCATTTATATGTATTTATAACACATATATATAATGGAATGTTATTCCATGTTATTCAGCCATAAAAACAAAGGAAATCCTGTCATTGCAACAACATGAATGAAAATGAGGACATTATGCTAAGTGAGAAAAGCCAAACACAGAAAAACAAATACTGTACGATCTCATTTATATATGAAATCTAATAATGTTGAACTCATAGAAGCAGAGATAGAAAGTTCGTTGCCAGGAGCTGATGGGCTGCAAAAATAGGGAGATGTTGGTCAAAGGGACAGAATTTCAATTATAAGATGAATAAGTCCTTGAGATATAATATACAGCATGGTGACTATAGGTTGATAATATTATATTGTATAATTAAAAGCTGCTACAAGAATAGATCTGAAATGTTGTCAGTCTTACAAAAAAGATTCTAACTGTGAGGTAATGGATGTGTTCATTAACTTGATTTTGGCAATCATTCACAATTTACACATACCTTAAATCATCACATTGCATACCATAAAACAAGTCAAAAGCCAAAAAAATAAAAATGAAACAAAGGTCTTCAGTGGAAGCTACTACAAACCACAAGCTGATGTCCAGACTGTCTTCCTAGGGCTTAGAATTATTTCAAGAAATGTCTGGGGGGTGAGGGGTGCTTTCTCCATAGGAAAGCCCAGTGGGTCCTGCCATCCAACCATCTATACCTTTGAGAGGGCAGATTCTAGACAGATGCTATTAAAGCCAGCTGAGCTCTCTTCAGCTGTACCTAGATTTTCTGTTCTACCTTTCAGGAACCAGGCACACCACTTCCCTTTCAAACTCTCTATTTTTCTTTTCTTTTCTCTTTTCTTTTCTTTTCTTTCTTTCTTTTTTTTAAGATTTTATTTATTAATTTAGGAGAGAAAGAGAGAGAGAGAGCACAGGTGAGGAGAGGCAGAGGGAGAGAGAGAAGCAGACTCTCTGCTGGGCAGGAGCCCAATATAGGACTTGATCCCAGGGTCCCGGGATCATGACCCAAACTCAAGGCAGACGCTTAACCAACTGAGCCACCCAGGTGCCCCCAAACACTCTATTTTTCAGATGTACCTAGTTTTATATCATCTAACCACCTTATCTCTATGTTTTCTCACATGGAAATTCAGAACATTTGCACTTAATGATTCTGCGGTCTTATTCATTTGTCAGTCATGATATCACCATGTCAGAATGACAGAAGTAGAAATAGTGGACTATAATTCTCTTATTACTGTATTCAGATTTGAAAAGTACTGCAGCATTTTGCTTATGTTAATTATGAATGACTTTTTTGTTCTTGTTTTGTAGAAAAGTGTTGCTCTAAAATGTTTATGATTGGTGGCCATCTGATATTTTTCAAATGTTAATCTTTATTTAATTGCTATCACTTATAGAAATATAATAATGCAGAAACCAGCTTGTTACATGCCATAGTCTCTTAAAGAGGCAGAAGGAATAAATGCATTGCTAATCTCAGGAATCTTAGCAGAAACTCATCCAACATTTCATTATCTTTAAAAGAATAAAGCCACATATCACTGCATGGTGATACAGAGAAGTTTGACTGTTTAAAAGAGTCATTCGGAAGAAATATTACATTACAAATGCAAACAGATTGAGAAAGCTGAGGTTGCTTGGTACGTATTGATAATATTAGATTATATCTCTGCATTCAGAGTAATAAAATTCAAGTTTCTAGGAAGGGAATGAAAAATTATGTACCATTTTATTTGTTTATTATTCAAACAAGTTGGTGATTTATATCACTTTCAGGGAAGTGGGAGTAAGACAAAACTTTCTATGGATAGGAAACATAGGATATAGGACTTCGAACACATAAACATTTGAAAATAAGTGTTTGCGAAAAGAAGGAAATATGCAAGAGTTGGTCTCATCTATGAAAAAAAAATGTAAGAAATTACTGTGTCTCATGTGTGCAATCATTTTATTTTAAAACAGTTTGCTACACCAAATATAGTTCCTTCATGACCAACATGATGGCCCAAAACCACTAACTACAACTTACAGCATGCCCAGGTGTATCTTATATAAATTTACTTGGAAAAATATCTAATATAGTTTGATCTCTGTAAGAGTACATACTGGTTCTTCATATTTACAATGCATTTCCATTTATATCTAAAACATTTATTTCTGCAAATAATTAGTAATCTACTAATCATTATCCTTCTCTTACTTCACTTCTGACTACCCTTCCATATATATATATGTATATATATATACATATATATATATGTATATATATATTTTTTAATTTTTAGGATAGCGATGGCTTTCTAGAAAGAATAGAGAGTCAGGGGAAGGAAAGAGAAAATAAGAGAAATATTGTGTTTTTTGGGAGAAAGTAGGGAAACTCATGTGGAAAGATATACACAAAGTCATCAACCACAGCTTGAAGCAATACATTGTGATAGGTAAACAGTGAAACATTTCAAAAGCTAGATAGGTTAAGAAAAAGAGACTGGTAAAACTGGTAACATAAAATATTATCTCTCTACACTAAATGGTTGTATATGTATTTTAAAAAATGCGTCAAAATCACCAAACACTGTTCTAACAAGATCTAATGAGAGAATGAATAGAGACTGTCTTCTGGCTACAGTGGAATAGCTTGTATTAGACCAAATTGCCCACTGAAAACAACTATAAAAGCTGGCAGTTTGGGGACAACAGAAAACAAACAAGGCAGATGAGACTTGAGAGGTCAAGACTTAGAGGAAAGGCAAGTGTGATTAAGTGAGCCCAAAATTCTCTGCTAAGTTTTCTCCCCAAGGCGTTTGGTGATTCTGAATTCTGAGTGTTTCAAATTCCAGGAATAAAGCAGCTATGGTGAGGCTAAGAAGTTACATTCAGGGTTTACCAAGGAAGACCTTCCTAAACACCTTACATTTTTAGCAGGCACTCTTGTAGGGCTACACCTTAAGAGTAAAGGCAAATGACAAATAGACCAGCCCTCAAAAATACCTAAAGTCAGGCTCAGTTCATCTCCATCCCTTATTGAATCTAGGTGTCATATTCCTACACTAACTGCTCATTACAAGATAACTCAATCCCATTTGGAGAAGATAAACATCATTTGGAGGCTCTAAAACTTTTCTTACTTAATACCTGTTATGAAATTTTAAAAAAATCCCTTGGTGATTTAAAGGAGCAAAAATCAAGACTAAAAACTGACTTTCCAGCCAACAAAATAAAAGTCAGAAGACCATAGGATAACATCTTTCGAAAAAAGGGAAAACAGTTTGCCAATGTAAATTTCTACTATATTGAAAATATTCTTCAAGAATGAAGGTGTAATACAAATGCTTAAAGAAACTGAGGTATTAGCAGCAAAGCTACACTAAAAAGTAACAAAGGAAGTCTTTCAGATGGAAGAAGAATGTGTCAGAGAGACACGTGCCAATGGTGGAAGGAATAAAAGCTTCCAGTGGGTGATAAATCCAAAGGACTGTTGACTGTATAAAACACTGCTCATGAGTAAGATTGGCTTAGGATTATTATAATTTCTTGTAATATTTTTGTCAGGACTTGGTATCAAGGTAATGCCAGCCTCAATATTTAAAAATGTATATAACATAGATCTTTAATTGAGATAATGTATTTCAAGGAATTTAGCAGGCTTACAAAAAGTAGTTGCTCAAAAAGTGGTGATGTAGTGGAAAGGTTTGGAACTCCTTGCATTTGAATCTTAGCTGTGTACAACTTCAGAACAGTTGCTAAATCTCCTTGAGTGTCAGTCTCCATGTGTATAAAATGAAGATAAGTACAATGTCTTCATTAAATTTTCCCATGAAGGTGAAATATTTATTTTTTTTAAGATTTTATTTATTCGAGGTGGGGAGGGGAGAGGGAGAGAGAATCTCTTGAGCAGACTCCCCACTGAGCACGGAGCCCTACCTGGGGCTCCATCTCACAACCCTGAGATCCTGACCTGAGCCAAACCCAAGAGTTGGTCGCTCAGCCGACTGAGCCACCCAGGCACCTTGAAGGTGAAATATTTAAATCAAATGTTTCTGTAAAGTGATTAACCCCATGACTGGCATATATTTAGTGGTCAAGAAATGTGACTTTTCTTTTCCCCCATTTCTTTCTCGTTTATTCCTTTGTGCTCTCTTTTTCTCTCCTTGAATGTCTCCAGTTAGGTTTTCTGGAAGCATACCCTGAGTTACAGTTTAGAATGAAGGGTCTTTATTAAAGACCATCAGAAGGAAGAGGGATGGGAAGCAGGACTAAGCAAAGGGAGAAGTTGAACTGAGATACAGATCCAAGGAAGACTTAGCCAACCCCTGTAGATCTCTGGAATATATATATAGAGAGAGCAAAGAGTAGATAAAATGTAGGAGATATATATATATATATATATGGCATCTGACTTAACTCACATTAGACCTTGAGTGAATTTATTCTCCATAGCAGAGGCAAATCCTGAAAGACCGTAACGCTGGGGTAACAAGTCTTCCTTAAAGGGATTCAGATGGCACATCTCCGTGTCCACCACACTATCACTCTCTTGTCTCTTCCTCTATCGTCCCTCTTTTCCTCCTTTCTTTTCCTATTTCCTTCCTCTGTTCACCTTAGCTACAAAAAGAAGCCATTAATTTGAACATTCTCCATATAATCTAATATACGAGCTGCGTGAGAAAATCTTACCATAGTAGACACCTCTACTTGAACTGGATTCAAATTTGCTCATCTACAAACATACAGAGTTGAGAAAAAGTAGGATTGTTCACTCCAAAAAGCAAAAATGTCTTGATCTTAGAATGTGCCTTATCACCTTTCCTAGGCTATGTGGCTCTAATATTTAGCATTAATTGTTGATTTTAAAGACAGAAACCAAAATAAAGCTACCTTTGTATCTTAATTTAATTAAATATTAATGTTGATATTAATATTAATGTATTCAATTGTGCATGAAATTAGTGCTTGGCTAGAATTTTCAACATCTGTTTAATCTCCATTACAACCATTAGAAAAAATTAAATTATTTAAATATACAGTTATGTTCTCTTTTACATAACTCAACTAAAATTTGAAAAGTATTTTACTGTTATAATGCTTTGAGAATACTGAAGTGTAAGTGTTAGGAATATGGAAAATAAAGACATCTATTATTCCATTGTAGTTTTTTGGACCATAACTATCGAATGCATTTTACTTTACATAGAGAAATTCTTTTGTATTTGGATTGTTTTCTGATGGGTAATTATTAAAAGTCACATTCTCCTTGGTGAAGTGGACTTAATTAGTCCTTCATCTCTTATCCCTTTTCACATGGTTCGGCCTTCACATGAAACTTCTCTAAATTGATCATTTATGAGAGCAGGAAAAAAGCAGACAGTATGTTTTTGTAAAACAGGAAAGTGCAGTGAAAAGAAATCAGTACGGCATTTTGTATCTGCTCAAAACAGGGCTCCTGATTCAGTCCTTTACAGAAATACACAAGGAGCCAACTACCCTTGCACTTTCTCTCCCCCAGACCTTAAGCTCTTACAAATCTTAAGTGAAATCTTAAGGAAAGCTCTTGGGTGGAAATGCATTTGTTTAGGTTAGCTGGAAAACTGTTTATGTCGTAGATATAAGCAGTCAATGAGCAGATTAGATTTTTGCATCATAAAATTGCTTACATCCAAACTGACAAGCTTGCACTGGAAGAATGCGCACGCATCTGTTTCTTAGCTGTTTGTCATGACTCTTGTTTGAAAGCTAGAATTAAGCATGTGCAGAATGTTGTGTACCATGACCTCATACACATGGAGACCACAATGTCAACCTGAGGCATCTTCTCTACGATAATTCAGGGATTCTTGTTTCTGTTCATTTCTGTGACTTGTTGATAATTATGTGTGTTTTTAAATTTTTTATTATTTTTTAAAAGATTTTATTTATTCATTTGAGAGACAGAGAGAGAGAAGAGCATTAGGGGGAGGGGCAAAGGGAGAGGGAGAAGCAGACTCCCCCTGAGCAGGGAGCCTGAACTGGGGTTTGATCCCAAGACCCTGAGATCAGCTGAAGGCAGAAACCTAACCACCCAGGCACTCCTATGTACGTTTTTTTAATGCTTTAGTTAATTCCATATAAGAAAACTGGGAAATATTTTTGGATTCATTTTCTTTGACGTGGAGAAACTTCACTAAGCAATATTTCGACCCTATATGACCATGAACCTTAAAAAGGCAATTTGTGGCTTCTGATTTATTACCATAGTAATAAGATGAGGTCTCTTTATAGAACATATATCATTAAATACATTGGTAGAAATTTGTTTCACTTGTGAAAACCATTCAGCAATATAGCTTTCTCTAATATAGAGAATATATGATTTCTCAATGACCTTGAGGTTTTAAATCTCAAGGACTTCATATCAGCTGCCCAAATTAGTCATGGAGTTGGCAAAAACAAATTAGAAGAAATAAACAGTATACTTTTTATTGGCACATTTATTTATCATCATAAAAGAGGAAAAACTACTTTTTATTATTCAAGGATAGCTACATGCAGTGCTTTTCTTTGTGTTCAGAAAAGAGAATAATAAAATCATCAACCATTATTTGTTTCCTGAAAACATCTGGAAAGCTTTATTTATTCATTTGACAAATATTTGTTGAGAGTTGCAGGTGGTATTCTCAGGGCTGGTGATACACTGATGAACAGACAGATAAAGACCCTGCTTTCATGGAGATTCTATTCCAGTGGAAGAAACAAAGAAATAAAGAAGCAAGCAAACAAACAAATGAACAAAAAATCAAATAAACAAATTAATGTACTATATAACTTAGGCAATGATTTTAATCAAAGATAGGCCAAAAGCACATCATCTAAGACAAAACCGCAGTGACTGTGTATTTTAAGAGTTTAACTAGTATCATACATTCAACATGAAAGATTCTGAATGATGCAAGAAATTCTATGTATATTAGCATTGAAAACAGAACAGAGTAGACACCAACAAAGAAAAAATTATAATGTCATGGGTAATTATTTTCTTTATATCTATAACACAACTTCCGAAAATAATTTCAACCTTTTAAATTACCAAAGACAGGCAGAAACATTCTCAGTAGAAACATATTTGAGTATGACAGCCACCGGAATGATTGTATAAGTCATTGTATCTCACAGTCAAATTGCAATTTTGAGGAATGATCAGATTGCAGAAGTGAGTTTCATTTAACTGGAGCCACTTTGGCTCATTTGCCTGAAACATCCATGTTATGCAATGGCATGCCAAGGGAATTAATAACTGATGGATGATCAGACCTGCTCAAAGTGGTGGTAATCATTTGCTACTTAAAACCACCACATTTTGGCAAATAAAAAGCCTTTACTGGTGCCAAATCTGTAATTACTTTACTTAACGGTGATGACATGTGTGCCTGTTCTGCAAGATCCCATACTGATGCTTCTGTTGTTGGCTAAAAACCACCCAGTACTTGAGATTATAACATCATTTCTGCATCTGTCTCTCTGCAGGATGGGGTTTTTAATTCCGTTTTTTTCCATTTCATCTTGTTTTATTTTTTTGGAAGTTAAAAGAAAGATTTAAACCTTACTTTTTTTTTGAAGGGCTTTGTTTGAACAATTTCACAATCTCTTCAACAATTTTTCAAAACTGCTTGTGTCTCCACATGATTATCCTAGATAATGACCTTGAAGTGACAGTCCATTGATGTATAGATATTAATGTGTATGCATATGCATATTCCTGTGACCAAGTGTTATGCAAATAGATATCAGGGCCAGATTTCCCCTACTGACTTCATCGTTTCCTAGTAGTAAAACCCAATTTCAGGCTGCTAGTGTAGAGCAACCAACCAACAGCGCTGCCCTAAAATATGTCAGTGAAAAGCATCCTCTTAGAATCTGACTGCCTAAATTCTAGCTAGAGAGCGATTTAGGCCATTGAAAGAATAAATCCAAAAGCGTGGAATATCAAGTGGAAGGTGTCCACTGAAGAAGGGAAATGCCAGGCAAATCTACCTAAAAAACATGAGAAAGGGGCACCTGGTTGCCTGTCAGTTGAATGTCCAACTCTTGATTTTGGCTCAGTTCCTTGGGGTAGCAAGATCCAAGTCCTCTGTTGGGCTCTGTGCTGAGTGAGGAGCCTGCTTAAGATTCTTTCTCACCTTCTCCCTCTGCCCCTCCCCACTTGTGCTCTCACTCACTCTAAAAAAAAAAAAAAAAAAATAGTTTCTAAATTATTTTCTTAAGAATAGAGTAAAAATACTTTGTTGGATCTCAATATAGTGTCTCTCTCTCTTTCTCTCTCTCTCTCTCTATATATATATAGGCCTAGATATATAATATACATATATATTCCATATATATACATATACATGTGTATACACACACACACACATAGTTCTATCACTTTTATTTATTTTTTCCATACTTTTTAAAAAATCAATCTGTCTTTATATTTATTTTGTAAATGTATTACTTTTAGTTAAATAGCTTTCTTAGAGTTGGGTTTTACATTTTAGTCCATTTTGACATTCTTTGCCTTTTAAAAGGGATGTTTAGGCCATTTATATTTAATTCAACAATCAGTATGATTGGATTTAAATCTAACATTTGCTATTTTTTTGTATCTGTTCTTTGTTTCTTGCTTAGTTTTTTACTACCTTATTTTCAAATAATTATTATTTAATGATTCATTTTATCTCTATTATTAGATAAATACCAATACCTCTTATGTCTGTGTGCTTGTTCTAAGATTTCAGCATGCATTTTTAACTCTTCACAATTTATCTTCAAATAATATTATATCACTTCATATATAGTGCAAGTACATAAAACAGCACTACTCCTTCCCACTGTTGTTCTTCATGCTATTATTGTCACACACTTTAAATCTACATGATATAAATCTTGGTACATTCTCTGTTTTTGCTTTAAGTAATCAATTATCTTTTCAAGGCAGTGACATTGAGAAATATATATACTTTTTTTTTTTTTTTTTTTTTTTTTTGCATTCCTTATTCCTTTTTTTAGATTCGAATTTCCATCTGGATTATTTTCCTTCTCTTGGAAGAATTTTTTTTTAACATTTATTGTACCATATGTCTGCTACTGATTAATTTTCTTAGCTTTCTAAGTCTGTTAATAATTTATATCACCTTTGTTTTTGAAGGTTATTTTCTCTAGGTATAGACTTTGGGAAAACAGTGTTTTTGGTTTTAGTTTTAATTTAGTTAAATTTGATGTCCCTTATAGTTAACTGTCTCGTCATTCTGGAACACCAAGTATTCCCATTCTTCTATGAGTTCCAGAAATTTTTCAGCCTAGTGATTTTTGGTAATTCTTCCCTGATCCTTGGGTAGTTTCTTCTCATGCATGTTTTGTCCATCAAAGACATTAGAGAACTCCTGTGAGAGGGATCTTCAGATCTCTCTGTGCACAGCATCGTCCCATTTAGTACTTTATCACAAACTTACCCACCTTGGCTCTCCCAAATTCTGATCTGTCTTTCTTCAACTCAGTAAGCCTGGAGCCTCTGTGTCTGTCTCCCCTTCTTGTATCACAGCCTGTAACCTGTACCAAGGCAGGAAACTTGGGAAATCATAGGTCTCACCCCATTGGTTTTTCTCTTGTCTCAGGGGTGAGACACCTGCACCACCTTCTGTCCAATATTTGAAAACAGTTGTTTCATACATTTATTGATTTTCTATTTGTTTAAGGCAGGAGGAAAAATTTGTTATGTTTATTTAGCCTGGTTGGAAATGTAGGTCTCAAAATCATTTCAACACTGTTTTTCTCAATGAGAAATTACCAACAGTAACTATTATTATTTTTATACTACAAGTGCTCCTAAAAGGAATTTTATTTTAAAGTCTGAAGGAATTGAAGAAGGTACATTTCATTTTCTTATAGCTTTTGTACTATTTCTTTCTAAGATTCTTTATTTTTAAGGAATCTCTACACCCAATATGGGGCTCAAACTTACAACCTCAAGATCAAGAGTTGCACGCTGGACTGACCAAGCCAGCCAGGTGACCCCTACATGTTGTACTGTTGATTATTGTTCATGGTAGTATTTCTATGTGACATGCGTAATAATTTAAAGCATTGACATTTTAAGAAATTCAATAAGTACGTATCATGTAAAATGATCTTGCTATGCTCCTCTTCTTCCCCAGATGTAATAATTTAGTGGGGATCACAATCTTTATAATGCATTTACATATATATATAATTTTACTGTTGTTATTTTACATACATAAGGTCTATACATGCTGGGGTTTGTTTTATTTTGTTTAATTCTCACCAAATTTCTTAGGGCTATTTTGAAGTTCAAACAAAGTTTGATGTTATCTTTCAATGTTACATAATATTCCATACTGCAGATACACCATCATTTATTTAAACCTATGTATTAGTGTTTAGGTCATTTCTGATTTTTATTATCACAAGCACTGCACAAACAACATGCTTGCAAATATCTGTGCAATATGTTAGTATTCTTATGAGACAAATGACAAGAAATGGAATTACTTTAAGGGTAAACACATATTTTAACTTTAATAAGTAATGTAACAATTTCTTTCCAAAATGCCATACTCCAAAATATTATTTACAACAAATACAGAAATGCATTTATTTTCTCACAATTTCACCAACACTACATACTATCAATCACTAATTATCAGGGAAATGCAGATCAAAACCACAATGGGATATTAACTTATTACCTATCAGAATGGCTAGAATCAAAAAGATAAGAAATAACAAGTGTTAGTGAGAATGTGGAGAAAAAGGAACTCTCATTCACTATTGGTGGGAATGTAAATTGGTGCAGCCACTGTGGAAAACAGTATGGGGGTTCCTCAAAAAATTTAAAATAGAATTACCGAATTATCCAGTAATTCTACTACTGGATATTTACCCAAAGAAAATGAAAACTCTAATCCAAAAAGATATATGTAGTTCTATGTTTATTGCAATATTATTTATCATAGCCAAGATATGGAAACAACCCAAGTGTCCATCGATAAATGAATGGATAAAGGAGATGTGGTATATATGTGCAATGGAATATGACTCAACCATAAAAAAGAATGAGATCTTGGAAAAAAATGAGCAAAGAGAAAAAATGAGAGCGAGAGAGAGAGAGATACCAGGAGACAGATGCTTAGCTATAGAGAACAAACTGATGGTTGTCAGAGGGGAGGTGGGTAGGGGGATGGGTGAAATAGGTGATGGGGATTAAGGAGGGCACTTGTCATGATGAGCACTGGGTGATGTATGTAATTGTTGAAATTATTGTATACCTGAAATTAATATAACACTGAATGTTAGCTATATTGGAAATAAAATTAAAAAATAAAATAAAGTAAAATAAAAAAAAATAAAATAAAAAAGTAATCTTGCCATTGTGACAACATGGAGAGACCTAGAGGGTACTATGCTAAGTGAAATAAATCAGACAGAGACAGACAAATACCTTATGATTTCACTTATATGAGGAATCCAAAAAACAAAACAAATGAACAAAAAATCCCAAACTTACCCAGACTCTAAATACAGAGAACAAACCAGTGGTTCCCAGATGGAAGGGGCGTGGGGGAGAGATGAAATAGATAAGGGAGACTAAGAGGTACAAACTTCCAATTATAAAATAATACTTCACCGAGAACTATGGCACAGGTAATATAGTCAATAATATTGTAATAATGCTGTGTGGTGACTACACTTATTGTGGTTCGCATTGAGTAATGTATAGAATTATTAAATCAATATGTTGTACACCTGAAACTAATGTAACATTGTATGTTAATTATACCGCAATGAAAAAAAAATACAAATCCACGCCTCCAAAAAAATGCTTTCAATATAATGAAAATATAATGAAAAATAAACACAGATGCATCACTGATTCCACCAAAGTTGAAGTAGACTCATGTTTAAATATATCGTGCATAGTCTAGTCAATTACCTTTTTTCGTTGAGCCTATGGCTCTTCACAATTTAATTCTATTAGTATCTAATCTTCTGCTCTTAAATATTTAGTTCTTAAAGAGTGTTTAATTCAACAAAGGCAACTTTTAAAGAGACATCAAAGCCAGTTACCATTTAAGGATGCTTGCACTTACTTAAGTTGCTGCTGGTCCCTTACTGGTCAGATACAGTACAGTACTGGGATGTGATAGGCTACTTAGCTCTCAAGGTCAGCCTCCTCTGTGGTAGAAAGGATTACTCAAAATACAGTCGGAAAAACGTTTCACCTCTACAAATGGTGCAGAAAGTACAAAGTGGTAACATGGTTGCATTTAGTTGGGGACACTTAGACTTTAAGGGAAGGTGCTTTTAGAGATAGACCTAGAAGACACAAGAGAGAAGTTTTCAATAAAGTTCTGAGCAATGGGGGGGGGGGGCATTTTCCAAATTTATGGAACACAAAGGCCAAATAGAAATACGAAAAAAGAGGCTCTATTTGGAAAACAGGGAGAAGTTTAGATTTTGGAAGAGTAGCAATCTCTTCTTTCTTTACTTCTAAAATCCCTCTTTAAAAATACACAATTCAACATTACTTATGTAAACCAAACCTGAATTCTTTCCTAATTGTTTTATAAATGAAAGTAAATGTTATCTTTCTAACCAAGTTTAAGCTCCTTAATGGCTAGTCTGAATGGCATTTGAAAAGTTTTCTTTTCATTCCATACTGTGTTTAGCAGACTGACAAGTTAATCATGATTTCTGTGAGTGGTCAATAATAGAGATTGTTCAACATAACCTACTTAGCCATATGACTTTTAATTATATTTTTATTGTTTGTTTCCAGATATTGTTGCATTAAAACTTGGTTCACCTTTAAAGACAATATTTTGCTGGGATCTTCAGAATTCGAAGGAAAGCAAAAATAAGGCATTGTGGCTTTCTCCCCGCAAAACTGTAGGGCATACTTTCTTTTGATTTTTTTTTAAAGCAATACTGACATGCTCTCTGAGACATAGAGGAAATCCTGAAGAACTTTTATGACATCCTTGTCTTTGATAACCTTCTTTCTAGTCCACAGTGAACTAAATAAAGATAAAACATCCCAGATGTAACTGCTAGAACACAGGAGATATCTGTAAAGCTCTTAAGGCTTGTGAACGACCCCACGGCAAATCCCTTTAAGCTTTCCCCCAGATTGGTCTTTCTTCCTTATATACACTCCTCTGATCTTAATAGATCTAACTCATAGGCACAACGTGCTCCATGAGCTGGTTATATCACTGGTTCTATCACTGAAGCAAAGAACTGAACTATTTGGGGAATTCCTCTGGTTTATTTATATGTTTGCTTTGTTTTGTTCTGTTTAGTCTTATAGCCTCAAGGCCTAAGCCTCTCGGCTTTCTCTATAGTTAAATGTCTTCCTTTCTATTCCCCTGTGCAGTTGCTTTAGGACCCAACTTAGAATTCAGGATGAAGATTGACAAAGGTTTTACCCATGCTAGGAAATTCAGTGGAGAACCGAGGCAAAGAAACATATTTCTGAAATATCCCTGCAGACGTTTGGCTATGATTAATTTCACTAGCAAAGTAGCAGTTTAATTGAACCTTTTCTCTGGTCTGTGCAGACTCCCAGCCAAGTCATGTCTTCTGTGTGTTTTGCTTCCAGTTTTATGTCTTTTTGAGGGAATCATAAAAAACTCCCCACCTTCTTCTTCTTGGCAAAGAGCTCTCAGAACAAAAGAGCAAAGAAACTACCCTTGATATTTTTATTGACATGCACACACATGCTAAACCCTGACTTACAACAATGCATTTACACAGATTTGTGAAAAAGGTGAGTCACCCGTGTCTTCAACTGTCACCTGGAGTTATTTATTTCCCCAGCCTTGTTTCCCCATCTGGCTTATTCTGTAATGGAAAAAAAAAGAAAAGAAAAAAAAAACCACATGTTTTAAATGGCTTAGCTCGAAGCTTTATCTATTTCAAAGTGTTTTTCCTCTTTCTTAGGTGCAGTACCTGCTATTACTTTGTTGTTTGTGTTGCCTGGGATTTTATCAAGGGGTGTAAGACAGAAACTTCTGTAAGATAGAATGATTGAAGTTTGGGCTTTTAGATCGCTGTGTGCCTCAGTACTCAGATAAGATGATAACTATTGGCAAAAGCCACTTGTAAGGAAGATAGCATTTTATTATAAATTCGTAGATGTGTAATAAAATCTAGCTAGCTAAAAATATTTAAGAAACAGTAATGCATGATGTTAGACTTTTTAAGAGTAATAATAATAATAATAATAATAATAATAAAAAGCTTAACATAATCTTGAAGAATAAAGCTAATCCCGGTGGCTTTCTTTGCAGAAAATACCTTCGAGTGACAGCTTTTGCTGCTACATTGGCTCTTTAGATCCTATCCAAAACATTGCGCTTTTGTGTTAAAATAATACAATGTAGTATTGTTTAATTTTGATTTTGCTAGATTTGGTGACAGTTTTGATAATGTGACAGAATTGAATAGAGTTTGAGGAGGGAATTAATTTGGACAGGAAAATCTCTATACTCTACAAGTAAACCAATAAATAAAACAATAAATATAGAAACACAGAGAAATAAGTATAAAATTAAAAAATAACTATTACCAATTAGATTAATTTATTTAATACCTACCACTTTCCAGGCACTATTATAGACTCTGAAGATACAGAGTGGGATAAGAGATATTTCCTGCACTCATGAAGTTAATGTCTTGGTTAAAGGAGTGAAACACTAGAAACAAAGAGAAAAACAAAAAACTTCTGTTCCATACACATATATAAGGTGGCAGCTAAGGACAAGCGATAGATAAGGAGAGAAGCAGAATGCAGGGAATGGAGACTGCGAGGGGCGGTAGGCAAGGTTACTCAGGTAGACTGGAGGGTTTAGAGAGAGATGGAATTTCAGCAGCCATCGAAGGGAATGAAAAGCAATCTTAATATTCAGGGGAAGATCTTCCCATGCAGAGGCATCAGCAAGGGCAGGTGCCCTGGGAGGAGGATGTGCCTGGGATAGGGTGAGGAGCAGCCAGAGGACAGGGAAGACTAGAGCACCCTGGGCCACGAGCTTTGGTGATAGAGAAGAGGAACCACAGACAGTCATTGAGAGGCCCTTCAGTCCAAAGATAGGACCTTTGGATTCATTGTTAGTGGACAGTTGAGAGCAGGCCAGTGAGGAGACTTATTTGGTTTTAAAAGAATATGAAAGATATGCCTGTGAGGATATAGCCTTGTGCATGGGAGACAAGAGTAGAAGCAGGCAGATCTACTATGAAGCTATGCTCTTGCAGTCCACACATGGGTGACCTTGGAAGTATTTGCCAGAATGACCCTGGATTACTACAGGGCCCATGTTAATAAGACTTAGAGTCTGGGGTCACATCCTACAATAAAACCCATTAAATTGCCAGAACAGAAAAGATGACTTATTTGTTAAATACGACTTCTTAATGTGTGTGTGTATTTACATATTAAAATAACTGTTGTGCCAGGGCACCTGCATGGCAGGCAGCCAACTCTTGATTTCAGCTGAGGTCGTGATCCTGATCAGGGTCATGCTTAAGATTCTCTTTTCCTCTCCTTCTGCACCTCTCCTCAATCCCACTTGCATGCATGCTCTCTTCCTAAAAAAATAAAATAAAATAAAGTAAAATAAAATAAAATAAAATAAAATAAAATAAAATAAAATAAAATAAATAGCTGTTGTGCTTGAGCAAAATGCTAAACTAATAAATAATATAAATGCTTTCTAAATCACACACACATTAGTAATTCTGCACTGAAACATATACCTATTTTTATCCAAAGGGGTAAAAAAGGAACATAAATGGTCCCATGTCAGTTTAAGTCAAGTGTTCCCCCCAAATAAGTAATGGATTTCCAGAGATTTTTGGACTTTAAGATTTCAGATCTGTCTCTATGGACCTGTACAATAACTGTTATATCTACTTATTAGAGTCACTGCAAATATTGTTCAAAAATCACCAACACTATACAAAGATAAGGGAGCCTTTGTTCAGAAAGGATTATCTGGGGGCGCCTGGGTGGCGCAGCAGTTAAGCATCTGCCTTCGGCTCAGGGTGTGATCCCAGCATTCTGGGATCGAGCCCCACATCAGGCTCCTCCACTGGGAACCTGCTTCTTCCTCTCCCACCCCCCCTGCTTGTGTTCCCTCTCTCGCTGGCTGTCTCTCTCTCTGTCAAATAAATAAACAAAATCTTAAAAAAAAAAAAAAAGAGAAAGGATTATCTGAATACCCATGTTCCAAATGATGAAAAGAGGAATCAAAATTAAGAAAATAAAACAAATGAATATATCTATAAAAAGGAACTCTGAGACCCTCCGTTATTCATGTGGCCCCAAAGAACAGCAGAATGTGCCACTTCAAAATATTCCACTTAGGGACATTTTGAGCAGTAGGCACTTGAAACACAGCAAACCCGGGGAGAAACTTTATCTGAGTTCCCCATATCTGCCTAAAGACAGAACCTCCAAAAGAAACTCAATTCCTAAGTGCCCTCCCTGGGAGTTTCATCAACCAGGGAAGATTGACTCTGGTCACAGGAGAGAAGACTAGAAGTCCACACCACACCCAGACAAATTTGTCACAAACTATCATACTTCCCACCTATTCTTCTAAGACTTCCCTCATCTTTCCTAAAAAATCATTCCCTCTCCTAAGGGCCCTGCATCTTCCCTCCCCCTTCCCTAGTAAGATTGTATTTAATCCTGAATTCTAAAGCCACCTTTTTGAGTAACTCATTTCTCCCTGGATATGCCCCATGTATGCATGAGGTATATATGTTAACACCTACATACATATTATACAGATAATCTGTCTTTTATTATAGGGATCTCAGCTAAGAACTCAGGAGGGTAGAGGAAAAATTAATTTTCCTCCCCTACAACTTCCAAACTTAGAAATTCAATTCAATTATTGTTGCCAGTGTATTCTGAAGCCCAGAGATGAAGGTTAGCTATTCAGACTTTTCTTTTCCTTTGCTAGTACCAGGAATTGGAGGTTCTTAGGCCATATCCTTAATTCCACAATTCAGACTAAACCCATGTTTGGTAACCAATTCATGAACGATTTCAGAAAGTGGATGAAGCTATAGGTTTGAGTCAATGTGGGAGAGATATTTGGCAGTATAAAGGCCTTCTGGAAGTCCCTTAGGTTGTACATTTGGTAGGTTCCTATTTTATGTGCAGGACAGGGGATGTGGCAGGAGACAATCTGGCATCATCTCTGAAAGTTATGTCCTGGACAGAGCTCCTGGAGGGGGGCCAGGCTGGTTGATGTTCCCCTCCTCCCACCTTTCCAGCTGTGATTGTCAAAGAAGCTGTACAAACTTTGGGGGCAAGAAGGTGTCACTCTTCCCTCAAAACAGACATTTGAATGTTGGTTCCTAATGCTTGGAAGTCCCAAAATTAAGAGGTAGGAATAGGCAGCCTGTTTATATAAAACTATGCCTATTTACCAATTTTGTTCACAAAATATAACCAAACCAATAAAAGGAAACCAGGCAAACCAAATGAAATCTCTGTTTTGAACACCTAAAACATAAATAGAGCTTTTGGTTGAATCTTTAAACTGCCATTCTGTCATGTAGGTATCCAAGTTAGAGCAGCTTAAAATCCTATTTTTCACTTTCTCTGAAATTTCATCAGTGACTTACCAGTTCAAAGTCAATAGTCTATATGACCAATGCTCATTTTTAGCATATGTCTTAGCATTGTTAATCTTATTTTATATATGATTCAAATTTTCCTGATGGAAATACACTTATATAAACGTAATGGTATGATTATTTTAAAAAAACTGTCTTTAAAAATGTAACCTTTCAAAATAATTCTGTGGGCACTCTCTTCTTGGTCCAGAATAAACTATGGCTGACGTTTATTGACTGTTTCTATATCTACATATGTGTATGTATGGCTAGACTGCTAATCTATTTTGTTTTTTTTTCTGACTTGTTAGAACTTGGAACTTCTCCAAATGTCATCATTTTGTTTTATTTTGTTTTATTTTAATGCTTTTAATTACAAGAACTTTAAGAAGCATCTGAAGTCTTTTAAATTCATTTCCCCACCTATATAAAAAATGCCATCGGTGTGGAAAATAATTTATTGCCAACACGGTCATCATCCAGAATAGAACATTTATTTTCCAATTCCATATTGCACTGTTTTCTCTCTGTTGGCTGTAGACAGAAAAACTGTAGTAGTGCTATATTAATTTTCCAGAATCACCACGGTGAATTTATGCTAGAAATACATTCCTCTAAGAAGTAAGAAGACCAAATTCTTTTATTTTTTTAAACATTTATTTGGTTTTCTTTTTTAGAGGGAGGGAGGGAGCAGGGGAAAGGCAGAGGAAGAGGGAGAGAAAGTCTCAAGCAGACTCCACACTGAGCATGGACCTGGATGTGGGGCTCGATCCTAGGACCCTGAGATCATGACCTGAGCTGAAACCAAGAGTCAGATGCTCAACCAACTGAGCCACCCAGACACCCCAAAGATCAAATTCTTTTAGAAGGAAGTATGGAATAGTAAAATAAATACATCTTTCACTAATCTATAAAAAAAGGATACTCTGGGTGAAATTGTGAAATTACCTGGCATGTTCTTTTACATGTAAATAAAGCAAAGAACTACAGACAGGGAAAAGGAAAGAGATAAGAAAAGGAAATCATTACTCAAGTTAAAATACTATTTTCATCTTCATCCTCTAGACCATTGTGAGGTAAGATTTTAAGCTTATGGGACTTGTGTTTTTTTGCAACATTTACTCAGATCCATCCAAAGCATTGATGCAGCCCCAAAGCCTTCTTTGGATGAATCATACCAGTTAGAGTAGAAGGAATTTCATTCTCTAGGTACAAATATAACCATAACATATCATTAATGAGAAACTAGTTTTCTATAAATCATATTGACGTAAGTTTACTCTATGTTGCTTGAAACATGGTACTTTGTGGTCGTCATTTCACACATATAATCTCCTTATATGACTTAAAGCACTTTCCTGTTTTGTAATAGAATGAACAAGGTACTTATCCAAATTTTACCAAAAATGAGACCTATGATACACATTACACGCAGTTTTTCTAAGTTTGAAAACGATTTCCCATTGTTAGAGTTGTTAACTGTATTAATTTGCTAGAACTGTCATAACAAACACCACAGACTGGGTGGTTTAAAAAATAGAAATTTGTTTTCTTGCAGTTCTGGAGGCTAAAAGTCCCAGATTGAGGTGTCGGTGTTGGTTTCTTTTGAGGCCTCTGTTCCAGGCTGATCGATGGCTGTTTTCTCCCTGTGCCCTCACAGGATCTTCCCTCTTTATGTGTATGTGTCCCACTGTGTCCTCATTTTCCCTTTTTATAAGGACATCAGTCATATTGTAAATGACCTCTTTTAACCTTAATTACTTCTTTAAAGACCCAGTACTTTCACATTCTGAGGTACTGGGCCTTAGGACTTCAACACATGAATTTGCAGGGGCCGGAGGATGACACAATTCAGCACATAACACTGGCTGAAATAAAATATGCTTGAAAAGCAAAGAATGACCCAATCTTTGTGAATGTTTCACCAATTTTTAAAAAATATTTATTTATTTATTTGAGAGAGAGGGGAGCAGTGGGGCAGAGGGTCAGGGAGAGAAAGAATCTCAAGCAGGCTCCCTGCTGAGACCGAATCTGTCCAGGGGCTCGATCCCATGACCCTGAGATCATGACCCGAGCCGAAATCAAGAACCTGATGCCCAACCGACTGAACCACCCAGGCACCCCTCACCTGAGTTTTCTAACCACATTGCTGTGAGTTTATGTAAGCATAGAGTCCTTGTGTGTCTCTGTGTGTCTATGTATTTCTGTCTGTTTAATTAGCCAAAGGTAGAAGGCTTTAGCAAAGAGTGGATACAACAGTAATTACACGTGGGCTGTTAATGCTTTTGCAAGACAGAGAGTTGAAGAGTGAGCTTTGAATATATCTTAACACTTTTAATGCTGAGCCTCCCTTGCAATTAAAATATGGTGAGAAGCACAGAAGTGTGAACAAAGTAGAAGGCATGGCCTTACCCTTTCTGTTTCACGTCAGACATACTATGATGGAGTGAGAATCAATATAACCAAACTTCCCATGTATAACCTAAGGAAATGAAGCCCCAGAGAGGACAAAGATATTGTCACTACAGTTAGTTAACCACAGAATCAAAATCAGAGTCTAAATCCCAGGAAAATTATTCATCTTTCTCTTACTTTATGTTCTTTGCATTGAATAGTTGCAAATTCTTCGTTTCTTCAGTGCTTTGAGTCCTTGGCTATCAAAATCCATCTGCAGTAAACATCAATGTTTTATTATTACTTCGTATCCCTTCCTCTTCATGTGATATCAGAGCTTTCTTTGGCTTGAGAGATTTCCTCTCCCCAAATGAAGGGGAAGGTGGGACTCGGAAGTGTCAACCCGGGTATCAATCCTGTAGTCCTCACCGCAGAGATGGCCACATTACCCAGGATTCTTCATCCAAAACCCTTGAAGAAATTGACATTGAAGCTAGCAGAGAGAGATTCCGTTCTTTTGGAATTATGGCCCTTGAAGAGCATGTAAGACTTGGGACTACAGGAAAGGGACCATGACTGAAGCACAGGAAGAAGAGCTGAAGGAGCTAGAGAGAGATAAGAAAAGGAGGGAGAGACAGAGAGAGAGAGGGGTGGTGGGTAGGGGGTGGTGAGACAGGAAATAAACACCGGATCATGCTCTTTGAGACTGGATCCCACAGGGCCTAAAGGATATGCTGGGTCTGTAGTTTTTGGTTAGTGAACAGATGCATTTCTTCTTCTCCCCCCCCCCTTTAAAGTAGAGTTTGAGTTAGTTTTTTTCCACTTGCAAAAGAAAACAAACTATCACCCTACAGAGAAAAATTCTAGTCTGGATAAAGGAAGTCAATTTCAGCCACTTACTGTGAGGTCTGGCACATGCCTCATGGATGTAGTCAGTGTCTCTAGACTCTGAATCCTGGTCCTTGAATGGATAAAGAGTTCTAAAGGGCAAGAAAGGGTGATAAATGACTGAGTACATATAGAATGGAGCCATTGAGATGACTGCCTAGCACAGATGCAGTAGGATGCTTCCTTAAATATATAATTAGAACTCAGTGTGTCAATTGCCCACTTTCCCTAAGGATTATTTTTTCATGTCTGTTTTCATTAGGGTTATTGTGAATAACTTAACTTCAATCAACAATGCTTTCTTGGTATAGAAAAAAAGAACAGGCTTACCTCTCTAACATATGTTGTAATTTCAAAGCATATTTTTTAAAAGATTTTATTCATTTATTTGAGAGCAAGAAAGAGAGAAAGAGAGAGATTGAGAGAATGCATGGGGGGAGGGGCAGAGGGAGAAGCAGACTCGCTGCAGAGATCCTGACATGGGACTCAATCCCAGGACTCTGGGACATGACCTGAGCCAAAGGCTGAAGCTTAACCTACTGAGCCACCAGGTGCCCTCAAAGCATCTTTAAGGAGATTACAGTCTTGGCGTTTGTGCCCTCAGTCATGTGTCCTATACGTAGTTGAAGGGATCTAACAGAAGTACATGTCTGGGTAGCTCAGATTCAAATCTGATATATTGTAACCCCCTTCCCATACCCCACTCCAATCAAAATTCTAGAATTAGAAGGTATTGTACACATGGAATAAAATTTACTATGTGTTCCTATAGGTTACTATACATCTACATTTCTGGGCTTATTCTTACAGTGTAAATCAAGTAGGGCAAAGCCGAGACACCTGATTGTATTGCAGAAGATAAGGGATACACCTCATGGCCAGAGTTTATTTTGGGTAGTTGAAAGGCTCAACATCCATCTCATAGTCTGGAGGGAATCATGTGTAGAGTACAAGAGCCCACGGCCAACATTTTCCATAGTGAGGAAATCTGCTAATAGTTAAGTTGTGACTAGTCAAACAGCATTTTCTTCTCTGGCTAAGGAAACCACATACAAAGTTTCATTTACATGAAATGAGTTAGTTCTTGATATCCTTCTTTAGTTATAGATTCAAAATTCCTTCTTTCAGCATTTATTATGTTGATCACAGCAAGTCTGGTTCTATTTCCATGGCTCCTCTACGATCTGCCCATTCGACCTCTAGTTTCATGGAAGTACACTTAGAAGCTTCTTTACGTGGTCTGGGAAATCCTATCAGACATGTACGAAACATAAACTGTTGAACGTAAATTCAGATTAATTTATCTATAAAAGGTCATTTTGTTTTGGTTATGGTAAATCTTATTCAGTATTGCTTTTTTTAAAAATAGTCATAAGCTATTTTTGGCCATATGAAATATGTTAGTTATGGTACCCAGAACAGAAAAAAAAAAGTGTGTGTGTGTGCATGTGTGTATATTCTGTATTTTGGAGAATGTAAAGTAACATAATATATGTCAGTTCAGCAGTTCAGCTAGTATCTGATTGTCTCCATCCTGAACAAAAATAGTGCCCACATCAGTAGATGACTTCGCAAGCCACCGAGGTCTAATTACTCTGAACATGTGAGGTGACAGAAGGTGACAGAGTGTGACATTCAAGGAATGTCTATAGATATAATCACCAGCATTCATAAGGGAAAAAAAAAAGATAAATGAAATTTCTCCCTTAGTATTTTTGAGCATTAAGGGCAAAGTGCTTGTTTTCCCCTTGACTAATGTCCCATATGCTTTGTGGGAAGCTACTCAAAGAAGAAACTAATCCAAGGTTAGATGAAAAACACGTTAAGAAAATAAAGAACGTCCAGAGTGCCAAAATGATGTATCTATTGACAAAGAAAGTAGTCACCTCTTAAACAGAAGACTATTATTAGGTAAAAGACTGTCTGGAATTGAGAGATTGAGGATTGAAAGTCTGGTTGATTTCTTTCTCTTAGGTGAGGTAAGCAGTATTTCCATACTATGTGGCTTAAAATTTTGCCTCCGAAAAATCTGAAAAATGACAAATTTTCATGTAAATACTGTACTGGTTTCACAAATTTTCTTAGTGATTATTAAACAACGATGAGTCTCTAGTTTTTCTATTTTAAAGATAAGCTGAATTTCGGCACATTGGCTTAATAAAAGATCATATAAGCAGCAGGAGGATTTTTATGCCTTCACATTGCTCCCTAAGGACAGCACCTACCCTAAGAACTCTTTTGCCTGATGACAAGTAGCAGTTGTACTTACTTTGGTAGTGTCCAATACATTGCTTTGCCTAATTTGAATCTATCTACTAAATGGTTTAATTAATTTTGCATTGTGCTTACTAACTAGTTTTAATTAGCAGTTAAATCAGTTCAGTTAAGGAAAAAATGTAGGTGTTTACATGAATGCAAATCACAATGAGTTCTCAGGGCTCAATTCAAAAACTGGTTCCATGTCATTGATGTTGGATTTCTTTAGGCTTTGCCAAAAATAAAAAAACAACCCAAACCAAACCAAACCAAACCAAAACAAAACAAAACAAAACAAAACAACATTCTGTAGCTATAGTTTTGCCCTTAATAAATTATAAAAGTTTATGATTTACTGTTTGGTCTGTCCCTCCTGAACTACCTTAAGTTCTGTAGTGAAGAAGGTTGTGTGCCCAGACAAAAGGTCCCAGAGAGGTGTCCTCGGTGCTTTAATGAAGATCCTTCTCATATGTGAGTTCTGGGAATGGCTCTTGCAGTTGGATTTTCCTTGGTAAGTTCTCTAGGGCAACCACAATTTAGAGGCCCCATAAATTTCTCCAGGCATTGTTAGATGGTGACACAACAGAAAACATAATCCTGTTATGGTTCTTTGTAAACTGATGTTCAAGGAAAAAAAAAAAAAAAAGAAAGATGCTTTAATTTTTAAAATCCTGTCTCATTTCTACAATTAGTAAATTTTTCAACCTCTGATTTGGCTTCCAAATAGGAAAATAGTGAACCACAAACAAATGTTCTTTAAAAATGAAAAAATAAATAAAAAATAAATTAAATAAAAACCTTAACTAATTATTTCTGATTTATAAAAAATTAATTTTACAATTCCTGGATTTTTTTGGATTCATTTTAGAGCTGTTCTGCCAAAAAAAAGAAAAAGAAAAAGAAAAAAGTGTTTTTAGAAGGGGGAAGAAAACATTTAGGAAGAAAAGCCTTTATATTTATTTGAATTGAAGTTCAAGGTATTCTTCAATTTTTGAAAAGCCAGGATTGCAGGTACATGTACCTAGATGGCATACGAGGGAAATGGAAAGTAGATTCAGAAAATGGACAGCTTAAAGACTGGACATTAGAAATGTGAATGGTAAAATCCTAAAAAAATATATTTTCCTCAAAGGTAAACTTTAGTGTTTTCATTGTTTGGGTGATGACTTTGGTTCTTCGACCATTTTTTGTGTGTTGTCAAATCATTTGTACACTAGTTAAGAGGTATTTTAAGCAGCAACACATTTCTTAGTAATCTCTAGCTACTAGCTTCTTCTCAGTCTTCTTGCCATCAGTATGAATGCAGGAGAGTTGGGATTGCTTCTCAGGTTTAAAAAATCCCATATTAGGAGAATGCCGTGCCTAAGAAAGAGTCATTTATTTATTTGAACAAAAATCTTTTTCCATGCTATATATGTTAATATATTTTGCAACATAAATTGAGAAATAGAGTACTACATAGTACAATGGGTTATTGCTTCTTACTAGAGAACAATTTCAGAACAATTACTAAATCTTGGGAAACAATCAAGGCTGGGATTAATTTTGATATGAAACAAGTGGGACCTGGAAACTAGGACAGGATCCACTAATGATCTGGATGATGGATACTTATGGATCTAGTTGCAGGTCCAGGAAACCTTAAAAACATGTTTCATATACAGAGCAGCCAGAGAGAAAGTAAACTATTTTTGCTGGAGAGAAAGTGAAACATCAATACATATGCTCTGGTGTGTAGAAAATTCTGTTTGGCAATGGATTATCATGATGACCAAGACGAAGGCTCCAAATTTATGCCACAAGATACTGCTTAGTCCCTTTCTCCATCTATTTAATTGTACTCTTCTGAATCCTGGAGTCTTCCAAGGAATACTTGGATGTTGATTTATTTTGTGATTATTTATTTTCTCACAAAGGCTCCTAACTTCCCCAAATAGGTGTCTGAAAGGTTAAACTTTTAGAAATAGCATGCTATATCTTTATCATTCTGAGGATATTATAAATAAATGCTAGTGTATTTTGCAAACCAACACTCAGGGTATATAGATCAAAAAAGATTATGACTATTAGTAGTATGTCTTCAATGAAATAACTTTTATAATGTTTAAAAGCAATAATAGCAATTTCAATGATGACCAATTATTAAGAATTTGCAATACAACGATTTTACCAAGGCACAACAAAAATTTCATATGTGTATTTTTGCAGTTTAGTGAAATAGTTATTGCATATATTTCACAGAAAAAGAAAAGGTATTAGAAAATGAAGCAAAAATACCTACTATTATTATGCCTCACTTGATAACTCGTTTCCTCTCCAAAAGTAAAATTATAGGGGCGCCTGGGTGACTCAGTTAGTTAGGCATCTACTTTTGGCTCAGGTCATAATGCTGGGGTCCTGGGGTGGAGCCCTGCCCTGGCAGAGCTCCAAGCTCAGCAGGGAGTCTGCTTCTCCCTCTCCCTCTGCCCCTCCCCCTCTCTCTGCCTCACCTCTCCCTTCCCTGGCTCCTGCTCTCTCTCAAATAAATAATTAAAATCTTTTTAAAAAGTAAAATTACAAAATCATTTTATGCATATATATGTATAAATGCATAAAGATATATATATATCCTTTTCCAATTAATTTTGATTAAAACTTTTCTAGGTGTATGTATAGGAAAATATATCAAAATAGTAGTAAACTCTTAATCTAAGGACATACTCAGTAAATTTTTAATATTTTGAAGTTTATTAAGATATAATTTAAAGCCCAATATGTGTTCTGTCATGATAAATGTTTTCTATGTACAACTGAAATTCTTATTCTGCAGTTGTTGGGTGTAGGGGTCTCTAAATGCCAATTAAATCAAGGTGGTTCAAGTTTTGTTCCAATCTTCTATATTGTTACCGATTTTACCTCTAGTTATTCTGTTACTGAGATGCAGTGTTAAAAAACACAAACTATAGGGGTGCCTGGGTGGCTCAGATGGTTAAGCTTCTGCCTTAAGCTCATGTCATGATCCCAGCGTCCAGAGATTGAGCCCTACGTCTGGCTCCCTGCTCAGCCGAGAGCCTGCTTCTCCCTCTCCCTCTACTGTTCCCCCTGCTTGTGTTCTCTCACTCTCTGTGTCAAATAAATAAATGAAATTAAACAAACAAACAAACACCAACTATAATGGTGAACTTGTTCATTTATTCCTTTACTTCTATTAATTTTTCTTTGTATGTGCTTTACAAAAAAATTTTTTTTTTTTAATTTAAACAGGCTCCATACCCAGCATGGAGTCCAAAGCAGGGCTTGAACTCACAACCCTGAGATCAAGGCCTGAGCTGAAATCAAGAGTCAGAAGCTTAACCAACTAAGCCACCCACATGTCCCTGTGCTTTTTAAATTTTTTGATTCTGAAATAAATACAGATTCACACAAGGATGCTAGGATAGTACAGAGGGATCCCTGTGCCCTTCACTCAGCTTCCCCCAATGGTTACATTGATTTTTATCTGGAAATTATCACTAATTGCAACTTATTAGGTAATTGCTGAGCCAACAAGACATAAGGTTCATTATCTAAGTGTTCAGTTATGGATATTTTACCCAAACACATTTTAATTCCAATATAAATATCAAACAGCATGTATTCTAAACTAAACATGTTCAAATAAACAAGTAATTATAAGTAGTACTTTACGTCTCACAAAGGAGAGTACTTTTCCTTAAATTTATAGCTTTACTGAGATATAATTGTCATAACATAAAATTCACCTATTTAATGTGGTTTTTAGCATACTCAAATAGTTGTGTGACCATCAGTGCAACTGGTTTTAGACCATTTTCATGATCCAAAAAGAAATGTATTTTTTGGTAATTATTTCCCTTTCCCACTTACCCCAACCCCAACCCTTAAAATTAAAAAAAAAAAATTTTAAATCTTAAAAAAAAAAAAGAATAATGTATGAGAGTTCCAATTTCTCCACATCCTCAACACTTATTATTTTCTAGTTTTTTTTTTTTTAAAGATTTTATTTATTTATTTGACAGAGATAGAGACAGCCAGCGAGAGAGGGAACACAAGCAGGGGGAGTGGGAGAGGAAGAAGCAGGCTCACAGCAGAGGAGCCTGATGTGGGGCTTGATCCCATAACGCCGGGATCACGCCCTGAGCCAAAGACAGACGCTTAACCTCTGTGCCACCCAGCCGCCCCTATTTTCTAGGTTTTTAATACGGCCATCCTAGTGAGTTTGAAGTGCTATCTCATTGTGATTTTGATTTGTGTTCCCCTCCTGACTGTGTATTGGTCATCTTTTCATGTGCTTTTTAGCCATTTCTGTAATTTCTCTTTAGAAATGTCTATTCCAGCTACTTGTCACCTTCTTAATGAGCTTGTTTGTCTTTTTATTGTTGAGTTGTATGGACTCTTTATATGTTCTTGACAAAAATGTTTTGCCACTTATACGATTAACAAATATATCCTCTTATTATGTGAGTTGTCATTTTACTTTTGTGGTAGTGCCATTTGAAGCACAAACATTTTTAATGAAACGAAGTCCCATTTATCTGTTTTTTCTTGTCACTTATGTTTTTGGTGTCATATCAAAGAAATCATGATCCAGAGTCATGAAGATTTAGCGATTTGTTGAAAAAATTCTTTCTTTCTCCCATTGAATTGTACTGTTACCCTGTTAAAAACCAGTTGACCCAAGTTCCCTCTTAATTGTGTTCCATTGATCCATAAGTCTATCCTTAAGCTAGCTCTACACTGGCTTTTAGTGTAACTTTGTAAGAAGTTTTGAAATTGGGAAATATGAATTTTCCAACTTTCTTTTTCTATTTCAAGATTGTTTAGTTATTTGCAGTCCCTTGAATTTCCATATGAATTTTAGCATTAGCTTGTCAATATTTGTGAAAAAGCCAGGAGTGATTTTGGTAAGGTTTGCCTCATATCTATAGCTGTGGCTTTTCTTTAAAATGAAAACTAAAAGATACTGATGAAAGAAATTGAAGAAGACACAAATATACAGAAAGATATCTATGTTGTTGATTGGAAGAATTAATCTTGTTAAAATATCCATACTACTAAAAACTACTTAGATTCAATGCAATCCTTATCAAAATTGAAGTGACATTTTTCACAAAAATAGAACAAACAATCCTAAAATTTGCATGGACCCACAAAAGACCCTGAGTAGCCAAAACAATCTTGAGAAAGAAGAAAGCAAGAGGCATCACACTGCCTGATTTCAAACTCTATTATAAAGCTCTAATAATCAACACAACTATAGTATTGGCATAAAAACCAGACATATAGATCAATGGAACAGAACAGAGAGCCCAGAAATAAACCTACAAATATACGATCCATCAATTTACAACAGAGGAGCCAAGAACACACAATGGGGAAAGAATAGTCTCTTTAATAGTGTTGAGAAAACCCACAGCCATATGCAAATGAATAACATTGGACCCATTTCTTACACTATATAGAAAAATCAATTTAGGATGGATTAAAGACTTAATCCTAAAAATTCTAAAAGACAACATGGGGGAAAGCTCTTTGAAATCAGACTTGGCAATGGTTTTTTTGGATATGACACAAAAAGCACAAACAATAAAATAAAAACTAAATAAATGGGACTATACATTAAACTAAAAAGCTGTGCACAGCAAAATAAATTGTCAAAAAAAATAAATAAACAGCCAAACTATATAATTGGAAAAAAATATAGCAAACCATACATCTAGTAAGGGCTTAATATCTGAAATATATAAGGAACACATACAGCTCAATAGCTAAAAACCAAATTATACAATTAACGAATGAGAAAGGACCTGAATAGACATTTTCTACACAAGATATTCAAATAGCCAACATAAACATGAAAGGCACTCAAATCACTAATCATAAGGAAAATGTAGAAATCAAAAGCACAATGAGATATCACCTCACACCTGTTATAATGACTACTATCAAAAAGGCAAGATATATATATATATATATCAATGATATAGATATATATCAATGATATATATATCATTTATATATGGAATATATATTCATAATATATATATAATATATGATATATAAATGATATATAATGATATATAAATGATATACTATGTAATATGTAATATATAATACACAGATATATATATATCTCCATAGAAAAGAAGAAGTTTTGCCATTTCCAAGAACATGGATGGATCTTGAAGGCATTATGCTAAGTGAAATAAATCAGGGAGGGAAAGACAAATATTGTATGACCTCACTTTTATGTGAAATCTAAAAAAGCTGAACTTAAAGAAACAGAAAATTGGTGGTTGCCAGAAGTAGAGGGGTGGGGGGTGGAGGAAATAGGTGAGGGGTCTGAGGGTAAAAACTTCTAGTTTTAAGGTAAATAAGTTCTGGGATGTACTATATAGTATGGTGACTATGATTTACAATAGGTGTTGTATATTTGAAAGTTGCTAAGCCAGTAGATCTTTAAAGTTCTCATCACAAGAAAAAAATGTGTGAGGGATTGAATACTATGGTATCTTTATGGTAATAATTTTGCAATATATGCCTATATCAATTCATATTTTTCACCTTAAGCTTATATACTGTATATATAAATTATATCTCAATAAAATTAGAAAAAAATTAAAAATAAAACTATGATCCACTTTAAAGTATGATCCATTGAGTCACTTTTTGTAACAGGTGTGGAGTTTAGTTGAGACTTAATTCTATTCCTATGGATGTCTAATTACTCTAGCACCTTTTGTTGAAAGGCAATCTTTTCACCACTAAATCGGTTTTTCAACTTTTTCAAAAATCAATTGGGCATATTTGTGTGGGTCTATTTCTGGATAGTTTATTTTGTTCTATTATTTCGTGCGTCCATCTCTCTTTAAAACCACAGAAACAGATAACTAGCTCTATAATGTCTTAGAATCATAGTAATTCCTCCCAATACTTTCTCCTTTTTTAGAAATTTTTGGCTTCTTCAATTCCTTTGTCTTTTCATATAAATTTCAGAATACTTTTCTCTGTTTATGCCAAATTCTTTCTGGGATTTTGATAGAAATTATATTCAACTTGTGTATCAGTTTGGGAGAATTGACACCTTTCTATACGGAGCCTTGCAGTCCATCATTACATATGTCTCTTGATTATTTCACACTTCGATTTATCAGTGTTGTGTAGTTTACAGCATATAAGATCCGTACATGTTCTATTTAATTTACACCTACTTCCAGTACTATGTTGAATAGCAGTGACTGGAGTAGACACCCTTCCTAGGTCCCAGTCTTCGGGGGAAAGCATTTAAGGATTCACCTTTAAATACAGATTTTTTTTTTTTTTTGTAGATATTCTTTATCAAGTTGAAAAAGTTTCATTCTATTCCTGTATTTTTTTGAGAGTTTTTATCCATAAATGTTGAAATGTATTAATTTTTTTCTGTTTAAGTTATTATAATCATATAAATCCATTTTGCCTAACATGTAGTTTAAATCCAATGTTTCCTAACTGATTTTTTTTGTCTGGACAATCTATCCATTGTTGAAAATGGGGCATTGAAGTCCATTACTACTATTATTTTACTGCTGCCTATTTCTCCCTTCAGGTCTGTTAATATTTGCTTTATGTAATTAGGTGATCCTATGTTGAATACATAAATATTTACAATCTTCTTGGTGTTTTGACTCCTTTATCATTATATAATGACCTGTGCCTCTTATTATAGTCTTTGGCTTAAGTGCATTTTGTCTGAAATAAGTTTAGCTACCCCTACTTTCCTTTGGTTCCCAATATTATGGAATGTCTTTTTCTATCCCTTTACTTTCAGTCTGTGTGTGTCCACAAAGCAGAAGTGAGTCCTTTGTGGGCAGCATATAGTTGGGTCTTTGGGTAGTTTTTTTGTTTTAATCCATTCGGCCATGCTGTCTTTTGATTGGAGGTGTCGGTCCATTTACATCTAAAGTAATTATTTATAGATATGGACTTACTATTGACATTTTCTTAATTGTTTTCTGGCTGTTTTGTAATTCCTTTGTTTCTTTTTCTCTTGCTCTCTTCTTTTGTGATTTGATGATTTTCTATAGTGATACGCTTAAATTCCTTCCTTGTTTTCTTTTGGGCATCTATTATAGGATTTTGCTTTGCAGTTACCGTGAGGCTTACCTAAAATATCCTTAGAAGTCTTTTTTAAACTAGTAACAGACCTCAAACACATACTAATGATCTACATTTTTATTCTGTCCCTGCCCCACACATTTTATATCTTTATGTCATAATTTACATCTTTTTTACATTAACAAATTATTTTAGTTTTAGTTATTTTTAATACTTTGTATTGTATCCTTCACACTGGAGTTATAATTTTGCCAAATTTGAAAAAGTTTCAGCCATTATTTATTGGAATACATTTTCAGTCCCACTCATTTGCTTCTTCTTATGGGAATCCAGGAACACAGTTGTTAGGTCTTTTTATTACAGTCACACATCTCCCTGATATTTTGTTAATTTTTTTTCAGACTATTTCCTATCTCTTGTCTAGATTGAATAATTTTTATTGTCCCATCTTCAAATTCCCTCATTCTTTCCTCTATCTTCTGTATTCTGTTGTTGAGTCCATCTGTTCTTACTACTGTTATTTAATTTTTTAGTTCTAAAACTTTCATTTGTTTTTTTTATATTTCCTGTTTATTTGCTAAGACTTTCTATTTCTTTGCAGAGTATTTTTTTTTACTTGTTTTAACATGCTTGCTTGTAATTGCTTATTGAAGAAATTTTATAACGGATGCTTTAAAATCTTTGCCAGATAATTTCAACATCTGTGACCTCTTCATGTTGGCATCTGTTAATTGTCCTCTATTCATTCAATTTAAGATCTTCCTGTCTCTTGGTATGATGAGTGATTTCCATCTGAAACTACCATGTGGTTCCTTATGCCGTTCTATTTTCCTACCTCCTTAGCCATTCTTTCTTCTCTCCTCTGTTTCAGTGTCTTCTTATGTTTGTTTTATATGCAATGACCAAAGATTTTAGCTGTACTTAGCAGAAGTAGAATGCAAAAGTATATCTATTCCATCTTCCCAGAAATGGAAGTTTTGCTTTATGTATTTTGAAGTGTCTGAAGTTAGCATTTCTATGTCTTTGTGACGTACATGCATATACCTTATCATAACAAAATAAAGCCAATAAGATAATTATTGTGAAAAATGTAAAATAGGCGTGTGTGTGTGTATTTAGTGTAACTTAGGTGTTTTCAGATTACTAAAATATGTTCAACTTTCTCCTGAAACTAGCAAATCCAGGGCTCAGCAGGGCTTGCCTGAACAGACTGATTCTATGTGAATCCATCAGATCGTACATTCTGGAGCTACGGCTGGGCATTACAGCTACACCTATACATCCTTTTGAAACCTCCCTTTTCCTTACCTCCCCCAACTTCCAAGTATATAATCAGCCACCCCTCACAACCCTCACAACCCTGGTGTAGCAGCTCTTTCTGCCCATGGTTCCTGTCCCCATACTTTAATAAGCCATGTTTTTGCACCAAAGATGTCTCAAGAAAGAATTCTTGGTCATCAGCTCCAGGCTTCACTGCACCAAACCTCACTTATGTTCCAAAACCACATCAATTGTACCCCCTCAGAATTCATATGTTGAAACCTAATCTCCAATGTGATTATATTCAGAGACAGAGCTTTTAGGAGGTGATTAGGTCCTGAGAGTGAGGTCCTCCTGAATAGGAGTAGTGCCCTTTTAAAAGAGACCCCAGAGAGCTCCCTCACCTTCCACCGCGTAGGTAATTGTTTTCTTTCTGGGCTACTATAATAAAAATAACATAGACTGGGTTGACTTACAGAACAATCGCTTTTATTTCTGGAAGGTGGGAAATCCAAGATCCAAGCAGAAGCAGATTTGGTGTCTGGTGAGGCACCCATCCTCTTTTCCTCCGTACCAACACTTGTCTCAGGGTTTTTTGGTTTGTTTTTGTTTTTTTTTTTTTGTTTGTGTACTTTTTAAGGTGTTGCTGACCTTAGGAACTTTGGACTACATTTACGTACAATTTAGAGTTTGCGGGTTTTTGTCTATTTTACTGTAGGTTAATTTTGAGTGAGTGACTTGCTTTTCTTGTTTTTATCTCTATTTTGCTTTGTGTGGTTTCTTGGAAAACATTGGGAAGAAATAGACTCAAGCTGCCATTGTGTTTCTACCCAGTCCTTGGATTTCTTGCAGTAGTTGTTTCAACCTCAACATTTTATCATTTTCTTTCTCGAATCTGGTTCTTACTGTAATATGTTATTAGTAACCTCATCACCAATTTTCTAACTATGTAAGCTATAAAAATCTGATCCATTCTTAAAAGATTATGCAAGTAAACTACTCATTTGGGTTATCTTCCCAAGAAAATGTGTCCAAACTTCTTTCTGCCCTTTATCTCACTGTAGCCATAATTTGCATATATTTTAAAAGTTTTTCCAAGTTCTTTTCCCTCTCTGCCATTCTTTTCTGGCAAACACATATTCATGGTGACAATATCTCCTCCAAGAATCTTCCATTGAACCACCATTAATAACAACAAAATTAGCTATTTTTTTTGACTAGTCATTCCTTTATCAGAGAGGATAGCTGTTCTAACCATTTTAGTGTTTGATATATTTTAATGAAATAATTTTGTCAACTCTAACTTGTTCCTGGGTGCTATTATAGGCTTTCAGTAGTTCTTTGTTGAATGAGTATAAAATTATTTTGACATAACTTATAACATTGAGTAAAAATTATTTCTCTCTTTGGTTTCTCATGCAGAATGAGGGCTCTATGAAAGTTGAGAGTCAAGCATTTTTATGATTACATCCCAAGAGACGTACATATCTCTTGCAGCACAGTAAGCCCTTCATGTAAGTCTGACTCTTCCATTGAAAGATGGAGGTCGGTTATCACTGAGGATAAATGGCATAAGCTACAAACCCATGTGAGCTAGGAACAAATTTAAGGTTATAATTATATATCTTAAATTGCATAAAGCATACATACTTACTCTCTGCTTTCTTCTCCATTTTTGCCAGCCAAAAGCAAGTCTGGAATAAATATAGTGACAGTTTAAAGACCAAAAAGAAAGAAAAAAAGGAAAGATTTTAAGATTTTTTTTACGGGCAGAAGGAGGAGAGAGAGAATCTGAAACAGGCTCCATGCTCAAAGCAGAGCTGGACACAGGGCTCCATTTCAGTACCCTGAGATCATGACCTGAGCTGAAATCCAGAGTCAGATGTTTAACCGACTGAGCCACCCAGGTGCCCCAGAAAGGAAAGATTTTAAAGTGGATCACTCATTCAGAAACTTCTGGGTCAAAGTAAACAACAGAGCTTTTATCCCACCCCCACACTTCTCTCAGGGTTTCTACCTAGCATATATCTTGATCAGAAAGGTGTTTGCAGTTCTTAACATTTTGCAGACATGCCAAAGAGATTAATTATAATAATTTCTCCTGCAGCTGGAATTATTGATATACAAACAGTTTCTATATCATCATATATGTGCATTCCAGCTAACAACACTGCAACTGGTATATGAAAAGCCAATTTATTAGATGACCACAAAAAATGAAGGACACACAGAGGAGGATGAATTCGCATTTATAACAGACTGTGGATGAGAATTCTATCTTTAGTAGCTGAGAAGATGAATGAGTAAAAGTCTGATAGATACAAATAGCAGGGTTCATTACACAATAAGAGGATATTCTCAGACATGTGATGAAGATAAATTCTACTGCATGTCAGAGATACCATGTTATTGCCTCTAATCTATCATCTTGTTAATGTTATTTCTATGGAAACATTAAAAGAAATTAAACTACTAAAACCTGAAAGCAGATTTGACAGCTACATGTAACAAAAGAAAAATACCAAGATTTTGTTGAAATACGTGCCATTCGTTAGTTAGCAAGTTATGTTAATCAATGGTCGCTAGTATTTAGGTAATCTGTGCAACGCAGGTGGAAAAGCAAACTCCTCAAGACAAAGATAGTATCATTATTATTGTGTCACAGGGATATTTAATATGTATGCATATTGATATACCAAGTAATGGGAAAATCTTAATTTAGGATTTTCTTGTTCTAGCAGGAGCAACTCAATTCTGCATAAAGAGAGCTTCTTTATCTTTACAAATTTGTGTAAAATCATTAGCATTGTTAAAGCAGGCTTTAATAGTCTGAATGGCCTCCATTAGGTAAGGTACTCGTTGCCCCGCTTAAATGGAGTGCGAAAATGCTTTATCTGGGTGTGTAAAGCCTGTTTCTTCTGTTTTCCCCTCTTTCCCCACAATTCCAGGGAGGGAAGAAGCTACCCGTACCTTCCATGTGTAAGTATGTGGGTGTCTGTGTGTGTAGGTGTGAGTGGGGATATTGATGTCCCCTGATGCTCCCTACTTTAACTAACAAAGACTATTTCTGTCCCAAGGAGATCCAATTCTTTGTTTTTCCAGGTACACTTATTTCCTATGAATAGTAACAAAGATGAACAGAAAGAGGTTTTTCCTCTCACTTTTCTTTATTCTTCTGAAATCATGTAGAAAATGAAGCTTATTATTTGTGTAGCTGTAATCACAAGAAAAAAGAAATAAGACTCAAATTTAACTTTACCAATTTTTCCATTAAAGTTCATTTATAAATATATAAATTCACTTAAAATGAACTTTGTGAAGCTCAGATGAAAGATGTTGAAAACTGTAAGTGACAAGAACTAATATTATATTTTATCCCTGGAGGTAAAGTATTTTGAGTTTTCTAATATAAAGAAGAAATCATGACAAGGACTTTACAAAATGGCTAGATTTTTTGTTAACATGAATCAACTTGTAGCAACAGATCAAAGTCAGTCAGGTTAATTATCTGGAGGCTAGATTGCTGTGGACAATCAATCAATGGAACAAAACAGCCTTTTGAAATGATAGTTTGTGGAATTTTTAATGTGAGCGATGGTATTCCCACAAAGATTTAATTTGTAAACTAGTCATTGGCTGTCTTGTAACGTCTGTGGTACCAAACACATGTGACCAAGACTCTTTCCAAAGCAGAAGGAGGGAAAGAATTGTGTTGTTATCTTTGAAGATTTGCTTTGAATCTATAAACAATTTTAGATTTAGGAGTTGTCAGTAATAGTATCTGGAGAACCTCAATGATTCACAAATAATCTGTAATTACAAGTATAAAATAAAGCTAGAAACAGAGCCCAGATTTTTGGAAAACATAAACCAAGCAATCTTCCTAAAAGAGTAAGACCACTTGCTTTGCTTGCTGGCCATTTTAAAATTGAAATGATCAAATAATTGTCTTATTCTTCTATCATGTTCCATGTAGATAGACAGACTTTTTTTATCTTTGTCTTAAGGTCTCTGGCAGAGCTGAGAGTTCCTTATTAGCTCTTCTATTCCTGGGCTTTGGAACAGTTTCACTTAAAAAGAATCTGATATTATCACATTCTACACAGCAAATGCATTCAGTAAATAATTGCTTACTCATTGCTTATTAACAAGCAGTCACAGATTGAAATAATGGGCACTGGGTCATAATTTGGAAGACCCGTGACAATGACAGTATTTTTTGAGTATCCTTCTGTACATTAGTCACTGAGGCTTTTTTACACATATTTTCATTTAATAATAATAATAATAATAATAATAAAAGATTTAGGTTTTAATTGTTCTTTGCCATTAAAAATCTCTGTGGTTGGGTAAACAGTATTTCTTCTCTGAGTCTGATTTTCATCAAAAAAAACAAGGATATTGTTTTAGATCATCTTTCAGGCTACTTCCAAATCTCAAATTTCCATTGCAAAGATTTCTCTCAATTCTTTCATGGCCACATAGGACTATGCAGACTTTCATGTTTGTCTTTTCCATGGTTGTTCATAACTGCATTAGCTCTCAAAGATATGGCTCTTTACCTAAGCCAGAATGGAAGCCACACTAGTCACCTAATGCCACTACCCTTCAACTTCCCCTGCCCTTCCAGGTCTTTTCCTCTGATGCAAGTCAGCAATAATCAGTAGTGTTATTTAATGAGATTTTTTGTTCACCTTATATGTGTAGAATTGTTATGGAGGAAACCTGCAGCTTGGATTTTTTAGAAGCTGGAATAAAATTGCATGTGTTTCAAAAGTATAATTTTTATTTTTGACACAGTAATTAATGTTCTTTTACTGAATGCTATCATTTAGATAAAAGATCTCTTTGTAGGGGCGCCTGGGTGGCACAGCGGTTGAGCGTCTGCCTTCGGCTCAGGGCGTGATCCCGGCATTCTGGGATCGAGCCCCACATCAGGCTCCTCTGCTATGAGCCTGCTTCTTCCTCTCCCGCTCCCCCTGCTTGTGTTCCCTCTCTCACTGGCTGTCTCTATCTCTGTCGAATAAATAAATAAAATCTTTAAAAAAAAAAAAAAGATCTCTTTGTAGGTCTTCTGGGGAGGTGGTGCAGTGCTTAGGGATAAGGACTTCAGAATGAGAAAGTTCTCTGTGAATAGGAGCAAATGTTTTTATGCCTCTTTTTTCTTAACTGCAAAATGAGATAACCATGGTATTTATCCCATTGTCTTGCTGGGCACATTAAATGCAATCTTACATGTAAAATTCTTAGAATACTAGTTATAAGTAGCCAAATTATAAGTAACATACATTAAAGTTGGTTACTATTATGTTGACTCTTAGATTCATTAATAAGAGTATTATTCTTACTCAGTATCAGTAATAATCAAGATGGTTTAAAAAATAATAAAAGTACTTGCCAAAGAAAAATTTGGTAGTATTGGAAAATTGTGAAAGATTTTTTGGTTATACTTTGAAGTTTAATGTAAGACTTTATAAAGAAATGAAACCATTTTCATGACTGAAAAATACCATTTTCTGTATGAATAATACCATTTTCGGTATGAAAACACGCAGCCATATAATTTGATGTAGCTTCTTTGGTCAAGGGATTTCTTCTATGCTGAATTCATTTTTTCATTCACCTACTCAGTCCTCAATATCAAGTTTTGAAGAAATAGTCATTCAGCCCCAGCCTGCAGGAGGTACATGGCCTCTGATGAACATGTTCTCTGGTGACCGGCACACTTGGCTGTGTCATAGCTGGACTCCCTTCTCAGGAGACTCCCCAAGAGCACGTTCGAGGGCAACATCACATTATGTATTCAATAAAGTGTGCAATCCCGATGTCGCAGTGTACAAAATAAACAGCATCCTGGAGATCGAGCCTGAGAGCCCCAGTGAAGAGGTCCACGTCCTAAAGTCACAATGCTAGCTTGTTGTCCAGGGCCTGGGCTGCATCACGTGAAGGGACTGCCGAGCATCTCTTGTAGTGATCCAGGAAGTTGGAAAGAAAGACACAATCTGCTCCAACAGAGCTTTAATAGGCTAGTCTTTCATTAAGTGAATTCCTAAATGTTGACCAAATTCTTTTAGACAGAGCCGGCTCATGGCTCAGGGTGCATGTGATGCACTTGCTGTTACATAGACACTGATAAAAAAAAATCCTTCAGGCTGCTTTCCCAGAGCACTCACAGCCTGAAGGTGGGGGCTGGGCAGCAACTTTTCTTCAGTGGTTTCTTTCATGTTCCAAGAAGGATGGTCATGTGTTTTAGTTTAGCTGATACATTCCAATAAAATGATTTTCAAAGAGACAGGACAAATAATAGGCGTTTTACATATGGTGGCTGTGGATGTCACATGGAGCTAATTTTCTCGTACACAATATACTTGTTACTCCACAAGCTGGTTATGATTCATTTAAGGTCCCTTTTTTATTTAATTTTACCTAATAAACTAATGAAATGGCCCAGTGAAGTCTTTATGGTCAATATAATTTGGGTGAGTGACTTAGCCTACATTTCCTTTAGGATATTAAAGATATATCATTACCCTCCCAGTTTTTTCCTCTCAGAAAGTTCAAGGAAAAGAAAGCATCTCTAGTCTGGATAGCATTAGTGTATTTTTTTAAAAAATCATTCTTGATGTCAAGATTTTAGTAGAGAGAAATCAGCTTCACTTTATGTTGTCTGGGGTACAAATATAATTACTACCGAATGATTTTCTTTACTTTTCATAGAGCCAATGGCAGTTGTCCACTGCCATTTTTGTCTGCTTGAAAATACTTAAAGAACGTGCATTAGAAAGCAGAAGTCGCTACCAAAGAAAATTTAATTGAAAGCTTAAAAAATGACTTACCCTGCAACAACAGGTGAAAAGGAGACACTGTCCATTAGGCAGAAATTGTCTTTATGCAAAAGAGCAATAGGAACTCTTTTGTGTTCTGTTTTGTTCTCTGGTGGCTAATCCAGCAAAATCTCAGGGCGGCCCTTTGACCATTGTCATCACATTCACGCTGTTCTGACTCTGCCTCTCAAGGCAGAGTACTTTCCTGCTTCCTTGACCTCTTAAGAGGTGACAGGGCAGACCTCCACGTGAATGGTGTGACCGGATGCCAAATGAAGGAACCAGACAATTGTCCTGTCACAGGGTCATACTTTTGAGCAACAATGTAGTACAGGTCCTAACCAGAGCTAGTGTAACTCAAAGGTGTATTAGTGGGCGAGGAGGTCTCCCCAGCATGATAGGAAACGCAGTCCAATTAGCTGGGACAACATGCACGGTGTCAGCATTGTTTAAGGCCACAGAGAGATACAGAGAAAGGAGCAGTCCCGTTGCCTGCCTGGAAGTTTCAGGCTTATGTCTTCAGTTAGCCAATGAGACTATTGAAACCCTGACTCCTCCAGCACTTACAATCCTGAGTTCGGGGTAAAGGATTTCCTAGAGGGAAGCACTGAATGACTACCTACCCAGGAAATATCATGTCATTAGAAGAGTGAATATGGACAGTAAGAAATGTTTTGACACATTTGAAATATTTTTCCCCAAGACTAATTAAATGAATGTTCATGAGGTTAGTTAAAAGAATCACACAGGAAGAAGTAAATATTTAAATTTTAATTTAATGTAGTGGTTTTTAAATTTTGATGGCCTCTGTTTGTATAGAAATAACCTCAACCTTCACATGTTCCCCGTATAGCTAAGTATTAGTACCATGTGTTTTATTATCTAACAATTTTGAGAGAAATGTTTAAATAATGAGCTCAATAAATCATGCAAAACTTACTAATTGAGAGAAAATGCAGAAGAAAACAAAAATAATGACTAATTTCTTTCATCCTGACCCCTTCCACCCTCTCTCTCTCTCTTCCAGTCTTTAACATCAACAGGACTTCTTAGATGAGCACAGTGAGATTTTAAGAAACTATCACTCTAAGAGGCAGATTCGGGAATGTCTCCACTCCAGCTAGCTCCATGACTTTGGACAGGTTACATGTAAGGTCATTTTTTCACCTGCAACATAATGTCCCTTTCTGCTCTGAATTCCTACCGTTCCTCTCTACTAGGTTACTATAAGTTTGGGACTCGTAACAAGTCATAAGGGTTTTCACCCCACCGTACATTCTGCAGAGGTTGGTGGAGAAGAGGCTGTCTTTACACTGGCAGCCAAAGGGGGATCCACCTCCCCCACCAAATGAACAGGGCCCTGGATACACATTGCTGTTAGACCACCAAGTACATAGGGACGAGTACGTTGGGACAGCGTAGTGGTCTTCTAATGCTTGCCAAAAAAGACTATTAAATGCACACTCAACTTTATTGATATTATTTTTTGAAGCAACTGCTTTTTATCTTAGGTTACTGGCAGTGATGAATATGAGGTTATCAGTTAATTTAATCTTATTTTGGAAGCTTTGCGGTTTCCTAATCGGCACTCTTTAGCTGTAACTAGGAAAGCCTTTAATTCATGCATTCACTACTCTCTATGAAAACTACAGCTATCTCAATCATGGATTTAAAATATCAGTCCTGTTCATCACAACCCAAAACCATAATATACACAGAGCATTGAAGTTGGTCTTTCCAGCTCAATTTGGAAAGATCTTTTTCTAAGTCCAATAACACAATCAAGAAAGTCTTGTTCATAGACATAAGCGCAGACGTGGAGGCATTATCAAGTACATTCTGCTACTGAAATCTAGATAAGTATCTTTAAAATACCCACAGGCCACACTAGAATAAGATGATAGCTTCACAGGATTCTCAAGACTTAAACTTCAGTATTGGATCTTGCATTTATTATCATATGACCGGGAATAAGCCAGTTAAAACTCTCAGTTTATTGATCAGCAGCGTGACCACCAAATGGGAGAATTTGTACGAACGTACTTTGAAATGTATAACCTGCTGTACAAACGAAAGGTGCTGTATTGTGATATAAATAAATATTCATAGTGATGATAAAATTACGCAGATATAATTTAGAAAGTGTTAGAAACAACAACAACAACACTTTATTCCTGAGAATATTTTATTTATTCTATCTTTATCAATTTGGGTCACTAAAGAGATCAACCCAGCAGTTTTACACTGTGTTACTCTTTGCAAGACTGCACTCATAAGATCTCCCTTAAACTGCTTTTGGAATCATGGGTGGGCTCAGAACCATCCTCTTCAGATTTGGTCATACCCATACAGTGAAGGGGAAGTGATTTAATGGGAATGGCCTCTGAAGGGTAGAACCGTAGCAAAGCCTTCCTGGCAAAGGAAGGTTAATGCATTTACTCTGGTCCAAGACGACTCAGTTTGATAAAGGTGTCCTTGTTCATTTTGATGCAACAATCTATTCCCTTGTGATGGCATCCAGCATAATCAATTTTGCACAATAAATTGACACACGCTGTCCTTAACACATGTTGCTTGTGTTATGCTGTCCCGTATGCAATACTGCAATTGGTTAGTATTTTTTAAAATAATTTTTATTCTTTAATCTCTTGGGAGACTTCTTTCTCTGAGAAAACAGGTCTGATACAAAACAAATTTTATTTTCTGGCCAAACTGGGGGGGAAAATCTAAGTTTGGTAATATTGCAAAATTGCGAAAGATTTTGTGGTTATACTTTGAAGTTTAATGTAAGACTTTATAAAGAAATGAAACCATTTTCATGACTGAAAAATACCATGTTCTGTATGAATAAAATTGACATTCTATTGTGGAGACTTATTTTTTTGGGGGGGAAAAGAAACCTATTTACCAAGTTTACGAAAAGACATATCCACTGGTGGAGATGTAAAAATAAATATGTCACAGTTATGAAGAGATCTATGGTACTGCTGCTTCACGATGAGGAGAGTGGGGGTAGAATTATACATTGTTAAAATGGCCTCATATTATGTGGAGAAGAAGTCTGAGAAATTCTGCTTTGTTCTACCACTAACTAGTAAACCACATTTTTCAACGTGCCGAACTACTTCTGTGGAACAAATCATTCACTTCTTGGAAGCTACATGAATTATGTCAGGCCAAATAATATATGAAGCTGTAAGTTTCTTTAGAAGTATCTCAGCAGAGCAAGACACACACCAATATTCAAGAAATGTCTTATACACTGATAAAAGTGCTTTCAGTGGTCTTTCCATTGGCTTCAACAAGGTCAAATTTGGCTTGAACACCTAGTTTACTTATAGTGAGGGGCTAAGGACTGAGTCAAAAGACATGTATTGGCTTTCTGCCTCCATGACATTCTTTATGCTCTCTTCTCTTACTACTGTGTAAACAAGAGCCATCCTTATCTTAGGCACCTCTGGGGTGTCTAATGGCTAAAGCATAATAGGACTGTTGCAGGCAACTCCTAGGTTCTATAAACACCTTTCCATTTAGAAATCAAAAGGCATCCCAGGAATGAATGTGTCCAGTTCTTCCATTCAAGAATATGTGGCTTGCCAACAACCAGCAGACTCAGCTAGGCTTTGAGTAAGATGGTGTAGTGTTAGGTTTATTTTCCCTTTAGCATCTGTAATTCCTCAGGAGACTGTTTCACTTTTTTAGGCTCAAAGTCATTTACAACATTCTATGAGGATTAAATGAAAATTATAATTTGACTATGATAATATTTTATATCATGTCTATTTAATATTAATATATTAAAATATTTACATATAATGTAATATTAATATGTATTATAATATATAATAATTTTAAAATTATACCTTAAAGCATAACTGTTATAAAAATTTTCTGAAACTTCTAAGAATTAGCAACAATGCTATAACAAGGCCCTAATTTGTAAGTCAGCTGAAGTTAAGGAAAGAAAAAAAAAAAGAGGAGAAATAAAGGGAAAAGAAAAAAAGAAAGAAAGAAAGAGAAAGAAAGAGGGAAGGAAGGAAGGAAGGAAGGAAGGAAGGAAGGAAGGAAGGAAGGAAGGAAGGAAGGACAGAAGAAAGGAAGAAAAAAGGAAAGGATCAGTTTCGGGAGATATTTCATTTAAACTGGCTGGAACTTCTCTAAACTACTTTGAATAGGGAAGACAATCTGTTTTGATAAAAAATATAAACAAACACTACAATTTCAAAATAATATGCTATTTATTCTCATTTAATTCAGATTAATAACTCTAAATATAGAGGGATTCATCACTGTTTTCTATTTTCCCAAAATTTTTGTTTTGTTTTGTTTGTTTTTGGTATTTTCCCAAAATTCTTTCAGGCATTCTAGATAGTAATTTAGGCAATCATGGGAAATTTTAGAAATATGAATCCAATCAGCTGGGTCTCAGATTTCTTGACAGACTGGAATGACCCAGATTAGCTGTGGAAATATATCTGATCGCTAAAGAATTATAACTTTTTTGTTAGTTTGCAACCCTCTCATGAACTTTCTGGGTGTAATCTGACTCTGGGCCCCAAACATGGAGGACAGAAGGAACCAAAGAAAGAGGCAAGCCAGTCCAGGTTGCTAGGTGGTAGTTTTAAAGTGAAAAGAACTAACATAGGAGGCTTGTTTGGGGCAACAGCAAGACAAGTGGATCCCCACACCTGCACCCCAGAACCTTAAGTTTACGGAGAGGCCTTAACTGCGTTCAGTCACATATACTGTGATAGGTTCTCAACACCAACCAACTATTTCAAGGCTATGACCTTGGAGCAGGAAAGGCAAGCAGAACCCACACTCTAAGGACTGGGGAGAGGGTGAGGAGCCTCCGCTTGCCCAGGATCGGCTTGTGGGTCAATTGGTGGTCCCCACTTTCCAACAAACTCCTCCAATATTTTTTCTCACTTTGTCATAAGCAATCACAGCCTCTCAAAAGTTTTTTTCTAGTTTCTTCAGAGAATATTTACATAAAGAGATACATGTTTGCCTTATTAAACAATTACCCTTTCTGCCAAGGCACTATCAAAATCTTACCTTAACCGATTTGCCTCTAGGAATTTAGCTATAGTCTTCTGCAAAGTATTTTGTTTTTCATGTATAGCCTGTTTCTTGAGAATAATGTACAAGGCTTAATTTTTCCTAATTTTTTGAGCAGACCCCCAGTGTACATTTGACTATGACAACTATTTTGGTTTGGGTAATTTTTGGAAGGGTAAAGCAAAGTAAAAAGATGTTCATGTCAATCATCTTTTTTTTTTTTTTTAAGATTTTATTTATTTGTCACAGAGAGAGAGAGAGAGAGCACAAGCAGGGGGAGCATCAGGCCGAGGGAGAAGCAGGCTCCCTGCTGAGCAAGGAGCCTGATGCAGGACTCAATGCCAGGACACTGGGATAATGACCTGAGCCAAAGGCAGATGCTTAACCAACTGAGCCACCCAGGCATCCCCACGTTGATCATCTTATGTACACTTTGATTTTGTTTGTTGCTATGCTTCTCCTCCATGGTGGGATGGTCAAGATTTCAATTCCATCTCATACTAAATGATAGTTTTTTTTAAATGACTTTTTTTAGAACAGTTTTAGGTGCACAGAAAAATGAGAGGAAGGTCCAGAAATTTCCCATATAACCCTCGAGCCCGAACATGCACAACCTCCCTCACCATCAACATCTCCTACCAGAATGATACTCTTGTTACAACAGAAGGACCGATATTGACAAATTACTGACATTCAGAGTTCAGAGTTTATCTTATGGTTCACTGGATGCTGTACATTCTGAGTTTGGACCAATGCATAATGACATGTATCCATCATTGTACAGTCATACAGAGTACCTAGAGAGTATTGTCACTACCCTACAAGTCTCTGTGCTGTGCCTACTCATCCCTCCTCCAGCCCCTCAACACCCGGCCACCACTGATATTTTTACTGTCGTCACATTTTTACCTTTTCCATAATGTCATAGAGTTGGAATCCTATAGCATGGAGCCTTTTCTGGTTGACTCCTTTCACTTAGTAAAATGCATTTAAGTTTCTTTTATGTCTCTTCATGGCATGATAGCTTGTTTTGTTTTAGCGCTGAATAAGATTCCATTGTCTAGATGGACTATGGCTTATTTATCCATTCACCTGTTTAAGGACATTTTGGTTGCTTCCAAGTTGCAACAATTATGAATAAAGCTTCTATAGACATCACTGTGGAGGCTTTTGTGTGGACATAGTTTTCAACTCCTCTAGGTAAATATCAAGGGGTATGATTGCTACATTGTATGGTAGGGGTATGTTTCATTTTGTAAGAAACCATCAAACTGTCTTCCCAAGTGGCTGTGTCATTTTATATTCACTGCAGCGATGAATAAGAGTTCTGCTGTTCCACATCCTTGCTGATGTCTGGTGCTGCCATTGGTTCTGACCATTCTCATAGTATCTAGTAATATCTAATTATTGTTTTCATTTGAATTGCACCGATGACATATGATGTGGACCATCTTTTCATATGCTTATTTGCCTTCTGTACATATTCTTTACTGAGGTGTCTGTTTGAGGTTGTTGGCCCATTTTTCAATCAAGTTGTTTGTTTTTATATTGTTAACTTTAGAATGACTGCTTTAAAATCATGACTTGCCACGTTTACCTTGTTTTTGTTTTTTTAATTCTTTACCAATAAATATTTTGGAAAACTTCAAGCACTAGGCATCTCCCTGTCTGTTCATTGTCGGACATGTATGGACATATATTTGTATGTCTAAAGAGGATTGAAGTTTACAGTCCTCCTTCTTTTTTGATCCATAGATGCAGTACCGAGCAAGAAAAAGACAGGATTGGAAAAAGGGGATGTGGGGAGAACCTTGTGTACTCACATCTGAATTCAGCCTATCTTTTACAGAAATGAGCATAATTTCTGGATTTACTACAGAACTCACAGTGTATAAAAGGCCCCCTATAGAAAGAAGGTTATCTTGCCAAGATGATACAAGCCTATAAAGAAAGGTGCCAATCTTTCTGTGCCAACATACCTGAAGTGTGCTTCCCTCCCACTGTGTGCAGTGCATAACGCTGACAGGCTTCAGATGGTACCTACATGGGCTGACTTAGCCTCTAAGTTACTCTTTCATGGTCTAGTGAAATGAGCAATCAGGTACATGTGAGTTACAATCATAATTAACTTGCTCAACTGTTGTGTATTGTCAGGTAGATTTTTGCTCCTGAAGGGGTATCAGGCATCTTCTGAGTCCTTGGTTCCAAGGGAAGCTCCATCCGGATAAGTGGAAAAGTGGAACAGTTTACTTCTGTGAACTCCCATTTAGAATCTCTCCTGGCCCTTTATTTACTCTGGAACTTTCTCTCCTCAGACAAGAAAATCAGTGCCCTTAGACAACTCCAATTGTCTGGACATCCTGGAAAAGATGCCATATTCTGGGTCTAGCATTCACAACTGCCAGTAAATTCAGGCCCAGCGTCAGTATCGCAAAAAGGGATTTGGGACACCTGTGAAGTCAGCCCAATCCTTATCTAGGTGTAAAGCAATAGCTAGTTAGTCGGTACAATGGCTGTCAAACATCCTCATACCATTTCCTCCTGACCCAGGATAATCAGCTCAATCACTGGCCTCGGTTGGCTTGTTCTGTTTTAGACATGAATGTCTACACACATCAGTTCTGAGGTCTAATTTATGGAGTATAATGTCAGCATTGCATCGTATCATTAATCTCTGCTGAGGATCTTTCGTTCCTAAAGAGTTACTCAGAATCCTTTTGAGTCTCAATATTTCACGAATGCAGCACATTTATGAAAAAAGATAACATTGATCGATACATTAGTGGCTTTGAAATAAAACTCGAGCAAAATACACAATGAAAATAAATTTAGGAATCCCCTTTCTTTGCAAATGTTCATGAATCCCAGATATTTTTGGAAAATTCCTTTTCAGGGACAAGGAACGATTCTTAATTTTATCTTGAACTTCTTGCAAGCTTATTCAAGTAATAAATACACATTAAAAAAATGTCTCACTAACAGCTTCTATTTCTTTTCCTCTCCCTCAGAGAAGTTGTTCATTTTTATATTGTTAACTTTTGAATGACTGCTTTTTAAAATCATGACTTGCGACGTTTTACCTTGCATTTACTGTTATCAATTTGGCATATGTACTTCCCATCTTTTAGTGTGTGTGTCACAAAGAAGATCAAAACATCTTCATTCATTTTTTTTTTTTTTTTAATCTAAGCTCTGCACAGGACATTCAACAAGAACCCTTATCTATGCAGTCAGTATCTTCAAGCATAAAACTAGTACTGGAAGTAAAGTGATGATATCTCTGATTGTTTTAAATCACATAACTAAAGAAAGCAGAGAGGTGGAAGAAAAGAAGAGTCAAGGCCAGTTATTGAGTTGGAGCAATTTACATTTTTAATAACTTTGAGAGGTTAGGCAGCGTCATATTTTAACTGAATATCTTGCAACCCCTCGGTGTCTGTTTTTTTCTCTATTTGCATAAGCAATTGACAGCTCATTAAGAGCTCATTAGGAAACAGTGAAGACCCTGTGATCAGGGGAAACAGAAAAGAGCAGTGCTGAGAAAAAAGTCTTCATTTGTTAATGTCCTCAATATTTCACGAGAATATGAAATACATCTAAGATACATGATGGTGAAGACGAGTAAGCTACATAGACTTAAAAAACACAAGACAATGGCAACATTGCCATTCATTAAACCTTAGCCTATTCACTTTAATAAGAAAAGATAAAGGTGATAGAATTCATAACTATAACTTTATCTGAAAAGCAAGCTAAAAATGTACACATTCCCTGTGTTCTTTTTCCTTCTTTTCTTTTCCCAAAATTTTATCTACCTATTTATCCATCCATCCATCATCTATCTATCTATCTATCTAATCTATCTATTCTTAAATTCTAGTTGACTATATCTTGGAGAAACCAAATAATCTTATTGTTGAAGAATAGTCTATATGTGGAAAAAAAATTGACTATGCTTCTTTGTCCGTAGATATGTTCAGAATATAAATTAGTTCTTTTTTACTTGCTAATGCTCTCTGGACCCAAACAAAGTAGACAAAAATCGGATCTCCTCTGAATAAATGTTTGCCTGATACTTCTAAATCTCTAGACACCACAAACCTATCGTAAAATGAAAGGCAAATGCACTCTGGCGTGCTGGCTGTTCTTTTGCCTTTGTACTGCGGTTTGTAAAGCGCATGAATACAAAGCACTTTTAAACACTCAGGAATCAATACAAAGGAAGCAGTGGGAACACATTTATTCCTGTTTTATTCCATTTCGGGGCTGCCAGAGTTTTGCTTGACCAGATGTTGCCGAGTTTCCAAGTCAAATCTGTTCATCCCCTGGCTGTCAATTGAAGGCTGCTCTACTTACAAACATTAAGACTTTCTATCTACTCCTATCTTTTTTTGCATATTGATATTTTACAAGAGGGTTCCATTTGAGAAAGAGAGAGAACTAAGTATTTTTACATGGTCCATCCTCTTATCTATTTTGCATTATTGCCTTTTGGAAGGAAAAAAAGTGAGAGCTGTAGTCTGTATTTAGGCCATGTGTATGTTCTTTATTGGGGTCCGTTTGAATGCCCAATTTGATCTCAATGGCTCATCCTTTGTAACATAAAATAAAACATGGTGCTCAAGAAAAGTAAGGATACATACATCCAGGCCCTTTCATAGCAGTTGGTAAAGCTTAAGCCCTGCCTCTCTCTGTGTGGCAGTTCCCCTTCTCTTTCTTTTCTTTCACTGTGACAAGCAGCCATTGTCCCCTTGGTGAGATCTGCAATATTACTTTGACCCCAGCCCATCAATCTGCCTCAATTGGATAATGATCTGTAATCACTTTCTTTCAGGGGAGTCTATAAATTTGCCAAGGCCCCATTCTTTTCTGAAGGACTCCTTATGTTCACTCCCATTTGTGCAAATCCGCCCTCTTTTACGAGGCTAAATAGCCATGCACATGGTCCATTCTGTGGAGAGGCACCGGGCGGGTTTCTGTTGATTTTCCATGCTCTAGTCTCTTAAAGGAGACTAAGTCTGACATGCCGGGATGCAGTGGGGGGTGGCCAAGCCAGGCCACATCACAGGCAGCCGCTGTGCTCATTAAGACTGACCCATCATTAGGTCACTTCGTGCCATCCTTGTAATCAATGAGCTTAATGTTTAGCACAAAAAAAGTTATAAGGCAAGGAGCATGGAGGTGGAAGGGAAAAGGAATTGGTGGAAAGGACAGAGAAATCCATCATGTCTAAGTCTTAGAGATAGACTTTGCTAGCAAAAGGTGAAAGGAATTCAAATAGCATTATTTGATATCTCAAGTAACCCTTTGTGGTCCTGTTTGTGTTCCACAAAACATGACAATTCTTAGACCCCACTTCTCCCCAGTGGCAGCTACTCTTCTCATTAAGTAGGATGAAAGGCTCTATATCAGACTCAATCTACATTTGCTGGGGAACCATATGGTGAAGGCAAAGGTGGACGAAGTTCACGAGCAACTTGGAAGTGTTATGGGAATTTAGTTTAATAGCATATGGACCCAAATGTATTCATGACCACTGCCAAATGGGATAAACAAACAAAAATGAAAAGAAAAAAACACCTAGAACATAATCTAAACTGCTCCTATAATATTACGGGAGATTGAAAAGACTTTTTGGTCATCATATTTCCAACAAAAAGAGAAACAGAGTCTCTCTGTACAGTGCGGGGTATAAACATAAACACGTTTTAATCAAAATAAGTAGTAATGAGCAGAAGAGCTAGATAAGCTGAAAGATTCTGTCCTTTCGGTAACGTACATTGGTAATGACAATAATTTTCAAGAAGACAAACTTCTCTCCAAATCTCTGTGTCTGATTGTTGTCTGATGACGCCTTTGTTATTCAGTTTAGGAGAACAGTTCAGGAAAACAATAAAGGACATCACAAAGCTGTCTAGGGGACATCAGAGGGGAAAAAAAGCAAATAGTTTAAAAAAGTTTGTGTTTTGCATCATCCGGTAGAAAAAAAAATGTGTATTTTAATTTTCACATTCCTATTCTCGTTTTGCCCTTATAAACATTTTGAAATTGATTTATAACATACACACACACATACAGAAAATACCTCAAACATGAATGCAGGTTTTAGTGAATAATTATTAAACAAACACTCATGTGACCACCACATTGCTTAAGAAATTAATGTTTGTGATTGAAATATTAGAATTGGGCTAAAAAGAAAATTAACTCTTTCAAATCAGGAGGACCCTCTCATGAACTGCGGATTATAGGAAGCCTGATGAAACCCTTAGAGGTCACACAGTCAACGCGACAATGTCATCAAAGAAAAGTCTAATGCCAAAAGTAGTTAAGCTACTTATCTCGGGTGCCATAGCTTGTAGGCGCTGAACTCAGGCTGCATCTCAGGTTGCGGACCCACTTTTCCATCCTTAATTCCATCTCATCAAGGACCTGTGATGGCGAAGTCTATGAAACGTTTCTGTAGCACAAAAATTTTGTGCACTTACTAATAAGTGTGTGGCCAAGTGTTGCCATCATACACTGAAAGAAAACAAACTCATTCAGTGTCTTAATTGAGCTCATTCTACCAGTGGAATCTCACACACTGGGAAAATAATTGCTTCGAATATGGAGGACAACTGTTTTGTTTTGCTCATAAAATGGTCATGTGTAAAACAGTCTGACAATTCCAAGTACTGGTGGCAGAGACAAATTTAAGAAGTTTTGCTGCTACTAATAGACAATGAAGAGTGTGCATGCCACCAGTTACAAGCCATTATTGTTCAAATTATAAAACGTGTCTTGAATATCTAATTGCAAGTCAGCTTTTCCCCCCAGTGATTCTCTGGCTAAAAATTAATTCAGGAGTTAAGAGAACGATAAATTATGCCGCATGTAATAATGTTTACATTCTGTGAGGGGGTTTTTTTCCTTAAAAAGTAAACTTGTTTCTTAAGGTTTGTTGTACATTGGCTGGAAATATATAGGGTCAGTCAGTATAAGGTAAAAAACAAAATTCCAAGTAATTATTGACAAAAGAGCTACTGACTTAGAAAATGACCAGAAATTTTGAGTTCTCTGATATAAAATTTTAAAATTTTCTTTCTTGGGGCGCCTGGGTGGCACAGTGGTTAAGCGTCTGCCTTCGGCTCAGGGCGTGATTCTGGCATTACAGGATCAAAACCCACACCAGGCTCCTCTGCTAGGAGCCTGCTTCTTCCTCTCCCACTCCCCCCTGCTTGTGTTCCCTCTCTCGCTGGCTGTCTCTCTCTCTGTCAAATAAATAAATAAAATCTTTAAAAAAATAATAAAAAAATAAAATTTTCTTTCTTATCTTTTGGGAAAGATGGCTGCTATTTTGATCAGTGCTTCCTTAGGGACAAAGAATAATCACAAAATGAGCTCCATCATTTTACAAAGGAAGAAACTGAGGCTCACAGAGTTGGTTCCTTGCCCAGGGTCATACAGCTGCTAAGCAGCCGGATTTGAATTTGAACCTAGGTCAGTCTGGCTTGAAGGCATATATATTTTCTACTCTCTGCTCTACTTCCTTTTTAAATTTATCTCATTATTAATTTGTTCCAAATATACAAAATAAATATATATTCAAAATTAAAAATTATCCCTTTTTTTATTTACAGTTGTAGACATTATGGAAACAAAGATGATACAATGTATCCCTAGTCTTCAAAATAACTCAGAGATTCCTCTCCATTCCACCTCACAGCTTTATCAGAGGTTCTGTAGTATTTTATGCATTTTATTATTCTAAATAGTTGTTAATTTATAACTTAGAGAGTTGTCCGTACTCTCTTCCACCAAACTCTTCTTTCTAGATATGGTTAGTAAACTGAAAAGTATGTGATTCCAAACCATGCATCTTACTTGTTTGTTATCCCTCTGAAAGGTATATTCCAATCCCAGTCATCTTTTGCTATGTACTCTCTGCTTTTTTTTCAAGTTTATTTATTTACTTAAATAATCTCTACAACCAACATGGGGCTTGAACTCACAACTCTGAGCTAACCAGGCACCCCTGTTTTTAAACCCAAAACAATGGTTAAGGGCTTTTCAGGAAGGCCTGCTCACTATCAAAAAGCCCTAGGTGCCAGACTATTGTAGCTGTTTAAATTTCTCCTGGGAATTCTTGAATCATGCCCATATGTACTCCATCTCTTCTAATCATTCAACTTTGGATGGAAACATCCAAAGTTACTCTAGACAACAGCTGGGTCTGATCTTTGCATGTACTTTGGAACGGTTTTCTTTCCTATCAAGAAGCAAAGTTATTCCGTCCTCTCCCAATTTAAGCTAACAATATAGACACATTAAAAATGTCTCACATTCTGTATTATTCTGGCCTTACCCTTTCTTTGGGCCATTTGCACGTTCTTTGTTTGTTTGTTTCAGTGTCCAGTTTCTAGGGGATTTCCTGTGTAACACAACTTTCAGACGAGTTTTGGTTTCCCAAACTGTAACTTAATGCACTGCAGGGGTTGCTCTGGTTTTAGATTCTTCTTTAGGGTTCTTTTCTTCCTGCTATATTCAGAGAGAATACTGGCACTAAATGAAGTTAGAGATCATTTTGTCCCTCTGCCCCAAACTTTTTTGTTCCCAAAAAGAATGTGCCTCCCAAACAGTGTACACGAAATCCCCAAAACAAAGACCACAGCTTCTACCAACAACCCAGCTGGGAATTATGTTCACTTGAGGCAAATGAGCAGACTGGAAACAGAGGGAAGCTCTGCAGATGTGTCCTTCCCAGACGATCTCCAAGCGGGGCTGAAATAATCCTGACAGCTCTAGAAGGAAGCAAAGTTGTCCTCACCCATGTGGCACTGGCTAGTCCCTTTCAGTTACGCCTTGGATTTGTATTTGGTGGTTCATTCATTGGTCTGTTTTAATTAACTGGGGTTGGCCTGAAGAATAGGTGAGAAAAAAAAAAAAATGACCCATTAGCTGCTGCAGCAGCAAAAGGACAAAATTCTGTACGAGCATTGCTTTCATCGTAGAGTTATCCTGACCCAGTGCTGAATTTTAGTTTCATCCCTTATTACCAGCAAGCTAATGTCACCCTCTGAATTCCAATCACACCATTCCATCAACAGGCATAATACCATCAACTTTACTGGTTATAGTACGGATCCGTGAAATATTGCAAAGGGAAACATTTTACCCCAGTATCTTGCATCGCATTCGTGTGTATAAGTATCTACTGTGATTAACACTTTTTTAAAAGATTTTATTTATTTATTTGACAGAGAGAGAGACAGCCAGCGAGAGAGCGAACCCAAGCAGGGGCAGTGGGAGAGGAAGAAGCAGGCTCCCAGCGGAGGAGCCTGATGTGGGGCTCGATCCTAGAATGCTGGGATCACGCCCTGAGCCGAAGGCAGACGCTTAATGGCTGAGCCACCCAGGCGCCCCTGTGATTAACATTTTTATACTCTTCTGAAATAACTTCCAAAAGTAGCATGTGGAAAGACTGGTAATTATACAATTGTAAAACTATGATGTCGTTGTTCGTAAGACAACACTCGACCTTTCCCTGGGCCATTGCACTGTGCTCATTTCTGCTATGAAAGCCTGGGAAATCTAGAGTTGATTATTCACTGCTAGACTTAATGCCCATTAAGAGTATGGGCCGTTTATTATACCACAGCATCTGGTATATAATAAAGGCTTAACAAACATTCATTGAATAAATGGGTAGACCCATACTGTTTTATTCTATGCATACATAGGTGTAAATAATCTTCCTTTACCTTGCTATCTAAAAAATGAAAGATCTGGTCTTCCTTTCACCTTCTCAAAGAAGCTTATTCTTGAAACCATGATTTAGAAGCACTTTTTATCATCTTCAAGAATCTCAGGAAATTCTCCTCAACCTTCACCTGTAAAATGTTGGTAAACGATGGAATAAGAACATCACTGTGGGAGAATATTCTGGAATGGGAAGAGAAGGAATAAAGAGAGAAAGCGAATGGATCCCAAGATATGTTGCATTTTTCTCAGATTAAAACAAAACAAAACAAATATGTGTTATTTTCAAGATTTGGCACAAGATATTGAGGAAGGTGCCTGGTTTTTGAGGGGCTGTCATTTAGGGACTTTTTCTTTTATAAAATGATTTTTTTCTTTAAATAGTTTGGTGTGCACTTAAAGTTGAGGTGCTATCTGCATTGGTCTTGAGGCATTATTAATTGTAATATATTAAGAACTTTGGAGTGGCTTGTGGGGAAGAAGTGGATGTATAAGAAAATTTTCAGTCTGCTAAAAAATTTCACCAACAGCTATTGCTATGGCTATAAAACTCTGTTATTAGGATTCTTTGGGGATTGTATCAATATAATACATTTTTACATGATGGCTTTCTTTCTTTCTTTCTTTCTTTCTTTCTTTCTTTCTTTCTTTCTTTCTTTCTTTTTCTTTTCCTTGATTCTCTCATTTTGCTGTGAAAGAAGAACAGCTCAGATTCACGTGATTCCAAACAGAGCTCTTGGACAACTCAATGGTAGCTAGTGGTCAGTGCTCTAGAGAAATATGCATTTTCTTCTCCTCCTATTCACTCTTCTAACCACGTAATGCCTTAAAGCTTATTTGTTTCACTTTGTTGAAGTTTCACTATTTAAATTTTTATTTTAAAGTTAATTTCTATTTAAAAATTATCGAATATTTAATGTCATGGGGGAGAAGATTGTAGGGGTAGTTGAATAGGGAAAGTCAGTTTCCTTCCATGTGTCAATACTTTCTCTGTGGCAGCAGATGGCTAGGGAGCCTGCCAAGGAGTAGTTTCTAAACTTTTTAGTCCTTCTTCATAGAACTCTAGCAGCTCATCAGTGTCTTAAGCAGATGGAAGGCACCTCCATTTTCAAAGGCCTGGAAGAAACTCATGTTCAATGTTTTCTAGCATCAACACTAAATACTGTTTCAAGATGGGCAAAATTGTTTAAGAATAAAATATAAAGACTTGTTGTGTCTGAGAAAAATACAGCAACGGACTTGTATGGAGTTTGATATGGAGAAAGACTCCAGGGAAAGTTAAACGCCCTTCCTCTTGTAGCGACCACTCAAAAACAGACAGAAATGGATTTTTCTATAGGGGTATTACAACGTGTAAGTTGATATATCAAGCAGAATGAACATACTATCTGATAATTTGTAAAGCTAGCCAAGAACTCAGCTTGTATAAGAAACTAGTGTTTGGGGCGCTTTGGTGACTCAGTTGTTAAGTGTCTGCCTTTCGCTCAGGTCATGATCCCAGGGTCCTGGGATCGAGTCCCTTATCGGGCTCCCTGCCCAGCGGGAAGCCTGCTTCTCTCTCTCCCACTCCCCCTGCTAGTGTTCCTTCTCTTGCTGTGTCTCTCTCTGTCAAATAAATAAAGTCTTAAAAAATAAAAAAGAAAAGAAAAGAAAACTAGTGTTTTCCTTGGGAAAGCAAGAACAGGGGCTATTTTGAACTCAGTGATAGAATTAACGCAGTTACAATGTCCCTTGTGAATAATCTATGCAATATTTGCCAGCAAACAGCTAGGTCTGAAGGCAAATGAGCTAACTTCCCAGATGAAATTCGGAAAAAGCAAACTCCCTCAAAACATGAGAAAAGGTAATAATAAAAGCCTGATAAAGATAATTATAAGAATATCAAAGGTAAATAATAAACATGAGAAAAGGCAACAGTAAAGCCAGAAAGAAATTGGTTATATAAAAGAACAACAGTGGCGACAGATTAGAAAAATAAAAAACTTTCTTTGGAAAGATTATTAAGTGGACATCTACAATGATGATTAAGAAAAATAGAAAATAGGAGATACAAACAAAGAATGACAAAGGGGAAAAAGTTACAGACATTAACAGAAATTTAACGTAAAAGAGTAATACAAACAATAAGAAAATGTAGATAACTTCATAAATTTGGAAGAGGAAAAAAAATACCAAAGTTGATGGGGAAAAAAATGAAAAAAACAGAAAAAGCCAATAACATGAAAGAAATGAAGCCCCAGGCCTGCATGATTGTACTCATATTTTAAACTAAATTTTTTCCTTTTTTTTTTTTTAGAGAGAGAGAGTATGTGCATGAGTGGGTCGTGGGGAAGGGCAGAGGGAGAGGGAGAGAAAATTCCAATCAGGTTCCACACTGAGCCACCCATGTGCCACTTTTCCCCCCAATTTTTAAAAAAGAATTATCTTGAAATAATTTTAGACTTTCAGAAGGATTACAAAAAGAGCCCAGAATCTCTATATGCTCCTCACTCAGTTCCCCTAATGCTAACACTTTACATTACCATGGTACAATTATCAAAACTGAGAAATTAACATTAGATATTCCCAGTTTGTACCAACTTACTTTTTCGTTCCAGAACCTAATCCAGGATACCATATTATATTTAGTTATTTAGTTTATATCTCTTTAAACCTCCTCCAATCTGTGATTTTTTGTAGTTCTTCGTGTCTCCTGACCTTGACACTTTTGTAGGGAACTGGTCAGATCGTAACCCTCATTTTGGGTTTGTCTGGTGGAGGCTTCCTGTGATTTGACTGACAAATTGTGGATTTTTAGGAAGAAAGCCACACTGTGATATGTTCTTTGTATCATATTAGGTATGTTACATTATATACTTATATATTTTCGCTGGTTATGTTAGTTGGTCACTGGGTTAAGCTGGTAGCATATTTCTTCACGGACAAGTTACTACTTTGCTCTTTCTATATTCAGTTTGTTATAATTGAGTCGCTAAACCCAACCTACACCCACAGTGAGGGGCTGGGAATCAACATCCATCTCTTGGAGAAAAGAGCATCAAAGAATTTGTGGACATGGATTAAAAGCACCATGGTAATGACTAAATATTTTGTTGGAGATACTTTGAGGCTATGCAAGTATCTTATTGGTGTTACCAAAGCTTTGCCTCCTAATTTCAGGATTGATCAGTGGATTTCCTGCAGCAATGATTACAATGGTGTCGTAATAGTGATTTCCTCCTTTGGTGTGGTGAATTGCCCCTTCTGCATTTATTTATTTGCTCAATCATTTAGTATACTAATGATTTACTCATGCACATTTATTGTATTCTTTGGGTTATAATCCACAACTATCAGTAGGAGTTTTGATGGTTAAATTTCTACACCTCCCCTCCCCAATTTTTTACATGAAATTTTCCAATGTTACAGAGAAGTTGAAAGAATGATAAAGCAAGTGGATTTAATGCTTCGCCAATTATTTAAAATTTGCAATTTTATCTCTCTTTCTCTCTATTCATGCATATATATAAACTTTCTCTGAAACATTTGAGAACTGCAAACATCATGACACTGTAAGTTTGGCTTGTCTCTTCTAAGGAAAGGCCACTTCTCATACAACCTCGACACTATTACATCATCCAACATGCTGACATCCCAGACATTCAACACTGAGAGAAAATTATCTCTTTCTTTCTTTCTTTCTTTCTTTCTTTCTTTCTTTCTTTCTTTCTTTCTTTCTTTCTTTCTTCTTGTCGCTCATTACACTGTCATGATTTTTAAGAATCTAAGTCAATTATCTTGTAGAATATCTCCTACAATTTGGCCTTGTCTGATTGGCTCTCCATAATTAGATTTAGGTTACAGATATATATATTTAAATACAAGGGCAAAACGTTTCAAAGCACAAACTATCATTTTATTATATTAGTGATAACTTTAAGTTTGATTATTGGTTAAGATCATGTCTTAGTCTGAGTTTTCTGGAATTAAAGCCCAAGCAGGGATAAGGGTTCATAAGATTTATTGAAGAAGTGCTATGCAGAAAGAAAGTAAGTGAAGCAGGAGAGGGGAAGAGAAAGAAGCAAGAAACAATGTGATCTCAGGTAAGGTCTAGCCTCAGCCTGATCCATGGTGAATTGGCGAAGACAGGTAAAATTATACTCTAGAGTATAAATAACACCACCATTTCCCACATTGAGCACATGGGGCTGGCCTTCTGCACTCTCATGTAGGGAGTCATTGGGTGTGTGCTGCCATCAGAGTGTATAACGTAAGGGCAAGATGGCTCCCTTTGGCAGCCAGCAACTATCTGAAGAAATGGTCAGGTGTACTCTGTTAGCAGTCAACGCAGAATCTGGAGGGTAAATGCAACTGAGATCTGGTGGGCATTAATAGCACCTACTATCAGTGATGACAAACACATCTCCCTATTGTAAAAATAGCCTTTCTTATTTTGAAAATAATAATCTTTTATGTTAGATTTTGAGACTACATGGGTAACCTTTCTTATCCCCAACAACATTTCATCAGAGGAGGAAGTATCCACTAAACATGCCCCTTGAGTAAACTAATTATTATATTAGTTTATATGTTACATATAAACTAATTATTATATGATGATGGAAAAATAGTGGTTTTTTTCCTCCTAATTTGATCATTCTTCTATATTCATTGGTTGTCCTTCTTCTTTAAAGAAGAGCTTTTTCTCTCTCACTACCTCCCATTTTTGGTATTGCTATAGGCACACATGAAAATATCTCTTATTTAATGTGTTACAATCTACTTTGTTCTCAAAATGTACAAATTCGGCCAGTGGGAATCACTTCAAGCTCTTGTGCCATTTTTGCCATGTCCTCATTAATCTTTGAGCACTTGCTTGTTTTCTGGCAATAAAGTTTCAGGTTCGCCTAATACTTTTCTTGGAATCTGCCATCCTCCAAGGAACCCCGGTTCCTTAAGGACAGATGGTATTTTAAAAGCAAAAATTCAGTTAGATGTGCTCACTGTTACCGGAGTATCATTTGTTCCCTTTCAGAGGTCCAAACAGGGAAGAAGGATTTCTTAAAAGCCTCAAATTCATACTAATACTTCCAATTCTAATCCAATATCACTGCCTTCTCCTTACCCTCCTCATTCATATTTTTAATATTTAATTTTCCCCTTTACAGTAATAATACTGACTCCCAACTACATCAACATATTTTTAATTTAGCTACATCGAAACATAGTTTTAGTATTATTACACCCATAAGGACCATCAACAGCAAAATTCAGACTTTAGTTGTAGTTCTTTTTGTCCTCCAAATGTATCCCACTAGGTATGTATAGTCAGAATAATGGATTCTTTAAAAAGAGGGGAAAAATTCTTAATCTTTGTTGCACAAAAATGTAGCTTACTTTGTACACAATTTTGATCTTAACTATATGTTGTAGATATCAATCCATTGCACTTCAATGAGGTCTTCCTTACTTGTTTTATGCTACTCCATACTACTCCACTGGCTCATCCCACCAGTTCACTATGGGTTGATATTTTTTAAATTTATTTATTTGAGAGAGAGAGAAAATGAACATGAATGGGGATGGTGGTGAAGGGGTAGAGCAGAGGGAGAGGAAAGAGCAGACTTCCTGCTAAGCAAGGAGCCCAATGCAGGACTCAATCCCAGGACCCTGAGATCATGACCTGAGCCAAAGGAATATGCTTAACTGACGGAGCCACCCAGGCACCACACTATGAGTTGGCACTTAGATGTTTTCTAACGTTTCGCTATTACCCCAATGAATAATTCCTGCGCATATGTTGTTTTGTGTTTTTATCTTCACTTATATCTTTCAAATGAGATTTCTGAATTAAAGGATAAATGAATATTCATTTTCCTAAATTTCCTCTTTGTATGAATTGTACTATTTAAGACCCTTATCACTAACAAATAAAAATGTCTACTTGCCTATATTCTCACCAACGGTGTCGAGTCCTCAAATTATTGCTTATCTGGTAAGTGAGAACTAATAGTTTTAGTTTGAATTTCTCTTATGATAAATATGTGCGTGTTTCCTATAATCTATATCTATGGTTGATTTGTCCAGTTTTGTTTTTATTTTTAGCAAGTTTTCTTTTTTTTTAAATCTCATTGTCAAAAACATTTTATATATTGGATAGATTAGCCCCTTATCAATGACAAATGTTTTCTCCCCAGCTTATCATTTGTCTTCACATATGGTTTTTCTTTGTTTTTGTTATACAAATCTAATTATTTTTATGTGGGTAAACTTAATAATCTTTTACTTTATTTGAATAAAATGCTCACTCGTGACCATGGAGATGCTCAGTCCAGATCTCCTTTAAGAAGAGCTGGATGAACAGCCTCCAGTTGCTACACTTGTGATTCTACAATGACATGCATTCTGGGGCCACAGTTCCCCCAGGCTTCTGGCAGCCAATGACTGGGCATGAAAGAAATGGTACAACTGGACCATTCCAGCCTGATGTGTAGTTAAATCAACAGGCAGTTTTTGCTTTGAGATTCTCCATCAGCACAGGCAACCTTGAGCAAGACTGCTCTGCATTCTGAGATTTGCTCATGCTCCCTTCCCGCCCTTCCCCATCTCCCCATTATACTTGCATCATGGTCTGAATTCCTTCGTGTTTACTCTTCCTTCTTCCCCCTTTATCCTTCAAAGAGGTTTCCTCCAATAGATCTTTTGTACATCAGTTATAATATTTTGATATCTGCTTGCATTTTTTAAATTTTCCAGGTGTGATATTTTATAATTTGTGGATACAGATATCTCCCTGTTATTTTGTTACATTTTAAAAAATCTTATTTCACTAGAACGTACCAATATGATATTAAGTAGTATTAGATGTAGTGGGTATTTTGCCTGTTCCTTATATTAGGATTCCTTCCATTTTTCCCATTATGTGAGATGCTGGCTTTAGAATTGTTATACACAGATGCTATGATATCAAAGAAGTTTCCAATTCTTAGTTGGCTGAATGCTTTAAACTGGAATTGGTATTAAAATTTGTTGATAACTGAAGAAAATTATGATTTTTTCCCATAAATCAATTAGAATTGTGAATTGCATTAATAGATTTCCTAATATGGAATCATCTTTGCATTCCTGCAATATATGCTACTCACTCGTGCCATTTTATTCAATGTATTGTTGATTTTTTTTTGCCATTTTGTTATGATTTTTGTATTGACATTAGTAAATAAGATTGGTCTATAGTTTTCTTTTTTGTGTGATATCTTTATTGGGTTTATTTTTACTATTATTATTTTTTCAACACTTTTATTTATTTTAGAGAGAGAGAGTAGGGAGAGGGGAGGGAGAGGGAGAGACAGAATCCCAAGCAGACTCTGTCCTGAGCAAAGAGCCTGATTCAGGGCTCGATCCAGGACCCTGAGATCATGACCTGAGCTGAAATCAAGAGTTGGATGCTTAACCAACTGAGCCACCTAGGTGCCCCTTTTTTTAGGTTTAGATAGCAGTCTTATACTACTGTATTTTTTTAAAGCTTTTATTTTTAAGTAATCTCTACACCCAATGTGGGGCTTGAACTCACAACCTTGAGATCAAGAGTCACATACTCTACCTACTGAGTCAGCCAAGTGTCCTGCTAATATATTTTAAAATTAGGTCTTCCTGCTTTTCATATGTGCTGAAGTAGCACTATCTGGTCTTTGAGTATTTAAGTCCACATGCTTTTTCTGTGGTAGTTCTAAAGTTTGTTTCTTATGGGGCGCCTGGGTGGCTCAGTCGTTAAGCATCTGCCTTCGGCTCAGGGCGTGATCCCGGGGTCCTGGGATTGAGCCCCACATCAGGCTCCTCCGCTGGGAGCCTGCTTCTTCCTCTCCCACTCCCCCTGCTTGTGTTCCCTCTCTCGTTAGCTGTCTCTATCTCTGTCAAATAAATAAATAAATAATCTTAAAAAAAATAAATAAAATTTGTTTCTTTTTATACAAATGGACATATTCATGTATTCTACTTCTATGAGGACCAATTTTTGGTTAAATTTTTCTAGGAAATGACTCATTTTATCTGGTTTTCAAGTTCATTTGAATAGAGTTATGCATAGCTGGTTATGACTTTTTTTCAAAATTCTCTTTTCTTTAATGTATATTTCCCCCTCATCATTTCTTTTTTTGTATTTATGCTTCTTATTGTAGTTATTGATTACTTTGGCTACTAATTTGTTATTTAAAAAAAATCGAGAAACAATCATTTTATTTATCTTTATATTATTGTTTTATTTAAAGATTTTATTTTTTAAAGTAATCTCTACACCTCACCTGGGGCTTGACCTACAACCCTGAGATTAAGAGTTGCATTGCTGCACCAACTGAGCCAGCCATGTGCCCCTACATTATTCTTTTTTATATCTCATTAAATCTACTGATATCTATATTTCCTTGCTGCATGCTTTTATTTCAATTTGTGATCCTTTCTGTGGAGCTTTTTTAATGAGGATTCTAAATTATTTATCTTTATTACCCAATTTTCAGTTATGTAAGTTTTTGAAACTTTAGATTTTTCTCTCATCACTACTTTCATTATTTCCTATAGATTCTGATATGCAGTTTTCATCATGATTACTTTTATAAATCCTGAAATGTTAGTTTGATTAACCCCTTTCTCCCAAGATTTACTTATTAAGAACATGATTTAAAAATTTTTTAAGCTGGGGCACCTGGGTGGCTCAGTTGGTTAAGCATCTGCCTTTGACTCAGGTCATGCTCCCAGGGTCCTGGGATTGAACCCCATGTCGGCCTCCCTGCTCAGCGGCGTCTGCTTCTCCCTCTCTTCCCTGCTTGTGCTCTCTCTCACTATTTCTGTCTTTCTGTCTCTCTCAAATAAATAAATAAAATCTTTAAAAAAATTTGTTTTAAGTTAAAGACTTTTAAAAAACTTTTTGGTTTTGGTATTAAATTAAATTTTAAATTAAGTTACTTTGGAAAGACAGCTTTGCTTGAATTATTTATACTTAATGAAATTTATTGAGATTTTTTTTCTTTGTGGCATAATATGTAGTTAGTTGTGAAAGTTCCATACTATATGGAAAAGAAGGCATATTATATATTAAGGGATATAAAGTTTGATATCTTTATGAGATATACCTTATTGATTAATCTAGCTAAGTCTTTTATATCCCTACTTACTTGCTTTCATTGGATTATTCAAAACCAGAAAGCAGTGGATTTCTCTTTGATATTCCTTAATTTCTGCTTTAGGAGGGCATTATTTGCATAGATTTCATAAGTTTTACATCTCTGTTGTAAGTCAGTGAATTTGATTATATTAAAGTAAGAATTTCAGCTCAACAAAGCACACCATGTACAAAGGCAACAGAAAAATGACAGGTTTCAGAGAAGTATTTGCAATATTTAAAATCAACAAAGAATGAGTATTTAGATTATACAGAAGATTCCTGTAAACCAACAAGAAAAAGAAAGAGTAGCTTAATGGGAAAATGGGCAAAATACAAAAAAATCAGAGAGGAGACCCAAAAAGCAAATAAACATATGAAGATATACACAAATTCCATTAGACATTAGACATTTGCATATTAAAACAGTGAAATCCCTTTGAACCTATTAGGATATTGACAATTGGAGAGCAGGATAATGCCGAGTGTTAGCAGGGAGAGGGTAATGAAGCCCTCATGCCCTCATCCACTACCAGTGTGAGGGTGGAGTGATAATCATTCTGCATAGCATCACATAGCATATAGTCAAATTAAATTAAGTATACTGTAACTGAGTATATATGCCAATGAGACTCTCAGACAGGTTCATAAAGGGACTAAGTTCTCAAGCTCATCACAGTGCTGTGTATGGTCGTGTTGAGTGCAGAAAGGAAGAAGCATAGTTAGTCTGTGGCTTAATACCCATCAAACACATCAGGATGATTGCATGTGGAAAGGAAAGCAGAATAGGAATGGAGAATGGGAATGAGAGGAACAATGATTCAAGCAAGAGAGACGCATTGCATGCTCAAATGATGATGGGTTGCCATGAAGGAATGGGTGTAATTAACTCAACTGCGCACCTGAGGGCACATATATATCAATCAGTAGAAAGGCCTGTAGAAAAGTCTGGAATGAGTCAGTACTTCCCTCCAGAACTCTACTTAATACCCTAAGGGCTTGCATTCAATAAAGGTAGACATGGCTAAAGAGGAGAACAACTCCATTCTTCAGAACTGGAGTTAAGCAGCAGTGGCTTATTTAAGGCCAGACCTGAAATATGGTAAAGTTCAGGTCTCTATTTCAGATTTAGACTCATATCTAAGATAAATATATATCATTTTTCCCTAGAAAAGTAAACTGTTTTCAGTAGCAATAAAAGTAAAATTTAAAAAAATGATTCATTAATGAATTAATTTTCTTTCTTGATACAACGCATTAACTGAAACATTTCAAATTTACCCATGATGTTTGAATTAGAACAAATCTTGCTTAGGCAATCAAGGATATGAAGAAATTTTTGTCATTTCTCCAAGGGGTTGTATACCAGTTTTCAAATTTGTAATTGGTTTCTATGTTCATGGTAAATCTATATTATATAATTCCTTAGTAGTTATTTTAGTGCATTAGCAATAATTATTATATCACTATTGTGAGCTCTTTCTAAGCAGAAAAGAAATATATATTGTTTGTTCTACATCACCTTCTTTAACTCAACATTGAGAAACCAAGAAGAAAAAGCACAGAAGTTCTCAAAAACCAAAGAACCTGCAATACAAACCTGAAGCTGGGTCTTACATTAGTCAGATAATGCTGCATAACAAATTCTCACAAACTTAGCAGCTTAGAACAAAACACATTGAGTATCTCATATTTAACGTGGATCACAGGTCTGGGCACAGCTTAGCTGGGTCCTCTCAAGTTTTCTTTTTCTTTTTTTTTTAAAGATTTTATTTATTTATTTGACAGAGATAGAGACAGCCAGCGAGAGAGGGAACACAAGCAGGGGGAGTGGGAGAGGAAGAAGCAGGCTCCTAGCGGAGGAGCCTGATGTAGGGCTCGATCCCATAAGGCCAGGATCACGCCCTGAGCTGAAGGCAGACGCTTAACCGCTATGCCACCCAGGCGCCCCCTCTCAAGTTTTCTGACAAGGTGTTGGCTAGGACTGTGTTCTTATCTGGAGGCTCAACTGGCAAGGGTTCCCCTTAACAGCTTGGTCTCATTGTTGAAAGAATTCTTTTCCTTGCAACTTTAGGATTGAGGGCTTGTTGGCTTTTGGCTGGAGGCTACCCTCAGCTTCTTGACATGGGCTTCCAACATGGTCCCTCCTACAGAATCAGAAAGAGAGGAAATCTCAGGGCATGTCTATGAGCATGAGAAAATGTTATGAAATGCAACATAACTGTAGAAATGATGTCCATTACCTTTGCCAAATTCTCTTGGCAGAGGCAAGTCACAAGTCCTGCTTTCACTCAAAGGGAAGAAATTATTATACATATATCTATCTCCAGGATACAGCGATCACACAGGATCACTTTAGATCTATCTGCCACAGTTCTGAATTGTGCAGTTGATATTAAACATACACTATAAATCTTTAACTCTCCCAAATTAATTTTCATCATCAGGTTATGTAGGAAGCTCCATGTTTCCTTGCCATGCTTTATATTTCTGAAGACACTTTTTAATGAGCTGGATTGTATGATTTTAGATGATTCTGTACATTTAAAAAAATTTTTTTTAAAGATTTCTTTATTTATTTGAGAGAGAGAGCTGGAAGAGGAGCAAGGGGAGGGGGAGAGAGAATCACAAGCAGACTGTGCTAAGCATGGAGCCCAGCATAGAGCTCTATCTCATGACCCTGAGATAAAGATCTGAGCCAAAACCAAGAGCTGGATTCTTAACTGACTGAGCCACCCACATGTCCCATAGTGATGAATTTTCAAAGAACATTTTTATATTTAAGTATAGCATACTTACAGAAAAAAGTGCACAGATTTCCAGATCCAGCTTGACAGATTTCCACAAATTGAATATGACCACCTTATCTTCATCCTGATCAAGTCCTTCACCCGTTTTCCCACTGGTGTGTCTTTTTCTTATTGACTTACAGAAGTTATGTATATATTCCGGACAAAAACTCACAGTGCATAGGTGAACACTAGCAAATGCCTGGAAGGCAGGGTGGTAGTGAAGGAGACCAGAGCGCTCAGCTATAGTAAAACAAATCCTTATAAGTTAGTTAATGAAAAGGCAACCTGAGACCCAGAAGTGGAGGAACCAGGACAAATCCCAGGTAGGAAGACTATATTGACCTTTATGCTATTATTCTGTCCTTCATTTGAGAGCTTTCAACCGCTAGCCTCAATGGGTCTCAAATAAAGTACTCCAAGAGGTAGATTTTGGCAGGCCCTCCATTGCCCATCTCTGTTCTAATTACATATAGCTTGGGTGCACAGTAAGAACAGACATAGCTTCCATGGGCTAGTCCCTATAGAATAGAGACTTTTCTCAGAAAAGTAGGATGGACTGTAGCCTGGTCGGACACCCTAAAATGTATTTACTTAGCAATGGAGGGAGGAAGTGCTGTGTGGAGGAAAAAGTGGGACTTTGCAAAGAAACCTGTCTGAGTCTCAGCTTTGCCACTCGGTTGCCTTATGGATCTTTGCTCAAGTTACTGAAACTCCATATGTGAGGCATCTCATCTTTACATACTGATATCCCCATATTGTGAATTCAGTGGGATCATGGATGCAAATACACAGGTAGGCCAATTATAAGTAAAATATTGTAAGTAAGAGTACAGCTTTGTGACCTAATCACAGCCTACATATGATCAACCAAACCAACAACAAACCTAACAAGTTTGGAGAATGATATAGGAAATACGTGTTGGAAAATATACAGGAAATGCTGCAGCCATATAAACTTTCTCACAGATCTACAGACTTTGTTGTTTCCATTTAGGGTCCAAAGCCTCATTTTTTATTAATAACTCAAGTACTTTGGTTGTAAGTATATTAATAAACTCAAACATAAAAAACATAAGCAGTTGTCAGTCACTGGGACATGAAGCGAAGGACCTCTTTTACCATAACCCCAAGATTCTCTTGTTTTAATGTCCTCAGCCTCACTAGAAGTGGAAGGTAGTCTTCCTGTCAAGGCAATACCAGAAATGCACTATGTTCTTGTGTCTTCCAGTATTTATTACTCCAGTTGGTATGCTCTCTTCCATCCACTCACTCACCTACTGAATTCCACAGGACTCCAGCAATCCCAGTAACTTGTAAACCGGTGTTCCTCCAAATGTGGAGATCAGATGAGCTCCAACAGATACTTCAAGACTAGATAAATTACAGATTCCTGGGCCCACCTCCCTGAATGATGATTAGTGCCATTTAACTCCCAGCCACCACCAAGTTCTTACTTGAACTGCATTACACAATAAAGTTAAAGAGCCACTGTCTAAACTACTACTTTGGTTCTCACACCCAGCATAATTTCAGCCTTTGCAAGGGAAGGGCCAAACATGTTTTCAACCTACAGGATGTTGGCCCCTTTGAGAGTTAAGGATATGAGTATTCCCATGTGCTCCCCCCCTTTTTTTAAGTTTTTATTTAAATTCCAGTTAGTTAACATACTATCTAATATTATTTTCCGGTGCACAGTATAGTCATTCCACACTTACATAAACCACTCAATGCTCATCACAATAGGTGCCCTCCTTAATCCCCACTACCTATTTCCTGCATCCCACCACCCAACTTCCCCTCTGGTGACTGTCAGATTGTTCTCTATAGTTAAGAGTCTCTTTCTTGGTTTGTCTTCCTCTCTCTCTCTTTTTTTTTCCTTCTCTTTGCACAGTTGTTGTGTTTCTTCCCCCCTAACCAAGTTTTCATTTAAATTCCAGAACCTTTAAGGCAACATATCTTCCTTTCTCCTGCCATGGCCATCATCTCTACTCACATGAATATAAATATCTCTCCTTTAGACCTTTTTTTCCAGGAAAAGAGATTCATTTATGTTCCCTCTTCAATTCTTTCCAGTTTCCTCCTGCACAATATTTTTGGTTTCATCACTACATCCAACTTCATCAAATACTATTGACTAAGTACTTGGTGTGGCATGTCAGTCCTGTTTATAGGTATGATACTGCATTTCGTCACCTGGGTTCTGGATCTGCCAGAGTTTAAGGACATCTTCAACAATCATTCTTTCCAACAGCATTTACATGTCAAAGTGTATGTGTATTTTTAAGATTTTTAAAATAGGTGAATATTAACCAAAAGTAAGCTCGTGTTTGTAGGTATACTAATAGCAGGCAAAGTAGACTTTAAGACAAGCTTTCCTAGAGATAAGGAGAGACAAATCATACTGATGAAAACAACAATTTATCAGGAAGACTAAAGAACCTAAATCAGTAGGCACTAATAATGTTCAAAATATAGAGAGCAAAACTTGACAGAATGAAAAGAAATAATAGGGGAAAAAATCACAAACATAGTGAGACACTTCAACAAAATGGGGCCAAAAGCTAATAGTAGAAGCAGACAAATATTAGTAAGGATATAGAAGATCATGATTAACAAACTTGATCTAAGTAACATATCTGGAATCCTGACCCCCCCCCAAAAAAATAGTTTACATTTTGAGATCACATGGATCTTACCCAGACTGATCACGTGCAGTGTGGTAATGCATGCCTCGTTGCCTTTCGAATGACCAAAACTATCAGAGTGTATTATTTTGACCATAGTGGAGGTAAGCAAGAAATCAGTAACAACAAAATTAATTTTAGAAAATACCCAGCAGTTTGGAAATAAAGCAATATACTTTTGTATCATCTATGTGTCAAAGTATAAACAACTAGAAAAAAAGCAAATACTTTAAACTAAGGGCCTCATGAGAAATTTTAGTATCAATAGATTTACAAATTAAGGAGAAATTTAAAAACTTCTAGATAAGAAGCAAGTTTCTAAAAGTAATACAAGAAAACGTGGAGAACCTGAATTATTCTACATCAATTAAAGCAACTGAAACTATAATTAAGCTTTTCCCACAAAGCAAAACCTAAACTCAAATAATGCAACAGTTAATTCCCAAAATCCTCTAAAGGGCCACTTATTAAAGCATTTTATGATGTCAGCATAACCTTGATATGAAAACCAAAAAGGAGATTATAGTAAAGAAAAATCACAGACCAATTTATTTCATTTCAATAGATATAAAAATCTTAAACAAATTGTTAGAAAATCAAACGCAAAGATACATAAAAATGATAATACATCATGAACTATTTAGGCTGCTTTCTTTTTTTCTAGGAAGACAAGTTTGGTCAACGTTTTAAAAATCACTGTAATTTATCACATTAATAGAAAAAAAGGAAAATGTATATGATCGTTACAATGAATGAAAAGAAACTGATTAAATTCAGTACTCATTCACAACAATTTTTGAAAGTAGGGGTAGAAAAAGCTTCTCTAATCCAATGAATGTATTTAAATAAAACTATATGAATAATAATGCTGATTAATGCAATATTGAAATATTTTCCTTGAGCTTGGAAACATGACAAGGATATCTACTATTACTATTTCCATTCACATTTTAATGGAAGTCTTACCTAGTATAAGAAATAAATCAAAAAGAGAAGAAAGAAAGAAAGAAAGAAAGAAAGAAAGAAAGAAAGAAAGAAAGAAAGAAAGAACTGGAAAGGAAGAAATAAAGATTACATGATTCTACACATATAATCTACAAATGAACTAGTAAAATTAATAAACAAAATTAAGAAAGATCAGGACACCTGGGTGGTTCAGTTGGTTAAGTGTCTGACTCTTGATTTCAGCTCAGGTCATTACCTCAGGATCCTAAGATTGAGCCCCACATCAGACTCTGTGATCAGCATGAAGTCTGCTTGTCCTTCTTCTTCAGCTCCTCCCCTGCCCTCTTTCTCTGTCTCTGTCTCTCTCTCAAATAAATAAATAAATAAATATTTTTTAAAAAAAAGAAATTAAGAATGATCGGATGAAGAAAGATCAACATATAAAAACCAATAATTTTTCTGTATACTGGCATACATAAGTAGAAAACAATATTTTAAAAATGTCATTTGTGATGCGATGAAAAAATCATCAAATATTTAAGCTAAAATAATAAATTAATGAAAGTTTTTTCCACAGAAAATTTCAGAACATTGTTAAGAAAAACCTGCATAAGTGGAGAGATAGAACATTGCAGGACTTAAGGTATTTATGTATGTGTAGGTATAAGTTGAAATGTTCATTCTAAAATATATGAAGCAATAAAAAGGATCAAGAATAACTAATAATCTTGAATAAGGAGAATAAAGCCAGTGGACTCTCAGTACCTAAAATAAAGACATGTTAAAATGTTGCAGTAATAGGAAGTGCTTCGTTGGTGGAGGGGTAGACAAATAGGCAATGTAACGGAGTGGAAGATCCAGAAACAGACCCACACATACCCCCTCATGTGAGTCATAATAAAGATGAAACTGCAGTATGATAGGGGAAGTGTAGTCTTTTCCATTAATAATGCAGAGTCATTAGAGATCAGATGGGAAAAAATGATGACTCTTAATCCCTACCTCACACCCAACACAAATGCAATTTCGAAATAAGGCTCTGGATCTAAATGTGATGGATAAGCAATAAAAGTCTTAGTAGGAAAGATAAAATAGTCAATGATATTTAATTTAACAAGGATTTCTCAAACAAGACATGGTAACTCCCAGTTCTGAAGGGAAAATATAAGACATTGGACTACTTTAAAAGTTAAAAATTAATTTGTCTCTAAGACGCTATTAAGAGAGTGAAAATGCAAGCTATCCAGAGGAAGAATAAATTTAAAATGTTTATGCTCAATAAATAAAGTCATATTCTGACTCTATAACAAACTTCTACATGTCAAAGGAAAGAGACCCTGATAGAACAATGACAAAATACTTGAAGGGGCACTTGTTATACGCATGATGTAATATGTAATATGCACAATGTCATATTGCTGCACAGACATCACAATGGCTACAATGAGAAATCAGATCGTATCAATGCTGATGAGGATTCACAACAACTGAAGCTCTCATGAACTGAAGAGAAGTGTAAATTGGTACAACCATTTTGGAAAACAGTTGGCCGTATCTACTAAAAGTGACGATAACCAAGAAACAGACTCAACTCTAGAGAACAAACTGATGGGTAAAACAGGTGATGGGGATTAAGGAGTGCATTGTTGTGAAGAGAACGGGTTGTTGTATGGAAGTGTCAAATCACAATATTGTACACCTGAAACTGATATTACACTGTGTGTGAACTAACTGGAATTGAAATAAAAACTAAAAAATAAAGAATAAAGAAACATGAGTCTTCCTTTAAAAACAAAACTGACTATAAATATTGTATGATTGATCGATTCCACCCACAGATATTTATCCTGTATATCTTCACCAAGAGACATTTGTACAAAATCACCATTTTTGATTAGCTCAAAATGAAAACCACCCAAAAGTAGAACAGATAAATTGTTATATGATCATGAAGTGGATACTACCAGAGCTTTGAGAAAGAGTTAATTATTGCTATATGTAACAACTTGGATGACTCCCCAAAATATAATGTTGAGCAAAAGATGCCAGATAAAAAGTGTACATTATGAAATTTTCCATTTATATATACAGTTCAAAAAATAGAAGTAATTTATGGTGCTAGAACTCAAGATAATGGTTATCTTTGTGGAAAATATTGAGCTTAAGAACTGTGAGGTTTATTCTATTCTTCATCTGGCTGCTGGCTACAAGGTGTGTTTATTTTGTGACATCACATCTGTCAGTACAGTTATGATTTGTGTAGATTTCTGTATGTTTATTATACTTCAGTTTTACATAAAGAATGGGTAAAAACTTATTTTAATGATTCCTTAAGTGGTGATAAATGTTTGGAACCCACTAGTGGAACTAGATATGTGTGAATGTGTATGCAGGCACAATGTTGTTACCACCAGCTCCTTCCAAACTACAAAACACCAGCTTGTTTATTGTCTCACAATAAATGCCTCCAAATGCTGCAACGTGAAAAACAACTCATGGATATGAAATACGATCCCCATCCTGGAGTGCGTGCATGTGTGAGTGTGTGTGCGTGTGTGCATGTGTGCGTGCGCAGTGTTGGGAGTGAGCAAGGTTGTAGAATCGAGGGAGTAAGAGGAAGATTATTAGAGTATCAGTTTACCTCTATCACTCATCTAGCAATATCTAATTCTAATGTATAACCAACGGAAAAAGAGCATGAATTTAACAATCTAATAATCTATACAATCTATAATCTATACAGTGGATATATGGTTCAAAAATATCCAAATATTGAGCAATAAAACTGGGTCTTGAGTGATAATGAAGAGCAGGAATGGCTGAAGTCAGTTAACAAATTTAATGTTTATCTTTAAATATGATTCTTTGTTATTCATTTCATAAGAAGCCATTGATATTTTTGTTGTACTCTCAAGACTATGTATTTGAAAGATCTAAAATATTTAAGTAATTTCTACACACAGCATGGGGCTCGAAATCATGACTCTGATATCAAGAGTTGCACGTCCTACTGACTGAGCCAGCCAGGTACCCCAAGCTAAACTACCTTTAAACATAAATCCCAAATTCTTCCCACATTTCTGTGTTGAGATATAAACCCAGAGTTATACAAATTTCATTTGATGAGAAAAGTGAATCATAGAAAAATGTATTCTTAGGCTAGTGAAGAAAAACGAATAAATTGAGAATAGATTTGATTCTTTTAATTTTTATTCTGCTATTCTAGTAACTTACACAACTTTCAAAAATTTAAGTTTTAAATTTATGGTAACTGGTGACTTCAACAATATAGATATATTTTCCAAATACTTTTCCATACCAATTGAAATAGCGTTTGGTTATTAAAACTTAAATAATTATTCTTACTTATGCAGGAAAGTACCAAAAGAAATTAGAATATAAGAGTAAGACATCATTCAAGAAATCATATTCATGTGACCCCGTTACCTGGGAAATAAAGAATCAGAACTTACATTGTTTACCCAAGATGTGTTAATTTTCAATCACAATTTACCTTGACATATGCCACATCCAAGCCTCATTATACAGAAAACTCTTTCCAATGCTATGTCACTAGCAAGAGATTTTACTAACCCAATGACCTATTTCAGAAGAACACAAAAGAAGTGCCCCATTTAAGGGAATGACTGTAAATACTCAGAGATTCATGATAATCCTTGGAACCCACTTGTCCTATTGTACTCAGTTGTTTCTTTTCAGTGGCAAGTGCTTACAATTTCACATCCAGAAATTCTCCACTCCTGTCTAGAAGCTGTCCATTTCCTATCCAGAAGAACATTAGGATGTTTTCTTTTTCCACTCCTGTCTAGAAGCTGTCCATTTCCTATCCAAAAGAATATTAGGATGTTTTCTTTTTACCACCTAATTGTTATTATGTTAGACAATGTATTTACTGCCAAGTGGTTTGGGGGTAATTGATTAGGTGGTTCTCTATCAGGAAAAGCACAGCTGCCAGTTCGGTGTTGACCTGAGCTGAGACAAAGCCCTCCCTCCAGCCTCCAGGAGGGGAGAGATTGGCAAGGCTGCTATGCTGGCAAAGACAAACCCTTCTTGTGGTGGGTGGTCCACTGGGAGGTAATTGGAGATCTGCAATATGTCCACTACGATCAACAAAAGGGTACAAAAGCTTCTCTGTAGGGAATTGGGGGGAAAGAATTTGTTTAAATAAAATTGCAAGGTTGTCAGAATGTGAAAGCCATTCTCAAATGTTCTGTGCATTGTCTGAGGGAACGCAGATTGGGAATCATTTACTCTTCGACTAAAGCACTGATAAAAAGAAAAGTTTAACCAAAACAGTATAATATAAAATAAAAACCCATATATTGTTACTGTCAGCATGTTAATGGCATAGAACAAACTCTTTTATGGGGTACTTCAAAGTGTAAATGTTTACAACGGTGACGTTTTGTTCTTAAGCTATACCCCTCAGTGCAAAAGCTAGATGGAGAAATTGCTACTCACCATGCATTTGTTTTAAATTTCAGTGCCAGATCTGATTAGGAAGTGTAAAAATACCCATGAGAAGGAACAGTTATGGAAGAAAATTGTCAGTGGCACTCATTCTAAAGTTTTATTAATAAAGTATAGTATGTCTGCTGGTTATCCCTGGATTTTTTTTTTTTTTCTTTAACCAACAACATGGTGCTGTGGACATGGAAATTATTGGAGGCCCCTGGGCTCAGGCCTCTAAAGAAATTAAGTCATGGCTAAACCAAATTATGTCCTGAGAAAGTAAGAATGGAAATTGTGGCCCAGGGCAAAGCACTCCAAGTCATTAGGTTAATGGTGCTCAGTACCACCCAGTGATCCTTCACTTGGATATAAAAAAGAGCAGGCAGAGCCTCTGACAGCATTATGGACAGGAACAGAAGTTTTGAACACAAAACTATTTTTTTTTCTACCACAGCAAAATCAATTCCTTATCCTAAAACCCCTTTCCTTTGATTTTCTTTTTTTCTTTTCTTTCTTTCTTTTTTTTTTTCTTTTCGTTCTAGGGTTTGCAAAGGGTTTATAGTTTCATGGGAGAACAGGACCATTTACCATTATGTGAAGTCAGCAATGGAAAAAAAAAAATAAAAAGAATGGAGAGGAAAGAACAAATGAAAACAGGCAAAGGAAACTTTTTAATATTTCCTATCTCTAATTTCTGTTGATATACCAAGCCTTGTTTTGAAAAATATATCTAAAGTAAAACATTCTCTATTTTGCTTTGAAGTAAGGTGGTCTTCCTTTAGGTAGTGGAAATAGGATGCTGTAAACTCATGCCAGCCTATGGGGTCACAAGAGTATTTGTTCTGGATGCAATTACGTGATCAAGTTGCTTTCCTCCAGTCAGCATGCTGATCCGCACAAGAATAATCGAACCAGGAAAAACAAATCGCTCTGCAAACATCTATATGTACAAGAGCTTATGGAAAGTTCAGAAAGTGGTAAAGTTGTCGTCTTTCGTATTTCCAGTAGACACCTATTCAGGATAACTTTCTCCATCCACAGATTCCTTTTTTCGTAAAAAAACAAGCAATGCACGAAGGTCTATAATAGCCCTTACTTATGACTTGCATTGGCATGCTTCTTCTAGGACCGAATGTCCCCTAAATGGAACACAAAAGCAGCCCTAAATTGTGAGCAAAAACTGCCCATTGAGCTACGGGTTTCTGGGTGACTAATCATCTTAAGGGTGAATTCTCCTCACATTGGACTTTGGTCAGTAACTGACTTTTGGACTTGTCGCATAAACTTTTCTCTTGATGGTAAGGGATGCATTTTGTCTGAGAGTAGAGAAGAGAAGAGCCTCCCTCAGCCCATCCCGTCATATCTGGGGTACAGAATTACAGGTTCTCTTGGCTGAATATTTAATAAATGCTATGTGTTAACTATTATTATTAGGAAATATTAAATAAGACTATTAATATAACTAAGCCACCAATGATATTTTTCTCCTGAAGTTAGGCAGCCACTGAGATACAAAATGGAAAATAAAGAAAAATATGAGAATATATTTACATTTAAAATAGATTTTAAAGCTCTAGTGATTCAAAATCCAAATGAAGTAATCAAAGAAGTAATTTAAAATATATGGCTAAATTCAAAAGTGGTACAAAGCCCTTTGAGTAAGGGCATGCCAATAGGCTATTCACAAAATAATGTTATTCCGAATCCCCAAAATTGCCGGTATAAACTGATGTTAAGTCCAGGTTTAGTTCATGGAATAGAAAAATGGCTTGACTTTTAACGTGATGGTTTTTCTAATCTCTATTCCACTTACGTTCCTTTACAAAAGCAACTCTCGATGTAGTCTTCTGCTTGCAGTTTTGCAATGTTCGATTTCACTCTCCTTCGGTGACTCCATGTACAGTGATTTCCCTGCAACATACATCATAGTTCCTATTTTAGGGGCATTTTGTGATGAATAAAAATTACTTGCTTTCCTTAGAAGAACACTTCCTGCAGAGGCCCATGTGCCACAGGAAGATAACATTTTCCAGGGGCAGACTTTCAAAATGCAAAGCCCTAGGCAAAGTTGCCTGGGAGTCCCCTTGAGATCTTGGGGAGAGAGATAACTCACACGCGGGAGGGATGCCCCTTCAGTCAGGCAAGATGCCAACACGGACAAGGAGGGAAACACAGCGCTTCCCTCGGGCCCAATCACAGAGCTGCTGGAGCGGGAGGCTCCGGACCGCCATCAGTGTCACCGGTCCAAATCCAGCAAGGTCACTCCTCTTTTGGTAAATACTACTGCGCTGTCCTGTCTTTGCGGCTTGAAGGCATGCAATTCAGTGAAAGCCATGGCGCTTGAAGACAAGGGCTAAAAACATCGACCACCTCTGTTGTATCTTGCACTTCAGGACTGTCTGTGGAACAATGGAGAGCAGGAAGTCAAGCATGGTGCTGCATTTTGATGTGGGCTTCTGCTGCTGATTACTGAATGCGGAGCCCTGCCCTCCTGGTCGTGACTCACCACGGCCCTTTGATTAAACACAGACGTGGATTTAGTTACCGCAACATGCATCAGCTTTGTTGGGCTTCCTCCTCGTCTCACTTCCTGCTTTGGAAATGAATTCCCACAGCCCACGGTCTTCCTATCAGGCTCATCATAAACTCTTAGCTGAAGAGAGAGAGGAGGGGTTGTGCTTTCTGACGCACATGGGCAACTTGGAAATGGAACTGGGAGCTCTTTCTTGTAAGGCTGTGGTCTTGTTAGCACTCAGATTTGACAAACACAGCCAACCACATACGGTGAAGAAGGGCACAGAAGGGATCTCAAAAATATGTCAGAATCTACCTGGATTAAAATTTTACCTCCACTTTGCCATCTTGAAATGTCTTAAAGTAAGGTCTTGCACCATGTTCAATGAAATGAATGCAGGCACTAGCAGACTATTCCTGCAATGTCCTTCTGCCCCTTTGTATGGGAACAGGTGAGAGTCCTTTCCTTAGAACACATGGGGATTTTCCTGTGACACCACCGTGTGCCCCATCCCAAGAGATCCTCCTGTAGGAGGAAGACCATGCATTCTGCAGAACTCATTAGCTGCTGATCTCTAATATAAAATTTATTTTTAAGACTATAGAACTTATACTATTCACAAATCATAACACTTGTAGAGATTTTAGGAATTTTTAGATAAAATAGTAAGATGTCAATGATCTTAATTATTCAACATTTATGATGTTATTTTTCTATTGTGACAGAGAGAATGTTGACTCAGGAGCTTTTTGCTTAATCAGTCTGCTTTTGTCTTTTCCCTTTGTCTTTGGTTTTGAGCCAGGTCACCTGAGTTCAAATGTTGATTTTGCCATTCAGTTATATAACAATAAGTAAGTTAATTTACCTCTCTGAAATTTAGTGTCCTTATTAGTTAAGTGGAAAAATACCTAACTTATAGCATTACTATGATAATTTTATAAGTGCTTACTACCACATCTGACATTATTAGATATTCACTCAACTCATTCCTATTTTAGGATAGCTGAGATGTCCCCATTCAGGACTGTTCTTAATGAGTAGAAGGATGTCCTGATACAGTACTTTTGTATATCTCTACTGTTTAACTTGATTCAATTCAGCCAAAGTCTACTGAGCACCTACTGTGTGTCGGGCACACCGACGTAGTGATAATAACGGGAAAGAAGATTTTTTCGAGTACTTTACTCTGCTTCAGACACTGTGCTAAGAGTTTCATTACCTTCCATACTTGGATTCTCATAGTAAATACGGGTAGACGGGGGTGTTATTCAAAATATTTAACAAGGAACATGGTCCTGCCAGTACACTCTACTGGGAACTCAGGGGAGCACATTTAGAAGAAACTAAGGATTTGAGATATTAAATTAACTCATCTGAGCTAGCAAGTGGTAAACCTTTCGAGGTAAATATTTCATAAGACTGTGATGTATGTCACCTTTGTAAATCAAGACAACTTGTTCCCATCACTGTGGTTTTTAGTCCTCACCCTTCTCTTACTTTGAGGTCTTGTTCTGCAACACGTTCACTGGTCAGTGCATCCAGAAAGCTTTGGGTCAAGTATTCCAGACAACCAGTGTTTTGGTCACAAATCTTCATTGTCTCCTTTTGTCATTGCCAGTAAAGATCCAAGCATGTGACATCTTCTGACACCTGTCATTATTAGGAGTCCTGTAGCACCAGAAAGGAGCTCCAGTACTGGGAGTTAGAGGTCACCAGGGCTCCAAACCAGCATGGCACTCCCCTTTTTGCAGAGTTCCTGCCAGGACCTCAAGAGCTCCTGGAGTTCTGTCCATTCTCCCTCCATTCAGATCATCTGTTTTTCTGTTTTGTTTTTTGTTTTTGTTTGTTTTCTTTTTTTTTCTTTTTCAGATTCTTCCTCTGCTCTTATTGTCAGATTTTTTAGGTCAGAGGGTAGACTTTATAGAGTATAGGGAGAAGGTCCAGGTTATGACTTTATCTCCACCACTTACATCTGAGAACACAGGCACACAGGGCAGTCTGTCCTGAATCTCGGGGTGACCAGACTGTATTCATGGGCCATAAATTGGCGTCTCATTTTCTCAAATTCCCATTCCCATCCAACTATTAGTCTGGCATCCTTCACAGCAAATGAAAACAGCTTATTTATAGGGAGGGAAATGAGAATGGAAGGACATATTTTAGGGGGTCAGAAATCACATTAAAAATAAGCTGAGAAATATTTGACTTGTATGATAAATGTTCAGGTAGAATTTGGACATTAAGAATCATGTATCCATCCGTGTGTAAGAAACAAAGAGCAGAGGATCGTATTAATGCTAATTCCCCCTAAATGATCCATACAGCTTCCTATTGTATATCAGCATAGAGTGAGAATTCTCAACCTTCTAGAAAAGACTGCAAACCCTGGGACCTATTACCATGTTAACGTTAGTGGTGTATCCATCCATAGTCTTATAATTATAGAAATAATCTGTTGTCTGTTCAAATGATGCCAATTGGAATAGTCTGTCCTCCTTGAAATGTGACAGGATCCCCAAAGCAGTTACGTGTTTCACAGGTCATCAGAGGGCTCAAAATATATTCAAGAGTTAAACTATCACAACTATCAAAGAACATTTTAAAAAGTCAGAGGACAAGAGTGTATGGAAGAAGGAGATGAAACAATCTACCAATCACCCTTTTAGTTTTATTTTTATTTTAATTATAGAAACAATCTACAAATCACTAACTTAAACTGTCAAGTCAGCTTTACATATCTTTCTTCTATTGAGTTCCTGAAGATTAGCCACCTCTTCCCAATCTGCTGACCATTTTATAACTAAGCTATTCTAATCATGACACTAACGAAACTCAGTAGAGACCAAGCAGGAATCACCTCTTGAGCAATTAGACACTAGGTCAAGAATGAAACCTTATTGCATGGCCGCGTTATCATCATCCCGTGTCTCTTGCTTATAGTCTATTGTGACAAAGTAAAATCTATTTCAGCTGTTCCATGGTGAGGCTGTTATTTATGAAACATAAAAAGATACTGAAATACAGAAGTACTCGGAAAGACCAGGGTAAGATCAGATAAAAAAATGAGAAAGAAACAGGCATCCTGGGATGGTAACTAGTCTGCCATGTACTGACAGGGAGGTTGTATATTTTTAGAATATACTGAAAGGAATGGTGCTTTTACTTAGGTTTTTATGGTTTACCACGAGATGCAATTTTCTGGCCTTATATGCAGTTGTAACAAAAGTCAGAGACGTTTTATGATAGCTGCCACAGTTCATAAATGATGGGATACACTAAAATATTTATAGAACTGTAAAATCTTGATTTCTCTCTGGTTTAGCAGATGGGGCCCTAAAACCAGTTCCCAGATTGTCACATTTCTTCACTCTTTGATAACAAAGAAGGCTGTATCAGTTTTCTTCTCTGGAGAACAAGTTCACTGGTGTGAACAAGGTCACACTCTCAGACAATTATCTATAGCTGAGTAATGCCAATTAAGAAAGCTCTGAACAGAAGGTATGACGACTCCATACATACTTCTTGGCAGGAGACACTGGGGGAGCAAAGGGAAATACACTCTGAAGTACTTTTTACCCCTTCTCTTGTGTTCATTTCTGGGAAAATTTACTTCAAAAGCTATCTCATTCACCAAGATCAAGATCACATTATATTAGGATTAGTCTGCTTAAGTGGTTCAGAGAATTTCTGCTGTCTTGTTTGTGTGTGTGTGTGTGTGTGTGTGTGTGTGTGTGTGTGTGTGTCACTTTCAGAAACTGTATGTTCTGGGATAAAATCATTAGTCTGTGTAAGGTCACCAAACTCAAGCACGCTTTACCATTAAAAGGAACCCATGCAAGCTGGATGGGGGCGAAGGTAAAGAACACACATTGATGGATCGCTGATAGTATTTTTCTGATTTTAGGAGATCAATTGAAGAAATGTCAATACTTACAAAAATGGGTTTGGAGGACAGTTATTTAAGAAGCATTATAGGAAAGGCAACCCAAAGCAAAATTCAGGCCAATAGGTGAGATAAATAGGTGGGTAGATAGACAGATAGATGATAGATAAGCACATAGATCGACGGATAGATCGATAGATTAAAAAAAAACATACTTGCATAAATGCACTTTGTAGTCAGAGTGTGCAAATTTTCTATATTCTCTTGAGGAATGTTACTGAAATTAATTAGATAAAAACTCTAATTAGGGTGTATACACTGATGGAGAGACTTTTATTTATAGCAAGTAATGCTAAATTTCTCCAAATGTCGTCATTCTCCATAAATTATAGACCTCAAGAAGAAAAACATTTGGAATAAAAATTTTCATCCGTGTCTTTATTGATGAAAATAGTGAGAAAATTCATCTTACTCAGTGGTGTCCATAATTAACAAAGAGCATGAAAATTTCAAACCTACTGAATCTGAATCTCAGGGTGGCTGGAGAGGGAGAAATGCATGATGCAGCGTGTTCCCAGGATGATAAAAATGATTAATTATGTTTGTGGACCAAGGACCTATATCACTTCTTTGATGCTTGATGAGGCTGCAGATTAAGCCATTAATTAGGGTAGATGGTCTAAATAGTTTAATTTTAATCTGTATTTTCAAGAATCTTTGTTAATATAATATTGTATCATTACCTAAATTTATATAACAATTTGACTCAGTGCTCTTATTTAAACATGGTTGAAAATAATTATATGCCAAGATTTACCATTGTATGCCAAGGTATTAGACATTCCTTTAGAGATTATTTGAAAGAGTTCACTGGAAGGAATTAAAAAACAATGAGATTTTAAAAAATTGAAAGTACAGGCACCTACCATTTAAAATCAACAACATGAAAAGAATAATAAAATTGAAAGGAGGCATTCTCGTTGTACTGCTGAAGGAACATTTTGAGAAGGTATTGGTTAACTCCTGAAAGGAAATGTTTATTTCCCTTAATCCAATGAAACTGCTTTGATTTGAATTTGGAAAACAGAAATTCCTGGCAAACAAGAAAAACTTTGTGCATGATAGCAAAATTAAATGAGTAATTGATAACTTCTAAGCTTATTTATTTGTTATGCGTCAGTTCCAACAGGGGATTAGGTTAAAAATTCCATTATCAAGGAAATGAGCTAACAGGGTTTAAAGGTACCTTACACCAGTGAGAATGGCTAAAATTAACAAGTCGGGAAACAACAAATGTTGGCAAGGATGTGGAGAAAGGGGATCCCTTTTACACTGTTGGTAGGAATGCAAGTTGGTACAGCCACTCTGGAAAATGATACGGAGGTTCCTCAAGAAGTTGAATACAGAGCTACCCTATGACCCAGCAATTACACTACTAGGGATTTACCCCAAGGATGCAAATGTAGTGATCCAAAGTGGCACCTGCACCCCGAAGTTTATAGCAGCAATGTCCACAATGACCAAACTATGGAAAGAGCCAAGATGTCCATAGAGAGATGAATGGATAAAGAAGATGTGGTATATATACATACAATGGAATATAACTCAGCCATCAGAACAGATGACTACTTACCATTTACATCAGCATGGATAGAACTGGAGGGTACTTTGCTGAGCAAAGTAAATCAATGAGAGAAAGACAATTGTCATATGGTTTCACTCACATGGGGAATATAAGAAGTAGCACAGGAGATCGTAGCATTAGGGAGGGAAAACTGCATGGGAGGTCATGAGAGAGGGAGAGAAACCATGAGAGACTCTTAACTATAGGAAACAAACTGAGGGCTGCTGGAAGGGTGGAGGGTAGGGGGATGGGGTAATTGGGTGATGGTTATCAAGGAAGGCACATGGTATGATGAGCACTGGGTGTTATATGCAACTGATAGATTATTGAGCACTACATCAGAAACGAAGTATTTACTATATGTTGGCTAATTTAATTTAAATTAATTTAAAAAATAAAAAATAAAAGGGTTTAAAGGTGTGCTTCCAGGTGAAGTGTGCTTGCCAGAAACCCCAGAGAGCTAAGTGATTATCCTAAGTAATGTTGCACTGCTCACAGGGTATAGAGTTGTGGTCTGCTGTCTTTGGAAGAAACCAACTTAGAAAAACCACTAGAGTCCATTCTGGAATGGGTATCAAAATCATGTTCCTAAGTGGAGATGATCTTAGTGAACTTGACAGCTGGGAACATAAAGCACCAATGTGTCTATATTTGTTTCTAAACGCTCAGCAGCACTCTTGAGGACAAGAGTTGATGGCATTTCCTAATTGTCCCCATCTGGGGGGAGTAAGGTGGGAAGCTCATATCGTTACCTCAGGTCTATTCAGATTGCTTTCATAACTCAAACTTTTGATATGGTGCTCATCTTCTCCTTTATGGTGGCTAGGAGCACACAGGCAAGGAGTTAGAGGCTCAATTATAATCCCAGTTATATTGCTGATTGGTCACGAAGCCTCAGAAATTCCACCAGTTTTCTTGACTCCATTTGCACAATGGAAGAAGGTAGATGACTGTGTGTTTGATGAGTGTGCTCATGGGGCTGACCACATGGGCAAGCTTTAGACTGCAAGGGCTCCGTAGAAATATTACTGCACTTATATGTAGAATAGAGCTGAGCAGAGCAGGGTGCTGTTAGTTGGAGTGTGCCCCTCATTACTGCAGCATCTGCCGTTTTTGCAGGTGCTATCCTGGAGCTACACCTGAACAAAGACACTCATCTCCGAGGAAATGCAAGCAGGTTACATACGGACTAGAAGTCCATTCCTTCATAAGGCACTAGTTCTTTAGCAATTTAATATATTTAGTAAAAAAAAAATTCTCCAGAAAGCCAAATATGTCATTACTTAGTTTTTCACCCTGGGAATGCTGTTACTCCCACAAATCACAGACAGATTGCACTAAACTATATTCTACATCTCTCTTCCTCCTTGCTCTATAGAAATCCAGGAACTGTATTTAATTTTTTGTTTTATAAATTTTACATATTATGTAATAATTTCTCCCAGAAAGAAATCTTTTTTTTTTAAGATTTTATTTATTTATTTGACAGAGAGAGAGAGACAGCCAGCGAGAGAGGGAACACAAGCAGGGGGAGTGGGAGAGGAAGAAACAGGCTACCAGCAGAGCAGGGAGACCGATGCAGGGCTCGATCCCAGGACGCTGGGATCACGCCCCGAGCCGAGGGCAGATGCTTAACGACTGAGTCACCCAGCCACCCCAGAAAGAAATCTTTTAACATCTTTATTCTTTTTATAGTAAGCAGTAAGATAGGAGTAAGCAGAATTCTGAACTGGCCCCCAAGATTCCCAACTGCTGCTATATGTGCCCCGTGGAATCCCCTCCCCTTCAGCAAATAGGGTTATTAGGTTATCTTGTATGAGCAAGGTGGTGGGATAGTCACTCTCATGACTACACTGTGTTATGTCAGACCGAGTCAGAGCAGATGAGGGAGAATTTTCCCTGCTGGTCTTGAAGGAGCAAAGAGGGGGCTAGGGGGGCAAGGAATGGTAGGTAGGCTCCAGAAGTGAAAAGTGCCCTCAGCTGACAGCTGGCAAGAAAGCAGGGACTTCAGGCTTACAGCTTCAAGTCTTCCAGCAATCTGAGTGGGCTTGGAAGAGGACCCTGAACTTCAGATGGGATGGCAGTACCACTGGACACCTTGATTTCAGTCTGAAGAGATCCTAGACAGATGGCTAGGGAACCCACCCCCAAACTTCTGACCTTGGGAAATTGCGAGGTGATAAATTGGTGTTGTTCTAAGTCTCTAAGTGTGTAGCAATTCATTAGGCAGTGATAGAATACTAACACTGGACTAAGCATTTGTTGAAGGAAGCTACTTTTCTTTTACCAGAGACCTTGAGATCACTATGAATGGGAAGGTGGGGGCTGGGGTGGGGGTGGGATGATGGAGGAGTGATGCGTCAGACCACCCAAAGCAGGAGGAATCTGCCGCTAATCCTAAGGCCAGAACAGGAAAAGAAAAGAAAGTAAAACTCTACACATTAAAATCTCATTTGAAAAAAAAAAAAAATCGTATCCATTCAAGAAGGTATTTGGTTCTAAAGTGTGTCACAGAAATGTCATGATAGCGTCATAAAAAACTGTAATAATGAATGCACTGATATCCCCAAATAGTTTCAATTATAAAGATAATAGACTAAAAACTATCAAGATAAAAGATGTAAAAGCCATCAGTTGGGAGGAAACTGCTACTTTCCTTGACATCTGTGTGGTTTTTGACTGTAGTCATGCATCATGCAGCAAAAATGCACTTTTGTTTGTTGCTTTTTATTCTTAATAGCTGTATCGCCACCTTTCCTTCCCTAGTTGGTATCTGGTTCTCAAAATTGGTATTTTGAAACTATTTTAGGCGTTATTTATTTATTCGATATGATTAATCATGCTGATTCCCCTCTGTTGTTGAGCATTTATGAGGTTTCAAAGTATTCTTTACTGCGAACAACACTGCAGTGGACATCTCTATGCATGGACCATGTAACTTTTTGGATTGTTCCTCATGATAAATTGTGAAAAGTGGACCTATACAGCATTCCCCATATATTGTAGAAGTTATCCTAACAGAAACACCTGAACAAGAAGATTGACTTGCGTATAAAGCCACCGCAGCAGATAGTTTTAGAGCCATGATCAGAAAATAATAAATACCTTCCTCTTCAAAAAGTTGATTTGCTCATTCAGGAAGCACATTGATTCATCTAATTACATGTGATCTGATTATACATCAATAGATGTGACTGTATGCTTGTACCTGTGTGTGGAAATAACAGAAACATTGAGTGTTAACTATTCTAATAAATGATTCTCAAGTAAAATAATGGAATTATATTTAAGCATATTTAATACTATAATGATCATAATAAAAAGTAATAGAAACATACATGTACACATGAACACTTATATCTCTGTATGTAGATATAAATGTACAGATAGGTAATAAAACCATGAATGGTACTAAAAATGTCAGAGAATATAATTAGGAGAAAAGGCCAATAAAAGTAAATTCACCAAACCTGTTAAATGTGGTTAAATATTCAAATGAAATATTTGAGTTTCACAGTGAATTGGTCACAGGCCCTTCAAACATCTCTAAGACCTATGACTTATTTTTTCTCTCTTTGTTGATAACTGGATTTCAAAAAAACATAGATTTGTAATCTCTCCGCACAGGGGAGTGGAGGAGTAAAGAGTATGGATTTCTAAGCATAGTCGTAAACATTTTGTCCTGTACATGAGATTGCATCCGTCAGATTGGTTTTTTTTTTAATTGCTAAAACAATTTCCTTCATTGGTCTGTAATAATGACATCTTCCTTTTCTGGAAAGGAACTCAATTAAAATTTCCACTAGCTTCTGGGAAATTGTGGATAAACTTTATAAGTTTGTATCTACTATTCCAATATTGGCTGTCAAGGGAGGAACCTAAACTTATAACTTCTAGGATAATGAGGATATTGTAGTTCCCATGTTACTTTGTTGATGGAATTCATATTCAGGTGTGTGCTTTCTGGAATGACTACATGTGTCACTCATTACGTTATGGACAGAGCTATTCCGAAACTGAAGAGAGACCAATGTTTCAGGAACTTGAATTCTTTAACTGTTTATCACTAGGACAGAATAAATCACAATGCACAGTTCTGGAGGAGGAGAACCAGGGGGAGGTGGAAGAGGAGAAAAAGAAGACGCATAAGGAGAAGGAAGAGGAGGGGAAGGAGGAGGGGGAGGAGAGTAAGAAGGACGAAAGAACAACATCGAAATTTGCATAGGATCCAAAATTATGGAGAAGTTTATTGCTTTTAGGGATACATTTCTTTCCATCCAGGCCTAGCAATGTCATTTCTCAAGAGTATGAATCTAAAGCCAGAGAGGGTTTGCCTTGGGTTTCCTCCTGACCCCTGCAAAGTACTTAAACACATAATAAGGACAGTAGAAATGAGGGCACCACGAATGTCTGCTCTGCTGGTGTAGATCAATTTTATTTGGGCCACAATAGGACATGAAGAAATGAGACATCATACTGACGTAGTGTGTGGAATTCATTCTCACTCCAGTATCTTTCCTCATATTGATGGTAATTTCTATCCAGAAAGCTGTGATAGATAAGTTGTGATGGCTTATGTGAATGGTTCAGCAAAAGCCAAGCCCTCCACCCCATTAAAATCGTGCCTCACTCTTCAGACTTTCTCGGGGAACTGTGCATAGCAGGTAAATCAACTTGATTATTATTCTAATCCAGAGGACATGCAATCATTTACATTTATATGCCAACAATTTCTTTCCTGTTGCCCCAGAAGAGCTGGGAAATGATTTATAAGGATGCGAAAGTTCTGGCCCAGATGTTACACAGCTTGAGCGTGTGTGCATTGCACAGTGTGACGGACTCATCTTCAGATGCATCGATGCTGTCCTAGAGGTAGCACATGATACAAGGCTAACAGCCAACACATTCCACATTGTTTAGTACAGGGCAAGCACCAACCCCTGTGATAATAAATGTGTCTGGAGTTTATCTTTGTAGCAGGTCAATACTGAATGCCATCTTCAGGGGAGGGGAGCAGGTTAGCTTCTTGTAATCAGTTTACCACCCTCTGTTGGATCCCTAGTGGACTCCTGTACTATAAAGACATTTCTTTCTGGGACAGTTGGCCCTTTGGTTGTTTGTTCCCTCTTTCAAACCTCCCCTTCCCCCACGTTATTCCTTCCCTGGGGAGAAAAAAGGAAAGAGAAGAGAAGAGAAGAAGAGAAGAGAAGAGAAGAGAAGAGAAGAGAAGAGAAGAGAAGAGAAGAAAAAAAGGAAGAGAAGAGAAAAAAGAAAAGGAAGAGAAGAGAAGAGAAAAGGGAAGAAAAAGAATACAAACCTAAAGATTAAAATGATAGTAAGAGGAAAAAATTATCCCCCTCCATTCCATTCAGTTACACACTTCATAATCAGAGTCAAATGAAAGATACATCTCAAGTTTTGTTGGACTTTTACTGTGCATATAGTCATGACATTTTTTTTTTAACTTCGAAAAAAACTGTGGCTTTGGGTTTGCTTTTCTCAGAAAAGTATCTCTGGAGATCCTACTGTTCAGCTGTCAAGGTGAAAATGGTCACCACAATTCATGTCACTTCCCAAGATGATATGATTGTTATTATTTCTTATTAACTGAACAAGACAACAATCACAGATAGGCATAGTTTTATACCCCTTGGGGTTGTAACATTTTTAACTTCCTATGGACAACACAATCAAATCTATAAAGAGTATCTACACCCAAGAAATAAAGTAATCCAGGTTAGAAATACATTTCAAATAATAAAGTGAAATTTTGTATCATTGAAGGTTAGATATCAAAATAGTCTTTAAAAAAACAGATTTTATTTATTTGAGAGAGAGAATGAGAGAGGGAGAGAGCATGAGAGGAGGGAGGGAGAAGAAGACTCCCGGCTCAGCAGGGAGCCCAATGCCGGACTTGATCCTGGGACTCCATCCCAAGACTCCCGGATCATGACCTGAGCCAAAGGCAGTCGCTCAACCAACTGAGCCATCCAGGTGCCCTACCAGAATAGTCTTAATGAAGACCTTTAAAACTGTACAAAATGGTTCTCAAACTTTCATCGACCAAAGTAAGGATGACTTAGGGTGCTTTTTTTAAAAAGCATATATTCGTGGGCATCACCTACAGAATCTGACTTAGTAGGAAGGGCAAAAATACCAGGAATCTAAATTTCAGAAAGTGCCCCAGGTAATGGGGTAGTTTATAGAACAACCTTCAAGAAAACTAGCTGTAAGTCTTCTTACACGGATATATTTTTTCTTTAGGCTAATAAAATACACTTTGACCTTCACCTACAGATTGTGGTCAATTCTTCTGAAATCATGGGTCTAATTTACTTTTCAAATAGAATCAGGCAAAAAGAATACACTGTCTTGGGTAATCATCGTATCCCCATTAGGTCTTGGCAATTGTAACATTTCTTCTAAGAATAGTTTTTGGAATATTTTTGTGTGTTTTCTCTTTTAGTAAACGTTCATATTTTTTGGCTTTGATTTTTTTCCCATGTGCTTCTTTTTTTTTAATTTTTATTTTAATTCCAGTTCGTTAACAAACAGTGTTATATTAGTTTCAGGCATACAATACAGTGATTCAACACTTCCATACATCACCTGATTTTCACTTTTTTTTTTTTGGCTTTTAATATGTGCTTTGTATTTTAATAGATAAATATTTGTAAACCATGAGTGAGCATTTCAAAATTAGTAATAATATTCTTCTCTGGGGCACCTGGGTGGCTCAGTCAGTTAAGCCCTGACTTTTGATTTCAGCTCAGATCTTAATCTTAGGGTGATGAGTTCAAGCCCCATAATAAATTTCATATATATATATGAAATTATAATATTCTCTATTTAGTTTTATCTGAGTGAATGTCAAGGGCAAAATATGTGCACTACTACCTATTAGGTTTTAATATATTCATTCATTCATTCATTCATTCATTGTAGCTTTCATGATTCCCAACATGGTCTGTCTCAAGAAACCTTTAAATGTAATACAGAACAGGGGGAAGAAGGATCATAGAAATGCAAAATGCCATTTACCAGCAGGTTATTAAAGAAACTATTTGCCATCTTTGCATTGGCTATGTGTCCCTTTGAAAGGGGTTAATAGGATCTAATAGGAGAGCATTGTTTCTTTATTCTCTTCCCAGCCTGGTAAGATAGGGTGCTACAAAGTGGTTGCTTAGTAAATGGGTAAAAACTGTTGATTTGGTAAAGGTCACTCAGAGAGAAAAGAGTTGAGCCCAGGAGGTTTAAACCAGATCTACCTTTTGCCGAATTCATGGCATGCTTCTCAAGCCAATCACATCTGAAGTTTGTTTGACTATCCTCACCATTAATTTATGTCCCTGATAACTAAAGACTAAAATGACACGGACACTCTCCCCCACACTTCCAGTTAGTTCAAATTATTAAATGACACTTAGAACTAAATTTTGAATGTTTCCCTAATTCCTTAATTAAGGAAATGTAGGTAGACAAGATGAGAATCTCTCAGATGTTCTGCTTCTAGAAGAATGAGAATGAACAAATACCCCAGCAGCTGGATTCTCCGATCTGATATATCTTGCAGCAATGTCTGGCTTTAATCTATTTTTGGGAAGCTATCCATAACCCCAAGTGATAAGATAGTCTGTAGTCTACTTCCATACCAAAATTTTTTTTATTGTCTTTTAATCTTTGCCCCATTGTTTTTTAATGTGCTTTATGCATTAAAGGATTTTAATGTATGTGTGTAATTTCTTGATAAAGGAATTTGTTCTACTTTCAGGTCTATTTATTCTGATATTTTTTTTTCAAACACAACATTCTTTTTTTCCATCATCAGCCAGATTTTATCCTTGGTCTTATCCTATCTGTTAAATTCTGGACTCTAATTTTTTCCACTGAAATTCAAACCCAATTCATTATTTATTCTCTATGTTTTTATGTAGAAGCTTTCTGTAGCTTCTTACTTATGCATCCTCTCCACAGTTCTTTGCCTTAAAGTTTTCTCCAAAATATATATTTTTTTATCCTTCTTCAAATACCAGTTTTAAAACTCTTTTGATCTGGTTGATTCTTTCCTTTGCTTTTGCCAGTTACTCTTTAGCCCTGCCAAGAATCCATCATTCTGGCATAATCCAAAAAAACAAATGCTGTTCTTTGATAACATCTTCATCATCAGTGGTTCATTTCCACATCCTTTTTTTTTTTTTCTTGTTTTTTCCCAATTCACAACATTCCATTTGAAGTTGCTTTCAGATATTTGGACTTTCTACCCGGGACGGAGATAACGTGAATGGAGATCCCTTCCAGGTTTTCTTTAAATAACTCATGCGTTGTGAGAAGTACTTTATTGAGTTGAAGAGGACTGCTAGCAGGACTGCCCCAGTGACTCAGCAGACTTCGGGATTAGCCATGTCAGTCTCCATAAATCCAGGTCCTACTTCTCAACAGGGAATCCCCAAGCAACACGAACAGTTGTCTTTTTTTCTCAACTTGTCCCCTCATGTTCTGAGGTTGTTGCTTAAGTCTCAGAACATGTTGATGAAACTATTTCAGAAGATGTTCAGGTCTGCTGTATGGTCTGCTATACGTGACGTGATTTCCTCCAGTCTTCTTTTACCCTACCTGTCTTACAGTCTTCCTATTCTCCACCTGTGTATCTTTTAAAAAATTTGATCTTGAACTGTTTTCTCAATCCTCTCCAAGAGTGCTCCATTCTTCCTAATAATTCAATATATAAAGAGACTCATAGCTCAACTCCTTCTCTTGAGTGGGGATACTCCCTTATTTTTATACATATAACAGATCAAAAAGACAATAAAAGCACATTCCTTCCTACAGTTATTTGGCAAACCAAGAATAGAGCTTTGGTAGCCATGCCTCTTAAATATAAAGACATAGTCCGATTCTTTGTTCTATCTGAAGATTTTTTTTTTTAAAGGTTATCATTTCCAAGCAACTAACCAGAGAGGAGGAGCCTAGAAATTGCTCTGAGAACAGCTGGACTATGCCCTGATAGTCTTGGCTTCTATGCTGAATGTTAGAATTTACAAATGATCAGCACAGCTATGATGTTTCAATCCAGCATTCTTCTGTAAGAAGAGCCATGGAAGCCCTTGCCCAAATACTTACCACTACCATTTAAAGGAGAAATGGGGGGAAGGGGAAGAGGAAGGAGGAGGAGAAGGAGAAGAAGAAAGAAGATTCTATTTGTGTTTAGGGGTTCTTGGCATCTCAAAACAACAGAGAGTGCCTGTGGAAAGCCTCAGGTGGCATTCTTGCTATTATCATTTGTATGAGTGTATAATGCCCAAGTCCTGCTTCTCCCCAGAGCCCAGCATTATAGGCAGAGGACATTTCTTCAGCAGTCCAAGATGTAAAGGGACCTGAAGAGCTGCTTTAGAGATACTCTCAACACATTACACGGTGGTATAAACATAAGCCAGTGGGAAGTTTTTATTCAATTGTTTCCAAAACTTCTCAGCCAAGGGACAAGGGGGTGTGTGTGGTGATGGCTTAAAGTTGGCATCTCCACACTATTTGAACTGCTTGACAGCACAGTTGGGGACCACACACAACCCTGTTGTAGTCATAGGTTCTGTTTTGCTTTTGACCAAAGTTAAAAATCTTAGGGCAGTGTGTGCACATGCGTATGCACACGTGCATATATGTGTAAGGAAACAATTGTTGAGATTGGCAAGAAGACCCCAGAGAAAACACTCCAGATTGTTTGCATATTTGTTTGCTATACAAGAGGCAATATTTTATTTTATTTTATTTTTTTAAAGAATTTATTTATTTATTTGACAGAGATAGAGACAGCCAGCGAGAGAGGGAACACAAGCAGGGGGAGTGGGAGAGGAAAAAGCAGGCTCCCAGCGGAGGAGCCTGATGTGGGGCTCGATCCCATAACGCCGGGATCACGCCCTGAGCCGAAGGCAGACGCTTAACCGCTGTGCCACCCAGGCGCCCCAAGAGGCAATATTTTAAAGAGTATATTTTGTTCCAGTGTTCCCTTTAGATTCTGAAGTTTTCAACCTAAATACTTTTGGTGAACAAAGCATGAACTTATGTCATAAATTAATGCCCATGGTGTATGTGTGAAGACACCAACTCTAGTGAAGAGGACACACATTTCATTAGTAGATAGAAGAAAAGGCTATGGTGACAAAAAGAGCTTTCTTGCTTTTCTCCAGGAGTAAACCCTAAACCAGAACCTTATTTCTACCGAGTTTTCCAATGAAGTGTGCACTGGGGAAAACGAGGGTAAGGAATAGGCTAAATTTCACCTTGTAGAAATAATTCTCTTGTAATATTTTAACCCATAGATAGTTTTCAATCTGTCTAATCATTCTATATAGATGGCTAACTGTTGTTCATTTCTTATGCTAATTAAGTAAATACTGAGGTAATTCAATGATGATAGTAAGAACAGGCAGTCCATGCTTTCATTTTAGGTAGGATCAATTTCTATCAGGGTGAAAGAGAAACCTTAATAAAATGTATACTGTGGGGTAAAATATGATCTCTTTTTCTCTCTTCCTTCCTCCTTATCTGGAAAACCTGTGGTTGGTCCTCTACCTAGTACGACATAAAGCCAAGGCTCTGAAAAACCCACATCACGCATGTTCTCCATCCTCAGTCTGCTTGAATGCCCATCTCTTAACCCATTCCAGCTCTTTCTGGCTTCAGACTTTACAACATTTCTGTTCTGGGTGTAGTTTGATCTCACCCTCAGACCTGACACCAGAGACAATTACTTTGTCTTTGACCTTAGACTCCCTCCTTCAAGCGTGGCTCAGGTTCAACATGATTATTCTGCTGTCCTGGGTCAAGAGCTCACCTGTTCTGGCCCAGGTCATGATAACCACCAAAATTTCATCCTCATGTGGTTGGTTCAGTTGCTAGTGTAGAACTGAAGCAAAATTCTTCCCACACAGCAGGGACACATTTACAACAAGGACATTTAGCTTCGGTAACATTTTCTCATTATTCGTATTTTACAGTTGTTCCAATCAATACACCAATTCATCCTTTCTTGGTAAACTTTGGTTTTGGATTATTTATATAGTCCATTTTGCAGATACTGTTGTACACTGAAACTTGATTGAGCCTAAAAATATTTTCAAAGAGATCTTATTACTTTCTCCTTCATGCAAGCCTTCATTTTGCTCTCAGGAAGGTAGGTCTCCTTGTGGGCAGTTGGGTAAACCATGTGTTTCTTGCTAAGTCATCTTTCCCTTTGCTGCTTTGGGCCAAGGACCCAGTTTAATGTTCCCTGAAGACCTCCCCCCCCCTTTTTTTCCTGCTTCTGCCTCTCTGTAAAGGCTGCTCCTCCATTTTTCTCTGTAATTGGCATGTCCATTTTTTCCTCTTTACCTCTTCCCTCTTCATAATCTTTTCAACCTTCAAAAAACAGGTGACACAGATCTTCTGGCATAACTCCTTCCTTGCTTGAGTCTTTCTCTGAATTCCTGCAGATCTGTCTGGAAGCTGCCTCCACATTCATCATATGTACCCTGATTATTTTCTATTGTTTCAGTATATATCTTATCTCATCGCCCAGCTCAATTTTAAGCTTCCTGAAGGTAGGAATAATGTCTTTTTAATTTTTTTAAACATCTCTGGTAACTGATAGAGTGGCATGCATACATGATTAAACAGCAAGGTATCATCAGCACAAAATCATGGTGTTTCAGACAGGCTTAAAACCATTTAATGCAGTTTTAGGAAAAAAATACATAACTGGTAGATTCATGCATTTTGAAGCCCATTTAAACTATAACTCCAGAATGTAGTCAGTCAATCATGGTATCCTCTGTGAAATACACCTAAGAAGGGAAATTCATAATAGGAATTGCAAAGTGTTTCACAAATAGGCATCGCTGTAGCGAATGCTGCCAACCCAATCCATTGCTCAACAAAATGCCTCTAAATAAGACAGTACTGAGGAGGAGGCTGAGAGATGAAGTGGGCAATGAGCTGGAAGGAGTCACAGCTGTTTCTTTTCATTCATTCGTTGGATTCTCTGTAAATATTGGTACGGCTTGCAAAGTGGTAGACAGCATTTCTGTAAATTAAAATGACTGCTCATACCGCGGCAAGAATATCAGGGGTCTGAGTGTCAGGCAAAGCAGACAATGACATCATAGGCTGAGCGAGCTTTCCCTTTCGCTTCCCTCAAATGCTCCAAATTCATTTGCTCCATAATATTTGAATATATATTTTAAACGAGCCAACTCTTTTACCCAGAAGGTAATCAACGCTTGTTTGAGAATCGTTTTTCTGCAGCTTTCCTTTTGCCACATGAGTCCGGGATTGTTTACGCTTTCATTTTCAAGGTTTTTTTTTTTTTTTTTCCCACGAAATTTCCAAATAGACAGATGTCATTTTGTAAAATTGAAATGACACATCAGAGTTTTAATGCTGTCTTTCTTGTATTTGCATATCTAATTACTTGCACCACATTTTATTAGTATATTATCTGATAAGAAATTCTGACTAATTAATTTCACCTGGAATTCTATGCGGGTGTATGAAAAATTATACTTGGCCATTTGTAGAGACCAGCTGTGTATCAGAAATATCTGATCCCCATCTGCAGGATTAAAAAGAGTGAGCGAAAACAGCTGATTGTAAAAAACAGTCCCTTTTCCTTGTGCCCTGAAGGTATGATTACTGAAGGAATCCGTTATTCCTCAGCCTATATTCTGAACATTAACTCGGAAGTTTACTCCAAGCATCATTCACTGGGACGACTTTCCTTTCCCTCATTTTGGTTTTAATTTGTAGTAACGCTAATACGATCGGGTTCCACACGTAGACATGCGCTCACGGCCTCCAATTCCAGCCTGACTCACCCCCAGCCAACTTCATTTGGACCACAAATTACTTTGGCCTGGCTGACAGTGGAAACCAATAAACAAAAATCTGAGCGAGTGGGGGATTTCGTGTTAAAAGATAACCTCCAGGATCCAACGCGGCCTCTTAGAAATGCAACCGAGTCCTGCAGCATGCGTGACTCCAACGCACACACGCGTGCTCTCACTTTCTCTCGTTCTCTGCGTCTTGCTCTGTATTTCGGTTTGGATTCTTTGTCTGCCCTGACAACAGATGGTGTTTTAATAAAGTCCAGTAGGAATATTACTGTGAGTAAACAATGCAGTGCATGCCAATTCCGTAATTGCCGGGTACTGATTCAGGCTCTTACCTGCTCCATCCAAATTGGGAGGGAACCAAGCGCGCGTGCACCTACCGGCAGCAGCCGGCTCGCCCGCAGCTGTGCGGTGCCTCGGCGGCTAGCCTCACCGCGGAAGGTAAATTGCGGCCCCTGTCATGCTTCTTGGCACCGGGTCTAGAGAACGGCTGCCATCTGGCTTGTCATCAAACATGGTCATTGAATCTCTCAGAGATGAAATGGCTTTTTAAAAAATCTTGCTGTTAAAAAAAAAAAAGAAAGAAAGAAAGAAAGAAAGAAAGAAAGAAAGAAAGAAGAAAGAAAGAAAGAAAGAAAGAAAGAAAAGAGAAAATTGACACACATAAAACTTATTATCTATCTCTTTACAGGCACAGTATATTCTAAAATAATACTTTGAGCTTATTTGAGCAATCGCTTGCAGAGTGTTGTGTTTTCCTCACTGATTCCCACGCTCAGAGGGATTTATAATCTAAACCTATTATATGCTAATGGAAAATTTAAATTCATTGGATCTGGCCAAGAAATGAATGTTCTCATTTGTTTCTCTCATTGGGGAAGGGCAAAAAGTTAGGTTCACTATTTGAACTGTTTTAGGTGTCTTTTTTTTTTTTAATGGTATACAAATATATCCTTAATGCTTTTATATGTTTCCTCAAAAGGAGGGGGGCAGGTGAAGCACGAGACCGTGGTAATCCAAGCGGATGCTCTCTGTTCCTTCCCAGTGGTCTCCTCAAACTACCTGCTAACTAGAAGGCTCCAGGAAAATAAAAGAGGCTTGGCAGCCAGCAAGAAACAAATTCTGCGTTCACTTGTTTTGTAAGAAGGCCAGCAGCCTGTGATATTTATCCAAGGATCATATTTTAAGTGACATCTAGTTTCTTCAAATGTTGCTATTTTCAACGGAGTTCTAAACACTTTGGGTAGTGCCTACAATGATCATTACAGAAAGCCAAACAACTACAGAGCGTACGACTGACAGTAGAGAAAGGTTAATGTCTGCTGGCTGACATACTCGGACGAAAACCTCTTGTTTCCTGGTTTCTCTGTTCAAGTAAATAGAGCATATTAAACCGATATGAGACTAGACTGTTAGAACTTACGCAAATTCTCTTTCCATTGAGTCCGCTAGCTCCCCAGATAGACATGAACTGTTAGTATTGCATCATTGTCCCTTCCACAGATTTTTAGGTAAAATGGTCCTATTTTTTTTCTTTTAACTTTTGAAGAAGAATTTGAAACACATGTAAAAGCAAACTCTTGTCTGCATCACCCATTCCTAGTGACCACTCATCCAGTTAACACTGCCCTGCTCATACCCCACACGCTGCCCTCTTCCTGGTTTTTTGGAAGCAAATTCTTTACACCCACTCAAGTGTAACCATTTCTCCGTCTTTAAAAGCCCATGACCTTTCTTTGTCCCTGTTCATTTTAATATTATTTTAAACTTTAAAAAAAGGGGCAAGACTAGTACAAGACTTTTAACCAAAATTTGCTGATGTTTTGTTTGCTTCATTTATTTAATATTATCTCTCTATATAGTTTCAAATAAATGCCTACTTTTTCTCAATCACTTGGGGGTGCATTAGTTTTCTATTACTACTGTAACACATTACCATAAAGTTAGTAACTTAAAACGATGAAGATTTATTATCTTATAGCTCTAGAACTCAGAAGTCCGAAATCGGTCTTCTGGAGCCAAGATCAATGTGTCAGGAGGGGCTCCTGGTGGGTCTGGGCAGAATCTGTCACTTGCCTTCCCAGGCTTCATTGGCGGCCACAATTCTAGCTTCTTAGAAGCTTCTGTGTTCCTTACCTTGTGCCTCCCTTGCATCTTTTGAAGCTGGTAATTGTGTCAGTCTGAACTTGACTTTGTCCTCACTTCTCCTTCTCTGATTCTGACTCTCCTTCTTCATTCTTCCACTTTGAAGACCCTTGTGATTACATCGGGCCCACCATGATAGTCCAGGACAGTCTCTCCAATTCAAGAGCCTTTACTTAATCACATGTGCAAAGTCCTTTCTGTCCTGTAAGGAAGCATACTCACAGGTGCTGGCATTCGCGGGGCCATTATTCTGCCTCATGTAGAGAGTGCAGTAGAGACGGTGTGATGTACACCCTACTTCTGCTAGTTCAGTGTGGACTTCCTTAGAAGGAGGACTTTCTCTGACATAACACAAGGAAAACGATCACAATTAGAAAATTGTTTAACCCACGCTCTGTAATCTAATTTCATCAATTCTCCCAATAACGTTCTTCAACCAATACTGCATGAAATCAAGATCCCACAGTAAATTTAATTGTCATGTATCTTTGATCTACTTTAACCTAAATTAGCCTTTCTTCGTTTTGTCCTTTATTTGACATTTTTGAAGGCCATAGGCCTGTGATTTCACAAAATATCCCTCCATTGTATTTATCTCACGTTTTGTTCGTGATTAGAATCAGATTATGACTCTTTGGCAGATATGATGGTTAAATTTTATGTGTCACTTGGCTAGGCTATGGTGCAAAGTTGTGTGATCAAATGCTAAACTCGAGTTTGCTATGAAAGTATTTTATAGATGTGATTGACATCTACAGTCAGTTGATTTTAAATAAAGGCTATTACCCAACATAATGTGAGTGGGCTTCATCCCATCCACTGAAGGCTTTAAGAGCAAAACTGAGCCTTTCTGGGGAAGAAGGAATTCTTCCACAAAACTGTAATACAGAAAACCTGCCTGAGTTTCCATCCTGCCAGTGTGTCCACAGATTCTGGACTTGCTGTTCTCACAATTGTGTGAGCTAATTCCTTACAATATATCTCTTTCTTTGGAGAACTCAGACTGACGCAAAAGGCGTGAGAGCTAAGGTCTGGTCCTCCCCAGTGCATCCTGACCAGAGGTACGTGATGTCAGTTTGCTCAGTGCTGGGGATCTGAACATGGATTACTTGGTTAAAGTGATATCTATCATGTCTTTCTACTGTGAAGTCACTCCTTTTCGTAATTAATAAATAACTTATAGAGTGATTCTTTGAGATTGTGCACAAAGACCTCATTAAACTCTCCCTCACTAGTGTTGGCACCCATTCATTGTTTTCTACTCCGCCATTCCTTCTGTATTTATCAGTTAAAATTTTACTGTGAGCAAGAGCTTTCTCTTCTCCTCCACTAAGTGATTTGATCATTGATTTATGGATATCAGCATAAATGTATGTATACTTATTTTACTCTATGGTTATAATAATGGTATAATGTGACCAGCTCACACTTACTCATGAGAAACAATTTTAAGCATCTCTTTAGAAATCTGTATTCAGTGGCATAATGTTGATAGTTTGAGATCACCAATAGTGGGAATATTCACCCTGTGGAAATCAGCAAATACCACCAATCAGGGTTTTTTGTTTTGCTTTGTTTTTTTGTTTTTTCCTTTTGGAAAACCAATTTACCAGCACAAGACATGCTAATATGTTACTATCAGTTATTTGTTTTAATGAACAAACTGTCTGAGATTTGAACAGTGGGAGCCTCATCAAGTTGTATCCTACAACCTTTTGACATAATCTCTATGATTCTTTAAGCCCTTCCTTGTTTCCTGGCTCAATATGATTTCTAGAATCACCATGTACTTTCCCTACCTAACCTGAAATCATTTTTTTATTCCAAGGAAATCTTTTTCCTTTTAGTTGAGAATCATATTTAGAAACCAAGATGGGTGGTGTGTCTTTGTCAATGAAATTGATATGTCATTGCTTCCTTAGCAGAGAATATATAGACACCTATATCTGTTCATTTTTGTATCTATATAAAAGACAGTGGATTTATTCTGATACCTCCAATTATAATCTAATGTCACAGGGGGAAATTTAATCTTTCTCCTTTCCATACTTAAAACTTTCTTCTCCAACAATGAGAAAACGGGCTCTTGTTATCCTCAATATATTTAATAATTCCCCAAGCTTAGAATATATATAAATACACAGAAATTACAGAAAGTAATTTCAGAACTGCTCATTCATCTCACTGTGAAAAGCAATGCTAGTACCTAAAATTTTAAATATTTGTCATTCTTTTTAAGGAAAGTTTATATCAAAAAAATACATGCATTTTGAATTAAAAATTTAATGAGTTTTGAAAAATTTGCAAGTTCATAACCCACACCTCTATAAAAATAAAGAATATTTGATCTCACAAGAACATTCCCTTGTTCCCTTTTTTAATTAATCTCCTTTTTTAGAGGCAATCAGATTCTGATGTGTTTTTTTTTTTTTACCATAAATTAGTTTTGTCTGCTCTTTAACTTCATGTAAATGCATAATAGAGTAGGTACTATTTGTGTCCTGCTTCACCAAGCATATCTGTAAGATCCATCCATGCTGTTGTGTAGTATTAGTAAGTTATTCCTTTTTATTTTTGAGTAATATTTCTTGTATGAATATGCCATGTTTGTTTATACATTTTCATGTTGATTGGAATTTGAGTTCTTTCCTGTTTTTGGCTCCTGCGAATGAAGCTGCCATGCAAATTCTTATAAGTCTTTTTGTGAGCATGTTTTCATTTATCTTGAGAAAATACTTGGGAGTAAAATTGCAGGGTCAGAGTGTTTGAATACATTTGGATTTAGCTGAGAAAATTTTTCAAAAGTAGTTATCTATACCGTATTTCTCTTCTGATCAATATGGTATAACAGGGACTGGATTTACCCTCTAATCTTAAGTGACAAGCTAAACTGGGGAAAGTATGTGAAACAAGGGATTTAAACATTGGACAGCTGGCCGTATACAATGGTGATCACTGGATGGAAGAAAACAAAACAAAACAAAAAAGCGATCTACTAATTTTATCAGAGTTGTATCTAGAGGATAGATAACTAAAGACATCTTTAAAAAATAATGCAGTAGGAAGGTTGCAGAAGAGAGAATTCAGCACCAGCAGACTGAGCCGACAGCCTCACTGAATTGAGGAGGAGGAGATCACAGTGCAAAATTAAAGGTATATTAAAAGGTGCTCAACATCACCAATCATCAGGGAAATGCAAATCAAAACCAAAATGAGATAACATCCCACACCTGTTAGAATGGCTATTACCAAAAAGCAAGAGAAAACAGGCGTTAGCAAGCATCTGGAGAAAACGGAACCCTAATACACTATTGGTAGGAATGTAAATTGATGCAGCCGTTATGGAAAAAAGTGTAAATGTTTCTCAAAAAATTAAAAATAGAACTACCATATGATCCAGCAATTCCACTTCTGGGTATTTATCCAAAGAAGATAAAATCCTAACTTGAAAAGATGTAACACCCCTATGTTCATAGCAGCATTATTTATAATGGACAAGACATAGAAGAAACCGAAGTACCCATATTACTCGGCCATAAAAAAGAAGGAAATATTGTTTGCAAAAAAAAAAAAAAATGAATAGAACTTGAAAGCATTATGCTAACTGAGAGAAGTCTAATGGAGAAAGACAAATATTTTATGATATCACTGATATGTAATGAACAAAAACCTCACAGATATAGAGAACAGATTGGTGTTTACCAATGGTGGAGGGGGGAGAGGTTGGTGACATGGGTGAAGGTGGTTAAAGTTACAAACCTCCAGTTATGAAATTAATAAGTCCTGGGAATGTAATGTACAACATAATGTATATTTGAAAGTTGCTAAGAGAGTAAATCTTAAAAGTCCTTGTCACACACACACACACACACACACACACACACACACTTGTAACCTTGTGGTGATGGAGAAGAACTAGATTTACTGTGGTCATCATTCTGCAATATTGAACCAGTAGGTTGTACACCTGAATCTAATATAATGTTATATGTCAGTTATACTTAAACAAATAACAAGATTAAGTACAGAAGAGGAGGAAGCTACACAAAGAGAAACGTTCAGGACCTAGAGAAGTCCTGAGAGTCTTTGAGTACTGACTTCCATACATGTGTAAGAAAACTGCCTGAGGCTAAGGGGAAAAAAAAAAACAAAAAACATTCAAAGGGAGAAGTCTGAACAGTCCTGGGGCTCACCCAGGCCTGTAAATATCTTGCATTCCCACCAGCCAGAGTGGAAAGATTTCATCATACATGGGCTTCAGGCAGAATTCTCACAGGAGTGTCTGTTTAGTGGTTGGGCTGAATTACCCAGGGTAAAGACTGCCCTGAATATATGTCAATATTCTTCAAAGCAAGCTTTCAAAGAGTCAATGATTCAAAGTACCTTAACCGCACAGTGAAAAAAATTTCAACCTTCTTAAAGGGAATATAACTAAATCCAATTCCCAGCAATGTAAAATTCCATCATCCACTCAAAAATTATTCAGTACATCTAAAGCTATACATCTAAAACTAATGCAATTTTTAAAAGATTTATTTATTTATTTTAGAGAGAGAGATAGAGTGGGAGTGCGGAGAGGGGCAAAGGGAGAAAAACTCAAGCAGACTGTGTGCTGAGTGCAGAGCCCTTCAGACTCCTCTCACAACCCTGAGATCATGACATGAGCTGAAATCAAGAGTTGGAGGCTCAATCAAATGAGCCACCCAGGTGCCCCTAACTAATGCAGTGTTATATATCAATTATACCTCAATAACTTTTAATTGAAAAAATTACTCAGCACGTAAAGAGGTAGGAAAATATGGTTCATAAGCAGGAGTCAGATAATAGAAAGATACCTAAAATTAACAGTGATGATAAAGGTAGAAGATGAGAACCTTAAAATGGTTTTTCTGAATATGTTCCCAAAGGTCAAAGAAAACATGACTATGATAAGGAGAAAAATGGATAAAGAAGATGTTAAAGTGACTCATAGGGAACTTCTTTGAAATGAGGAAAATAGTAAGTGAAGTGAAAAATATTCTGCACAATTTTAACAGCTTATACAGCACTGCAGAAGCAAAAACACAGCAGTAGAAATTCATTCAAATGAGGTAAAGAGAGACAGAGAGAGACAATAATAAAAAAATAGACACAGCATCAATAATCTGTATGACAATCTAGCATATGTATATCTAGAATTCCAGAAGGAGAGAAGAGACATGGGGCAGGAAAAATATTTACTATATAGTGACCAAAATGTTCCAAAATTGATGAAAACTGCAAACCCAGAGATCAGAAAAACTCAATAAACCCTAAATATAATAGATGTAGAAAAAATGCACTAAGGTATAATGAATCAAACTGCCAAAACCACAGAAAAGGGGAAGAATAGTTAAAAGCATCATGAGAAAAAAAGATCCAGTGTGTGCAGAGGAACACAGGTAAGAATGACAGGAGATTTCTTGTTTGAAACTATGCAAACCACAAGATAATGTGGAGACACTTTATTAACCTAGGTGTCTTTACCCCCCCAAAAATATCTTTCAAAACCAAAGGTGTTCTAAACCAGCAGCCATACAAAACAAGAAATGTTAAAGGAAGTTCTTCAGAGAGAAAAAAAAAAATAGATGTTTGGATTTATTCAAGAAAATAGAAAACATCAAGGATGCCTGGGTGGCTCAGTCAGTTAAGCATCTGCCTTCATCTCAGGTCATGATCCCAGGGTCCTGGGATCGAATCCCACGTCGGGCTCCCTGCTTCTCCCTCTGCCTGCTGCTCCCCCTGCTGTGACCAATCTCTCTCTCTGACAAATAAATAAGTAAAATCTTAAAAAAAAAAAAAAAAGAAACTAGAAAACATCAGAAATGGTAAATACATTGGTGACTATAAACTTTCTTTTTATTTATTATATCTTTAAAAATAATTGACTATTGAAATGACAAGTAATAATGATGTAAGGGTAGTAGCATAGAAAGAAGCAAAATGTATGACTGTAATAACACAAAAGATACATACAGTGGTATAACATTATTTACAGGTTAACTGTGATATGCCAGAGATGGATCTCATGAGACCTAGAGCCAATGTGACAAAAAGTTGTAAGATTGACGTCATATAAATTACGTTCTTCAGCAAAAATAGAATTAAATGGCATGAACTTTGTAACTAATAATAATAATAAATTAAGAAAATCCCAAATATTTGGAAATTAGGATACTTCTAAATAACCTGAGTTTCAAGTAAGAAATCAACTGGCTCAGTTGGTAGGGCATGTGACTCTTAATCTCAGGGCTGTGAGTTAAAAAAAACAAAATGAACTACTTTGTGGAATGCAGCCAAAGCCATGAATCATTTTAATCCTCTATATTTATTGTTCAAATCTTGATATTAGCTATCACACCATGGACCCCTGTATCCTTCTTTTGAAGGATATTCAGAAACCAAGGTCTGGAAATAGGTATGCTCATTGCTATTGGGGTATCGGTATATGTAGGTCCTGTCAGTGGATAAAACTATGAAATAGATGACATATGTATCATACATCCCACACACATACATGTGCATGAACATGTACATACCCACATATATATGCATGCATATCTATATCCATCTATTTACTATCTGTCATCTATCTGTCATGTATCACCTGTCTGTATTAAAACCCGAGTTCGCACTGATGCATTAATTTTAGTAACTCCCCATTTAATTTTAACTCCCTATTTTGTTTAATTTAATTTAATTTAATTTTATTTTATTTTTTTGAGAGAGAGAGAGTGAGAGAGGGAGAGTCCATGCAGTCAGGGGAGAGGGGGAGGGAGGGAGAGAATCCCAAGCAGGCTCCACACCCAGCGTGGTGCCTGACTCTGAACTGCATCCCATGACCCTGAGATCATGACCTGAGCAGAAATCCAGAGTCAGACGTTTAACTAACTGGGCCACCCAAGTCCCCCAACCCCCTATTTTAACAGTCAGAAAACTGGCTGTCATTATCCACAATGTATTTATTTATTTGCTCAATCCTAGAAATACACAGAAAGTTGTTTCTGAATTGCTAATCTATGCCTCTGTGAAAAAAAAAAAAACCTTATTAATACCTCTATTGCATTTTTAATTATACCTTTTTGCATTTTCTTTTAGTTGTTGCTCTTGATATTGCTATACATATCTTTTTTTTAAAATATTTTATTTATTTATTTGAGAAGACACAGATAGTGAGAGAGAGAGCATGAGCAGGAAGGAGGGGGAGAAGCAGACTCCCTGCTGAGCATGGAGCCCGATGTGGGGCTCGATCCCAGGACCCTGGGATCATGACCTGAGCCGAAGGTGGACTCTTAACCTACTGAGCCACCCAGGCACCCCATGCTATACACATCTTTAACTCTCCTCTCTTTTGGGGATTCTACTGATATTGTCACAAAATTCTATTCATCTTTTTAATACTTTTAAGCATGTATTTTCATACTAGGTTGCTTTATTCATGTATTTTCACATTGAGTGACCCTTTCCTGTCTCTGATCTGCTGTTAATTCAATCCAGTAAATTTTCATCATGGGTATTATTATAATTCTCATTGTAGAATTTTCACTTTTATTGTTTTAAATAGTTTCTATTTGTCTACTGATCCCCCATTTCTTCATTAATTAAGACCATATTTTTCAAGACCTTAAAGATATTTATAATATCTGTACCTTCTTAAATATATTTACAATACCCCTGTCTTCTAATTTATCATCTGCATTATCTTGGGGCCTTTTCTATTTGTCTTTTTTTCTTGACTATGGATAACATTTCACATTCCTTCATTCTCTAGTAATTTTTATTTTATATTAGAGATTATAATACTTTAATAAGTTTGGATCATGGTGCATCCCTTTAAGGAATTTTAAGTTCTGTTTTGGTAGGCAGTTAAATTATTAAACAATCATTTTGGACTTGTTATGTTTATGTTAATTTTTTGATGGACTAATTTATTTTTTAACTTATTTATATAGCATGCCCCTTATAAACTATGGTTTTCCCTTGTTAGGCATGACTGTCATGAATTTTTACTGATTACCCAGTAAAAGATCTCTGTTCAGATAGGGCTAGAACTTAAAAATCACCCAGGTCTGCAGAATTTCTTGCATCATTCTCAGCCCTGCATGTGATCTCTTCCACGCCTTGTGGGATCTTCTGCTGTGTATGGTTAGTCAAGCCCCAGCTATATGAATCACCATGCAGATTTCTGGGTGCTCCTCTCTGCAAAGCTCCCTTTTCTGCCTTCCTTATACTGAAAGTTCTAGTCACTCTAGGAGCCCATCACGCTGATATCTGCCTCCTTAATGCAAGAGGGCTGCCACTATCTTAGACTCCTCTTCTGTGATTTGTGGCAAGATGATTATCCTAAACAGGAATCCAGGGTAATTACGGGTTCACTGTGGGGTTCAAATTACTGTTTTACCCTCTTCCCAATAATCACAGACCTGAGATGCTGATTTTCCAATATATGAGAAGAGACGCCTTTGTGTTTTATGTAATTTTACTGCTGTTTTGGTATGAGGGCAAATCTCATACCAGTTACTTTGTCATGGCTACAAATTGAGACTCAGGTGGTTTTCAAAACCTGGTAACAGGTGACAGAATAGCATATTTTGCCTAGTTAATCTGAGATCAACTTGGGCAAGTTGCTTATTCTTTGCCTCAATGTTTTACTTGGAAAGGATTTAGTTGCATGATAAATGATGCTACCTCTAACTTTAAGAATTAGCATTCCCCAATATTTATCGCCCATATATTTAGTGTATGGAGAGAAAATCAGTACAATTAGTGTGCTGAGACATACTTAAAAGATCATTTACTTCAGTTACAAAAATGTGAATCATTTTGGACAATCCTGTTTATTTTATAGTTTAAAACCACCAATTGAATGGTAGTTATGTACCCTTGGATTCAAAGGAATATCAGAATAACTGGGTAGATAAAATTACTGCTCCTAATATAATAGGCGAGCATGAGCAGGGAGGAGAGGCAGAAGCAGGTTCCCCACTGAGCCGGGAGCTGGACACAGGACACAATCCCAGGACCCTGGGATCATGACCTGAGCTGAAGGCAGATGCTTAACTGACTGAGCCACCCAGGCACCCAAGAGCTCAAAATCTCTTAAGAGCAAAAACATGGATGCCTGTTAAAATACAGATTCCATGGCCCCACCTGAGAACTGATAAAGAGCTTCCTGAATTGGGGTCAGGAATCTGCATTTTTAATAACCACATAGGTGACCTTTGTGAGAAATAACATTTTGAAATTTATTATCTGGCAAACTTATTTTATGTAACACTTACATAGGATTTTTCTCTAGTTCTTTTCTCCTTGATTACATTTTAATCTCTAAATACTGCCCAGATATTTTTCTATACTTCTGTGACAACAAGAGAAATAACTCATCGAATACACTAACTTGTAATAATAGTAGAAGTCTAGATGAGATAGTGTTATTAAATCTCTTCCCTACCACTTTAAATTAGACATTCTCAGTAATCCAATTATGGTGATTACCAGGGAAACCAGGATTAAATAGCATGATACATGAGGATTTGGCCTTAGGCTTTTCACCAATTGCAAAGGGGAATCAAGAGAGATCAAATAGTCCAACTTCTATGTCATTATTGTTTCCAATGGCCTTTTTCAACCCGGTTCCTCATATGAACCATACATAATACAGAACAATTTCCCAGGAATGGTATATAACAAGAACCACTCTGAATGTAAAAGAGACAAGTCAAATGGCTACATACAGAAGATGCCCCACATTATCAGTGCTTAATTATTTCATGTAAGGAAATGTGAAAAGATTTGCCAAAATCAACAGTAAGCTGAGTAGAAAAGCAGAATGAAAAATGAGCAAGGGATCTAGAAAGCTTGCTCACTGGGATCACCAAGATCTGAGTAGACTGATAATAGGATCCATTCTCTCTGGTGCTTTTTTGAGTTTTCCCCTCTTTTGGAAATAATAGAACTTACCTAGTTGTACATTATTGATCGTGAAATAGCATATGCAGAACTCCACTTATTCTCCTTGTTACCAAATAAGGAGTCAATAGATGGCTCTAATTAATGTTGATGATGGATAAACTACTGAAAGAGAGAATAATACCTATTTTGGAAGAAAATTATTGAATTTATTTTTTAAAGATTTAATAATTTGTATTGGTTTACAAACAATTTGGAGATATTTAAGAAAACACCTCAAATTTGTTAAATTAAATAATTTTTCTTAGTCATTAACTAGGGGAATTCTACTTTTATAATTTATACTCTTCCTCAAATTAAATTCCCCTGAGAGTGTCTGAAAACAGATGTTAAAATCTCCCTTTAATGTGACATTAAAGAGTTGAGCAAAGCTTCCTATTCCAAAAACATCAAAGTATATCACTTTTTTTTTTAAAGATTTTATTTATTTATTCGACAGAGATAGAGACAGCCAGCGAGAGAGGGAACACAAGCAGGGGGAGTGGGCGAGGAAGAAGCAGGCTCCCAGCAGAGGAGCCTGACGTGGGGCTCGATCCCATAACGCTGGGATCACGCCCTGAGCCGAAGGCAGGCGCTTAACCGCTGTGCCACCCAGGCGCCCCCCAGTATATCACTTTTTTGAACCACGATTAATGCAGCCAAGGTTTATATGGGCTTTCCATATTTAAAAATGATTTTTCCGTGTACAATGACCTGCAAAGCTGTATGCTTTATCAAGTTTGCAAATATAATTAATAGGCCTCTCTAATGACTTGTGATTCTATTTAAATCTCTGACTTAGTGACTATTTCAGAATTTCTCATTTTGAAGCTGTTCTTTTTAATCCTATTTCTTCTACATTTAGATAAATCTGACCATTTCCTTGTTTTGAGTACTAGTATTCTAAAAATCCTCGGTGTAGTCTTGTGATTTCTGGTCTCCTCGAGAATAGAATTTCATGTGATCATACCAGTATCCATGTCTTTTGACAGTTACAGTAATGATATGTCAACATTTTATGAATAGTTAGCTTTGAGAAATACTCACATGCCAGGATGTGGATTTTTCAAACAATTTAATGTGCTGCCATCTGACAGCAACATAGACCTTTGTAGAAAAATGTTTTCTTTCTTCTGTATTGACCTATAGTGAAATGAAGATTTTACCAATATGAAATTTCCGATAACTGGCTCCTTACTTATAGGAATAGAAAGCTAGATAGCTCGCTTGCTCGCTTTCTCTCTCTCTTCCAAATGCTTTGTGTTGCTGGAAGTGAATGATGAATTATAGCCCATTCTTGACTTAGGACTTCGAAGCCCTTTACAAAGACCAAGACTTTTGCTTCCTGTAACAACTGTTGTTATTTTGTATCCAACATTGAAGTGTTTAGGAATTTTCACTATAATTTTTGCAATTGAGGAACGGCAGCAGTATTTCTTATTGAGATCCCTTTTCTAAAATTGCATTCAGTACTACAGCTTGATGTCTGCCATATCTTTCATTAATCAACATTTGTGAGGATGACAATCCTTTTGTTCTATCATATTCTGACTGTCTTACTACTCATTCTTTCACTGTTACTTTTATTTTTAAGACCAAGAAAGGAGAAACATTTGTGGCCTAGTTTTACAAAATGTTGTTAACTACAATCAGTCATACATGCTTAAAGACTTGAAACTAACAGTTAAATTGTTCATACATTTAAGTTATGTGGATTCTCAAATACTACCTAAATAATGAGTATCTCTTTTCAAAAGTAGTCCAGCCTATCCTTTCCCTGGTTCCTCAATTTTGAATTTCTATTTTATTTATAATCAGTAATTTATATTTGTGCTTGCTTATAAGGCTTTCTGATATTTTTTACTTTGTTCAATGCTATGTATTTGTGAATAAAATTCATATATATACATATATATATAAAATACGATATATATTGTACTTGGTAAAATATGTTAGAGACTTTTAGCTTCTGCTTATGATGTAGAAAGCTGGAAAAGCTTTGCTCCCAAGATTATAAGGAGACAGAAAATTTACAAAATCACAGCCTTTTAAAATCCACCAGAAAGCTGGAATCACAGGGCAAGAAAACTAAGTTAAAAGCTAATGAAAAATGGGCATCTCCAAGAAGAGAGGGAGTCTGAGGCAGATTCCAAACAACATACAAACCAAACAGATGATTTTAGCTAGATTTTCTAATGAATTACTAGAAGCTAAGTGAGGAATAATGTGGGAAATTAGAATCTCTGAGAGCTTCTCACCCAAGGGGATTCACACCGCAGACTTCCTGAGAACTCGTGAGCAAGAATGGTGGTGGAATGAGAGTCTCCAGAAAGTCTACTTTGCTATACAGGTCTGGAAGAGGGGACCAATACTGATGTGGACCAAACTGAGTACTTCCAATATTCATACACTGAGGTCCTAACCCTTGATGTGATGGCATTTGGAGATGAGGTTTTTGGAATTAGGTTTAGATGATATCATGAGGGTAGGGCCCTCATGATGGGATCAGTGCCCTCATAACAAGAAACACCAGAGAACTTACTCTTGCTCTCTATCTCTGCCATATGAAGAATTAGAAAGAAGGCAGCCATCAGCAAGCCAAGGAGAAGGCCCTCACATGAACCCATCCATACTAGTACCTTATTCCTGGACTTTAAGACTCTAGAACTGTGAGAAAATAAATTTCTGCTTTTTAAACCAACAAATCCACGGTATTTTGTTATGGCTGCCTGATCAGACTAAGACAAGGAAGTGTCCACTACAAAAAAAGCATGAAAGCCCACTAAGATTCTTTTACCCTAGGTCACCTGGGTGGCCCAGATGGTTAAGCATCTGCCTTTGGCTCAGGTCATGATCTCCAGGTCCTGGGATCGAGCCCCACATAGGGCTCCCAGCTCAGTGGGGAGTCTGTTTCTCCCTCTCTCTCTGCCTCTCCCCCTGCTTGTGCTCTCTCTGCCTCTCTTTCTCTCAAATGAATACATAAAATCTTAAAAAAAAAAAAAAGATCCTTTTATCCTATCACCCCGATGGAACAAAAGAACAAAAGGGATAAAAGCTATCTGTAAAAAGGCTGACATCCTGTCCCCTAAGACTATTGGTGGAAACCCATTGCATATGTGGACATAGAGGAAAAAAGTCAAAACCCAAACACTCTTTATCATTAGATAAAGAGGTTGCTGCCTCTGGAAAAGGGTCAGGAATATGTCTTGGTCCTACACAATCAGATATCCTCCATTGTTGGGGACAGTGCAATACAACAGAGAGGTCCCCACTATTCAGTCTCAGGAACACAGTGTCTGGATTTGACTGGTGATTAAACATAGTAAGATAATCCTTTTTTTTCTCCTTTTCCCAGACTAGCAAGTATGAAGTAACAATTACAGTTTGGAGGAGCTCAAGAGTATAGAGAGAAACCTTCTCTGAGGTGCAGATACAAGAGGAAGACCTAAAGCAAAAATGAACAGTGAGAAAAATCCTCTGGCGAACCAGCCCTACCTAAATTACAATTTAATGGTGGAAGCATCTTAAACCTGGGTGCGCCAAGTCTTACAACAGTAACAACAAAACTATACCTATCTAATTCCTGGTGGAATCGACTCAATCTACTATACTAAAAACCCAAACCTCTCCCCCTACTCCCCAAAAAGATGTGTGTTCATTCCAGGCATACACATTAATTACTTCCTTTTCTGTTGTTCCTTTTTTTTTTTTTAAAGATTTTATTTATTTATTTGACAGACATAGAGACAGCCAGCGAGAGAGGGAACACAAGCAGGGGGAGTGGGAGAGGAAGAAGCAGGCTCATAGCGGAGGAGCCTGATGTGGGGCTCGATCCCACAACGCCGGGATCACACCCTGAGCCGAAGGCAGACGCTTAACCGCTGTGCCACCCAGGCGCCCCATCCTTTTCTGTTGTTCTAGACAATATGCCACCTTTCAATTAAAAGTGATAATATACACATAGAACCAAGAAAAATATTATATGTCAAGAAACAAAATAATCAATAGAATCAATCTCAGAAGTGACACAGTTGTTGGGAATATCAGAGAAAGAATTTGAAATGATGGTTACTATGTTAATGTCTTTAGTAGAAAAGGTGGCCAACATGCCAGTTTGGATGGTGAATCTCAGCAGAGTGATGGAAAATGTAAGAAAGAAAATAATAGAAATGCCAGAAATGAATAAATCAAAACATTAATGATTGCAGTGGACTAAATAATAGATTCAACTGAGCTAAGGAAAAAATTAATAAACTTCAAGGTTGATCAATAAAATGACACAAATTAAAACACATACAAAAAACTGAAAACAAAACAAAATAGAGCATCTAAGAGATGTGGGACAATATCAAATCATCCAATATATGTCTGTGTGGGATCCCTGAAGGAGACACAAGCACTAATATGGCAGAGTAATTAATATTTGAAGAGACAATGGCAAGTGTCTTCAAAAATTAGTGAGAGAACAATTAGTGAAAAATAAACAGAGATAACATTACCACTGGGCCTACTTACCATATATTTCCCAAAAGACCTGGCAATCACACTTTTAGGCATTTATCCAAGTGAAATAACCCACATTCACGCAAAAAACGTGTCATTGACTTAACTGATAATTCCCACAAAGTAGAAATAGTTGCTACATCACGTGATTTAGGAATGGATAAACCAACCGTACTGTATCATACAATTAAATGGAACTGAGTAATAAAAAGGAACGAACTCTTGACAGATGCAACAAAATAAATGTAACGAAAATGCATTATTTTATGTGAAAGAAAGCAGATTTAAAAGACTATACACTGTATAACTTATCTGACTTTTTGGAAAAAGCTAAGTTAAAAGGAGAGAAAACAAATCCGTGGTGAACATAGGTTGTTGGTCTGCGGGGGCTACAAATGACCCGAAATGGGTGGGGGTGGTGTTCTGGAGGTGACAGAGCTGAACTATATCTTCATGGACCTGGTGATTACATGGTTATATGTGTTTGCCAAAACTTTTTGAACTGCACACAGCAAAGAATGGATTTTGCTCTATCTAAATCATCCATCAAACTAAAAAATGAAAAGAAAATTGTCAGAGTACGGAGTGCAAATAGAGGTTCTATATAAATCATAGGTGATTGAACTGTTTTGCATATGGTTGCTTCTGGTAAATTAGGGAACCACCTTAATATATAGTAGAGACTTTACTGTATCTATAATATTCCCATCAACATCCTAAAGGGACTAGTTACTTGTTCATTTATGTTCACAATAGGAAAGAATGCATCTACCCAAGCACTTAATTATGTATCGGTTACTTTTTAGGTGCTGTGATATAAAGTTGAAAAAAAACAACAACACAACAGATGTACTTTCTACCTTCCCTGCAGTGAGAATCTCTTGATGGGGTGGGCCATTAATGAAATCACTATGCAGATAAGTATAACGGTTACAAATGCTACGATGGTGTTACTTGGTATCGTCAGAGTTTATAAACAGTAGGGATTTATCTATTCTGGGAGATTAGGGAAGGCATCCCTGAAAAAGTAAGGTTTCAGCTGAGATCTGGAGTATGGACGGAATAAATGCTAGCTTGACAAGAGCAGGAGGGGAGGTAGTCAGAGCTAAAGCAGCAGTATATTCAAAGGTCTTGTCCAGTTGGAGGATAGGCAGGAGAACCGGTGTGGTGCTCTGGGCAGGGAAGAGGCAGCATGGCAAGGGCTTGGCTGAAGACAGGAAAGGTCTGTGGGTCATTTGAAGTATATAGGTCTTTATCTTAAGACAAATGGGAAGCCTTTAAGGGGTTTAAGGAGAAGGAAGAGATGTTAAGTGAGTGGGTGTGTGAGTGATAGAAGACATTTAGAGACGCAGTTTTAAGAGCTCACTCTGCACAAGGGGAGAGAATCCGCCTGGCTCAGCTAGCAGAGCAGTGTGGCGAGACTGACAGCTTGGACAAGACGAGCTGTGGAAGGGAGAAGAGCATAATTGAGAAACATGCAGAACGCCTATGCCACAGAACCTGGCGATGAATGGGAGCTGGAGAGAGAGAGAAAGAGGAGCCTTTACGGATGACTTATCAGTTCTGTCTTGCCAAATCAGATGGCTGTTTGTGCCATTCACCAGGAACTCACTGGGTGGAAATCCATCTCTGTCAGGACAGATCATGGCTTTGTTAATTTATACGTTTGTGCCCAAATGTTTACTGAGCACCATACATCGGAAACTGCTCTATAAGCTAAAAAAAGAGAAAATCTGTGCTCTAATAGGACTTTCCTCAGATTTGATACTCCTCTTATTTTTTAAAAAAGAAGGTATTTAAGCCCATGATTTAATTATTGCATAGTAATAAATTTGTATCTAGAGTGGATCCACATCCCTCTCAAGAGTGTATAATTTATGGCAGTTCCCGCGGTATTGGAGAGAGAACCACCCTTTCCAGGCTTTGTTTGAACAATTGTGTGACCTAAATAATGCCTTATTTATAGCCTAATTCAACTGGGTCTGGATCAACTTCAGTGAAACTGGAACATAATTGCATGGTGGTTTAATTTATTTAAACACATCTACTACTTGTTATTATTTAATAGGGACTGAAGTTTCAATCCATGATATATGACAAATATTTAAGAATCGTAATTGTAGACAAGTTCAGATTAATGACTTCTAGAATCATGCAGAAGTAACAAAGGCATATCTTGTTTTTTGTTGTTGTTGTTTGTTTTTTTCTGTCCATCCATTTCTTCGCTTCAATCTTTGACAAATTTCTTGGGCCTTTCAACCACATCGCCCTAGACACAGCTGAGTTTGGGAAGCTGCTACAGCTGGAGGTATGTCTTCTCTCTTATCTCCTTATCTGTCACCCCATCCCCAGGTGAAAGCAAGGGTATATATCACTGCATTCTTATTCATAAGTAGGTCACCTTTATTTGGAGGGCGATGGGGGAAAGAGAAAAGCAGGAAAGAGGTTGCGCCTACCAGCTTTATTGATTTTTGTGCCCATGAGTTTGCACATCATCCTCACTGTTCTTTCTCCCTCTGACTTACTTTGCAGCTACTAGTCCGTTGTGGTATTCTGCTCCCCACACCCAAGAGCAGGAAATGGGCCATTTCCTTGTTTAGCTGATCTTTATGAATAATTACGCCTCTAGAGAAAACTAGACTCTGTGAAACACTATTAGTGGGAACTCAGTTTTTGCTGAATACAATTATAGGAAGAGACTACATGGTGCTACCATATATGGACCCCCAAAATCTGAACACCATAACAACCCAGCAGGCTCCTTCAAAATGGCAGTGCCACCAAACCCCTGACTTACACCTCTCCTACACTTAGATTTCCTCACTCAGCACTCCTCTCTCCTTGGTGACCCTAAAGTGCCTGTTCACACAGCAAACTAAGAGAAGGAGCAGGGTGAGCCTGGTACAGGTCAACGATGGGAACTTTTGCCAGGAAAACTGAGTTAATATTCTCTTTGAAATGAGTGGAAGAGAAAGAAGAGATTTGGCTTAATCTAGGAGTCATGCGTTATAATCTCGTACCTTCTTTAAACTCCTGTAGCAACAGGTTAATATTACTTACAGAGGTTACTTGCATTCCCAAAATATACTACTCAATGCCAGCAACTTTTATCAGCATCATCACAGTGATTACATATCAACCAATCTTATTAGATCGTGATTCAAATATGCTGGGGGGAAACCCCCACATAAATTCACAAGACTATTTGAAATAGTTCAAATAGACTCTTTGAAATACATACTTGATGGTAAGAATTATTACCACTTTGGGGGTGGGATAATGGTTTAGTGTTATATTATAAAAGAAACCTCATCTTTTGTATATACATGTTGAACAATTTGGAGATGAAAACTGATGCCTGGGATTTGCTTCCAAATAATACAAGGGTGGAAGTGGATGCAGGTTTAGATGAAACAAAGATTGTCCGTAAGTTTTTCACTATTGAAGCTGGGTAATAGGTTCATAGGGATACATTACATAATTTCAAATATATACTCAATTTTTTTCTTGCTAGCATGTGAAAAATGGTAATCATTGACACTTATTGAGCATTTATTTCATGTCACCAACTTTAAATATATTTTCCTGTTTAATCCCAACATTGCGTAGATTGCTATTGTTAGTTTCATTTTCTACCTGAGTTTGCTAATGTCAAAAGAGATGAGGTGAGGAGCTGGAAGGGTAGGCCCATCTGATTTCAAAGACTGCATCCTTTCTACTACGAAGGACTGTGAATGATTTCAGGACTATTTCTTTGAAAGAATGATAGCTTCCTCTCCTACTCACACACATTGACATTACCCTTTGGTTTGCCTCCACAGATAGGACTCACCCGTCTGATGACAGTTTCAGATATCTCTTAAAACTTCTGCTATTATAAAATGTCGGAGGAGCTAATTTGATTAGCAAGTGCGATCAAATGATTAGCTAGAATTGCCATTTTCCTATTTCCTTCATTTTTTTTTTTCTGTACAATGTGGGATAAAATAAAACGTATTGAGAGGGTGATGTTACTTGCCTGTAATTTTTCACTTCTTAATTCCTGTCATATAGTGATGGGTATAAACAGTGGGACCACCTTGACCCATTTTTAAAGAAACCTTGGGTTACCACCTGGTTTGCAATGGTTAGTCTGTCTGCTATTATTGTGGCCCAGGTGTCGGTAATTTGCAGCAAGATCCTACGGCCTGTTTCCTAAAGCCTTTGGAGGGAGACAGTGTGCGGCAGAGGAAAGAGCCTTCAAGAGGCAAGGGGGCAAGACCTGAGCCTGTGGTGTTTCTTAAGGGCTTCACCTAGAGCAAGTCATTTTAACCCATACTCGTTTTATTTTGCACACATCCATGAAATCAAGAACTTGGCTGTACATAATCATAAATTCCTTTCCAGCTCTGTTTTTCTCTCTTCTGCTGCTTATCTCATTGCACCTTAGAGTAAATGCTTCCTTATCCTCTTGTCCTCCATTCTGTGTGTTAATCCCTAAATTACTTGATTACCTATATAAAAGCCAATTGAAATAGGTACAAACGAAGAGAGAACTTCTGATTAACTTTTGTTCGCAATGGAAGTTTTACACTAGAGTGATAGCGTAGCCCATTGCTGAGAAAAGCAAAGGAACGATGCCGTCTGCTCTGCAAAATGGATTCTGACAAGGAAGCCTACGGTCTGATTAGAAGTGCAGATTTCCAGGCTATTATCAGCATTTGATGCATTCCTTAAGCATTTATGAATATATTTGTTTGGAAAGATGGTTTGTTTATATGTTGCTCAAGTCAAGACATAATGGCAAAATCACTGTATCATCTCTTATTACCAATTCCTCTGAACCACCCAGTGCCCACAGAAGCCATTTGAGAAACATTAACTACTCCCTAAAGGGAAAGTTGTAGAAGAACCTGCATTTACAGGTCATTAGTTACCTTCTGCATTACATTACCTCTGTTATTTTTAGATAATCTCACTAATCTGGTATTCAGGGTAATTTCTAAATAATTTAGTCCCTGTTGTATTTGGATTTCCAAATTCAGACCTTTCAGAAAGTACACAGGGAAATCTCAGAAAAGGGAAAATTTATGACTCGTGCCAAAGAATTTCCCATTTTGAAATCCAGGGCAGTTAATCTAGTGTAGATCTTTTCTTCCCCCCTGTTCGTTTACACCAGCAAAATAATTTAGCATTTCTTTATATTTAAATCTCCAACATTTTCAGTAATTAAAAAATAAATGCTATGTCAGGGGCTTTTAAAAAAAATGACATATAGTTGACACACGAAGTTCATTACACGTTAGTTTCAGGTGTATAACATAGTGACTTGACGATGGTAATGAGCTTCTTAAAGGTCCTCCTTCATTGTTCTCCATTGCTGAGGACAGTTTATGAAAACGCTACAGAAGGACATGTGCCCAGAAGGCAGAGAACCAAGCTGTGCTCCAGAGGGAGTAGGGAGCCCTGGTTTTTATGATCCCCTTACATTGGGCAGTGTAAAATGGGGATTGCTTTTTCCTTGTTGTAGTGGGATTGCCATCACAGGATCTTGAGGAAGGAGCAAGAATGAAGTAACATATATGCCCACCGAGCTCATCAGTGTTCAAAGACCCAAGAAATTCCTTTGGGTATTTTTTTTTTTTTTTTTTAATTTTACCAGAGAGAGAGAGTGCGCACAAGCAGGGGGAGCAGCAGACAGAGGGAGAAGCAGGCTCCCCGCTGAGCAAGGAGCTTATGTGGGACTCGATCCCACGACCCTTCTTAGCCTTTTGGCTGAGATCAAGTGCAGGACCCTGGGATCATGACCTGAGCCGAAGGCAGACGCTTAACCCAGGGAGTCACCCAGGTGTCCCTCCTTTGTGCCTCGATGCGGACAAATAGCACAGCACTTAGGGGGATGTCTGAGAGAATGTCGGATTTATTTGATTATACTCTTGATTATTGCCTTTCATGCCACTTTTTATTCTTTAATAAAACTCTATGTGTGATTTAGCTCCCGTTTTCCTTGGGAAGTACAGTATAGGCTTTTAAATTTAACTTCACTCATCATCAAAGAGAGACTCCAGTTGCCCATGTTCATTTATTTATTTTTAAATAATTAAAAATAAACTCCCCCCCCCCAATTCTTTAATCTCTTAATCCATCTTTCAGGTGAGCCCTACTTTTTTCTTAACATGGTACCCTTATTTTCACAAGTTCTTTCTTCAGAAATGCAACTTGCAAGCCATACAGTCAGAGAGAATGAATCTGTTGAGTAGGCATGGGGTCAATATCTAAGACATTTCAGTGAAATCTAGAGGGGAATGAGTGGGTTGGAATGAATCTTTTTTGTCTTACTCCCTGTCACTCACCCCTTTCCCGCTCCACTCACCCCCTTTGTGAAAGCAATGCATAAGAGTATGATCTGCATAAAGGTAATTTAGTTGTAAAGCGACTTTAGAGCAGAGAGTGAAACCTGAAAAGAGTATAGCAGGGAAGGAAGGAGGAAATCAGAAGCAAGGGTATATTACCCATGTAGTACTATTTTCTGTATTTCTGAGGTTTTTATATCTGGGTTGACCCTGGAGGGACTTCCATCCCCAGGGTGAGCTGATTCTTAGAGCTAATACAGGAGTCTCCTGGGAGTTTGCTTTTCACATGCAAACCACCCATATCCCCCCTAACAGCCTCCTTGATCAGGCTCTTGCCCTCCAGGCAACTATTCCCCTGGCCCAGGACCAGGTATCAGGCAAGGACCTGAGGCTCCTACATCCTGGAACCTTCTGAAAGCATTCAAACTGGCCAACCTGCTTTGCCTGCTTACTGCCTCTCCCATTCCATTCCTTCCTGCAAACACCACAATAAAGGCCCTTGCTCCCATTTGCCCTGCTCTCTGGCTCTGGCCTCCTGACCCACCCGGGCGCTGCCCTGTGTGGCCCTGCATGGCATGGGAACTGTAACAAATTATCTTTTCCGGAGTAGTCATTTCCTGATCTGCTGGCCTCACTGTACCTGATTAAAAACAAAACCAATATTTAAAACACAGGCTATGTCATTTAAATGGTTACACTGGTAGGGGGCCTCGAACTCATCAGGACCTTCTGAGAAGCTATATAGAGTGTGCTTCCTAAGGACTGAGCGGCGAGCCTTTATTCATTGCCTCGTACCCCCCAACTGTTAAAGAGTTGCCAAGAGATGTTTCCAGCCCATGTCTCCAGGATTCACAACTGTGAATGCTGAGTGGGTTTTCCTAGCATTCCCCAAGTTTGGTTTCAGAGCAGCCCCTAGGTAGAGAACTAGAAGCACACTGGGCAGCTGAGGCAAGATGTGGCCAGATTACAGCTGCACAAAGCTAATTTCGAGATCAGTGGCTCGAGCAAAAGAGGGGTCCCATCCCTTACCCAATTCAGATTTTCTCGTGTCCTTCATTAAGTCGAAGCCCTCCCTGCTTATGTGGTAGCAGACTGCAATTTCTGCAAAGGGCTTCAGGTTTGTGGGGCAAGCTGCGGTCCCTCAAGCTGTCACATTCCTGAGATAAGTAATTTATTTGCATCATGCCCTTTCTATGCCATCCGACTTCCCTTACTTCCAGTCAGTGTTCACCTGGTTTAGGTAGCTTGCCTGGTGGAGTGACCCAGGCTTTAAGCCCCAAGGAACGGAGCGCTTACTTACTTTTCATTTTTTGTTATTACGATTGCTGCAATTGCCTATGTTCACTGATCACTGCGCAGAGAGGGTCCGAAGCTGCCTCTATGACTCTCTTGGGCTCCAGATGCATGCTTTGCTGTGGGCAGTTTGTAGCAGCAGCCTTAGCTCTCCATGGTAATTAGAGTAAGTGACCCTTAATATTCCGGTAACTCTCTTTGCCTGTTGATCCAGGGGTGTGAGGAGCCCAGAGGGACTGGCTGGTGGTCAGAGTTTTAAGTCCATTGAAAGCCATACTGTGTGTCCTGGTGCAAATAATTGCCCTGGAAAGTAGAACATTTAGTCTGGCGAAATCTACATGTTAAGAGATGGGAAATAAAAAAAAAAAAAAGAGAGAGAGAGATGGGAAATCAGGTTCTACAACCGAGCTTACTAAAAACAATGGTGAGAGAGGCTACTCTGTTTCACTTTTTGATTCCGTGGCCCATATATTTTTAGTGGGCATCATCTAGCAATCCGTACCATGTGTCAGCTGTGAGCTCAACATACATACCCCATCTTGGAGAATAACACCCAAATCTCAGAGTTTGGTTCCTAAGCAGACATCTCAGTTAGGTTTTAACTGGCCATGCCACTCTTGTATTAGACAGGCTGCTTCCAAGTGATGTATTATATGGTAGGGCCAGCGGATGCTGTGTAATAGCTAGTAACGTGGCTCTTTACGAATGGATCCTTTTTATTTAAGATGATGGGGCAAGGGATATCATGCTGGGAAATCAGGCATTGTGTAAGTCTGTAGATAGTAAGGCAATCCCATAGCCAGAGATGCTATCAATGCTGGTAAGAATAATTCACTGCCCTCCCAGGGAGGCAGGGCTCCACTATAATCAAACTCCATCGAGTAACTGCATCTTCTCTCCAAGGGATGCTGTCATTTAGAAGGCTTACTATCCGTCTCTGTCAGCTGTGGATCTAGCTAGAACATGACTGGTGAGAGGGCAGGCATCCATGATATTTTGTGCATATATAATGCCCTTGACTGCCTCCATGGTTGCTTGGTTCATGAGCCCTTTGTTTTAGCATCGCAGTAGCTGAAGTCGTATGTTGTGTTGAGTGCCTCCTCTTTTTAAATTCTTTTCAGAGGATATAATGAGACAGAGTTGGCTTTGGACTAGTCCTATAGGTCTATTCACATGACTTCCCTCAAATTCTTTATTTCTGATCTTCCAATCTTACTCTTTCCAATATCATGATCAAACCAGCCAACACATTTGTGATGTCCAGAGTTCAAATATATCTGTACCTCAGATATATTTCTCTCTCCATTCATACTGAAAAACCGAGCCACATTTCTTGCAAGCCCTGCCTACTGGAAGCATTTACTTTCACCCTCATCCATTAGGTCCAACCCAAGTGGGACAGCATGTAGCAGCAATCCATTTTGGACAAGGATGCATATGTCTAGCTGGCCTACCCTTGAAATTGGCCTGAGAGTTTTCCTTCTTGGTCAATATTTTCAAGTGACTGAATAAGCCTGAATTGAGCAAGAGACATCATTTTAAAAAGACAGATGCTGTGGGAGTCTGTACCACCAGTTCCTGTGGTTTTCTTTTGTTTTCTGAATCTATTCCAGTCTGATCCTGAATGTACCATTTCCAATGTATAACAGATTGCTGTGGTTCCTGCCTTAGTGAATAGGATAATACCCAACCGGTGATGGGAAGCTCTGATCTCAGTTAATTGATGACCCATGATGAGATACTCAGCGTCTACTAGAACCTAGTAGCATACCAGAAACCATTTTCCACTGATGACCTATTTTATATGTATAATAAACTTCAATAAAAGGCTTGAAAAAGATCCAAAGATTCTCTCACTCAATGCTGTACCTCTTTCTAGTTGAAAGGTACAAGGAGTAACAATTGGGCCTTTACCTGAAGGCGATTTCTTAGCATAACTTCCAGAATATTTATATTAGTCTGCTGGGGCTTCCATAACAGAATACCATAGACTCTGTAGCTTAAATGATAGAATTTTTGGTCACAGTTCTGGAAGCTAGATGTTTATGATCAAGCTGTACATTCTGGCCAATTTGGTTTCTGGTGAGAACTCTCTTCCTGGCTTGTAGACATCTGCCTTCCCATAGTGTGCTTACCTGGCCTTTCCTCATCCTTACATGTAGAGGAAGGAGGAAGAGAAAGCAGGCTCTCTGGTATCTCTATAAAAACACTAATCTTATCAGATCAGGGCCCCATTCTTATGACCTTATTTAAGATCAGCTACTTTTCCGAATATGGCCACACTGGGCATTAGAACTTCAACATATGAATTTTGGGGAAGCACGTACATCCAGTCCATAACACCATTTAATCCCTAAAAAACCATGATATTGCCGACTCTGAAACTTTGTCTGGTTTTTCCCACCCTGTGGCACACATGACTCTTACTGGGTCATTCAAAGTATGTGCCATTTTTACTCACCATCGCATGGGGAGATTAATGCCAAAGGCTTCTTCTTGGCCCTTTTTATCATCATGGCTCCTATGTCTATAATTCAGAGATACATTATGAGATTTCTGCTAGCTTCTCAGTATTTCTATCCCACTATATTCTCAGAGACCAAAGAAATGATCATGAGGAAATTTTCAAATGCTAATCTTCAGCTTTCATGCTAGTTGGAGGAGCTAGCTAGTAGAAGGAATCGGGAATTTTGAAAGCTCCCCATACGATTTCAATGAGTAGCAAGGTTTGGGAATGACTGCTATATACAAGTGGACCCACTGTGACACAGACGTGGGAGAATACTCTCCTTATCACTGGCCTCTGTGAGCCCCGTTCTAACTGGAGGATCATTGTGGTAACTCAGGGTCACGTCATTAGTGTCAGCTCACACTCTGCTTCCCACTGACACAGGAAGAGCTGTGCTTTCCTATTTCCCTAGTGCACAGCAGCATGACCACATGTCCCTTTGGGATGGTTTGGAGAGTTCTACTTCAAGAGGGCTCAGTGTTACTTTTTTTCCAATGAGATTTGGGCATTAAGAAATAGTTTAGTTTTAAATATTGGGGAAAGGTTTTCAATTTCTCATCACACCAGCTGATTTCAGTGTTTTGTTTGTCAGCTCCTGGTTTTGTTTTGTTGTTGTTGCTGTTGCTGTTGCTGTTGTTGTTGTTGTTGTTGTTGTTTTGGTGGGGGGGAGGGGAAGGGTAGAGGATTAAAAAGATCTAACCGTACTGAATTTGGCTGTCTATCTTGCACCTAAGAACACCATGGACTAAAAGCCATCATGACACATCAAGGATCAAGACAGTCTTATTGCCACTTCGGGCCTCTCTGTCCATTTTATTCATTATGCGTACTTTGACACTATGAATTAGATATCACCACTGACCTTTGTCATTTCTGAGATATTCATGATTTTAGGGAGCCCAGTCACACAGCAGCATCTCCTATTGGCAACTCCAAGCTACAAAGAACAACCACCACCAATCTTTTCAGTATTCTTTTCTTAGTGATGGCATGTACTTTAGGTCCTCCGTGGGAACATAGTTAGATGGTGGGTTCTCTTGCCTTGCAAAATACATCCATTATAACATTCTTAGCTCCTGAGCTTCTTGAATTTTTCTCAATACTATGGCAACACTGTTCCAATATCTCCATCCCATTTACTAGAGCTGGTGTGTCCACATCTCAAGGAGACCTCCTAGGATTATAGCGTACTCAGCTTCCAGTGTGCTTTCTGGGGAGTTAAACTCAACATTGTGCCAGAGCAAACTCAGAGCAGGCTTGCATACCAATAAATTATTCTTTATTCATTTTTATATTCCACATTCTTCCATTTCACCTCAAGATCCACTCCCTAGTACATGCTGGAACATAGTAGCCATATTTTATAGTTGTTTTAGTGTTTTGATATTTCCTACCAGAACAATGAGTATATTTTTCCATATGGTCCATAATGAAACCTGATTCTAGTGATTAAACTAGAAGTAAAGAATGGAGGTAAATCTGGACTTGAGACGCATCTATGTCAGGGAAACCTTTACAGGGACTCCAGGCATGACTATGCCATTCTCCTCTAGTAAAGAGGTTTCAGTACAATGTAAGGACCCACGCTCCTCAGGCTCATCTTCCCAACTGTTCCTATCTAGGTGTCGTGTGTCCTCTCTTATCCTGGCACTTTCACATGAGACCCCGTTGAGACACTTATTCTCCTTATTAGTTTTGCTATCCCCCATACTTAAAGGTCTGGTTTACAGCACAATCTATCCTGCAGCCACAGAAGATAAGTAACTCTTTAAACATGGAGTCCTCTGGCTTTCACAGCATGTTTGAAGTAGATGATTATCAGCTAAAAACCTGTTATTTTATTTTTGCTCAAGTCTTCTAAAGTGGTTAACAATGGACTACTGCCTATACTTACAATCAACTCTAATTGTTCAAGACCAGTCAGTGGGCAACTTCTACTCATACTAATCCACAACTGGTGAGAGTTCTAGAAGTTGTAAAACTACTAAATGCCTCCTGGCTTACAACCTTACACCTGGCTCATATTGCCATCGAACCAGTGAGTGGCCCATTACCAGAATGTCCTCTTTAAGATCTGCTTTCTAGGGTATTTCTAGTACCAATGTTCTTAGTCTTGGTACGCCCTCACCAAAACCAGAGCTAAGCCATTAGCTTGTATGCAAGTGGTTTGTTTGCAAAGTGGTCATATGGCACTAAAAAACGGAAACAAGGAGGTTGAAATGGGGAAGAAGAGGGATCCCATAGAGTGTGCGTTATTGAACCGATCATTGTGAAGGGCAACTGAGACTCAGCCAACTGGGTCTCTCTGAGAAAATGCACAGAATAATCCTCAGCTTTGTGTTCCTGAGGAATAGCAGGCAAGGGCAGTTATCTTCCTGATCCTTTTTCTATTGCTCAAGATTTCTCCATGGGCTGTTAACTCTCCATCAAAGCCAGTTTGTGCACGCATGATTTTGGTGATTTTCTATGTGATTCCCTGCCGCAACATCGGGAAGCCTTGGTACAGAAAGCAAGAAGTACAATTCAGGTGGAGTGATAAAACGCTGATTGTCATAGTAGTGGCTAGAGTAAAAAGTAAGTCAAGGGGATGAGAGATGAGATCTGATCCATTATCAAAGTTATGTTTTATGTTCAATTTGTATTTATTAAAGGGTACTTATTTTAACCAAGGAAAATTAGAATATCTTTTTTTTTTTAATGTTCTTACAAGGAGCTGTATTTTCAATTCCTTGTTTTAGTCTGAAGTACTGCCAATTCCCATAAGGCGAGTTTGTGTACTGGTGTGTGTACACATGTATATAGGTCAGATGTTTCTGAAGTCAATAGAAATAGAACCACAAAATATTAAATCTTAAACCTAACAAGTGTATTTACTCAACAAATGAATAAATTAGAGTTCATATATTAGTGCGGGTCCAGGAACATGACATTGACCATTTGGCTCCTCATATGGCTTTTTTCTCACTATTCCTTGTCATCTTTTATATTCCGAGTAGAATTGTATGATCACAGATAACAACATACTGACACTGCTTGACTGTCACTTACAAATAATAAAATGAGAATAGGTGAGTTTCTCAATAATACAATTCTTATTGAATTTACAGAGGAGATTTCTCTGGGGTACTGGCAAGGGGAATTTGGGGAATAGGCAAATATATATGAACAGCTGTTCTTACCAGAAAAAAATTCAGAGAAACTAAACTCATTTTATCTTAAAATTAAATCTTTTTCTTCAAGGCTATATAAACTAAGTTTTCATGATGAGATGAATAATTCCAAGGAGATTTTTACTACCAAGCCAGACATGCTGTTAACATACGGCGATAATAATCACTTGGATTTATTTGTTCATGAGCAAGAACTTACCAGAAATATGTATATTATCATTTCTCCTCTTTGATAATTACTCTTATATAATTCTACTTGTGTTTATCTTTTGCTACACTGATATGCACCCATTTCACATGTTGTCTTAAGATTGAATATTTATGTTTTTCCTATTCCTGATTCTGGTTGTTTTTCCCAAAACATAGACTCTGTTTGTATAGCTTATGAAAAAATTTGTTAAGTATCTGTGCCATAATAAAGAATATATCTGCTCTTTGTCCTTAGTTCCTGACACAGAGCTTCGACGGTGTCCAGAAATTCTGAATGATTAGAAATTCTTTGTTTTTTGTTTGTTTGTTTGTTTGTTTAATAACAAGCCCCTTTCAACCATACCTGAGTTAATACTAATGATTAATAGACCCCATAGTGGGTCCCTAATAGTCTCAGAGAAGGAGTTGGCCATGCCAGAAAGACCAAACATTCATTAAAGGATTGGAACTTTTAGTTTCATTCCGTGACTTCCCTGGAGAGGAAGGAGCCGGAGATTGAGTTCAATCATTTGGCCAAAGATTTAATTAATCATGTCTATGTAATGAAATTCCAGATACAAACTCTGAGCAGTGAGGTTTGTGAATATATGAATGACTGGGAGGGTGATGCACCCCAACTCCATGAGGATAGAAGCTCCTCCGCTTGGGACCCTTTCAGACCTGTCTTATGTGTCTTTTCCATTTGGCTATTCCTGAGTTGTATCTGTAATAATAATAATGTAGTCAAAATATGGTGTTTTCAGTGAGTTTGTGGGTCATTCCAGCAAATTATCTAGGCTTAAGAAGGGTTGGGGGAACCCCCAAATTTTTATCTAAATCAAACAGAAGTTTGGGTGGCTTCCGGGAACCCAAAACTTGAGACTGGTATCTGAAGTGGGGAAAGTCTTATGAGACTAAGCCTTTAAATTTGAGGTCTGCAGTAACTCCTGTACTACCAGAATCGACATGAATTGCAGAACACCTAGTTGGTGTTATAGCATTAGTGTTGGAAGGTAGTATCACTTTTTCTATAAATTATCTATTTTGACATTATGGTGCCATTTTCTTTAATCTTTAAGTAATCAATACCTCGAAAATTCTTCGACCTTCTTATAGTCAACACCATGTTTGTCAGTATTATCTCAAGATAGTTAGGGGAGAACTTGCTTTGGGGGTAAACCAGAAAAAAAGTGAGGTATTAACTTTTCTGAAAAATTATCCCCAGGTGGGCTTTGGTTAGATTTTTCTTCCCCAAGCTAGGACTAGTCTTGTAATGAAATGCGAGATTTTATCTGTTCATTCTTTGGATAGCAAAGCTTACACCTAGATAGACGCTTAGAGATAATCTGTTGTATAAAATTCTACAGATTAGCAGAATTTTCTGTTTTTGTGATCATCTGATATTGCAGAAAGTCATATGTTTTTCCACTAAAAAAAAAAAAAATCAGAATAACAACCAAGTTTAGATCTTGGCAACATCATTGACATTCTCATATTAGAAAGTTGCCAAAAAATGTTCTTTAAAGTTATGAGGTAACAATGTCAATTTTGCTATCAAGAGTGGATAACATTTTTTTCCCCTGTGTGGTAACATTAAACTCCATTAAATGTAGTAAGGGGTAAACAGAATTTTGTAAATTAGTCAAAGATAAAAGTAAATGAGATCCACACAAATAGCTTATAAAGTACATGTAGCACTTAGTATGCTTTGGCTTGAGGAAGAGAAGCCTAAACAGTGAAAAGTATGTGTATGTGTTAGGAGTGCCTCCAACATTGTACAAAGGAAGTTGATATAGAGAGCTTTTATCCTTATATAGCTGCAGAAAAACCTTGGGGGAGAAAAAAAACACAACAAGAAATAAATGGCTAAACTTCCTTATTTGTATAAATGTTGCATCTGCGATATTTAAAAAAGAACAAACTAGGGGCATCCAGCTGGCTCAGTCAGTAGAGCAAGCGACTCTTGATCCCAGGGGTCATGACTTCAAGCCCCATATGGAGCTTACAAAAAAGAAAAGGAAATAAAAACAGAATGCACTGGAAAATAAATAACACCTAATTTATCTTAAAAACCTGGGGAGGGGAAATTCCCATGTGCCAGAAATGAAGAGTGAACTCAAAGAATAAGTAGAAAATAGAAGAGAGAGAAATCATAATGGATCTTAAATAATGGGTTTTAAGTATTTTAATTAATTAATGTATGTATGTATATATTTGAGAGACAGGGAGAGAGAACCCAAGTGGAGGAAGCAGAGGGAGAGAAAGAATCCCAAGCAGGCTCCACACCCAGGCGAGCCTCACATGGGGCTCAATCTCAGGACCCTGAGATCATGACCTGAGCCAAAATCAAGAGTCAGAGGCTTAACGGACCGAACCATCAAGGCGCCCCGGTATCTTGGGCCGTCCTAGACTTAGACTCAGTTGAAGAATGCCCAGAGCTTCCAAAGGTTTCTTCATATGTGAAATGATTACACGAAATGCTTTTTTCAGAAACTTCAGCTTGGAGTAAGGATAGGCTGAGTAAACTCTTTCACTGAAAACAACTAAAAAGACTGTATGCAATATTTTTAAAAAATATTTTTGACAGCTTCAGAAAGCTTACTGATAGTGAGAAATTACTTGGCCAATATTCAAAGAGAAGGTGAGGACCCAGAGCGAAAAGCCCAGCACTTAAAGTTGTTGTTGCTTTGAGGGAAATTATCAATCTAGAAGGATGCATAAGAAGATAAGTTGTAAGGCAAGCTGTCCAAGTTAGGGAGTCTTAACCTTGCTCACCCCAACAAATAATATGGGGACCTAAATGTTAATACCCCTAAGAAAAGGTGACCCCCAAAAAAGTAACCATAAGAAGCCTTTGCATGAGAGGTCGATGAAACCTCAATTTTGATTGAGCTTGAATTTTGATTAAGCTCATTCCAGATTGCTTGCACAAAGGAAAGTCCATTCAAGTCTTCTCAGAAAGAAAATACTATCATCATGGGCCTCAAATTACTAATAAAAATAATTACTCAATGACAATGATCAGACCCAGAAACAACACACCGCAAGGGAAACTGTCATAAACAAGACACAACAGGGAAAATCACAAAGACTTCCCATATCGCAATTATCAGACACAGATCATAAAACATCTATTTGTACTACATGCAAATAATTGTTTTTAAAATTGGAAATTACAGCAGGAAACTGGCCACCATAAAATGTTACAGAGCCATTTAAGAAAAAACAGAATTTTGAGTTTTAATTGAAAATTTTTATATAGAAAGAGGCTTTCAGACCCTCAATATTCTTCTGATAGGAAGTAGATCAATGCAACTGTTCAGCAGCAAACTCATGTAACAGAAAGGATGACTGAAAGGGTGGGAACAAGAAATGGGTTTGGGGGGTGGTCCATGAATGGAGAGGGGGAAATGAGAGCCACAGATTATTAACACCAGGCACTGAAACCTAAAGCAGTTTGATGGCTGGATTTCAAAACTACTTGAGGCTGGGGACTCCTTTTAACCTTTCAGTTTCCTCCTTTTTGAACTGGGATGTCTGTGACTATTTTGCTAAGCCTGAACCATCATTGTATATTGGGAGTGCCCGGGGCACATAGCACCATCTTTAGTTTCTGGGTATACAGATGAAGCAGCCATGGGAGCCTACTTGGCACCTGATTTAGATGATGAGATTCTGGATTTTCAAGTTAATATTTAGATGAGATTTTGGACTTCGATGAACTGATACTAAACTGATACTGTTATGGGACAAGACCCTTATGGACTGTATCAGTCAGGGGTCTACTAGAGTAACAGAGCCAGTAGGAGATAGATGATAGATATAGATACAGATATAGATATAGATAGATAGAGATAGAAATAGAGATAGAGATAGAGATAGATACACATTTACATATATCTATGTATAGATAGAGTAAATATATAGGAGATATATATATAGTATTATATATGTATATATATATTACATTTTAAATATATTACATTTCAAATATATTATATATACACATATATATTTATAAAACAAATAGATTTACCACATGGATAGGCAAGTACAAAATCCATACAGCAGGCTTTTGGGAAGAATAGGCTGGAAGCACAGATGCTGCCATCCACAGGTGGGATTTCTTCTTCTCCATTCTGTTCTTAAAATCTTTCAACTGATTGAATCATCCCACCCAAACTATCAAAGACAATCTCCTTTATAGAAAGTCAACTAGTTGTAGATATTAATCATACCTATAAAACACCTTTACACTGACACCTAGATCGGTGTTTGCTAGAATACCGGGGACTCTAGCCTAGCCAAATTGACACATAAAAGCGGCCATCCTGTGGACTTTGGAAGGGAGTCAATGAATTGTGCATTTTGGAAAGATGTGCACTGGGAGGGCCAGAGACACACTTTGAAAGGCAAAATTATAAAAATAACTCCCCAAATTCCAAGTCCATGGTTATTTACTTAAACACAAATCTTGGTACTGCCCTAAAGAGAGTTTGCAGGTAAAATTGAAGTTCAAGTCATTTGACCTTCAGTTTAGGAGATTATCCCAGTAGACCTGACTTAACCGGGCAAATCCTTTAAAATTAAGAAGTTTTCACTGGCTGGTCAGAGAGATTTGAAGCATATGAATATATCAACATGCCATTGCTGATTAGAAGGAGAGAGTCACATGCAAAGACTACAGAGAGGCTTCCAGAAGCTGACAGCAGCCATAAAAAAAAGCCACTATTGAAACATTTACACGCTTAGGGTACAAATACCATATTATAACTAGGGACTATTAAGACAAGTTTTGCCTTCTCCCTGACTTCTCTGATCTTGGAAAAGCTCATAGCACCTCTGTGAGTGGAGGAGAAGTGGAACAGAAAAAAATAGGGAAAACCTAAAAGAATAGATCATTTCCCTTTCCTTTCTCTGAGTTAGCAGAATTCACAGGCCAGATTTTAGTAGTATTAGAAGTTTCCAATCAGATGAGAGATTGAAGTCCAGATTACATTCCAACTGCACATTTTAAGACTAAAAATGTCTGTTGCAGTGTTGAAAATTGCTGGACAAGCTACCAGCTGTATCCGAGACATAACCAGAGATGAGGAAGGGAAACCTGTTGGAATGGACTGGAAAGGCAGGTTCATAAGAAACATGATCCTGTGAATGAATTTGCTATACTGCATCAATCCCACTAAAATTCAAGTAAGTTTGAAGATTTCAAAGCAGATGGAACTGAAGCTCCAGCACTCCACGGTTACTGTACCAACTTACTGTTTTTCCTCAAATCTTATCCACAACTCTCTAAATAGTCTTTTTATTAAAATCTTCTCCATTATTCAGTGATAGTGGGCTATCTGTTTACAGCCAGGAGCATAACACATATGTTCACAGAAGAAATAAGGTGTAGATTGCAATGATTATAAGATACTCTTTCAGACAAAAAGGATTATTATGGATAGAAAAAATCACAAATAATAAATTTAACAGCTCATTAGAACAAAATAAAAATTAAAAACTTTTATGTGTCCAAAAGCATTGCAAGCCAAAATTTAAAGAAATACAGAAATAAAGTTAAAAATCCAAAATAGCAGTAAGGTATTTTAATGCATTTCTTTCAGTGTCAAAGATATCTAATAGGAAATAAATATTAAGGAAACACTACAACTAGCAAACTTCATCTAATGAACATAGACAGTAGCCGAGGCTAACTATGTAAAGACTTCATGTTATTTTGATATATTATTTTGAAATATTTTGGACATCCTAAAACATATAAGGAGTATTTTTAAAATACAGACGTGTATCTAGCACATGTCGGGAGATTATTCTCTGTAAATTTCTTGCTTCTGGCTTGTCTTGTTACAGCTTTTGTTGGAGGTGACATGGTATCTCTCTCTGAAGTAGACGGTGGATTTGAAATCCAACATAAGAAAAGGAATGTCTTTATTAAGGGACAAAAATTGAGCAGGTTTATTAGCAGCTTGCTTTTAAGGTTGAAGTCCCCCATCTTGGAGTTTTCTAACAATCACATAGACCCACTATGCATGCGCTATCCATTTGGGCCTACCTTCCCATCATGCCATGGGACTTGGGGTGCAAGAGGAACTGATGTGCACATTTAGGTCTAGGGGTGATGACAGCTTCCTAATTTTGCTAGGCCCTGTGTGCCTCACTATCTCTCCTTGTTTGTTCCCTTAATTCTGCCCACATAGCTGAAAATTGGATGTAAAGTTTTACTTTGAGCAAGATGAGAACTCACAGATGGGTGGAACAGAGGTAACATGATCAGATATGTTTAAAAGGAGTGCTCTGGCCACTCTGTTGTGAATGGATGGATAGGATGAAAGCATGAGAATGGGAACCAATTTAGAAAATGATACTTTAATACACAGAGAAGTGGGGATGGTGACCAAGATCATATGGCTGCACAGACTGGATCAGGAACTTCTTATTTGGGGGAATTCTTAGTTGTGGAGATTATTAGTAGAAGCTAGTGGGCTACAACCTAATATGTAGCAGATCTTCCCTCCCCCACCTTTTGGCAACCATGACATGACCATGTGGCTATGACTTGGCCAACTGTATCTGAACCTGTGACCAAAAGTGGAGCAATAGCTGAGGACCTGTCACAGAGGTCCATGAAGCAGCAACTGCCATGGTTTACTCCAGCACCGGTAGTGTCAGGGTGAGTGTCAGCCAGTCATGGGGACTGCCCATCCTCAAGTACAGGTGCTATAGCCTGCTCATACTGTTCAGTCCCCAGAGTGCTGTTAGTTTTTGTCCATTGCAAGTTTGTGAGCTTCTGTATTTTTCTTGTATAAGAGAGGTAGCTTTTCTTCCCCTTCTTTCTTATACTCAGAATATCAACGACTTCGGGACTGAGATCACATTTCGCCTCCTCCAGTTTCCAGAGATGTGGCTTTGGGCAAATTGCAGATTTTCTAGAGTAAGATCACTCAGCTCTCTTGTGGGAATGAAATAAAATAAAGTGCTTATCTCAGAACCTGGAACAGGAGAGGTACAGTCCGAAGGTAGGTACTGGGGCTGACTTTGTTAATACTCTCTAAAAATAAGTTAACCAAGCATTAGTTCAGCTGTGACTTTTCCAAGAAATGTATTTTATCTGGAGCTTTTGTAAATGCAAATAAAGATGAGTATAAGGTGAGTCTTTAGGTAATTTTTTTCTTTACTATGTTATATACATAGATGTGATTTTAAAACTTGGAGGTTTATTGAGAGTTATGTTGACTTTCCTGTCTGGGATAATCTGGAAAAAATGAACCTTCAATCATGCTTCAGCATTCTAGGGTAGTAATGATGAATTATGTCCTATTGACTATTTCCTTCTATGGCCAATTGTCCTAATGCTTCATGAGCTCAGCGGGCAGCAATCTCATTTTTCTCAAATTGTCTCACAACGTGTGAACCAAATTCTTTTCAAACAAAGTAGATTCTCAACCCTACAAAAGTTGCTCTCATCTTTCCCATTGAGGGATATTTCAAACAAGAGTAAACACAGACAATCTGAACTCTTGCCATTCCCTTTCAATGCTTCCAAATCTATTTTAATCAAATCTTTCATAATTACATCTCAGAAAGCTTGGCTTAATTATGAATGCCTGATGAACCACAAAACTGAAAATAAATTCATGTTTCTCATGAATGTGTCATTGGTAATAGACTGTTTGCTACAGTGACTAAGTTTGGACATTCAAGAGCACTACAGTAGTAAGTTTTTCATGTTCCCTATGTCAAGAGACTTACAGTGGAAGAGCTTTATGTTCATTTGGAAAACCCCTATGGGCTGAAGTCATTATGTCAAAGACATTTGAAAGTTTCCATCAAAAGAACTCAAAATCAACTTCAAAATAATTTCAAATTGCATTTAACAGTATACCTTGCTCACCTGTGCACTCTGCATTGCAAGGTATAAACATTTGTCAACCATTATTCACACTCAAGCAGGTAAAATTCATGTGGATAACCATAAAAACAAAATTAATGAGGAAATATAAAATGTTTCTTTAAATTTTTATACAAAATAGGTTAGTTAATGAAACTATAGATTTTTTAAGGTGGTAAGCATTTTGTAAAAAATAAATCAAATAACAAAGTAAATTTAACAGGGTATGAAGATAATTGTCACCTAAAAAATGAAGATATCTCATCAGAAGATATGTGCAAAATCATTGATTGGGGATGAGGGATGGAGGAGAGAGTGTTGACTATGCTTGCATTTGAGTGTCTATCTGTTCTCTTTCTAAGTACACCATATTCCTCTCCAAGTATTTATGAGCTCCACTGGGAAACAATGAAATATAATTCTAGTTAGCTTATTTACTTTTTGACAGCCTTAAGAACTTTATTTGAAATTTCCATCATGGAACACCCATTATTTGATTAGGAATGCATTAGCTGAGCAAACATTTCTGTAAAAATAAATATAAATCTGATTATATTTGGTGGGTTTAAAAAAGCACTCAAATTCTTAGACTAAAACCTAATGTTTGGTTTTCTTTTTGTTTCTTTTTCTAGTATCAGTCCCCTAAGAACACTTGACTTGTATCTAGGATTTATATTGAGGGAGGAATTTCAATTCAATTCAAAAACCTCATAAATACCTCAGTGGAACAAGATATTTAATATTCTCCACACAGTTTTATTTTTACCTTATATAGAAAAATAAATTTGTTTCCCATTGTCTGAAGAATATACCCTGGGCATTTTTTCTGAGGTGATGATGGATTTATACTGACCCAGAAGCATCAGATCATTTATATTTTTATACATTAAAAGTATTTACTCTTTTTGTCCACAGTGTTTCAGGTAGCATATTAGTTGCTCATGGCACAAAGAATAAGACAAAGGTCTTGCCCTCAAGAATGTCAAAATATAGAGCAAGAAAAATAAATGTTAAAAGAAAAACAAAACACAATAAAAAACCCTTAAAATTTGGTATGATATGTGCAAAATGCTATAGGAACACAGAGGGGAAAAATGATTACAATTGTCTGAAGGTAGTGACAGAAAGTATTATTTAATCTGAGTTTTGAATGATGAGTATGAATTTTCCGGACCGTTAGCCAGAAAGAACAGATGATAGAGCATCATGCCTTCCAGGAAATTGAGCAATTTATCCTTGAGGATTAAGGAAAGAAATAAAGACAAAAAATAAACTCTTAAGATCATGTTAAAGAACTGGAACATAATATTTTGAGCAATTCTGGTTACACTGAGGAATGTTATACCCATGAGCATGGGAATAGACCCTAAAGAAACCAACTCAAGTGTTAAGAATGGGGCTCTCTACTAATGTAAGAAAGAAATCGGGTATACTTGAACCAAAGGAATAGTACTGAAATTAGAGAAATGGGAAGAGATGAGAAAGATACTTAGATGATGACTTAGACTAAATTTGTGAATTAAATCTATATAGGTGATGCTATCAAGAAAAAGAAATCCAGGTTTGCCGAGTGTTTGTTACTACAGCTTTGTAGTATATCTTGAAAACTGTGATTGCGATATCTCCCTCTTCATTCTTTTTTCTCAAGATTGCTCTGACTATTCAGGATCTTTTGTGGGTTCCATATAAATTTTAGTATTATCTGTACTAGTTCCATGAAAAATGCTGTTGGTATTTTTATATGGATTGCATGAAATCTGTAGATTGCTTTGGGTAGTATAGACATTTTAATAATACTCTGAACTTCAGTGGGTATCTATCTACTTTCAGCTGATACAAGTGAGAAGAAGAAGAGAATTGGAGGCTGACGAAGGTGGTTTAGTCATATAAGTGGTGAATCATTGAGAAGATAAATATCAATGAAATATGCTTGTAGGAATTAAATAAGAGAGCCTGATTCTTATTGCCACACTGGATCTTTTCAGTTCTTGAACTATACTCCACCATCTTTGAAATACCACTGAAGGGTTGTTCCTAAAGTCCCAGGAGATGTCTGTCTCTTTCATTGCCATACCGATCTCTAAAATAAGTCCCTATTTCTGGAGGCAGCTGAGTGTATCTGTTTCTCATCAAAACAATAAAATCAAAAAGAAATTACACAAATTTCCATTAATTTTGTTATTAAGACATTTTCAGTTTTCTTAGGAATTATGTATATCAATCTGATAGTCAAATACAGATCTAGAGGAAGTGGCTTTTAATGAGCTAGAAAAGGTAGGGACAAACAATACACCAGATATTCTTCCTGTTGGCAAATACCAGGTACCATATAGATGTATATATATTTTGCCGATCAAGAACTATCAATTAGAAAAAATGATGGGACGGCACCCAACTGGCTCATTCAGTTTAACGACTGACTCTTCGTTTTGGCTGAGGTCATGATCTCAGGGTCACGAGATCAAGCTCCACCATGAGCCCCAAGTCAGGCTCCTCGCTCAGTGAGGAGTGTTTTTAAGACTCCTTCTCGGTCTCCCTCTCCCTCCATGATGTCTTTCTCTCTCTCTCAAATAAATAAATAAATCTTAAAAAACAACAACAATAACAACAACAAAACTCCCCAAAACTGCAGTCATATTAAAAAAAAAAAGATATGGCTATTTGGATGATCTATATATTCCTTATATTAAAAATCTGAAATGTTTGGCTAATCTGTGTACTTGCAATATATTTTAAAATTTTGAAATAAATTCAGAAATATTATACAGAGACTTTTTTATAATATGATTACCAAGTTTTTAAAAGTTTATTAGTTTAAAAATAAAAATCACAAATAGGATTTCAATAATAAAGTTTACAATTTAATTCAATAGGTAAAATATTGAAATTTTGCTTACAGAAAAGATAATATCTTTTCAAAAAGCCTACTAGTTTTTACAAAAAACAAACAAAAAACTATACTGCACCACAAAGACAACCTTAAAATTACTACTAATGGGACTATTAAAGATAATATTAATCTGTTCACCAAAATGTAATACAATTTAATCATAAGGCAAGGTAAATTACCTATTCCATGTAAAAATAACTTCAGTCCATTATAAATTTTAAAATTGTAGATTATTTGTCAATAATAAAACTACTTAAAACGACATACGATCCCTAATATAAAACATGTATGTTATAGCCAAAGCCAGACACAGTAGAAAACAGATAGATATAAATGAACTCATTATTAAATAAGGCAGCATTAAGCTAAATACCATTGACTCTGCCTTCAAAGTATATCCAAATCCAGTAAGTTCTCACCATAACTTACAACCTCTGTACCACCTTTGTCCAAAGCACCATGACACACATTCGGATTATTAAAATCAGCCCCCCAATTAGTGTTTCTGCTTCCATTTTTTTCTAGGCTAGAACTATTTACAACACAAACCAGAATAGTTCTGTTAAATTTTAAGTCAGATCATGTCACTCTTCTGCTTAAAACTCTTTGATGGTTTTCCAACTTACTCAAGTCAAAATCAAAAACCTTTATAATGATTTAAAAAATCCTGGGTGCCTGGGTGGCACAGACCATTAAGCATCTGTCTTCGGCTCAGGTCATGATAGCAGGTCCTGGGATCGAATCCCACATCAGGCTCCCTGCTCAGCGGGGAGTCTGCTTCTCCCTCTGGCCCTTCCCCTGCTTGTGTGTGTGCACGTGCGCGCTCTCTCTCTCTCTCTCACTCATGCGCACACAAAAATAAAATTAAAAAATATAATAAACAATCCTACAGTCTTTCATTAATATTCCACTACTGTTTCTGCACTGCTCAAGAGTTTTCCCTTTGAACTCTCAGATTACTCTCCCCACTGCTCACCTGGCTCCATGAACATGGCATTCTTACTGTTTCTTGAATTGGCCAAGAATACTCCAGCCTCTGGACTATCTAGAATACAACTCCTCTGAAAATCCATATAGCTAAGGTTTTTTTAAAGCTTGCTTTCTTTTCTTTCTTTTTTTTCTTTCTTTCTTATACATTTATTTGAGAGAGATTGAAAGAAAGCAGGCATAAGCAGGAGGAGCAGACAGAGAGGGAGAGAGAATCTCAAGCAGACTCTGTGCTGAGCATGGAGCCCAACGCAGGGCTTGATCTCATCACCCTAAGATCACGAGTGGAAACCAAGAGTCCAATGCTTACCTGACTATGCCACCCAGGCACCCCTGGCTAAGTTTTTTATTCTATTAATTCTTGGGTCAAATGCCACCTTTTCAAGGTACCCTTCACTTTCCATGTTATTGAAAATTGCAACAATCTTACTGCTAACAGCCTCTCCACTAATTTTCTCTATAGTACATTCACATTCTAACAGATTATGTAATATACTCATTGTTTGATTTTTTTTCTGCTTCCTTCTACTAAAATGTAAACTGTGTAAAGATAAGGATATTTGTCATTTTATTTTATTTATTTTATTTTGCTCATTTTTAACTGATACATCTTTAGGGCATAAAACAAGGCTGGCACAAAGTAGCTAGTCAGTAAATGTGTATTGAATAGATGATAATAGCCTCAAGGCTTCACTGGGATCTGCTTTCAAGATCACAAATTTCTTGGCACAATTGTTTCTTGCAGCCAATTAGACCAAGAGCCCCGGTGTCTTGCCACCTGTTGACTAGGTGTTACCCTCATTTTATAGCTTGTCTTGAGGCTCAGTTTCTTGTTATGTGGGTCCCCCTCATGCTGTTTGCTTTATCAAACCAGCAAGACAAAGTCTCCTGGCAAGACCAATAGTCTAATCTCATATAACATAATCGTATTCTATTGGTTGGAAGCAAGTCACAGGATCCACCAAACACCATGGGAGGGAATTACATAAGGGTTTGATTACCCACAGGCAAAAATAATTGCAGGCCATCTTAGAGTATGTCCTTCACAAATGCAATTAACCAACTGATCTAATTGACATCAGAACGCTTCACCCAATGACAACGGAGTGCACAAGGAATGTTTGCCAAAATTGACCACATATTGGATCATAAAGCAAACCTCAACAAATTTCAAAAGTTTTGAGACATTCAAAGTACATTATTTGACCACAGTGAAATTAAGTTAGAAATCAATAAGAAAGAGAAAACTAGAAATTCCCCCCAACTGCTTGGAAATTAAACAATGCACTTCTAAGTAATGCACGGATTAAAAAAAGAAGAAGAATAGAAATTAGAAAACATTTTAACTAAATGACATGGAAAATAAAATATCAAACCTTGGGGAATGCAGCTAACAATGCTTAGAAGAAAATTTATAGCCTTAAATTCATATTGTAAGGAAGAAGAACAGTTAAAAATAAATGATCCAATCTTTCGTCTCAAGCAGAAAGAAGATCACATACTAAACCCACAGATAGCAGAAGTAATATAATAAAATAATAAAATTTAAAATTAATGTTCAAAAGATAAGGTCAAAAAAATTGATTATCAACTTCTTTAGTTATCAGGAGAATACAACAGTTGCACACACAGTCAGGCACTGCCCCACAGAATGACTAACATTAAAATGACAATACACTGTTGATGAGAGTGAAAATTTTTACAATCACATTGAATCATTTGTTGATAGCATTTACTAAAGTTGAGCATATGCATATGCTATGATCCAGTAATTCCAGTCGTTTAAGTATATAGTCCACAGCAATCTATACGTATGTCCTCTCAAAGACATATACAAGCATCATTTAACAGCACTCTTGAAGTAGTCAGAAATTCAAACAGCCTAAATGTCTTTCAATATTTGAGAAATAAATTATTGCCATGGTCTGAATGCTTGTGTGTCCCCCAAATTCACATGTTGGAATCTTAATGCCCAGTGCGATCGTTTTAAAAGGTGTGGCCTTTGGAAGGTAATGAGGTCACAAGAGCTCATGCTCATGAAAGACAGTAGTGCTCTTCTGAAAGAAATCCCACAGAGTTCCCTAGCCCCTTCCATCATATGAGGATACAAGAAGTCTCCCACCTGGAATAGGGCCCTCACCTGACAATGGTGGTATACCAATCTTTGATTTCTATTCATCAAAATCGTAGGAAATAAATTTCTGTTTTTATAAGCCCCCCAGTCCCTGGTGTTTTGCTATAGCAGCCTGAGCAGATGAAGGCAATTCTGATATATTAACACACCTTTACAGCAATGCAGGAAGAATGGACTAATGTGACACAGAATGGTATGGATTAACATCATGTTCAGAAACACAATGCTGAACAAAGCCAGATACCCAAAGAATACATGCCTTCTATCACTTTTAAAAATATGTATAATTTTATAACATATAATAAGCATTAGAAATAAATACATTTACTTAAAATTTAAAACCAGGCATAACTAATGTATGCTCATGATTTTGTCTTTGGGGAAAGAGAGAAGCTATTTATGGAACAGTTTCTTGCTCTGGGTGATATTTACAAAGGTGAACTTCAATTAATAAAAATTCATTGATCTGTATACATGTCATGTTTGAACTTCCCTATTTATGTAATATGTCAATTAAAATTTAAATTTTTGGCATACATAAAAAGTTTTTAAGAAATCCTTATTGTGAAAACAGATTAAACAGCTAATTCTGCAAAAAATTTCGCAAGTCAAAACACAATGATATACTCTATTTTATTCTCTTCGTTGTTATAGAACTAACTCTAATTTATCATAAAAATATCTAGATTTATGGAAAATAGACAAAAGACATGAATAACTTCTTCATAGAAGAAAATACAGGTTGTTGTTAAACATTTTTTTAAAGATTTATTTATTTATTTTAGAGTGGGAGAGCAGAGGGAGAGGCAGTGAGAAGCTGAAGAAGACTCCGCGCTGAGTACAGAGCCCAACTAGGGGCTCACACTCATGACCCTGAGATCACAACCTGAGCCCAAACAAAGAGTTGGATGCTCATGTTAAATATTTTAATGGATATTCTACCTGATTTATAATAAAAAATAAGCACTAAGATATCATTTGTCAACTCTCATTTTGTTAAAGTTTAAAAGTTTTGGTAACATGTTGTTTTGAGAAGGGTCTGGAGAAACAAACTCTCAAACAGTGTAATCAGTACACTGCATTATGGGACGTCTATCAATAGCAATTAAATAGTCGTCAAAACAACAAATGCATATAAAGAATATGTATTCCAGATACATATTCTCTCCAGAATATATGTATTCTCTGGAGAATCCTAATAAAACTGAATAATGTTGGATATATTATTAATCAATTACTCTTCTGCCATTTCAATGACATGAACTAACTAGCTCAGGATGGGGAAATGAAAGATGAGGATGGGAATATATATATACACACACATATATATGATATGCAATATCTCTATGATATACACATATGTTAAGCAATATCTATATATATTACAGTCCAGGCCTTTGTATGTTGAGTACGATAGTACTGTCACACGTAATTAGTAATTAGTTCTATAGCAATATAGAAAGAGATGTTGCCAAAATGGGCTTATCACAAAAGGAGATGAGACTTGAAATACATAATTAATTGACAATAAAAACTGGATACTGAAGAGACTATGGAATGCAATTCAAGGTAAAGAAAACAACCAAGAGAAAATGCAAACATGGGAATAGAAAACCAAATCCCAGGGCCGTTGTAACCTGCTGGTGTGCTCTCAAGAACGTTTCTTTGAAGGGAACAGTGGGAACGAATAGTGATGCGGTCAGCCAAGACCAGATGACTGAGGTCTTGAGCCCTTGAGTTGAAGTTGGATTTTGCTTTTCAGTTTTGTTTTTGGGATGAAAATGGTTGCTATTAAAATTAACCACCCATCAGGATTTATATCACCAGAAATGAAGAGCTCCATGGCTTCATTTTGCAAAGGATTAACTAATTGGGGTGGCAGGTGAGAATGCCAGTAGAGAACAGCTCTACGTATTCATTAGGACAGTTATTTTGTTGCTTCTGTTCTTGTTTTGACGCAAAATTTCACCCTATTTGGGTGGTCTACCATAAACCTATTTTCCCCACGAGCCCTATTAATTCTAGTGCACCAAATTGCACAACACAAGATGTTCCTGTGGAATCATAGCAGATACACTTACATATCATATATGCATTATATCTTCTTTATAAATTTGAAAAAATTATAAATTCTAAAATTATCTTGCCTCTAGGATATTCCATAAAAAATGACAACCAATGATAATGAGCATAACTGTATTCATGGTTTACGCATCTCAGGAAATATGTAATCATCTAACAGAGGTCTTGAGATGCTTTAATTCAAAAAAGTCAATTAATGTGAAAATTTCCTACATCACAGAGGATGTAGCGTTTGAGTGTATGGTGTTTTTGGTATCTCCAACAGCAGCCACAACTAAATCCAGGTGGATCAGTATGTGAACAGTGGTTTCCCCATTTTGAAGGCTGATAAAGATGAAGTCATATCTATAGGTAAATCAAAGCAGTTTAAAATACACACATATATATATATATACACATATGTGTATATATATATACACACATGTATATGTTGGTCAGAAAACATATACATATGTTTTCTATGTATATGTATATGTTTTCTGACCAACATATCTATCTAACCATATATGAAACATATATATATAAATATGTACATATATATAGAAAACATAGATAGATAGATAGATAGATAGATAGATAGATAGATATAGAGATATATATAGAGATAGAGCTTTTCCAGAACCTCATGTATCAGGATGTGTAATAGATGTCAGCTGAAATGACAGGGTTTAGGATGATGTTCCCGAATTAAAGGGCAGATGCCAGTTTCAAGTGACATGTTTTCTGTAACCTATTGTCTCTCTTTGTTTATCCTTCAGATACAATCTCTAAAGCAACTATTCATCTATTATTTTGGGATAAGGTGTAGAAATATAGCTAGATCTCAAATTTAGTTTGTCATTTGTCTTCTTGAAAGGAGATATTATTTATGTTTATAGTAAGGTATTTGAAATGTCATTTAATAGGAAAACAAATGGCAGGATTCTCATGAGTAAAAAAAAAAAAAAGAAAAAAGAGGCGTTTGGAACTTTGAGTTAGACATTTTTATCTTACCACACTTTAAGCTACATATTTTTATTCTAATTGTAAAAATTATCTCTCTTGATGTATCTTTTCCATTATTTTTTCAAAGAGAATTCATCAGCCGGGTTAATGATGACACAAAATTTTAATATATGCATTAAACATTTAAGTTTTAATATGTTAACATGTCATAAAATGTGAATAATAACAATGTTTTATATATGAAGTGAAAACATATTTTATGTTAGAAATAGTTATAATGCCTGGAAAGTGACTTATATCCATAACAATTTCATTTAAATATTGCTTTTGCTCCCCATCTATCTTAGATGCAATTTTATAGTCCTTTTAAAAAATTCATTTCAGTGTGACCTCTTGGAGGCTGCAACTTAGTGCCTCTAGCCTACATATCCAATTGCACTTGTACTTGCTCCTATTCAATTACCTTTTAACATGCAGAGAGCAGCCAGCATCCAGGTTTGAACTGCATTTACTGTTCCGAAACTCTCCAAGAATTACAACTTTGGTTCAATTCCATTGCAATAAGAAAGAAGGGCAAAAAGGAATCTATCAGCCTACTCAGACGTTAGATCGTACGGATAGTTTTACACATCCGGAGTTTGAGCTCTTACTTGGCCCTAGAATGACTTTAGAAACTTCACTCTGAAAAGCATAGAAATACATTTTTAAAAGGTCTCCTGAAGAATCTCCATAGTTATCACATGGCAACAAAGAGTTGCCCAAGGGAGGAAGGAACCATAATATCACAGAATAGAACCAGACACTTCCCCTTCTTTCAAAGATTACACTTTCAGATAGTACCCTAAGTATCAGTTATTTCATCTGTAAAAATGGATGTTAATTATGGCTTCCTTTATGAAGATGTAATAATAAAGTGAGGAGATATATCAGTACAATGTTTAAAAAAAATCCCAAATTTAAAAAAAGAAAGAAAGAAAGAGAGAAATCCAGGCATTCATACTACAAGGCATCTATCACAAACCTAATAGATTAGGGATTTGCCATACATGCTTTCTATAGGTTAGGGTTTCACCTCTAGTATTTTGCTGATGCCTCTAAAATCTTGGCAGAAACTTACTGTTTTTTGTGTGTACTATAAACCTATCCCAGTAGAGATGGGTCAACATCTAACTGCTGCCTTGCCATGTTGCCTTTCAACAGAGGGGAAAAAATTCATGAAATTTATTCATGAAAACTCACACCAACAGAACTCTGCCAGAATATATTAAGTTTGAATGTTATTAGATTATAAATAACTCAACTGACTACAAAATTCCTTTGACAGATTGCTTTTGGCATTGGCTATAAGCATGGCAGAGAACTTCTTTCTACTATGTCTATTTTAAACTATGTAGATGGGATCTTGGGCAAATAGACTGCATTCTTAGAGACTTATTACAAATATATCAAGTCTTATCAGAACTCTGAAATAAAGAATAATCCATCCTCCCCCATCAAAACTCATAAGCCCCCAAAAGAATCTGATAAACTTGATCACTAATGTACAGTGGTTGGGAAGGATTATTGTGTTTCCTCTCATGGAATGATTTGAACTGTTTTAGAGGACAAAGTCTTTAGCCAAAGAAATGATTTCCTAACCATAGATTTTCATACTTCAGTGACAAGATGTGTGAAGAGAGAATCTTAAGATGAACCACGTCCTGATGTTGTTAGTAACTACCTACCTCAACTGCATGTAATGTAGTTCCTCTGGATATACTTTACTCATGTTCCCTCTCTATAGCTGTGGCTACTTTGGGCTGCACAGTGATTGGATAGAAACATGCATGATGCTGATTCATAGATTTAGTTTGGAAGCCCTGGTATTGCCACTGGACCATGTTAAGTTGTCTTCCCCTAAGAATGCAAGAGTGTTACCCATCAATCTTCTCATCTCATTCCAACTGTTCTCACAAATTTACTAGAGTTCTTTCTCTCTTTATAAATATCTTCTATTTTGGCATGATTCCATCACTAACTGTATCTCAGTAATTTCACATGAATCACTATAGAAAGGATAGACAACAAACCTAGAGAATATGCCCACTCCTGCTTGATTTAACCATAAATGTGAATGTATTCTTTGCTTATAATGGAAGTGAAGCTATTCCATAAATGCCTTGACGGGTTTGTGTCTAGTTCTTCTTTCTTACCCTATACTGCTGCACTCAGGGTCTTTTGTCCATGATGATGATGCATTCAAGAAAGAGGATGTGAAAGGAGACAAGACCTGAGAATATTCTTTTTTTTCCAGAATGTTTTGTAATCCCTGGCTAAAATTAATCATTGTGTTTTATAATGAGACTAAAAATGTCATTGAAATAGCTCAACAGACTTCTTTAGAACATAAAAGATCTATTAAAAATAATAATGTACTTTAACAACTTAAGAGTTGATGAATAAAAACACATGGGTTAAAGTTTTCTTAAAATTGTACTATGATTTCAAAACTAAATGAAAATTAAGTTTGGGAAACATTTATTTGGGAAAATATCAAACCAAAGTTGGACTGATTATTCAAGATATTCAACAGAGTCTAAAATTAAATAAGGAAACTTAATGATATACCTTAATTTTACTAAATTTTGCATATTTACTCAGAGACACCAATAAGCTAAAGCATGAGTATCCCAACCCCACCTTACAGCAGAGGATAGTAAAAGAGCTTAAAATAGCATCATTTCCAATGAATACAAATACAATTAAATTAATTTTATGATTTAGGCTGTAAACACTTCTCATCATCCTAAATGGAAAAGCTCTCATCCATCTATAATTTATTAGCACTTTTTACATTTATTTGCTACTTACCCTTCATTGCCCAGTATTTTTTTGTTGTTTTTTGTTTTGTTTTGTTTTTTATTTTTGTCACGAGCAGGGACATTTCACTGTATCATTACTAGCTCCTATACAGCAGGGCACAAATCCTATACATATTGTGCCTATTTCCACACACAGTATGGTATCAGGTCCATAGTACACCTATAAAGGCAAGATGTATTTTTTTAAAGATCTATTTTCTAAAAATAGATTTCTTTAGTGAAACTTTAGAGAATTTTAATCATACAATAAAATAAAGAGAAATTTTACTGATTTAAATCTAACATTTAAATATTGTATAGAACATTTACATCTAAGATTCATTAAAATATATTTTTTAACTTTAATTGTTCCATGTTAATAAAACCATACTCTGTATTTTATTTAATATAGAAACCATAACCTACCATTTGAAATTTAAAAACTAAAATATTTTCCAGCTTTTGTTCTGGGCTGAATCAATGTCAAATTTTATGAATATCTTGTCCTGAATTTTTGAACTCAGATATTGGTTTTGTGCCACCATCTTTATTTAAAGTCCGAGATAATTCATCTGGAGATATTAGCATTCTATTTTCATTGGAGAACAGGAAATGAGAGAGAAAGGGAAAGAGACAAAGAATTAGGAAGAAGAAAACAAGAGGAGAAGGGAGAGGAAAAGGAAAGAAAGGGAAGAAAAAAGGGAGGGAGGGAGGGAGGATGAAAAGGAGGGAGGGTGGGAGGAAAGAAAGGGAGCAGTAGGGGGCGCCTGGGTGGCTCAGTAAGTTAAGCTTCCAACTCTTGATTTTGGCTCAGGTCATGATCTCAGGACCTTGGGATTGAGCCCCTCATTGGGCTCTGCGCTCAGTGGAGAGTCTGCTTGAGATTCTCTCTCTCCCTCTGCCCCTCCCCCTGCTCATGTGCACACGCTCTCTCTCTTTCTCTCTCATAAATAAATAAATCTTTAAGAAAAAAAGAGAGGGACCAGTAGAGGGAGAGGTGTGATTATTGTCTTTTTTTTGGAGGGAGCTGAAAACCCTTGGGTTTAGACGCTTCTTAATATGGAAGGATTCTTTTTATCTGCTCACATTTTGGGGATGGTAATTGGGGAGAAGGGTCGTAATTCAATGTTCTTTGATTGTTCATTCATTTCTTTCCTTCACTAAAGAAAATAGTAAAGTAGCCCATCCTACTCTCTGAGGGGTTTTATTTTTGTCTTTCTTTTTTAATATCTTCCCTTCCTGCTATTGGAGAAAAATATGCAAAATGTATTGATTTGATTTTTTTAAGTAAAACTGTGTCCTTGTCATATTTGATGTTCTATTGTTATTCCAAGTAGGCATTTTTTAATATTCCCCAAGCCCCCTCATACTGGGATCCAATATCTGTCATGGAGCCTGATGTAGGTGGAAATTCAATGAGTCCTATTTACATAGAATCATTCATTGCAAGTTTTTCTCCTAATAGCAAATATATGCATATTTTCCTCCTGAGTAGAAATCAAAGTGGTTGACTCTTTAATTAGGAGAATTTTTTAACCACATCAAAGTCCTTTCCTATGGATATATTCTGACAGCATAACTATTTTATTCAGACTTTTCTTTGTATTATATATTTATATATATATAATATAAATATATATAAATAAATATATAATATATATATTATATATTTACAGCATTGCAGTTTTATATAAAATTATTTTTAGGTTAACCAAAGGTCTTTGACTATAGAGATTTCATCTCTCATTTAAATAATAAACAGATAATGCCTCTATCAGAGATTCTCCACATGAGAGTAGATTGGAATTTTATTCTGGGGCTCCTCCACTTGCATTGATGAGATGCAGCTAACCTAGTGCTTAGAGAGAAATTTATAGCTTTAAACACCTATATTAGAACACTAAACATCCACCTTAAAAAAATAGAAAAAGAATAGACCAAACCCAAAACAAGAAGAAGAAATAAAATAATAAATATTAGAACAAAAACCAGTGAGATAGAAAGCAGAGAAATAATACAGAAAGTTAATGAAGCCAAAAGTTGATTATTTGACAAGATCAATAAAAATAACAGTACTTTAACTAGAAACATCAAGGAACAAAAGATAACACACAAATTACAAAAATTGGTAATGAAAGAAGGGACATTCCTATAGACCTTAAAGAAATTAAAAGAGTTATAAGTGACCACTAATAGCAACATTATACTGATAAATTAAACAAGTTAGACTAGAGTGACAAACTCCTAGAAAGACATAATCTATTAAAAGTGACTCAAGACAAAACAAGAAATCTTAATAGACATTATAAATAAAAAATTGAATTAGTAATAAAAATATCTGCTTATCAAGAAAACACAAGCTCAGACAGTTTTGCTGAGAAATTCAATCAAACATTTAACGAAGAAATCACAATTCATCATTTTGTTTTTTTAGAAAAATAGAGGAAGAGGAAAGACTCCCCAGCTGATTGCATTAGGTTAGTATTTCCCTGATACTTTAGCCAAAGGAATGCAATACAAATTATGGAACAATATCTCTCATGACAATAGACACAAAATTTCCCAATGTAATATTAGTAAATTGAATCCAGCAATACATTAAAAAGGATTATAAATCTTGACAAAGTGGGATTGACACCAGAAATGCAAGGTTTAATTTAATATAAGAACCCCAAACAAGATAATATGCCCTATTAATGTAATAAATGACAAAAATTACATGAAAATCTCAATAGGCACAGAAAAAGCAAATCCAATACCCATTTATAAATGAAAAATCTCAACAGATAAGAAATTTAAGAAAATTTCCTTAACCTGATAAAGGGCATCTACAAAAGAAACAAAAACAAACAAGCAAAAAAAAAAAAAAATCCTATAGCTAACATCACTCATAGCTGTGAAATTTTAAATGAATTCCCCTAAGATTAGGAACAAAACAAGGATGTTCATTCTCACCACTTCTGCTTAAACTTGTGCAGAAGTTTGTGGCCAGAAGAGGAAGGCACAAAAATAAATTCCAAATTGGAAGGAAGAAGCAGAACTGTCTTATTTGTAGATGACACAATCTTGTATGTAGAAAATCCCAAAGAACACCTTCACCCACACTCAACCCCCCCAAAAAAACTACTAGAACTAATGAACTCAGCAAGGTCACAGGACATTATATATATATATATATATATGTATATATATACAAGAAACATATACATATATATATACATATATATATGTATATATCTACTATTACTAGTACATAGACATAGATATATAGATATTTATGTATATATATAGACATAGATGTATAGACATATCTATACATCTATGTCTATGTACTAGTAATGAACATAGACAAATGAAATTAAGAAAATAATTTCATTCACAAAAGAAATAAAAAGATGAAAATACCTAAGGATAAATTTAACAAAAGAAGTACAAGACTATACAACATTGATAGAGAAATTAAATAAGGTCTGACTAAAGACATTACATGTTCATGAAAAACTCATAGATTATATCAACTTGTGAGAAATATAGATGGTATAAAGGGCACCAATTCAGATAGATGATGTGGAGGTCATGGTAATATGTTAAGGAGCAAGAAGAGTATCATTTCTCATTATTTAAATGCAAGTGCTTCTTTTCTCCTTTTATCTCATTCAATCTACTTTTTAAAATCATTTCTAATATATGATTATTATGAACACACCAGTAAAGGAAATTTACAATATCCTCATTTGTTTTAATGACATCAAGTGAGTTTCATCGAAGTAGAGGTTCTGAAATCGCATGTGTCTGTATTCATATTTTCCCTGTTTTCTCCTTTCTTGACTTGGTCTTTTGGTTAATTTCTTGAGTTGGGACATTACTGGCAGATTTTGTTCTATTTATTAAAAATATTTTCGACTGACTAAGGATGGAAATAGGCATACGCTTAACTCCTGAGAAACTGAGATTTCTAAATTATTTCCAAAAATTGGGAAATCAGATGTTTTTCCAAACTAAGAAGACAACTAAGAACCTTACCTGACCCTGATGAGGCTTCTAAGAATTGAATTACATAAGGAAAAAAAAAAGTCCATATACACCAGAGACATATGCTTGTCATAAATGTGAAAAACATGCAGTTATTCAACCTGAATTAAAATTTTAAATTTTGACACAGTTCATTAATGAAGACACTATGTGTTTTTCAGAAATAATATTTTTTTATCATAGCTATTAGACTTCCAGCTATTTTTTAATAACAATAAATGTATTGTGAGGAAAGTTTTACTTAACTTTTCTTTTGTGTGTATCCTTTTCAGACCATTAGTACCTGCTTCTTGTTAAAAGTAATTAAGAATACTGAGAAAATGCCTTGAGAATAGTAAAATTAGAATAGGATGCTAATAATTAGGATAAAAACAAAGTTTATTTTTATGTCTGTTCTTTTAATGCTAAAGTCACATAAATACGTGGCTGTTAATAATAAGATCTTATTGAATTTTTAATACTTTCCTTCCCTTATTAAACTAGTGATTTCGGGTTTTTTCCTCTTAACATTTAGAAGAGCTAATCTTTTTTTTCTTCTAAAAAATCTTCTCCAAATAACTTCCAATAAACTGCAAGGTTTTTAGTAGAAAGTGTGTTTATGTTCCTGTTCCATGCTCCATTCCTATGAGTGATATCTGGCAGGTAGGTTAGCCTGTCTCCACTTGAGTTTCCAAATCCACAAATTTGTAGCAATGTTATCTCTTTTATTGGGTGATTGTGATAATAAATTTATATATTGCACACAAAACATGTAGAAAGTATAGATTAATAAGCAAAAGTATTACTAGTTAAGTTTAAACTAAGAGAGTTCAAGGAATACACACACACACACACACAGAAATATTATTCAGCCATAAAAAAGAAGAAAATGCTTCCATCTGCAGCAACAGGGATGGAGTATGAGGACATTATGTTAAATAAAATGTCAGACAAAGACAAATACTTTATGAACTCACATATATGTAGAATCTGAAAAAACAAAAACAAACAAACAAAAACAACCCTGATTGGTGATTGCCAAAGGCATAGGGTAGCAGGTGGGGGAAATGGGTGAAGGTGGTCAGAAGGTACAAACTTCCTATTATAAGATAAATAGGTTTGGAATATAATGGATAGAATGGTAGTTGTAGTTAATACTACTGTTTTGTATATATCAAAGCTGTTAAGAGAGTAGCTCTTAAAAGTCCTTATCACAAGAAAAATGTTGTAACTATGTGAGACGATGAATGTTAACTAAACTTTTTTTTTAAAGATTAAAGATTATTTAATTTAAAGATTATTTATTTATTTGACAGAGAGACAGCCAGCGAGAGAGGGAACACAAGCAGGGGGAGTGGGAAAGGAAGAAGCAGGCTCCCAGTGGAGCAGGGAGCCCGATGTGGGGCTCGATCCCAGGACCCTGGGATCACGCCCTGGGCCAAAGGCAGACGCTTAATGACTGAGCCACCCAGGCACCCCAACTACACTAACTAATAATTTTTTTTGTGATAATAATTTTTTATAATATATACATAGATAAATCATCATGTTGTACACATTCGATTTATACAATGATATATGTCAATTATATCTCAATAAAGCTGGGGGAGAAAGCTGTTGCTATCTCACATGAGTGGCCATTTTATAATTTAAAAACATGATTCTGACAATAAAAAATGAATCATATGGTAGTTAATTGTTTATTTTTCTGATTTCTTTTTCACTTGATCTAGTTCAAAATGATGGATTTTTTTTATACATACCTTGGGACCACATGAGTTGCCTTCTCAAAAGTTCTCAGACATTCTATGTTACTCTAAATGTTTAATTCAAAATTATAATCTTGGGCTTGAAAATTCTAATTTAATCCATTTCACTCCATCCAAACAGTTTAAATCATAGCATTTCCACATCTTGTTATCCTGAAATTCCCTGTGTCTCAGTTGTCTCATCTGTAAAACAGATTAAAATGGTTCATCCTTTGGATTGGTTTCAAGGGCCATACTTAGATACTATGTATCTCAACACAATACTTAGCACATACCAAATGTTTAGTGACTTTTTTTTCACCAAACAAGGTTTTTTTTTCTCTTTTTTTCATTGTTCTTTTCTCTTTCTCCTTCCTCCTTCTTTTCTTTCTCTCATAGATCACCTTTTATTCTCTTCTATTCTATAAGCCTTTTATTCCAAATCTGCTGGGGGGGTTCGTTCTTTCTTTCTTTCTTCCTTTCTTTCTTTCTTTCTTTCTTTCTTCTTTTCTTTTTTTCTTTTAGTTTCTTGGGCCGTCAGTCATTTACCAAGTGCCTTTCAATGCCTCTTGTTGTGATAATTCTTGGTGAGAAAAAAATAGACCTAACTCTAACCTCTCTAACTTTTAGAAGAGGTCTAGCTTTCTAACTTCATACAGATTATATGAAGGAGGAGGCAGATATTCATTAAATCAAAATGCAAACATGCAAGATTACCCCTGTGACAAGAGCTACAAGAGAGAGGTACAATCATATTCTGAGAACACATAATAGGGAAAACTGACCTAGTCAAAGAATTGAAGCAGGTTTTCCTGAGCAAGAGACACTTGCCCAGAGTACTGAAGGATGATTTAGAATCAAGTAGGTGAAAATTCAGGAGAAGAACTTTCAAGGGAAGGCAATGATTCACGCAAAAAGGACCATGGGGAAGAAAAGAGCATGCATAATGTGAAGGATCAAAACAGCCAGCATAGCTAGAGCCCAGCAGAGGAAGAACATGGACAGAGTATCTGGAGAAAGCATGGTAGGCCACACCCAGGAATTTGCTTTCTCTTAGGACAATGGGAGGCTAAAAAACTGGCATGGATTTTTTTTTTTTTTTTAGACACTCGTACATGTTGAAGACTCTTATTTTCATAATGGACTGGAGGGGAACCAGGGTGTATGCAGACAGACAACTTGGAAGCCCACTACAGTCAACTTTGAGGAAGATATTGAAAATGTGGTCTAGAGTAGAGTACTGCAGATGGCCAGAGCTATAGGGGAAGGAAAAATCAATGATGTTTGTTGATGAATTTAGGGAAGGAAGATAACAAAGAGAACTCAAGATTTTTGGCTTGGATTGTAAGATGGAGGTGTGTTTCGAGGAGCATGGAGTGGGAGATCAAGGAAATATAAATTAGTTTGAACTGGAGAATTTTATTGATTTTAGATGACTTTGAATCTCAAAAAGAAAAGGTTAAGAAGGCAGTTGGATGTATGGGTCCATAAATCAGAGGATATCTAGGCTGGAATTCTACATTTGTATGTTATCTATATATATATTGCAATTAAAATCACAGATATGCTTGAAGACAATAAAAAATAAATTATACAATAAAAAAAGATAATCATCAGGATCAGTACTTCATGCCCAAGGTAGATGAGGCTGACCTTGAAAAGGAGACAGAAATGAGCATCAAAAAGGTAGGAAGTAAAACCTGGAAATGGTAGGCTCTATATGCCAACGGAAGAAAAATAATTAAAAAAAAAAAGTCAAAACATTGAATGAAGTTGAGAACTCTTGTACAAAAACGACTGGAAATCTCAGATCCTGTGACTAGGATATCAGTGTGAAGATTAATGAAAATGATTTCAGTGGTTTATAAACAAATCCATATTGAATTAGAATGAGTAATAGAGACAATGACAAAAAAATTCTTTTGAGAAGTTTGGTTGTGAACAGAGAGAATAGAGAAGAAATTTACCAGAAGGAGATAAGATGCCTAGAGATTATTTATTATTAGTGTTTTATGAAGGGGACATGAGCACATTGAAAAGCCAGTGGGAGAGCTCCAGTTGAGAGAGAATGAGAAAGAGAGAAAGAGATAGGACAGGGAGAGACAGAGACACAGGTGGAGTTTGAATATATGAAAGAGAGATGACTTGCTTATAATTTAAGATCTCTGAGGATGGAATACACAGCACAGATGAAGAAATTAGCCTAAGGTAGTAAGAATGACCTTTTTAAATTTTAGCAAGAAGGATATGAAGTAATAATAAGACTTGCCCACACATAACTATTGGAGACATTTACAAACATATAAAACATTAACATTTCTCCATCTGGGCTGCTCTTACTAAGTGTAACACTGTCGTGACAAATTTTCTAAAAGTTGGTTTTGAAGGGGCGCCTGGGTGGCTCCGTGGGCTAAGCATCTGCCTTCGGCTCAGATCATGATCCCAGGGTTCTGGGATAGAGCCTCACATGGGGTTCCCTGCTCAGCGGGGAACCTGCTTCTCCCCCTCCCTCTGCTGCTCCTCTTGTTTGTGGTCTCTCGCTCTCTCTTGCTCTACCTTTCAAATAAATAAATAAATAAATAAATAAATAAATAAATAAATAAAATTTTAAGAAAGAAAGTAAAAAAATTGGTCTTGAAGAAGTCTAGGGAAGCCTGAGATCTATAGCAGAAGTGTAAGTGAGAGAATGTGAGTCTGTAATCATCTTTGCCTTCAACAAAGACATAGGGAATGAGACTCAAGACATTCATGTATTCATAGAAAATTGGGACATAGGTGGGTAAACAGAGCAATTTAATTAGCATGATCCTCTAGGTAGAAGTACATGGTCTATTTGTGTTGGGTTAATGAACTCTTCCAGGGCACTGAATAGAACCATGGTGTCTTCAAAGGACTCATTGACCTCACAGGGATGAGCACTTTTCTATCAGAGAGCTCTTTATTTACCAATCTTTACACTCTGCAGGAGAAGGCCACATGTTTATGAGGTATCAGCTTCCCCATAGGTAAAGGAAGTGTTTTTCACAGGTTTCGCCCTGATACACACAACAAACATGACAATTTCTAGTAGAATTGTTTTTCTCCCTGCACATAGCAAAGTGGTGGTGCTACACAGCATTGTTTAATTTTATCAGGGTAACACAGATAGAAAATAATTGCAATTTTCTATACAAGGTGACATCTCTGAACTACATTTGGTGTTACTCCGTATGGAAGATGTGTGGTTGATGTCAGAGTAGGGGTGATCGAGTGGTTGGTGACTTATTCATCTGTATAGTTGCTGTTTTTTCTAGAGATGAGACACAACAATCCTTGTTTGACACCCGTCTGAGCATTCATACAGATAATAAGCATTTGTGAGTCCTTACTGTATGCTCAGATGATAAGCAAATATTACTGTGTGCCATGATGAAAGAGGGCAAGAAAAACAAGACATAACTAAATGCTTAATCATTTATGTTAATTGTGGTAACACAAGCATCTGGTTTTATTTGAAGTGTTCTATTTTCTGAGTACAAGCCAAGACAGATAGAAGAACCAAGAGAAAAACGTACTATTCCCCCCCCTTAATTTATTTAATAATTATCCATGGCTCTCCTATTTCTGTCTTCTTTGTGAGTATAGGAGCTATCTTTCCCAGCCTTGGAAATTAGAGACAATGTCCGTCTCTGGTACAAGGGACAGGCATGCTTGCAGTCTCATAGGATATTCAGATTTCTTGAGTTTGGGTTCCTCAGCTATGACGCAAACCCACTATGTGTGGGGGAGCCAACAGGGTCCTTCAGTGTCATCTCTGTAGGATTTGGGATGCAGGGGCAATCAGCACAAACATGACCCTCATGCTGTTTGCTGTGCTGTGAGTCATAAGGTTTTTTGTCTCTGACCCAAGAGTCTTGTATCTTCTGCCAGGAGCCATGAAACTATGGCAGGCTAACTTGTTAGTTTGCAAGTAGGGTGAAAATCTCCAAGACCTCATAGTCTCCAAGTTCTGCATAGTCCTTTGTTTAGACAGTTTACAAGTTTCCTTCCTAAGAGTAAACAGGTAAATCATTCAGAGTTTCTGCCTTTCAGAAGAAAGTTGTGTGAACAATTTGACAGAACAGGCCTATAGTAGAACCCAGATGATCTTGATGCATTCTGGGGGTGGACTGTGTCTTCCAACTTCCGCCATGTTTGGAGGCCACAGTTAGTGAGATATAGAAATAAGAAGGCCTGGAAAATTCAAACTACAGATAAATCCTTTGTATTGTGTGAAATGTTTAACATCAGTCTTATGGAACTTTGCTTAAAAATCATCTTGGTATTCGATTTTGTTGGCTTACATTAGCATGTAAAAGCAGAGCTGTATCTAAATGCTAATAATATTGTTAATATTGTTACCTTCCTTTTGTTTCTTTTGTATATGTTGTTTAGACCCTAAAGCCTTAAAGAAACCATGGGAATGTTTCTTCCACCATTCTTGACTAGCATGGTGCATTGCCAAAAGACTTCAGGTCACAAGTGAAAAAAAAAAAAAAAACATCTAAATTGACTGCATCTTTTCTTATTGCTCAACAACTGTCAAACAATGGAGAAATTTGTTTTGGATGAAGCACTAACATTCCTCCTTCCATCCTCATCCCCTTTCCACACAGTCTGCAGTTTTTCAGCTGACCACTGATTGATGTCAATATGAAAATTCTCAGACAGAAGACAAGAAATATGTCATGGGTTTTTTTAGTTCTCCAAGCTTCTGATAAGGACCAGAGCCAGCAATTACACACACTTAGCCCTATTCTCCTCATATGAATACAGAGAAAGCAGAACCTCTTTGGGGTTATAAGAAAAACTACTCTATTCCTCACACAAAATGACCAGGACCCAACAACTTATTAAAAAAAAAAAGCATGGTCCAGGGCATGTGAGGACAAAGAGGAGTGGGAAGGTATTTCTCGGTTGTTACTCTGTGTTCTTTCATAACTGGGACAAGACCTCAAGCTTGCAAAGTAGCTGGGCACACTGGGGACAGCTGGTATACAGGAACCAATTCAGTCCCATCAGAGCAAAGCAGCCCCATCCATCATTTATTCAACACGTATTTTCAAGTGTGGGCAATGTGATTGCACTGTTGTAGTGCCTGCTTTGTTGTAGGTTTTGGGGGAAGACTGTTACACAAATGAAGGACCTGGCCCTCCCTAAGTAGATAGTCAAGTGGTGATGACAGATAATGAGGATCTAACATGTGCTATTGAAATTTAAAAGAAAGCAAGCTGACCTTGTCTAAGGGTTAAGTATGGATCTATGTAGAGTTCCTAGAAGTGACATAAAAACTGAGAACTGAAAGAATAGGCATTAAACAAAGAACAAAATGAGAGGAAAATAAGATTTATGATGCGAAAACCCTGAAGCAAAAGGTCCAGCATGATTGGATTATGGAAACAGAAGAGAGTAGTTTATAATGAGACTGAGGAGGTATGCAGGGGGCTAGATAAAGAGCCTTTTAGGCTATAGTAAGGATTCGATTAAGGCTAATAAAAATCTTTTTCTTCACAGTCTGTGTTTGTAAAAATAACCCTCACTGTAGTGTGAATTAAAAATTGAGGTGAGCAAGAGTAGGTGTGGGGAGACCAGTTTTATAAGAGACTAGGAAACAGCTGATGCTGGGTTACACCAAAAGAAAGATAATGGAAATAATTATGGGTTGATTTACTAATAAGTAAGATCATATTTCAAAATACCCAGAGAGACGAGGAAAAAGCATTTTGTGTTTTTTTTTTTTTTTAAGTCAATAAATAAAGAAATCAAAGACTCATTAATCTGGAATCCAGGAACTATTTATGGAGAACACACCCCAGATTAGCAACTTCTTAAAGTCTCTTCTTTATATTTACCTACAACAACTTCTAAATGTCCAAATATTATTTCTTAGTTATCTGTTACTGAAATAATATATATTCCGTATGGAAAAAAATGAACATATAGAAAAGTAGAAAAATAATCCATGTTTTTGTTACTAAAAGAAAAACAATATTGACATTTAGTATTTCTTTCCACCAGAATTTTTTATATAAATTATTATCATACTAGGCACATTACCTTGAAATGCATTTTCTTCACAGATTACAAGATAATCAATTATATTTTATTTTAGATTATGTTATATAGGTTTAGATTATATCTAAAATGAATTTAAGTGACTAGCAATCAAATTTTTTAAAGCCTTCCAATTTTTTTAAGACCTGATTTTATTTTTGATACAGATGCTTCAAATGGAAACCCATTATTTCAGAATTAATTGAAGTCATTGTGAAATAAAATATTTGAATTTATACCATGCCTGTCTATTATATTTGGTATCCACTTTGTTATGGAAAATGCAAAAATACTGCTCTTTTCTTCTGGCCTATATTTTTCTCTATAATATGGAACTTATAATTCTTTTTTTTTTTTTTAAGATTTTATTTATTTATTCGACAGAGATAGAGACAGCCAGAGAGAGAGAGAACACAAGCAGGGGGAGTGGGAAAGGAAGAAGCAGGCTCATAGCGGAAGAGCCTGATGTGGGGCTCGATCCCAGAACTCCAGGATCACGCCCTGAGCCGAAGGCAGACGCTTAACTGCTGTGCCACCCAGGCGCCCCGGAACTTATAATTCTTAAACACCTGTGTAGTGGATATCTCTTGCCCAATTGATTACAGAGTCTACCTCCCAACAACCCATGGGATTATAATTAGATACCTAATTTATGAAAAAAAAATTTCAGTAATTAAGCATTTATGTAATTAGCAAGTGATTTCTATAGATAAAGCCATTTATTTTACATACTTTATATGTAGCAAACAAATACAGGACATAGCTCTTTGGTTTAATGTTCAAATTTTACCTCTCATTGTGAACAATAGAACCTGGACTGAATAGGCCTATGATTGAACCCAAGGTGTCCTTGGCACCCTCTGGGAAGATCCAGGGTATAAAGTAGATTAGAGTTCCAGAAGCAAAGAAAAAAAAAAACAAGTCACTAACTTATGTGAGGACAGACTCCAAAACTTTTGAGACAATCTAAAACATCTACTCAAAGAATGAGCAAAAAGCTGAGAATTCTGAAGAAGCAAGGCTTCTATAAACTGAATCAGCAGCAACAAGGTCAAAAACGTTATTCTGGACAGTTAACAAGGAGTGGAACCAGGAGAATTATTTTAAGAGATTCATCCCAGGCACGTGAAGCTCTAACATAGTTAGGGAGGAAACCAGTTTATATACCACGCTCACCAACATCACCACTCCTAATCAAAGTATTTTCTTCTTGTTAGTTTTGCTATTGTGGGAAAAACTCTCGTTTTCTGTATTATACTTATTTTATATTTTCTTTTGTTTTACTTTTGTAGGTGTGCTATGATCAAATAAACTTAGGAGTCAGAAAAGCTAAGTTCATAGTCCAATATTGCCAATTACTAGTTCTCAGCACATTATTTCAACTAATTTATGGTTTAATTTATTCATCTATAATGTGGAGCTAACAACACAAAGAGTACCATACAGATGTCAATAAAATCTAATATCATGGCCCAGCAATTATTTATTTTGTGTTTTTTAAAAAAACCAACAAAACTGCATTTCATTTAACTTTCTATATTATGAAATAAAACAAAGACATTATTTTACAAGGTTTATAATAATTAAAACAGTAAATATGGGTATCATAGAAGGTCTATTGTTTTAGAGAGACTAAATAAGAGAAAGTATATGCTGATATAACATCACTTTTGTGTTTAAAATAGTGGGTTATGAGCCATTCCCTTCACGTAGATAGATGTAATGCTTAAATTTAGGACAATAGAACAAATACGTAACTTAATATGATCCCCATTTAGTCCAACCATTAATAAATTTGATGCACTTTCTCCCTATCTTAGTATTTTATTGCTTCATAACAAATTACCACAAACTTAAGGACTTAAGACAAAACTATTATCTCATAGTTTCATGGGTTAAGAATCCAGGTACAGGCTAGGTGGGTTCTTTCCACAGGGTCTTACCAGACTGACATTAAGGTATTATCTGGAGCCCAAAGTCCTCCTCCAACCACACTGGTTGTTCACAGAATTCAGTTCCTTGAGGTTGTAGGACTGAGGTCCTTTGGTTTGTTTTGTTGTTGTTGTTGTTGTTGTTGTTGTTTTGCTGGCTATCTGCTAAAGGTCATTCCCAGCTCCTGAGGCTGCTCTCATAATTTGACAGTTTACTTCATAAAAGCCAGCAGGGGAATCTTCCTCCATCTGAGACTAAGAAAGAGACTTACATAACCTGATGCAATCATGGGAGTGACTATCCTGACATATTCACAGATTCTGTCCATACTCAAGGGAAGGTGAATATGTGGCATGTATACAAGGGGGCAGAAACTTGGGGAGGCATTTAAGAATTCTGCTGACCACACTTCTTACCTCCTTATCATGTTATATGGTAATTTACACAATGAGAATGCCCCTAAAAGGCTAAGAAACAAAGTTGTAACAAACCAAAAGGACCACACCATGTAACAAGTAGCTCAACAGCCTTCCCTCCATTGGCAAAACAACTTGAAACCTTACTAATGAGAGCACTTTATGATGGATATGGATTAGTCCTGACATCAGGAAATGATTTTGTTTCTGTTTACATCTGGCCAGATTTTGGTGTAAATTAGAAAAGAGCACCCCACCCTAACGGAACAGAGCACAGCATCTCTGTCAGCCTCCATCCACTTTCCTGGCTGAGCATCCTTGTGCTAAAACAGTCCACACGTCAGCAGGGAGGCCCTGTTACTGCAGGGAGCTCTGAGTGTGGAGCCAGCAGCACCAGCTCTTCCTTTGAAGTGACATGACCCAGGCCTGGCCATTTTATCTTTTTAAAGCACAGATTGCTCATCTCTAAAAAGGGAATAGTAATGGTTTCCCTACCAAAAAGTGGATTATTTTAGGGATCAAAGAGATAACACATATTGAAGGACCATCAACTATAAGATGTCATAAGCATGTAGTATGATATACTTTGGCCAGGCACAGGGCTAGGCTGAACCAGAGAAAATGGCCATTTTATAGGTCAAAACAGTTGGGTTGAGTCTCAGCCACTTCCTCTAAATCAACATAAAGGTGTAATTTTTTAAATGCTACTTATTCCTAGGGAATATCAGTAAATATCGCTTGAAAAATTATCTTGTGGATCTCTTCTATCACCAGAAGTCTCTATAAGGGTTAGGATTGTAATATTTATAGCTCAGAAAGAAATCTTTTCTGGTAAAGGAGGGGAAAAATCTGTGTCCTCTGGAGTTTTTAAACCGTACCATCATAAGAATTATTAAAAGAGTATCCCTGGGAGGCAGTCCAAGATGGCAGCATAGAAAGATCCTAAACTCACCTACTCCCATGGACACACCAAATATATAGCTACTTGTGGAATAATTCCCTCTAACAAAAACCCGAAAACTACCTGAACAACTCCTCCACAACAGAGAATAAAAGGGTCTGTAGGAGGGACAGAGATGGTCTTGCTAAAAACCCACTCTGGCATGGTGACCCATAATTGAGAGGGATCTCACAAAGCAGGAGTTAGTTCCTTAGGAGCAGGACGTTTGTGTCCTGTGGCATTCACCCCAACCCTTGGAACCTGCACGGGAGAGATGAGTTCCCCAAATGTCTAGCTTTGAAGAACCGAGGGACTTATGTCCGGGAGACCCAAATGGCTATGGAGGATTGAGATAGAACTCTTTAAGGGATTGCAGGCAGTCTCACTCACCACAGGGCTCCACATAAAAGCAGCAGTTGGAAAAGTGCCTAGACTATTTCTGAAGGAGACCCATTTGCTAATATTACTGAGGCTGCTTGAGGGGTAAGGCCCCCTGGGACTCTCTACCTGGCTAGCTCAGGCAAGCAAATGCAATTCTTGTCATCTCCTCCTGCCTGGCTAAATCCAGAGGCATGTCCTACCCCTGTGTTCTCCTGCTGCTGCACTAAAGCCAGTGGGCACAGGGACTAACTGAGGAGTCTCCTTGATGGCCTGGCTCTGGTGGCCATGGTGGGGGCATAGATCGTGTTTCTGTGTCCCATGGGACTGTAACAACCAGAATGACTGTTCTGAGCAGGCTACCACCCCCAGGGTCCCACGCAGACTGCAAACTGAAATACACTCCTAGTCTTGCTGTGAAAAAGGCCTATTAACTTATCCTGGAGCTTCAGCCTGAGGGGCAGACCTCAGGTTTCCCGCCCATAGAGGCTACAGACGTGCTCTTAGCGAATGTAGACTGGGGCTGCCAATTTTTGGTAGAGGGTGAGTGAAATAGGTTAATGGGGTGAAGAGGCACAAACTTCCAATTATAAAATAAATAAGTCACAGGATATAATGTAAAGCATGGTGACTACAGTCAATAATACATAGTATATACTTGAAAATTGCCAAAGACTAAATCCTCAAAGTTCTCATCACAAGAAAAAAAACACACTTTGTATGGTGACAGATGGTAATTAGACTTATTTAGCAGTGTCTACAAATATCAAATCATTATGTTATACACCTGAAACTAAGAAAAAGAATATTTCCAAAAGAATTCTGAGTGAACACCCTAACAATAGTTAAAATAATGCTGCAGACTTTGTTTTGGTAATTTTTAAATATTGGAATTGAATTTTTATGCTCATAAATAATGGTAGTATCCTAAGGCTCTCTATAATGAAGGGTGTGGTTTGCAGAAACCAAACATCAGTTTCAATGTGCAACTGGTTGAATTGTAGAACTGTCTACTGTTGGTAGCTATTGGCAGGATAACCCAGGGAAACTCAGGTCCTCAGCTGAACTGGGGGACTCTAACTCTCCTGATTACTTACTGGTGAGGAGGGAGATAAGACTTCTGTTTCTTCTCCTTAGGTCTGGAAATGATCTCAGAGTTCCACCTTACCAATATCATGCTTTTGATTTTCCATATTTTTTAGGGTAAGATATTAATGATACAACTTTGAACATATTTTAAACCAATTTTCATATCATTGTAAGTGGTGCATTTGTAACTGGATCACTTTGTTTTTTTGCATTTTTGTTCATGTTTAGGTTTGGGAAAAGATATCCCAGGAAGACTGAAAGGTAGAACACCATACGCTAAGGCAGATTTTTCAAAATTAAAGACTAACGTATAATGACAACATTCAAAATAAAATTTTCTATTAAGCTAAAGTAAAAAAAGAATTTGTTGATAGTCCTTAATATTTTCAAAGGACTCCAAACCTCATGAAATTGAGAGTAAACAAGCAGAGTCTCAGGAGTATTCCTTGGTAAAAGGAAAGGTTTGAAGTCACATCTAAAAGTATTGGTGGGGAGTTTCTAAACATCAGCTATTTGCTCAACTGCAACTTCAACAGAATCATTTTAGTTTTAAAGAAATGAAAAATGATAATGTCCTGGGTGGAGCCGGAGGGTAGCCTTCATAGTGGCACAGAAATGGTAAGATACACCTTCTGAATCAAGACCATAAGGGAAGACACGTCATCCCTCACTGGCTGGCAGCAGGCTGGGCAGGGCTACAGGCAGACATGAAAAATTAGGAGAGACTATAGAGGCCAGAGAACAGTCATTGTCACAAGAGTGGGATCCACCAGCAACTGATATAATGTTATATGGCAATTTTACCTCAATAAAATAAAAAAGAATCTTTCCAAAATAATTCTTAGTGAACACACTAATGAATAAAATAATGCTACAGACCTTGTTTTGATAATCTTTTTAAAAAATTAAACTGATTTTTCTTATGCTCATGACCTGCCTAATCAGGGGGCTCAGCTGATGATAGAAGTGGGGTGCACAGGACAGTCAGGGTGCCCTGGACCCTCAGAGGCACTCTGCTTACCTTCTCTTGGGGACTAGTTGGCCACAAGATCATACTTTTTTTTTATTGCAGACATTTATTGTATTTTTGTTCATTTCAAATATGTATTGATCTCTTGTATGAGATTTAAGGCAGAGAAAAAATACATGTCCTAGGATGGCAGGTAGTAAACAGCAAGGCTATTAACTGAACAGACATGTAGATGGTGAAATTCACCCTGGTTTCTACCATGGAGACCTCACCCCAGGTGAGAGGTCTTGCTTTCAGGGCACAGCTGAACAATGGGGGGTAGGCGGAGAAGGGCTCCCTGGGACAATCTGAGCGTTAATGAAGAGAATAACAAGCTTGGGAGACGGCAGGACTCCTCTAGAAACCTACCAACCCTTCCTCCAGCTGAGACTCTGAGGCAGGACCCCCAGTGGGCTGCTGAAAATGGGAGACTTTTTGTTTGTTTGTTTTATTTTTTAAATTTAAATTCAATTAATTAACATATAATATTTTATTTATTTCAAGGGTACAGGTCTGTGATTCATCAGGCTTGTATAATACCCAGTGCTCATGCTTTTCCTAGTTGAGATGGGTTTAACAACTTATATTTTATAACTTGATTTGGTTGTATGTTTCATACAATCTTTTGTTTTTATTTTTCTTCCTTTGACCTAATCTTCCTGTCTTGGAGCCTTGAATATTTTCTTGCTTGTACTCCGATGTCCTGACTTTAGCTTTCCTCGAAACACAAGAAGACAAACAAGGAAAAGCAGGAAACAGCTTTCTGAAAATAATGATTGTACTTATTTCTGATCACTTTACTTTTTTTCCCCCCAGACCGCATGGCTTAGATTCAACTTCACCACTCAGATACAGAAATCTATACTGAAGTTTGTTCCAGTCATTAAGTTATTGCCCCTTCTGAGGGCCAAAGCCACCCTTCTTTGTGCTGCTCTGGGAGGTGAGGTGGGGACTCTGCACCTCACATCTGCTTTGCAAGCTGGTTTCTTGTTAGACTCTGGGATGGGGATTCCAGAAGGAGGTGGCAAGGCTGGGTGGAGAGAGAGGACTTCTCTTTTCTGTGTCTTTCTCGTGGGCTCCCTGGGGCTCTGCTGTCTGCTTGTTGTCTCTGTGACCTCACGTCATGAAGCCCTGGCAGGGCCTTCCTGCAGAAACGAAATTCAAATCAAAACCACATTGAGATACCACCTTACGCCAGTTAGAATGGCAAAAATTGACAAGGCAAGTAACAACAAATGTTGGAGAGGATATGGAGAAAGGGGCTCCCTCTTACACTGTTGGTGGGAATGCAAGTTGGTACAGCCACTCTGGAAAACAGTGTGGAGGTCCCTTAAAAAGTTAAAAATTGAGCTACCCTATGATCCAGCAATTGCACTACAGGGTATTTACCCCAAAGATACAGACATAGTGAAGAGAAGGGCCATATGCACCCCAATGTTCATAGCAGCATTGGCCACAATAGCTAAACTGTGGAAGGAGCCGAGATGCCCTTCAACAGATGACTGGATTAAGAAGATGTGGTCCATATATACAATGGAATATTACTCAGCCATCAGAAAGAACGATTACCCAACATTTGCAGCAAGATGGACGGGACTAGAGGAGATTATGCTAAGTGAAATAAGTCAAGCAGAGAAAGACAATTATCATATGGTTTCTCTCATCTATGGAACATAAATAGCAGGGAGATTGGTAGGAGAGAAAGGGAAGAATGAAGGGGGGGTAAACAGAAGGGGGAATGAACCATGACAGACTATGGACTCTGGGAAACAAACTGAGGGCTTCAGAGGGGAGGGGGGTGGGGGAATGGGATAGGCTGGTGATGGGTATTAAGGAGGGCACGTATCACATGGAGCACTGGGTGTTATATGCAAGTAATGAATCATGAAACTTTACATCAAAAACGAGGGATGTACTGTATGGTGACTAACATAACATAATAAAAAATGATTATTAAAAAAAACAAACGGCTACATCTAGTTTGTGGTTTCTAGGACAGTAAAAGAACCATCTGCTTCCTTAGAGGCTCGCAAGCTTTCCTCATTCCTACTTCCTGCTTTCCCCCCTCAGCCCTAGGGGTGGTAGGTGCTTCCAGAATCCATACCTCTGTAATATCTTTGTTTTTCATCTTTTCAGTTACCTCATTAACAATTTTATAGCTAGCTATCCACTCTTCACATTAAATGCACTCATAGCTGATCTGGGTTCTGCCTCTTGACCACTTCCTACAGATTTTATAATTTTCAAATCCATATTCTACTTCTTCCTTCTGATGTATATTTTTCTCAGTCCTCTTTTTTTGTTTATCTACTGTTGGTAAGAAGGGTGGTGAATATTAGCTCTAAAAGTTTTGTGGGCACATGTTGTATTTTTAGGGGGAAACTACAAAAAATAATGCAAATTTAGAAAAAGCTTCCAAACAGGGAGAGAGGGGAGAGAACAAAGGACTAAAACAAATGTGGAAAGTTTAATGGGAAGGTGGAAACAATGATTTTTCTTTAATAAAATGATAGTATAATAAAAATAAAATAATAGGAAGAAATTAAATGTTATCAATTTTGCTATTAATTATAAATAAATTCTATTTGCCTTCTAAATGGTAGAAATCCACAATCTGAGGAAAACTTCATCATTCTCTTTAACTTAGCTATTAATTTATGAGTTGTTTACTAGATAAGCATCTAAAACGTAATGACCCATAAAGTTAAATAGATTCATGTTCACCATCATTCTTAGAGGGAGTAGTGTATCATTGTATCATTTTGATACATTTATTTTCTCTTTATAATCTGTATTTTATCATCAAGAATTCATAGACACGGTGCTCTTGTATTTTTAGCTAAATTTCTTTTTAAATAACTGCAGATTCATGCAATTTAAGTTCTTCTTGATTTATACGTTTGTGTTCGTGTGCGCATCTTACATAAGTGAACACAAACAGTTCCTGCATTATAGTGGCCTCAAAAAACAAACTCCAGTGTTTAATAAATTTTTTTTTAAATCTCATCACTCAAGTATGGTGGTAAGAAGAAATCAATCAATGACTTTGGTTAATATTATAGTTCCCTAATATTCACCAGGCTTTTACCAATGTTATCAAGCTCCGAGTTAAAAACTTCACATGGATTATCTTACTCATAACGAAAACTGCGTGAGGTAGATATTGTGATCATTACCTGCATTACAGTAAGTCTTTCTAAGGAGTTTCAGTAAGATTAAGTAACACGTTCCAGACCACAGAGCTAGCAAGAGCAGAAATGGGGTTTGACCCCAGGAAGTTTACACCCTTAAATTTTGCCTTACCTGGATTCAGATCTTTACTGGGGGTAAGGAGTGTGTCCCTTGAGTCTAATATGATGTTTGCAATTGAAAAGAGCAAACCTGAAGAGATCAGTCAAACTCAGAGGGTCACATTTAGTTAATTTTCTGCAGCCATACTCCTTTGCTACCATTGTTTATAAATACATGATAGATAGATAGATAGATAGATAGATAGATAGATAGATAGATAGATAGATAGATAGATAGATAGATGATAGATAGATGATAGATAGATAATAGATATGGATATGGATATAGATACATATATAAATGGATATATACACACACACACATATATATATAAATTAATTTTTATTTCTTAGAAAACTGTAAGTAGTTGACTCATTGTATTGTTTTCTTCTTGTTTTATCTTTGCATTTTTGTGCTGTGATAGCTCAGAAGTATTGAGGACACAAAATGTCTATGAGCCCAGGTCGAGTCCACTCACTCAGTGCCCCATAAAAAGAGGCTCGGCTATTTTTTACTCTACAATAGACATGTTCAACGGTCACAAACAGCACCTGGCACCCACCCATCAAGGAAATCCCCTTTCTCAAAAGCTTGACCTTTTGACTTCCAAAGACTAGGACAAGGTCCACTGTGCTTTACAGATACAGAGCTATGATTAGAACCCTGTTGGCTTACCTGTTAAATGTTCAGAGTTGCTGCAAGGACACCAAAATGAAGACGTACACAAATATTGACATAGGTCCTAGAAATTGAAAGTACACGAACACAAGAGAAATGCAAAGCCTTTCTTGAAAACGACAAACCACAGATGCATTATAAATTTCAACCCTTGGTATGTCTTAACTTGCCCCTTTACTTAACCTTCTGCAGAGCATTGCGTATTTCAAACCAATATCACTTGAAATGCATTAGAACCATCACCTGGTAATTGTCTTCTCTGGAAGATAACGTTTCTTGGTAAATAAACATTGGGTCCTAAGGAGTAGCTATTTTTAGAAAGAATTCAGGAGAGAGAATTAATGCGGTGATAATAAGGGGTAAAAGTCCAGGAAATGAATACAATGTGTCAAAGAATTCACACAAGTGTTTTCTGTCTTTGGGGATGAGATGAGTTGGGAGGAGAAAGATTGTCATTGGCCTTTAGTGCTTTGTTGCTGAGTAAGTGAAAATAAATGGAAAATGCGGTTCTTCCAATTTCAAACTGTTACAATATGGTTACTTTCATGCCCTACAGAGAATTCCTGAAGGCACAAACCCAGTCACAAATCGGTACACATCAGCATTTTGCATAAAAGGAAAACATCCATATCTGACTCAAGCAACGATGAAATCAATACAGAAACATTTCCAGAGAAGTCCTGCAGGTTTTTTTATGCATTAACAGCTAGTATATCGTGCAAAAAAATCTTCTGACTGTTTAATAAATCAACTTTAGATCCACAATCCCTAAACTTCCATGATTTTCTTTATCATCGCCTAGAGAGCACCCTGCAGACATTAAGTTGCATTTTTTTCCCCTACTGTTTCTACCCTTATTAGATGGTTTATCTCTCTGCTGGTTTTTTGATGGGTTTGAATACAGGGGTTAAATTCATATCTTAGAGTCTTTCTACCACAGCCTCCTCCAAGGCCTGCAGAATTTCATAAAAAAAAAAAAAAAAAAAAAAGAGCATCTGACCAACTCCAGAGCCAAAATGCTGTCCTCAGCTCTCTGGCTTACCTAAACCCCTCTGTCAATAAAATTATGCCCATTCACATAATTGCATTTTATTTTATTTACCACTGAATGTCTGAAATACCGGCATGAGTCAAACAATTATTTAGACACTCCAAAAAGCATACTTGAAAAGGATTTTATGAGTATATTAAATAAAGATAACATTTAAATAACTTCAGGAAATTTTGAATAGTATTTAACATTTTGTTGGTGCAGAAATCTATCACCTTGCATGTTATTAAAAAATTAATTTGATGCTTTTAACAAAATGGAAATATCCATATGATGTGTGATTGGTACGTTGTGAGGATGCTAGTATTGGATAAGAAGGGGGAAATATTTTCCTCTTAATAACTTAGCAGTCGTTGTCATCTAGGCAGAACAAAGAAATCAATCAATCAGCATGGTTTATTTTGGTTAGAATCATCAGATTTTAGGTTAGACCCCTTTGCTATGCAATACCCAAACCTATTGTGATGCCAATCATATTGTTTCTATTGAAGACACCCATGTACTTCTCTGATTGTGCCTCAGTCTTTTCACCTGTAAATTGGGAATAATACTGGCTGTTTTTAGGGCATATATGAATTAACACTTAAACTCATGCTTTGGTCCACACGTAGCATATAGTCAGTACACAATATATTTAGCTATTAGCATCCCCAGTGCCTCATTAGATTGTAAATCCTTAAGAGTTTATATTGGGAGTTTATGAATTGCCAACCACCTAAACTAGGATTTGTTAAATTTTTTGATACTTAAGAACTTGTGAAATGCCTACAAAATTTTACAATAGGCAAATAGCTCCATTTCATGATCAGTTTAGATAATATTTAAATATATAAAAACATGTACTTAAAACACACACACACACACACACACACACACACACACACACACACACGTATATTACGTAACCAAATAGGGCCATAAAGAAATTCTCCAAACAAGCAGCTGAGATGAGGAGAGTGGCCAGAAAGCTTTCATAGAGCATTGGAGTGAAAGGCAGTCAGCCCAGCACCAACCCAGAGAATGAACATTTCGTGTTTAGCATCCTCTGCCTCTCATTTCCTAGCATCCTAGGAGAGGAAGAGGAAGGCTGGCCAGTGTTCCCTTATAGCTACCTTTTTACTCATGAAAAGCAGCACTCAGGGACTTTTTATGAAGAAAGACTCAATGTTCTTTCCACCTAGTCTTTTGAGCCTCTTGGTTTTGGGAAGTGTTTTTCCTAGAGCCTCACAAGCTTGTGAAATAGTGCCAGACAAATCGAGATTTGAATCCTCCCCCTGGCGTTAGCCAGTTATGTTTTCTTCAACAGGACACATAATGAACTGAATACTCCCCTCCTAAATGAGGACAGTAATGTCCAGCTCGCAGGGTTGTAAGGATCAGAAGTAAGTGTCTATGACACCTGTCACAACAGGCATTCAACAGAAGGTGGTTATGATTATTATTAACATCACTGTTACTTTTATGTTTTGCTTATTGTCTTACAGTTCCTATATAGTCCAGAAGGGGGAAAAATAGGCCTGTAATTATGTTTTCTTTGTTTGAAAGCATTTATTGACAGGTTATTATGTGCTGGGTATCTGTTGGGCACTAATATTTCAGTGAACAAGATGATTGCAACCACTGCTCTCATGGGCGTTATTATTAGCTACCAAACAGTTGGTATTGGATAATTAAGTGTGACAATTCTGCAGAGCAAAAGTTCAACATGGGCAAAAGCATGAGGCAGGGAAAATTGGAGTAGAGTCGGTGAGAGCTGGGAATGAGATGGTCGGTAGGGCGGGGGTGCAAGAAGGTCCTTCAGGAGCTGGCAGAGGGCTGAGGGATGTTCTATTTCTGTGCCTCATCTCTGAAATGGGGAGAAAGATAGCACCCACCAACTAGGACTGCTCTGAGGATTAAATAGTGCTAGAGGCCTCCTGAGAGAGTTCTTGTAAAGATTAAATGAATATATGGGAAGCCCTTCGAACAGTACATTTTACACAAAAGTGTTATGGATATTAGCTGTGATGGTGATGATGATGATGATGGTGATGAGAATGTACGGGGGCGGGGGGTAAGCTGTAGGAATGGAGGTTAGTATGTGTCAAGAAAGTGAAGGTCCTTACCTACTGCAGTAACGTTAGTAAAAGCTTTCCCTAAAAGCAGGGAAACTGGATGTTTCAAAATGAATGTGCCTCTACCAAGGCAGGTCGTGGGGTGGAGAGATAGGGGAAGGGCATTCAAGGCAGAGTGATGTATTTTGGTAGCTGCCCAGAGGTCCATGCTGCTAGTCAGCACAGTCTGACGGAATTTTTTTTTTTTAAAGATTTTATTTATTTAACAGAGAGAGACACAGTGAGAGAAGAACACAAGCAGGGGGAGTGGGAGAGGGAGAAGCAGGCTTCCCACTGAGCAGAGAGCCCTATGTGGGGCTCGATCCCAGGACCCTGGAATCATGACCTGAGCCAAAGGCAGATGCTTAATGACTGAGCCACCCAGGCGCTCCCGACGGAAATTCTGAAGTAAGTATTTTGATTTTGTTTCGTAGCCACATTTTTTAAAGAGTGGAAAGAAAAAAAGTGAAATCAATGTTAATAATATATTTCATTTAACCCAGTATGTCAGAAATGCCAACATGTTCACATTTCAATATGTTAATATAAGCACATTAAAGAGATGCTTTACATTGTTTTGTTCATACTAAACCTTTGAAATCTTGCACATGTTATACTTAGAGCACATTTCACTTTGGACTAGTCACATTTCAAGAGTTAAATGTACATGTGGCTAATGGCTACCATATTTGGCAATGCAAGGCTAGACAGTCATTTACTGCCTTTTCTTTCAGCCTAGGGAATTCGTACCTTATCCTAGTTGGGTAGATAAACAATGGGACAGCAGAGATGTAATGACTCAGTTTACCTCTTAGAAAGTTCACCTACTGCTGCAGGTGTAGGAGGATGAAGTGGGAGAAGTAGGTCAACAAAGCCCATAAACCAGACGCCCATCATGGTGGTTGCCCAGCCGAGGACGTGGGAGCTGGAATGAAGTTGCAGCAGTGGGGATGGAGAGGAGATGAAGTCAAAGAATGGTAAGGAAGCCAAGTGCACTGGGTTGGGTGACAGAGTGCACGTGAAGCTGGGGAGGAAAGGATGTGAGAAGAAGAGGCGGGTTTCTGAAGTTCATGCCTGAGTGTCTGGGGTAGTGGTGGTCACTCAGTCAGAGAAAGATGGGGTAATGACTTTTAACTGTACACTTTAACCATAAACAGAGGCTGGCTTTTTGTGCAAAAGCAAAGTCCTGCTATAGATTAGCACTCCTCAAAAACATTATTTGCCACAAAGTAAGAATGCATCTTAATCATCTCCTCAATCAAAGTTTTAAACTCAGACTAAAATCTCTTTTATTAGGACATACTTCTTTTATTTCCCATTTAAGCCAATGGACATGTGGAGTCTTTAGTCATTAGCGAGTTGTTACAAGGCACCAAAGCATGAATTCTGCAGGCAGAATGTCTGGATTGCAATGTCAACCCTGCCACTTACTATGTAACCTTGGACATTGCTGAATTTCTACGTGCCTCAGTTTCCTCAGCTGTGACAAGGAGTTAGTGCTACCAGTAAGCCCATAGGTTGGTAAAATGTTCGGAATGATTCCTAGCTTATAGGAACAGACATAAATGTCTGTTAAATAAACATGTTTTAGGCAACCTGACAGAATTTGTCCTCTTTGAAAATAAGGTGACTTATATCTTCATTGTCTAAAGCATTTACATTTTATTTGCATCTAGAGATTTTAAAAATGCTATTTCAAATTAATCCCAAATATTTTCATTGAAGTGATTAGTCAAAAAGTACTTGTTTTTATTTATTTTTATTTTATTTATTTTTATGTTTTTTAAAGATTTTATTTATTTGTTTATTTGAAAGAGCACAGGCGCGAGGGGCAGGAGAGGGAGAGAGAGAATCCCAAGGAGACTCTGTGCTGAGCGCAGAGCCCCGTCATGGGGCTCGATCCCACAACCCTGAGATCATGACCTGAGCCCAAATCAAGAGTCAGACCCTTAGCTGACTGAGCCACCCAGGTACCCCAAGAGTATATGATTTTAAATCCTATTTTTTTCTCCTGAATATGGGCTATGGTCACAGCAAAGAACTTCTACTGACAGGTAATTCTTCAACATTTTTTAAAACGTTTAGTAAAGAACAATAAAAAAAAAAGTGAAAAAAAAGAGGATTTTCCATTTAAAAAACATTTTTTCATGTATTTTCCTTATTTCTTTCTCTGGAATTGAAATGTTCATTTTCATCCTTTAGTTCTTTTTTTTTTTTTTAAGATTTTATTTATTTATTTGACAGAGATAGAGACAGCCAGCGAGAGAGGGAACACAAGCAGGGGGAGTGGGAGAGGAAGAAGCAGGCTCCCAGTGGAAGAGCCTGATGTGGGGCTCGATCCCAGGACTCCGGGATCACGCCCTGAGCCGAAGGCAGATGCTTAATGACTGAGCCACCCAGGCGCCCCTCATCCTTTAGTTCTTGAGAGAATAAAAGCATTTATAAAAGAAAGCCTGGCTTAATTTGTATTTTGTTTTGTTTTATTAAATACCCATTACGTTCTATATGAAATACCTCAAGACAATAAAACCAGGAATTTAAAAAAATCTAAGAACCATTTCAGGATATTGTGTTCTTAATTCTATATTATAATGGCATCTAATATGTGCCAGACTCCATATTAAATAGTTTATAAAAGTGCGGGAATATCACACTGTGCAGGTTGAAGTGTGGTCAATTCTATTTGGGGTGAGTAAGTTAGGGAACAAAAGAACACCCACACACTTCAGAGGAGCTGTGTCTCTCAAGATGATTGTGCATTTTCTGTAGGGGTTGGAGGGGGAGAGGCTGGGTTTTCTGGATAGACAGAGCCTGTAACCATGGAAAAAGATAAAAATACGGCAAACTCTGTGAGCTGGTAGCTGAGTGGGCTATTGGGGGGCAGGTTTGTAATTATAGGGCAATATAGTTAGTGCTGGATAGATGGAACATCCCATATTTTAGAAGGAAAGAGGTAAGAGATACTTAGACTCCTTGAGAAAACTACAGAAAGTCTCACATAGAAGGAGACATTCCCTAACATTAAAATTTTTCAATCTCTCATGCTTAAAGCCAACATGAGCTCCGAAGAAGTCGATGCATTAAATAGTCACATCACTTTACTTTCCCATAGGGTCTTAGGGAATAAATCCCTGCAGAATCCTTTCCCTTTGTTTTCCTATGAATTCTCTGATGTTGGAATTTTCTAGGTGCAGGAGTTGCCCACGTTTATTTTATTTAGGAAACCATATGCCTTTTGAGTGTCACAAATAGAGATAGTTTTCCTGTCTGCTCCCATGTCTGAGAGAGGAAGAGCAGGGAGAAAGCCAAGGGCGAGCTGTTTCAGGTTACAGACTCAAACCACCCAACTGAGGCAGATGACATCGCACAGGGAAGAATCATATTTCTATTATCTGTGGGGATGAAAGGATGGAAGGAGAGAGCTAAAAGGAGGCTTCTGATTTGCCTTTGGTTTATTTTGGAGACCTCAGACTCCGTTGGTTTTAGGTGCCATCTTGACTCAGATCACTCACTCTATCTCTTCCTGTGTTCCCCTTGTACCTCACCTAGTCAGGAGAACACTTCAGTGGCTTCATTTTCCAAGGAGCTTCCCTGTTGGGCATGTAATTTTAATCCGGTCATAAAACCATGATCAGTGATGCCATTTGCATCATAGGTAAACCAGATAGCCTGTACAATGTGTGGAGACAGGGCGGTAGGCATCACTACTATTTATATCCCTCCTCGAAACAACTGGCCCTGGCAGGTAGTTCCAAATCTGTAAACACATACAGCAAGTTATTTGTTTCTTAAACGAATTTACATCCAAATTTGAAAAGAGTCGCATTTTAGTGTAAATAGATAAATGATTTTTGAACATAGTTCTATCAGAGAACTCCACCACAAAATATTACAATTCATTCATCTTTAAATTAAAAGCAGCAAAGGTAGCAGCAAGCCCATTGGACCAGAAACCAAGAATCCTGGGTTCTCTGTGTGATCCTGAGTAAGTCACTTGACCTCATCCATGAAATGGGAGGATGAGCTTGCTATTTCCTAAGCTTGCCTTCAGTTCTGCCATTATGTAAGTAAAATATCTAGATATCAGGTAACTTGGGTAGTTGCCAATTTTTCATGCTGTAAATCCAGTAGGATTATTATAAATATAAGGTGTCTCAAATTGGGAAAAGGAATCAGTGATATCATTTTAGATCTGCTAATTTAGTAACCTAATTTATAAACCTAACCAATTATTAATGATGACTTTAGGGTTTTTGTAGGATTATGGTAATAAGTTAAATGAAATTCTGCTAACTTAGGATCTTACATTTTTATATAAACATTTTTGGCATATCTTATCTGCTTTATGATCTATCATTGACAACTTAATCCAATTACAACAAGAAATAGTTGGCTCCTTAAAATATGCATTTAAGAACCTAAATCAGGGTCTTGGCACCAAAAATTAGGTATGTGAGGAATCAAGTACTAATATGAAGTTCTAAATATAGAAATTTGTTCACTAATAAGGTCTAGGGCTTGAAAATTAGGCCAGCATTGTGCTTTACAAGCTAAATAACCACAGTTAAAACTAAAATTGGGAACTTTGGACAAACATTTAGATGCTGCTGCTTTGAAGTCCAGAAAAGTAATATGAATAACTGCAAACGAATGTCACATTGATTTTATTTGGATTAATTACCAACATTTTAGTGTGCTTTTCTTTTTATATATACAGTACTTTGAGTAATAGTCTTTGAATGGTTATTGAATTCTCTTGCTTAGTTTGTAAGTATAGAAAAGTTTTGTTTTTTTAATTAGCTGTATATTTTGTTATTTTTATAAAGAGAAACAATTTCTGGCTAGTATTTTAGGTTAATAAGTGATGATATTTCTTAGCAAAATTTTATCTGTATAGATCACAAAAATTGCATATATAGGGAACAGGTTATTTGCTTTTAGAAAAGGAGAAATATTTAGAATTTTAGTCAAAGCTGCAAACTTTCATGATTGAAAAATATAAGAATTACATTGTTTACACCCAAAATCTTCAACCACTAGAGTAAATTATAATTGAAGTAGACCCATTTCGAATCAGAAATATCTGTATATAAATCAGGGCTCTCCTACTTTCTTATTATTTATTTTTAAGTGCATTTAATTTCTTTGAGCATGTTTTCCATCTGTAAAATGGCTTAATGTTTATATAATTGTTGAGAATATTAGGAAAGTAATGTGTGCAAGGGCCTACCAAAATCCTGGCATATAGAGATGTTCAACATAGTGTATCTTCTGATTAGGACTCTACTATTTGCCAATAATAATAGACCCCTACTAGTAACTTCTCACAATAATACCCAAGAGCCCTGATTGATGTTTCATATTGAAAACATATCCCTAATTCAGTTTGATCTATACCATCTATGTACCTTACCTGAGTCCTTGGCTTAAATGCTTAACACTTGGGCCTCACTTTACCATATCAACTTCTGCCCCAACGTTGTTTCACTGAGCCTAACAGGACCCTCTCGAGAGAAAACTGGGCATTTCTGTCCAGTTAATGGGAATCATAGTTTGCAAACAAGTTAGTGATGGTGTTGTTTGGGGGATGTTAGCTGCCAAATACCATTTAAGATATACTTTTCATTTGCTCTGAAAAAGCCACATTGCTTTGAAATCCCTTCCAGATTTCTTTAAATGAAATCCAGAATATGTTAAATTAGAACCATTCCTTAAAGATACTGATTACACACTGATCTGTTAGCAAAGTATGCAAATTAAGCCAACTTTGAGATTTGTAAAAAAAGCATAATAATTTCAAATAATTATCTAATAATAAAAGGAACCACCTCAATGCACCTTTGCTTATCAACTAGATAGACGAGTCTAAGTACTTACTGTATTTCAGAATTGCATGCGCATGGTGTATGGCCAGAAAGCGACCAGCTCCCGTGCATGGCTCACAGTCCTACTCGAGCAGGGTGCAGGGTGTTCTCCACTTTGGAATTTGCTCTCCATTGAGTTAGACAAGCTACAGCCTGGTGACCCTGGAGCATGGGGCAAGGCCCATTTATTTACTCAGGATTCTGCCTCGGGGGCTGGACTATTGAATGAGTGATATGGTGTTTGAGACACAGTGGAAGGTACAGCCTAATCCATTTTATCAATATGTTCACGATTCTCTTTGTGCTTCTGTGCTTTGTTATTTTAGGTGTTAGTTATTAGGACCCCAAAGATGTGCATATTTCAATCGCTGTGTTCTTTCGCAAGAGCAGACTTGAACACCATATGCTTCCATTAAATGAGAGAAAGCATCTTCTTATGTACTCGTTCTTTCCTATCTGTTAAGTGAGATGGCCTGCTTTTCAGGGTCACGGGTGTTTGGTGCCCTTATTTTTCTCTTCTATTCTGGTAGATATCTGAAACACCTAAAATTCCACTACAGAATGAAAACTTGCTTTTGACAAATCATATCCCGACGTTTGCTTTTGGATAGCGTGGCATTCTGAATCTGGCACGAGTTCTCAGTCATTGACATAAAACTGGGAAAAGGATTGTTTTTGAAGGTCCCCTTCTGATAGAAGCACATCTGCATAGGGTGGTACTTATTTCCAAATATAACTTTGCATCAATTAAGCTCAAAATTAAGTATGCATTTTCAGCAAAGTACTGAAATTTGGGTTTTGAAAAGACCCAATGAAAATCTTGATGATTTAAGAACGTTTTTTCATAGTTTTACCAGGAGAAATGGTAGTTAATATGACTCTCATTTCATAGAGAATAGGGAAAAGGATTCTCCTTTTTCTTAAGTTAAATGAGTTAGTGGAGGCCACCAAAAGTGAGCCCCAGTGCTTGTGAGGGTCATAATTCCTAAGGGTACAACTTTCAATTCTGATTAAGGACAATGGCCTAAAAATAAATTAGAACAATCCCTAAAATGTTACATATGAAAAATATTTTAAATCTTTATGAGTTCTTTTTACATTGAAAACACAATGCATAATTGTACAATTCTATTTGAGGAAGGGGATTAAGCCATTTTCTAAAATTTATTTTACTCCTTTGTGACTTGAAAGGATTTCCTTAATATGATTTAATTTTGATTTTGGCAATTAAACCTTCTATATAATAAAAAGGCAGTGGCTGTTCATAAAAGAGAGTAAGTGTTACAAGGGATATAACCTTTGGAAGTTTTTGAGTCTAGAAGTTAACATAATAAAAAACTACAGTCTAAAACGGAGGCTATGTAAATGTGATACTATGGTCCTTAAGTATATAAATGACTTTCCTACGCAGTATTTACTTTTGCCTTGCTCCTATATATATCATGCAAATATATATTTACCTTTAAGAATATATACCTTGGAACTTTTACTTTGGTTCTTTAAAAATATACATTAAGTAAGTTATCTGTATTCATAAATGTATATTAGCACTGCCAGAATTAACCTGCTATGTATTATTTAAATAGATAGTCTATACTTCTATGAAGACTGGGTTTGCTACTTGCACCACTTTAAATATCCAGGTCAGAAGAAAAACAAAATAAAATAATGCCCTCCCCTAAATTATACAAACTGAAACCCATATGCTTTCAAGCTGAATGACTTTTCCCCATTAAGGTCAAGCGTAGTTCGTAGAAGAAATGCTCTGTTATATTTTTAAGGTGCTGTTTTAGAAAGAAAATAATTTTATTCAGTCGATATCCACAGGATGCAACATGATATTCTGTTTTAAAACCCTCTAAAAATCTCTCCACCAATCTCAAAATCAATTACTGAAGCTTGTCCACTTGGTCACAGGTTAGTTGTCCTGTTTGCAATGTGGCTGGACGACATTCTTATTCCCACTTATAAGGTAAGATAGAATATCCAGATCTTTCTAAGGACTTTTGTCTTTCAGTGGCTTTACATATGGGGGTAGAGAGTTGGAAGAGGTAAGGGCATGGGTGCATTTAGATCTATTTGTTAATTTAACCATCTTCATTGGAATCTTAAAATCTGCTACAGCTAAGTGTTTGTGAGATTGTATGATTTTTTACACAGATCTATTTCATTCCGAGCAAAATCTTGCAAATGTGTAAAATGCATCGAAAACTGTCCCATCTTCCTCTTTCCCTTCCCTTCTTTTCATATACCCATAAACGACCCAGTTTATGAGCATGCAAGCTGATATGCTCCTTTCTGGTTTTTATTCCTCTTTAGAAAAGGTAGACCACAAACGCATTAGCATAGACAAACTGCTGGAATCAGTAAAGTTTGAAGCTGACACACTTATAGAGTCCTGCTTGCCAAAAATAGGATTTCATTTGTACTGTCATTTTTTCCCCTGAACCAGTTTTGCCAATGCTATAGGAAATGCCAACTTTGGGCATGCAGGATTGGGGAACACGACGTTTCAGTAGATGGCGCTTCAACACAGCCCACCTGCTCCAGGGCGTGCGTGTGCACTCAACTTTCTCATACCTGAGGTGCACGGGAGACCCTTGGCCCAGTTCGCTCACGGTTCAGCTAGATTGTTGTCTCCGCTACTCACTACCCCAAACGCAGCGGAAACATCTGAACAGCAGAACTGTTAGTATAATCCTTGGTCGTTATTTGAACACACACACACATTCATACATACTTATACTAGCTCTACTTCTAAAGTTAAAAACCAGAGAAAATCTTCACATTTCAATGGTAGCTCAGGAATTTCAGCTTCACTTTTCTTTATTCTTTGATTGAGTTATTGGTTTATATTGCATTTGCATATATGTATGTCATTGTTTTTTTTTCTCCCTTAAAACACAAGATTGCAATATTTTTGCAACGTTTATTCTTAGAGGAAAAAAAATAGACCTTTCCTTTTTCAAATCATTTTACTATTTAAATACGTGAAAGGATAGATGAAAATGCCAGCAGCTCTTTTTTTTTTTTTTTAATTCAGTAAAAGGAAGCATCTGCAGCAGTGTTCCCAACATGTCTATAAATTGACATAAACCAGGATGATTAAGTGGACGATGAGCCACGTGTCATTGACAAACAGGAACAGAGATGCCTGGAGTGAAATGTACTAGAAGGGGTTTCACGGCACCAAGGAAGCTCCCTATGGTCCATTGACCTGAAGATCTCTGCAAACTTCATTCCAAGAAAAGACAAGGGAAGGGATAGGGATACTTTAGCAACGACTAGCCACTCTCAAAAATATGAGAAACTGATAACTATTCAATTTTTCCCCCGAGTTATTGCCCAACATTCAGAGTTTGGAATATCATTACAGATATTTTAGATTTTGTGTAATTTGCTCGTGTTTTCTTAAACTCTTCTAACTATACATTAAATAGATTTTCCCTTTGAAAATATGGTGATATTAGGAAAATACCCCCTGCTTCTTCTTTATAAACTCTTTGCCTTTCAGTCTGCTGTTTTCATATAAATTGAATTAAAATATACCTTTTAAGATATTGGATAGGACAGAAAATGAATATAAAATAACTTGCACAACTGTTATTTAATGTATTATATTGATATACAAACTAAATTTATATATAAAGTAATAACATTTATAATTGATGTGAGATACACTAATTAAATGAATGAAATAAAAAAATAAAAAGAAAGTTTTTGTTTCTCCTAGATCACCATTGTTTGTTCTATAATTCCTAGAAACATAAAAAAAAAAAAATTAACGGAACAGATACATTTTGGGTTCTATCACATTAAAAACAACTTTCAGAGAATGAAAGATAATAACATAAAGCATAGTAATATAATGAGTTTAAAATAATCATTGATTCATATTGAACATGACTTTTACCTCTTTGAAAAGGCCAATAGAACAAAAAATAGCGTCAGCTGTCTTCTTTCTTTTTTATATATTTCTCAATAGAATGATTACTGATTTAAAAGAAACAAACTCAAATTCAATTTTGAAAATCCCTCTTTCCTCAAAATCACAGCCGCGATGTTAGTTTCAGATTCTCTTCTTAAGAAACCTCTCTGCCTTATGTGTGTCTGTTTGACTTTAATACTCATTCTCTGTTTCTGTATATTTTTAACACAGCATCCTGAAGGACGAGAAGAAAAGAGGCCCTCTAAGATTTCACATCTTTGCTATTAGAATATATTGACATCCCTTGCTTCATTGACTTTTTATTACAGTCCTGAGGTTAAAAAAAAAAAAAGAAGAAGAAGACGAAGAAGAAGAAGATTGCCAGTGTCAGCTCAGCTCTTTTTCTAGGGTTCCGAGGGAAGATTTCTGGCATTTCCTCTTTGCTTTCAATTTTGTGGATTTTTTTTTTCCCCGCTCCATCTTTTTTTCTTCTATAGAAGGTAGAAAAACAAACTTGAAGGTTTAGTTTTTTTTTTTCCTTTTCCAAAGGTTTCATGTCACAAAATGCCAACATAAAGGATAGCCTTGCACCGAGCCCCCTTTGCCACTCTGCCTCCACTGCGGCCCTGGCATCTGTCAGAGAGGAACGCTCCAATCTGGGCTCCCTGCTGAGCTGAGATGGGGCTGCCTCCCCCAGCACAGGGCCACACCGCTCCGGAGCCAAAACACGGGACCATCTGATGCGAGTCTGGCCTAATGAAAGTCCAGCATGGGGCTAAATGAGTTTCCACCACTGCTGGGTGAGGGGCTAATGATAAAACAGCTCCCTGGGCTCACTGCTGCTGTTGGTATCTTTGTCGGGGCATATGGCAGTTGGCTGAGTGCCTTACTTGTGCGATTTCCTATCGGATTTATCCTGAGAACGTGTGTTGTATTCTTGCTTTCTCTCGTCCCCTCTCTGTCTCTCTTTGGCCTCTTTCCTGGCTCTTCTGTACTCTGATGTCTCGGTGGGATTGCTGGGTCACATACAGTTACTTTCCGAAGTGTATGTGAAACTTTTTTTTTTTTTAATTGTGGATAGAAAAGCAGAAAAATGGAAGAGAGAAGGATATCGACTGTCACAGCCAGTGGGTGGTTCTGTTTCCTTTGGAGCATAGTCGCTAAAGGCATAAATTTCACAGAACCAGAGGAACAATCAGCTTGAAACTTGTTGAATACAGGGTTGCTAATTAAAAACTCCTCCTTTACGGTGCGCTTCCCCCCTCCACACCCCCTCCACCTCACCCTTACCCAACCTCCTGTGCAAGCACTTAGGATATTTTAAGATATGGTGAATGAGTGGTTTCCGAATTTTTTTTTTCATTAAAAAATTTTTAAGTCAATAGTTACTTTCCTTTATTGATTATCCTTATTCTTAAAACATCTGAAGAAGAGGACAAATTTGGAAGATTCTAATTTATGGGTGCACTGCAGAGATAATTTCTGGTGTCCTGGATACACTGTTCTTTGATATATGGAGATTCGCATCACAATCTGAATGGCTATGTGGAAATGCCCACAATAAAAATAAAGCACCCATCTGAATCCTTAAAATGTTACAAAAATGTATATTTTACTCTTTTAACATTTACAAGCTCATGAAACATAAATAAATACTTTGATGCCAATTCTTACATTTTAATATTGCCTGCATATAATTGTAGCTGAATTTGATTTGTTCCGATCTGTGATTTGTTCTCAGATCCTTTCTTACTGCTGTTATTAAATTACATGGAGGCTTAATGTAATGGTGTATTTTATCCTTTACACAAGAAAGGAGCACATCTAGTAGCAACAAGGTGGAGAAGCTCCTACAGCTTAGATAGTTTCATATTTAAAGTCCCAGTTTTTGGTTCTTTTTACCAAGGTATCTCCTTTTTTTTGTCTGTATGGTGGCTTTGGTCACTGTCATTCAACTTCCATTCCTGCCAGAAAACTAGGACTTCAATACAGTATATGTGAAATTTGCATAGCTTCAAGGAATAGCCCATTCTTATCTAAATATAAGTGATCCTTTCATAAACTTGTGCTGAGAAATTCTAAATGAAATCTTTTCAAAAATCACATGCTTCTCACTGAATGAACCCGTGTGTGCGAGGTGGTTCCACATGGGTTCCAGGTGATCCCCCGTGCGGGCCACGCGGTCAGTGATGGAGTCGAAATGAGATTGTTTTCTTGTAAATGGCATGGTGCAGAAATACCATCACATTCCACGTGCTGTATGCCCCATTTTAATTTATTCCCATGACAAAAACTCCATTAATATAATTTTGGAACAAAGTGAAAATGATAGGAATTTTCTGTGTCACTGAAAAACTAAGCCGCTTTCTTCTTAAGGAAATACCGCTTTAAAAAGCTCAAGAACATTCAGTGTCTAATTTACAACATTTCTGCTTGGTGCAAACAGTATTCGCAAAGTATTTTCAAGTCCGCAGGATGAAAATAAATTACAGCATTTCCCTGTATTTTTAGAGGGCACTTCGTAGGCTGTCCAGAGTGTTATAAAATGTACATTGCTTTCTTGGTTTCCTCTCCTAAATGTGTTAGACTTTTTCATATGCGTGTACTTTTTGAGGCTTGCCATGAGCCAAACAAAGCCGCGTCTCTCATTTGGCAGTTACAATTATGTATTCCTATACAGTTCCTTGTCTCCGGATAAATGTGAGATAACATGGAAGAGTAAAAAGACTAGGGGACTGGGTCACCTGGGTGGCTCAGTCTGTTGAGTATCTCTGACTTTTGATGTCAGCTCACGTCTTGATCTCAGGGTTGTGAGTTCAAGCCGTGCTTCGGGCTCCATGACCAGGGGGAGGGGAAGCCTACTTAAAAATAATAACAAAAATAAATAAATAAATAATTGTAGGGGCGCCTGGGTGGCACAGCGGTTAAGCGTCTGCCTTTGGCTCAGGGCGTAATTCCGGTGTTATGGGATCGAGCCCCACATCAGGCTCCTCCACTATGAGCCTGCTTCTTCCTCTCCCGCTCCCCCTGCTTGTGTTCCCTCTCTCGCTGGCTGTCTCTATCTCTGTCAAATAAATAAATAAAATCTTTAAAAATAAATAAATAAATAAATAAATAAATAAATAAATAAATAAATAAAAGTTTTAAAAAATAGTGGACTAAAAGCCAAGAACCCTGAATAGTCATCACAATTCTTCCAACCTCATAGAACACGGCCCTTTCTATTTAAAAATTATAACAGCCCTTAATTTACCCAGTCAATTATGTGCCCAACGCTTTGTTCCTCCACGATCTCATTTAATCATCACAGCCACCCTGGGATGTATGCATCAGCATCCTCGTTTCAAACCAGCACTGAGGTTTAGAGAATTATAGACTCGTGGACACACTGTCTCCCAGTAAGGCGGACAGCAGAGCTTCAAACTTCTACACTTTAAACCTCGAAATCTTCAAAAGGGATTCTCGTGCCAGTTTTAAACGTGTTTATTCTCTGCGAGTCACAATTTGGGGCTAGAAAAGTTGGGGTTTAGTCTGGAACGTTTCCGGTTTTTCTCTCAGCTATGAAATTCTGAGCCTGCCGTGGTTTGTACTTACTCCTTTCTCAGCATCATGAAGTGAGTGAGGCTGTCATTGTGTGGAAGTCTCATCCAAGGCACAGGATGGACCCACGCAGGCTTACAGAGGAGGCATAAGGGAGAGGTCAGCCACCAATCACCAAGGGACTGATATCTTTGATAGTGTAATCATTAGTACTGAAAACGTCTAGAATAATTTGGGATCTTTTTAGCTATGGATGCTTTTTAAGTTATCCACGATTTAATAAATTAGCCTATCTGGGAAAAAAGACAATCTAGAAAAGAAAAGATCCTAGCTTTTGTAGTTTATACCAGCTTCTCCTGATTAGACCATTTACCTCCATAGTACTCGCTTAATATATGAAAAGTGCTTCTATAGTTACAGATCAAATCAGTAGATTTAAAAGGAACCATGGCTTTTCTTTCAGTAAAAGCCTGTTTTTATATCCCCTGACTAAACACTTAGTTTCTTAAAACATCTTTGTGGTAAAACTGCTGGACAGAAAATTACAAAGCCCTATTTGTAGTTAATCTTTTTTCCTCTTACTAAGATACTTCTTGATAGTTTCTGAAAATGTACTTTATTTGAGACTTGATGTATCTTTAGTGTGTTTCGGCCATCAATATGGAGAATTAAAATGTGGATTTATATTTTCTTAAATTGGAAGAAGAAAACAGCCCCAAAAGTTCACACTTGGCTACATCTGTAATTCATTATAATGCATACACACACACAAACACACACACACACATATATGTACATTATACACGTACACATAGATTATATGTGTGTGTGTGTGTGCACGCGTGCATACATAGAAACTTGGCCAGGTTTTACCTGATAGGAATTCATTTGACAGCAAAATTACTTGATGCAAAAATATTTTTTTAGTCTTAATTTATTCAGCTTGGGGTGATTATTCAGACTTCTTTTGGTATATTGATGCACTTAGTAACAGGATGTTGTCCCAGAGCTCTCTGAAAGTGTTTTGTTATACTATGCAGTATCCGCTCCGTATTACCCTTGTAAACTATGAAAAATAAGTCAGAATTCCCAAATACAACCAGCACCAAGGATTTCAGAAAAGGGACTGTGGATCTAGATTTATAAAGCCTTAAAAACATACATACTAAGACCGAACACAATGTAAGTACTTAATAAAATAAATATAAAAATAGCTTGACAAAGTCTTTTATATGCATGCCATAGATCTAATATGCATTATATATTGATCATTGCAAGTAATAATAGCATAATGTATAATAATACATGACTTACGTGTTCAGATTATTTTGATTTTGATCTTTCAGAATCTGAAGAGAGAATTTTACCCTACAGCAATCTTACATTCTGCAATATTTATTGCATACTCATACATATACATATATACATAGACAACTACATATAGTCGTATAGGTACGTGTGTGTGTATATATAGATATAATATTATTATCTATCTATATATAGATATAACATTTCAACTTCCAACTGGTTCAAGTTTTGCTCAATCCAATGGTGATATTACTCCTCAGGCATAACTTTTGGAGACTCCTACTTATCTGCATGAAAAAACGTCTATGTGGCTTGAAAATCATGGACATTTCTCAGTGCAAAGAAATTATGGATGCAACTGAGAATACACAAATATATATTGTCTCATTCTATATGAGGGAGGGAAATATGCAGGAACAGAAACGTATTTTGTTCATGGAAAATGTTTAGGTGCTTCATATAAGCATACTTTCAGTTGTTAGCAATATAAAAATACTTTAATGTCCCAGGTGTGAATTTGGAGCAATTAATTTTGGATCAGTAGAACTGAGTGATATCAATAAATCATATTGAAGCGATTTTAGAGTAGCTACATGACCTGCCTCACAGAGGGGACGCAACTTCTCTTACGTATCCATCGTACCGAGGCAAGGGAGAACACGTGGCAACATGGATGGTGAGGCAAGTTTCAGAACTACAGACTTTAAACAAAGAAGTTTTGGAACACACCTTGATTATTCAGAGTTGTATCCAATGATTATACCATATAACTCTGTATTGGATACAGGTGTATATAATAATGCGTATGGATTGTATTTTTCCTCATATTTTTAACTATCTTCTTGAAATACAAGTTTGCTTCTGCCTGGACAAGTTGAGACAATCTCATTATTTGACAGATTGCAATGTACTAATTGCTGGTTATACCTTTTCTTCCTACTAAGACTCTTTAGGAAAGTTCCAAATATATACATTTTTTCTATATAAGGTAAATGCTCTTCTCTTAGATGGAAAGTCTTTTGAGGATCTCCTTTTAAACTCTTTTTCGCATATCATGATTTCTCATTTTAAAAATTCCGCAGATTACTTTATGTGTAAGACACCACGTTTTGCTTTTAGCCAAGAATTTGAAGACCCTTCACAAACATTAACAACTGCTGTATGCCCGATAACAGTCTTCACATCCCTCTAGGGCATGGAAATATTGTATATGCTCTTCCCGAGTGGAGTGATTCGGGCATTTATGCATATTAATTGGTGATAGTTCAGGGTATAAAAACTCAAGACTTCATTACAACCCATTCGAAAAGCCATCAGCTCTCCTCTTTGTAGTTGAAAAAGTAGACTCGTTGTATGCATTAGGCTTTATAGTCGCGAGTGGAATATAAATGTATTTTAGTGGTGCTATAATCACAGCCCATGTGGGCAGGAGTGAAATCCCTTTCTAAACCAGGTTAACACAGCCACATTACACCTCCACCAATCAAGCCTGCAATTCCAACATAGTTCCCAGAGGGGTCGTGAATGAACTCTGCTTGGCATGAATGAGACCTCTCCTTGGTGAGATGCAGGTATAACTTCAAAACCTTTGACACTAATACAGGGCAATTAGCATTTATACAGTGTTTTACAATCATCAGTTTATACGTAAAACATCCTTACAGCTAGATATTATAGTTCCATTTCACAGCTGTCAAAACCAAGAAAGCCATTTACTCTTTACCTGAAGAGGCGCCATAATCTTGGTTCCTAGTCCTCTCGAAGCTGATATGGACTGTACAGCTGAGCTAAAGTGCGAAGTTTAGGGAATGGCTTCCAGAATTTTATGATAAAGAAACTAGACACAAAATAGGAGACAATATAAATTTTAAGAAATTTAAATTCTTCCCTATCTCTATAGCATTGCATTGCTTAATTTATTCAATTCTCTGGTGGAGGAACCACAGAGAATCAGCTTTGTGGATCCCATTTTCCTTCTGTTTTTTTCGTATTGTTGCCACTTATTCTTCCCCATTTTTCAACAGTTCAACTTTTCTCTTTTCATTTTTTTATATACAAAAAGAAATAATGCATAAATTTGAAAAGATTTGGGTGCAAACACCAAAATTGAAGTCATTTCCCTATTCATCAAATTATAGTTTATTTTACAAACTTTATGTTGGAGAAACTAACTTGGTTGCGCAGTTTTCAAACACTGATTTTATTTTTCTGTTATATGCTTTAAAATTGTTCAGGCTGACTGAGCTAATGTATAAGACAGAATCTGCAACAGATTGTGAGGCAAACCCACTTCAAATTAACCATGTTTGTTTAGGGCAGAGGTATGGAAATACCCTATATGTAGAAGTCTTGGACTGGAGAATAAAACACACTCTTTCTTTCTTTCTTTCTTTCTTTCTTTCTTTCTTTCTTTCTTTCTTTC